>NC_135239.1:211183922-211832256 GCF_051348905.1 Ranitomeya variabilis | reverse complement strand
CATGTGTGGCCATTATACAGTATGGAGCATCATGTGTGGCCATTATACAGTATGGAGCATCATGTGTGGCCATTATACAGTATGGAGCACTGTGTGGCCATTATACAGTATGCAGCACTGTGTGGCCATTATACAGTATTGAGCATCATGTGAGGCCATTATACAGTATTGAGCATCATGTGTGGCCATTATACAGTATTGGCATCATCTGTGGCCATTATACAGTGTGGAGCACTGTGTGGCCATTATAAAGTATTGAGCATCATGTGAGGCCATTATACAGTACTAGACTAATGCATCAGGTATTCTAGAATATGCATGTCCCCATAGTATATGGACAATGATGATTCCGACTGTGCCCGTCGCTGATTGGTCGAGGCAACCTTTTTGACATCATCGTCGCCACGGCAACCATTATGACATCTACGTCGATACTGTGCCCGTCGCTGATTGGTCGAGGCCTGGCAGCCTCGACCAATCAGAGACGCGGGATTTCCATTATGACATCATCGTCGCCATGCTGTGCCCGTCTCTGATTGGTCGAGGCCCAGGCGGCCTCGACCAATCAGCGAATGAATAAACGGGACAGACAGACAGACAGAAAAACCCTTAGACAATTATATATATAGATATATAGATGGAGCACTGTGTGGTCATTATACAGTATTGAGCATCATGTGTGGCCATTATACACTGTGTTCCAAATTATTATGCAAATTGGATTTAAGTGTCATAAAGATCTAATTGTTTTGTTTTTCAAATAAACTCGTGGATGGCATTGTGTCTCAGGGCTCAATGGATCACTGAAATCAATCTTAAACACATGTGATAATTGGTTTTCCAGGTGATTCTAATTAAAGGAAAACTACTTAAAAATGATGTTCCACATTATTAAGCTGCCACAGTTTTCAAGTAACATGGGAAAGAAAAAGGATCTCTCTGCTGCTGAAAAGCATCAACTAGTGCAATGCCTTGGTGAAAGGATGAAAACATTAGAAATTTTCCAAAAACATAAGCGTGATCATCGTACTGTTAAGAGATTTGTGGCTGTATCTGAGCACAGATGTGTTTGTGCTGATAAAGGCATAATGAGGAAGATTTCTGCCAGGCAAGTTCATCGGATTAAGAGAGCAGCTGCTAAAAAGCCATTACAAAGCAGCAAACAGATATTTGAAGCTGCTGATGCCTCTGGAGTCCCTCGAACCTCAAGGTGTAGGATCCTATAAAGGCTTGCTGTGGTGCATAACCCTACTATTTGGCCACCACTATACAGTGTTCACAAGCAGAAATGATTGTATTGGGCCCACACATACATGACGACTAATTTCCAAACAGTCTTGTTTACTGATGAGTGTTGAGCAACCCTGGATGGTCCAGATGGATGGTTGGTGGATGGTTGGTGGATGGCCACCATGTCCCAACAAGGCTGCAACGTCAGCAAGGAGGTGGAGGAGTCATGTTTTGGGCCAGAATCATGGGAAACAGCTGGTAAGGCCCTTTCAGGTTCCTGAAGGTGTGAAAATGCCCTCTGCAAAGTATATAGAGTTTCTGACTGACAACTTTCTTCCATAGTATAAAAAGCAGAAACGTGCCTTCAGGAACAAAATCATCTTCATGCTGACAATGCCCCATCTCATGCTGCAAAGAAAACCTCTGAGTCATTGGCAGCTATGGACATAAAAGGAGATAAACTCATAATGTGGCCACCATCTTCCCCTGACCTCAACCCTATAGAGAACCTTTGGAGGATCATCAAGCAAAAGATCTATGAGGGTGGGAGGCCGTTCACATCAAAACAGCAGCTCTGGGAGGTAGAAATACAAGCAGAAACTCTCCAAAAACTCACAAGTTCAATGGATGCAAGAATTGTGAAGGTGACATCAAAGAAGGGTCTTATGTTAACATGTAACTTGGCCTGTTAGGAGGTTTTGGAGTTAAATAGCTTTTTGTTCACTGAATGTGACCTCCTAATGCTGCAAATTCCACAAATGAGCATTTTCAGTTCTTTAAAACATATCAAATGTTTAGAAATTCTACTGTGCCTAATAATTTGGTACAGCGCATTGTGAGGTTTTATTAATTTTGGAGATTATACTGTTATCATTGGGAAGTTTCTTCAATAAAATTCGATGTATAATCTAACGGGTGATGACTTTTATTAGACTGACTGTCATTTGCACCGACCATTTAGGAAAATCCAATAAAAATTTTATTTGCATAATAATTTGGAACGTAGTGTACATTATGCAGCACTGTGTGGCCATTAGACAGTATGGAGCATCATGTGTGGCCATTATACTGTACGCAGTATCGTGTGGGGCCATTATACAGTATGGAGCATCGTGGCTGCACTGTTATAGGGACATCGTGGCTGCACTGTTATAGGGACATCATGGCGCACTGTTATAGGGACATCATGGCTGGCACTGTTATAGGGACATCGTGGCTGCACTGTTATAGGGACATCGTGGCTGCACTGTTATAGGGACATCGTGGCTGCACTGTTATAGGAACATCGTGACTGCACTGTTATAGGGACATCGTGGCTGCGCTGTTATAGGGACATCGTGGCTGCACTGTTATAGGAACATCGTGGCTGCACTGTTATAGGAACATCGTGGCTGCACTGTTATAGGAACATCGTGGCTGCACTGTTATAGGGACATCGTGGCTGCACTGTTATAGGGACATTGTGGCTGCGCTGTTATAGGAACATTGTGGCTGGCACTGTTATAGGAACATCGTGGCTGAACTGTTATAGGAACATCGTGGCTGCACTGTTATAGGGACATTGTGGCTGCACTGTTATAGGAACATCGTGGCTGGCACTGTTATAGGAACATCGTGGCTGCACTGTTATAGGAACATCGTGGCTGCACTGTTATAGGAACATCGTGGCTGCACTGTTATAGGGACATCGTGGCTGCACTGTTATAGGAACATCGTGGCTGCACTGTTATAGGAACATCGTGGCTGCACTGTTATAGGGACATCGTGGCTGCACTGTTATAGGGACATTGTGGCTGCACTGTTATAGGGACATCGTGGCTGCACTGTTATAGGAACATCGTGGCTGCACTGTTATAGGGACATCGTGGCTGCACTGTTATAGGAACATCGTGGCTGCACTGTTATAGGAACATCGTGGCTGCACTGTTATAGGGACATCGTGGCTGCACTGTTATAGGGACATTGTGGCTGCACTGTTATAGGAACATCGTGGCTGCACTGTTATAGGAACATCGTGGCTGCACTGTTATAGGGACATCGTGGCTGCACTGTTATAGGGACATCATGGCGCACTGTTATAGGAACATCGTGGCTGAACTGTTATAGGAACATCGTGGCTGCACTGTTATAGGGACATTGTGGCTGCACTGTTATAGGAACATCGTGGCTGGCACTGTTATAGGAACATCGTGGCTGCACTGTTATAGGGACATCGTGGCTGCACTGTTATAGGGACATCGTGGCTGCGCTGTTATAGGGACATCGTGAATGGCACTGTTATAGGGACATCCTGGCTGCACTGTTATAGGGACATTGTGGCTGCGCTGTTATAGGGACATCATGGCTGCACTGTTATAGGGACATCGTGGCTGGCACTGTTATAGGGACATCACGGCTGGCACTGTTATACGGACATCATGGCTGGCACTGTTATAGGGACATCGTGGCTGCGCTGTTATACGGACATCATGGCTGGCACTGTTATAGGGACATCATGGCGCACTGTTATAGGGACATCGTGGCTGCACTGTTATAGGAACATCGTGACTGCACTGTTATAGGAACATCGTGGCTGCACTGTTATAGGAACATCGTGGCTGCACTGTTATAGGGACATCGTGGCTGCACTGTTATAGGGACATTGTGGCTGCACTGTTATATGAACATCGTGGCTGGCACTGTTATAGGACCATTGTGGCTGCACTTTTATAGGGACATCGTGGCTGCACTGTTATAGGAACATCGTGGCTGCACTGTTATAGGGACATCCTGGCTGCACTGTTATAGGGACACTGTGGCTGCACTGTTATAGGGACATCGTGGCTGCACTGTTATAGGAACATTGTGGCTGCGCTGTTATAGGGACATCGTGGCTGCACTGTTATAGGGACATTGTGGCTGCACTGTTATAGGAACATCGTGGCTGCACTGTTATAGGAACATCGTGGCTGCACTGTTATAGGGACATCGTGGCTGCACTGTTATAGGGACATTGTGGCTGCACTGTTATATGAACATCGTGGCTGGCACTGTTATAGGACCATTGTGGCTGCACTTTTATAGGGACATCGTGGCTGCACTGTTATAGGAACATCGTGGCTGCACTGTTATAGGGACATCCTGGCTGCACTGTTATAGGGACACTGTGGCTGCACTGTTATAGGGACATCGTGGCTGCACTGTTATAGGAACATCGTGGCTGCACTGTTATAGGAACATCGTGGCTGGCACTGTTATAGGAACATCGTGGCTGCACTTTTATAGGGACATCGTGGCTGCACTGTTATAGGAACATCGTGGCTGCACTGTTATAGGGACATCGTGGCTGCACTGTTATAGGGACATCGTGGCTGGCACTGTTATAGGGACATCGTGGCTGCGCTGTTATAGGGACATCGTGACTGGCACTGTTATAGGGACATCCTGGCTGCACTGTTATAGGGACATTGTGGCTGCGCTGTTATAGGGACATCATGGCTGCACTGTTATAGGGACATTGTGGCTGCACTGTTATAGGGACATCGTGGCTGCACTGTTATAGGGACATCGTGGCTGGCACTGTTATAGGGACATCGTGGCTGCGCTGTTATACGGACATCGTGGCTGCACTGTTATAGGAACATCGTGGCTGCACTGTTATAGGAACATCGTGACTGCACTGTTATAGGGACATCGTGGCTGCACTGTTATAGGAACATCGTGGCTGCACTGTTATAGGAACATCGTGGCTGCACTGTTATAGGGACATCGTGGCTGCACTGTTATAGGGACATCGTGGCTGCGCTGTTATAGGGACATCGTGAATGGCACTGTTATAGGGACATCCTGGCTGCACTGTTATAGGGACATTGTGGCTGCGCTGTTATAGGGACATCATGGCTGCACTGTTATAGGGACATCGTGGCTGCACTGTTATAGGGACATCACGGCTGGCACTGTTATACGGACATCATGGCTGGCACTGTTATAGGGACATCATGGCGCACTGTTATAGGGACATCGTGACTGCACTGTTATAGGAACATTGTGGCTGCGCTGTTATAGGGACATCGTGGCTGCACTGTTATAGGGACATTGTGGCTGCACTGTTATAGGGACATTGTGGCTGCACTGTTATAGGGACATCGTGGCTGCACTATTATAGGAACATCGTGGCTGGCACTGTTATAGGAACATCGTGGCTGGCACTGTTATAGGAACATCGTGGCTGCACTGTTATAGGGACATCGTGGCTGCACTGTTATAGGGACATTGTGGCTGCACTGTTATATGAACATCGTGGCTGGCACTGTTATAGGACCATTGTGGCTGCACTTTTATAGGGACATCGTGGCTGCACTGTTATAGGAACATCGTGGCTGCACTGTTATAGGGACATCCTGGCTGCACTGTTATAGGGACACTGTGGCTGCACTGTTATAGGGACATCGTGGCTGCACTGTTATAGGAACATCGTGGCTGCACTGTTATAGGAACATCGTGGCTGGCACTGTTATAGGAACATCGTGGCTGCACTTTTATAGGGACATCGTGGCTGCACTGTTATAGGAACATCGTGGCTGCACTGTTATAGGGACATCGTGGCTGCACTGTTATAGGGACATCGTGGCTGCGCTGTTATAGGGACATCGTGACTGGCACTGTTATAGGGACATCCTGGCTGCACTGTTATAGGGACATTGTGGCTGCGCTGTTATAGGGACATCATGGCTGCACTGTTATAGGGACATTGTGGCTGCACTGTTATAGGGACATCGTGGCTGCACTGTTATAGGGACATCGTGGCTGGCACTGTTATAGGGACATCGTGGCTGCGCTGTTATACGGACATCGTGGCTGCACTGTTATAGGAACATCGTGGCTGCACTGTTATAGGAACATCGTGACTGCACTGTTATAGGGACATCGTGGCTGCACTGTTATAGGAACATCGTGGCTGCACTGTTATAGGGACATCGTGGCTGCACTGTTATAGGGACATCGTGGCTGCGCTGTTATAGGGACATCGTGAATGGCACTGTTATAGGGACATCCTGGCTGCACTGTTATAGGGACATTGTGGCTGCGCTGTTATAGGGACATCATGGCTGCACTGTTATAGGGACATCGTGGCTGGCACTGTTATAGGGACATCACGGCTGGCACTGTTATACGGACATCATGGCTGGCACTGTTATAGGGACATCATGGCGCACTGTTATAGGGACATCGTGGCTGCACTGTTATAGGAACATCGTGACTGCACTGTTATAGGAACATTGTGGCTGCGCTGTTATAGGGACATCGTGGCTGCACTGTTATAGGGACATTGTGGCTGCACTGTTATAGGGACATTGTGGCTGCACTGTTATAGGGACATCGTGGCTGCACTATTATAGGAACATCGTGGCTGGCACTGTTATAGGAACATCGTGGCTGGCACTGTTATAGGAACATCGTGGCTGCACTGTTATAGGGACATCGTGGCTGCACTGTTATAGGGACATTGTGGCTGCACTGTTATATGAACATCGTGGCTGGCACTGTTATAGGACCATTGTGGCTGCACTTTTATAGGGACATCGTGGCTGCACTGTTATAGGAACATCGTGGCTGCACTGTTATAGGGACATCCTGGCTGCACTGTTATAGGGACACTGTGGCTGCACTGTTATAGGGACATCGTGGCTGCACTGTTATAGGAACATCGTGGCTGCACTGTTATAGGAACATCGTGGCTGGCACTGTTATAGGAACATCGTGGCTGCACTTTTATAGGGACATCGTGGCTGCACTGTTATAGGAACATCGTGGCTGCACTGTTATAGGGACATCGTGGCTGCACTGTTATAGGGACATCGTGGCTGCGCTGTTATAGGGACATCGTGACTGGCACTGTTATAGGGACATCCTGGCTGCACTGTTATAGGGACATTGTGGCTGCGCTGTTATAGGGACATCATGGCTGCACTGTTATAGGGACATTGTGGCTGCACTGTTATAGGGACATCGTGGCTGCACTGTTATAGGGACATCGTGGCTGGCACTGTTATAGGGACATCGTGGCTGCGCTGTTATACGGACATCGTGGCTGCACTGTTATAGGAACATCGTGGCTGCACTGTTATAGGAACATCGTGACTGCACTGTTATAGGGACATCGTGGCTGCACTGTTATAGGAACATCGTGGCTGCACTGTTATAGGAACATCGTGGCTGCACTGTTATAGGGACATCGTGGCTGCACTGTTATAGGGACATCCTGGCTGCACTGTTATAGGGACACTGTGGCTGCACTGTTATAGGGACATGGTGCCTGGCACTGTTATAGGGACATCGTGGCTGCGCTGTTATAGGGACATCGTGGCTGCACTGTTATAGGGACATCGTGACTGGCACTGTTATAGGGACATCCTGGCTGCACTGTTATAGGGACATTGTGGCTGCACTGTTATAGGGACATCATGGCTGCGCTGTTATAGGGACATCGTGGCTGCGCTGTTATAGGGACATCGTGGCTGCACTGTTATAGGGACATCACGGCTGGCACTGTTATAGGGACATCGTGGCTGCACTGTTATAGGGACATCGTGGCTGCACTGTTATAGGGACATTGTGGCTGCACTGTTATAGGGACATCATGGCTGGCACTGTTATAGGGACATCACGGCTGGCACTGTTATAGGGACATCGTGGCTGCACTGTTATAGGGACATCCTGGCTGCACTGTTATAGGGACATCGTGGCTGCGCTGTTATAGGGACATCGTGGCTGCGCTGTTATAGGGACATCGTGGCTGCACTGTTATAGGGACATCGTGGTTGCACTGTTATAGGGACATCGTGGCTGCACTGTTATAGGGACATCGTGGCTGCACTGTTATAGGGACATCGTGGCTGCGCTGTTATAGGGACATCATGGCTGCGCTGTTATAGGGACATCGTGACTGCGCTGTTATAGTGACATCGTGGCTGTGCTGTTATAGGGACATCGTGGTTGGGCTGTTATAGGGACATTGTGGCTGCACTGTTATAGGGACATCGTGGCTGCACTGTTATAGGGACATCGTGGCTGCGCTGTTATAGGGACATTGTGGCTGCGCTGTTATAGGGACATCGTGGCTGCGCTGTTATAGGGACATCGTGGCTGCACTGTTATAGGGACATCGTGGCTGCACTCTTATAGGGACATCGTGGCTGCGCTGTTATAGGGACATCGTGGTTGCGCTGTTATAGGGACATCGTGGCTGCGCTGTTATAGGGACATCGTGGCTGCACTCTTATAGGGACATCGTGGCTGCACTGTTATAGGGACATCGTGGTTGCGCTGTTATAGGGACATCGTGGCTGCACTATTATAGGGACATCGTGGCTGCGCTGCGCTGTTATAGGGACATCGTGGCTGCACTATTATAGGGACATCGTGGCTGCGCTGTTATAGGGACATCGTGGCTGCACTGTTATAGGGACATCGTGGTTGCATTCTCATGGGAAGTCTGTGACTTTATCTTTCAGCCCTTTTCTGTTCCTCCAGGGCGTGCCCAAAACCACATGTAAATTCCCATTCTATGTAACTCTGCGCAGGCCGTGGCTTCTTGCCTCCTTTCTTCTTTCTACACCCTTGACTAAGAGCCAATGCTAAACCAGACTTATTCCATAGGGCCTCTCAGAAGCCCCCCAGTCCTATATTTCCAGGTCAGAGCCCCCCCAGACACTTCTTGCAGGCAGGGAGGGGGTGATAGGGGAGTCTGTCAGCACATGTGTGCAGGGCGAGCGGGCGTTTCTTCGGGCCGGGACGCTTGGCACACGTACAGCTGCTTGCAGGGTGATGTCATTAACATTTGGTGAAGTAAAAACAACAACAAGCGACTCGCTCCGACCCTTTTATGGAGATTTCTGTCCCAAAATGAGTGTTTTCTGCAGATGTTTGATGAATGAGTCCCCTGGACCAGATACATGAGATGGGGGGCTGGCACCGGCCGCATTATATCCATTCACCTTGTGGAAGGAACAGTTGGCAGAAGAAGGAAACATTGTGCAACATTGTATCCAGATACAAAGGATTCATCTGGGTGGCAGCTAAGTATTCCAGAAAAATCTGGGCCTCAGGAAACTCTGGAGCTGTTCATCCCGAGCCTCCTGATTCATGAATGCAAAGTCAGGCAGATGATTAGGGTGGTCTCTAGCCCTGCTCAACTAAAGGTGGGCCCTAAAAGATAACTACAGCAGGTGCTCGCCCCCCCTACGTCCTGCATCCGCTCTCCACCACTGCTTGGGTCTCGGTGTTTTGGCTGCAGCGGTGACGTCGAATCACCAATGTAGTCAATGGCAAAAACCGCCAGCCCAGGGATTGGTTATATGGAGTTACCGCCACAGGCAAAACTCCAAGAACTGAGCAGTGATGGGGAGTCGGTGCCGGACCCGAGGAGGGTGAAACTGCTTAGTATTATAGGTATTTTAGAAAGTTTGGAGTCCATTCGCCTGGAAGTGGAACATCCCTTTAAGTATATGATAATCTTTTTATATAGCGCTAACATATTCCGCAGCGCTTTACAGGTTGCACACATTATCGCTGTCCCCGATGGGGCTCGCAATCTAGATTCCCTATCAGTCTTTGGAATGTGGAAGGAAACCGGAGATCCCGGAGGAAACCCATGCAATCACGGGGAGAACATACAAACTCCTTGCAGCTGTTGTCCTTGAAGGGATTTGAACTCAGGACCCCAGTGCTGCAAGGCTGCAGTGCTAACCACTGAGCCACCATACAGTGCTAACCACTGAGCCACCATGCAGTGCTAACCACTGAGCCACCATACAGTGCTAAAGTGCTAACCACTGAGCCACCATGCAGTGCTAACCACTGAGCCACCATGCAGTGCTAACCACTGAGCCACCATACAGTGCTAACCACTGAGCCACCATGCAGTACTAACCACTAAGCCACCATACAGTGCTATCCACTGAGCCACCGTGCCGCCCATATGATGCTCAGGATCTGTAGAAAGCTGAGTGACCCCATATTATCCCTTATGGTGGTCATACCTCCCAGCTGACCTCCGCCGCTTCCCTGGTGTCCCATCAGCTGGGAGACATTTCCTTGTCACGATGCGCCAAATAGGAGGATGGAATAAATGTTTATTGGTCGTCAGATCCTTGTACGCAAAACTCATGGCATCTACAACTGAGCGATGGTCAGTGGATGGGAGGACTGCGGACTACTCATCCATCATCCCATGGGGTTAATGAAACTCTGCTTGTGGATTTGGGTTGATATGTGTCAGATGCTAAAAAGTGAATATTAAATTGGAGCAGCCCTCCTTGCTGGTGGTTTCCAGGTTCAGCGGGAGATGCACGATGTACGTTTCTGCCTATAGAGCTGGTACTTGGCTCATATTAGGGAACTTGCAATTCTCTAATGGATTAGGGCGCACCCTCCCTTTAATTAGGTTCTATCATTCTGACACATTCTGCAGATATACAGTATTTCTTCTATTTTTGCTGATTTTGTCACCCCAGGTCACTGATGGCAGCTTGTGTCCTCGCTATTCCAGCATCGCGGATTCTTGGAAGTGTCCGTCACTACTGGACTGGTCCCCGGGGAGAGGAATGACGCAGGTCCAGATCACACGTGTCCCTGCCGGAGCAAACAGCAGCAGAGGTCCAGGACCTGATCGAAGAGGGTCACCAAGTTCACCTGACCTTGACTGTGACCTCTTAAAGGGAAAGTGTCATTTTTGGAGAGACGCCCTGGGTCGATGGCAGAGCTGTCAGTATAGGTTCACATTGCGTTAGTGGGTGGTCGCTAACGGACAGCGTTGCACAGCAAAAATGTCGCAATTAACGCCGTGCAACGGGTCCGTTAGCGCACCCATTGACAGCAATGTAAATTTCGCCTGCAGCGCATCGGTAGCGTGTGCCTTTTTCGGCTTGCGCTAGCGATGTGCCGTTCTTTTGTAGCGCGCCTCGGACGCTGCTTGCAGCGTCCGCGGCGCGCCCAAGGTCCGTTCCCCGCTCTCGCAGATCGGGGATCTGCGAGAGCAAGGACGTTAGCGTGACCCCTAAAGGCGGCCCCTACAAATACATTGCGTTAGCGCAGTCTGCTAGCGCTAAACTGATTGCCCTAACGCAATGTGAACCTAGAACCTATACGGATCTGATTGGCTGCATAAAACGACAGCGTCCCTTTAAACGCTCCTACACATTGTCTCCATATAGGATATCCTGCTTTTATCTCCAATCACTTCCAAAGAAAATATTTTTTTTATGTGTCTGCTACTTGGAATATGTCTGAGAAATCCCTGATCAGAAATGTTACTGAACTCTGCCTATGTAAAAGCCCCATGAGCTTCTGCAATGCAGAAAACCAGTAGAATTGTGAATGCAGCTTTGGCTGCGACTGGAGTGTAAGGGCCACATTCATACTAGCAGTATTTGGTCAGTATTTTACATCAGTATTTGTGGCCAAAATCAGGAGTGGAACAATCAGAGGAAAAGTAAATTAGAAACTCGTCACCACTTCTGTATTTATTATCCTCTCTTGGTTTTGGCTACAAATACTGATGTAAAATACTGGTGAAATACTGAGCGTGTGAACGTGGCCATATACTGAGCGTGTGAACATGGCCATATACTGATCGTGTGAACGTGGCCATATACTGATCGTGGGAATGTGGCCATATACTGATCGGGTGAACGTGGCCATATACTGAATGTGTGAATGTGGCCATATACTGAGCGTCTGAACGTGGCCATATACTGAGCGTGTGAATGTGGCCATATACTGAGCGTGTGAATGTGGCCATATACTGAGCGTGTGAATGTGGCCATATACTGAGCGTGTGAATGTGGCCATATACTGAGCGTGTGATCTTGGCCATATACTGAGCGCGTGAACGTGGCCATATTCTGAGCGTGTGAACGTGGCCATATACTGATCGTGTGAACGTGGCCTTATACTGAGCGTGTGAACGTGGCCATATTCTGAGCGTGTGAACGTGGTCATATACTGAGCGTGTGAACGTGGCCTTATACTGAGCGTGTGATCTTGGCCATATACTGAACATGTGGCTTTAGTCAGGATGTAAGTGTAAGTAGATTTGTGAAGATACTTAAACAATAAACAGTGAAGGATGAAACAATGTATCAGTAAACAAAGTGATCACTTCCTGTCTGACATCATAGGGAATGTCCTGACATTATTAATCAGCAGCGTCAGTGACGAGGTGGTGAGCGGCTGTCAGTTATCGGCATGTTACAGGTGATGAATCTAGAATTAAAGCTATATTTACTGTGCCTCATGACCTCAGCCTCATTGTAAGGCTGCCGTCACATGCTCAGTATTTGGTCAGTATTTTACATCAGTATTTGTAGCCAAAACCAGGAGTGGGTGATAAATGCAGAAGTGGTGCATATGTTTCTATTATACTTTTCCTCTAATTGTTCCACGCCTGGTTTTGGTTTAAAAATACTGATGTAAAATACTGACCAAATACTGCTAGTGTGACAACAGCCTAAAGCCATGTATAGCTCTTAAAGGGGAACTCCACAGTCATGATACTTCTTTAATGTGGAAGCTCTATTGATTCTCCCAATAAAGTGGCTTTCTAAGGAGCTTGCTGACAATTTCTATACCTGAGAGAGGGTGGGAGGTCTATGATCATGGATCCGCCATTAACCTCAGAAGAGGGGGCAATTCCCCTTTAAAGGGGCTTTCTGCTTCTAAGTTTCCATCGTGGTCATGACGTGCAGACTCGGCACATCACGATGGCGAACCTTGCTGCATGTAACCGATCCTGGGCCCTGGATGATTTAGACCTTACAATCTTTATAAGGAAACCATTATTGTTCCAGTTCATTGATATTAAACAGAAATCTTGACAATGGTGACGAACTGAAAAATGAAGAGAATCAGAAATGTGCAGAACTTCGCATTATACACTGGAGAGGCCATTTAAAGATCGATTCCATGGAATTTATTGCGCCACGTAGCAGGAATGCGCCATACACAACATTCCTCCATAGAGTTTAAAAACGGGAAACGCTCGTTAAAGAACTATTAAACTTTTGCACCAAATAAATTGTTTCCATCTTCTTCCCCGAGATTGGAGGTGATATGACGGAGGCGATTGGGGTCACCGGCATCGCCCCAACTAATGGATCGCAGCTTGGAAACCTCCAACCACAAACTTCAAAGGAAGGAATTTTGTTTTCAATGGTTTCCTCCTTGAGAATTGACTTTTCTTCATTCCTGTGTCTCCGACTCCTCCAAACTGTGGCATGAAGCGGAATGTGCTCAAATCTAATTACAGAAGATGGGAGTTTTCTTGGGGCGAGCTCCTGACTGGTGACCTGTGGGCCCTTGAAGGCGCAAAATATTGTGTGTGATCTCCCAAGGAATCCTAAGAATCCACTGAGACTCGTAGATGAAAACTGTGAGATCCGGCAGAGGGAACATTTATATACTGGAGGGGGAATCGGGCAATGTCCAGGGGCCCGGCCACTGAGGGGCCACAGTTTTCCCTTATGTCTTGACTCTCCAGAAGCTCCACGTCTCCATTATGGGGTTTATGCTTTTATGCTACTTTCTAATCTTCTTTGTGTTCAAAATCTTATTATTCAAGACCTCTGCTTTGTGTCCATGAATGGGGAACTTTTTGTTCTCAGCTTGAATTGTATCCAGACTAAACAGCCCTCTGTAACTGAGCGTTTTACCTGCACTGATACATTGTAGCAAACTATCAGGACACAAGAAACTATGATAGACTCTAAAGGTACCGTCACACTCAGCGACGCTGCAGCGATATAGACAACGAGCCGATCGCTGCAGCGTCGCTGTTTAGGTCGCTGGGGAGCTGTCACACAGACCGCTCTCTCCAGCGACCAACGATGCCGAGGTCCCCCTGCAGCACCCGGGTAACCAGGGTAAACATCGGGTTACTAAGTGCAGGGCCGCGCTTAGTAACCCGATATTTACCCTGGTTACCATTGTAAAAGTAAAAAAAAAAACAGTACATTTTCACCTTCTGATGTCTGTCACGTCCCCGGCGTCCGCGCTGCTGCTCAGAGCTTCCTTCACTGAATGTGTCAGCGCCGGCAGTAAAGCAGAGCACAGCGGTGACGTCACCGCTGTGCTCTGCTTTATGGCCGGCGCTGACACAGTCAGTGCAGGAAGCTCTCGGCAGCAGCGCGTAACCCTGTGGACGCCGGGGGACGTGACAGACATCAGAAGGTGAGCATGTAGTGTTTTTTTTTTTTACTTTTACAATGGTAACCAGGGTAAATATCGGGTTACTAAGCGCGGCCCTGCACTTAGTAACCCGATATTTACCCTGGTTACAAGTGAACACATCGCTGGATCGGTGTCACACACACCGATCCAGCGATGACAGCGGGTGATCAGCGACGAAATAAAGTTCTGGACTTCTAGCTCCGACCAGCGATATCACAGCGGGATCCAGATCGCTGCTGCGTGTCAAACACAACGAGACCGCTATCCAGGACGCTGCAACGTCACGGATCGTCGTCGTTCTCGCTGCAAAGTCGCTTAGTGTGAAGGTACCTTTAGCCTTCGGAATCATTAGTTTTTATCCTCTGCCCATCCACTGGGACAAGCGAGGTGCCCACCGACAATCTGAGCCCACTGAAAATTTTCTGCCACAGAATGGAATTTTACACTTGAGAGTCTTGATTTCCTGAAGATGAGATCTGCAATTCCGGATAAGAACAATTTACATTCTTTCAGGGTTCAGGAAGCAGAGATATAACACAGCAAAGAAAAGCAAAGATCAAGTAAAGAATCAGGTTATATTACATGGCAGCATTTTACATATAGAATAAAGTTTCACGAACAGCCTGTGTTATACTCCAGAGCTGCACTCACTATTCTGCTGGTGCAGTCACTGTGTACATACATTACTGATCCTGAGTTACATCCTGTATTATACTCCAGAGCTGCACTCACTATTCTGCTGGTGCAGTCACTGTGTACATGCATTACATTACTGATCCTGAGTTACATCCTGTATTATACCCCAGAGCTGCACTCACTACTCTGCTGGTGCAGTCACTGTGTACATACATTACATTACTGATCCTTAGTTACATCCTGTATTATACTCCGGAGCTGCACTCACTATTCTGCTGGTGCAGTCACTGTACATACATTACATTACTGATCCTGAGTTACATCCTGTATTATACCCCAGAGCTGCACTCACTACTCTGCTGGTGCAGTCACTGTGTACATACATTACATTACTGATCCTGAGTTACATCCTGTATTATACTCCAGAGCTGCACTCACTATTCTGCTGGTGCAGTCACTGTACATACATTACATTACTGATCCTGAGTTACATCCTGTATTATACTCCAGAGCTGCACTCACTATTCTGCTGGTGCAGTCACTGTGTACATACATTACATTACTGATCCCGAGTTACATCTTGTATTATACTCCAGAGCAGCGCTCACTATTCTGCTGGTGTAGTCACTGTGTACATACAGTACTGATCCTGAGTTACATCCTGTATTATACCCCAGAGCTGCACTCACTATTTTGCTGGTGCAGTCACTGTGTACATACATTACATTACTGATCCTGAGTTACATCCTGTATTATACCCCAGAGCTGCGCTCACTATTCTGCTGGAAAAACAGAGAAAACGACCATAAATCCACTAAAATCAATTTTATTTATAATGATAACAGTTGAAGGTTAAAACACCGCAATACGGAGGAAATCACAGGTTTCAAAATTATAGGGCGCTGTAAACGGTCAATAATTCACATAGCACTGAAACAATACTTAAAAGTTGATTGCACAAAAAAATGCCCAAAAAACGTGGAAATATCTGTGATGACAATGAAAAAATAAAACAATTTATAAAAAGGATATTAAAATAGTGAATATGTGAAAATATGCAAACAACAAAATGAAAAAGAAAAAGGGGCATATAAGATGTGCTAATGTAATCAGTATAAGAGCATCAGTGCCAAGTGGTAGGTACTGGGCATACACACTTAATAGTAGTACGATTGTTCATAAGCAAAACATTATTTGAACTTACTGAATATAGTACGTGGCCCAGAATTCCAGAAAACAGCGTCTACCTCTACGCGCGTTTCGGCGCTATTGCCTTCGTCAGGAGGTGACGTAGGAAGGATCAGTGTGGTTTTTATGTGAGGAGGAACCAATAGAAAGCCACTATATGGAGGCGGGCGGAGTATCTCAGATTGTGTTAGTCACGTGCAGAAGCATGTGACTAGATGTGACGTACCTAGTGTGGAGACAAGTATAAGACGGCGCATGCGCAGGAGGACGCCGACGGGTAACCATGGACGCCGCGTCATGCCGCGGGAGGTGCGATTACATCGCATTCTCCGTTGGCATGGTGACGCGACCTCACATCGTCAGCCGAGGGGGACACTACCGCGCGTGCGCACTACTGCTCCAACACTGGTAACAATTGTGTTCAATTCTAAACGAGAGGGCAAGAAAGAGGACGTGAGTAATGTCTGGGCTATGCTGAAAAAAAGAAAGAAGCTAAAAAAATTGGGAAAGAGTGATAAAATATATGTGGTTGCTACTAAGGACTGCAATATAGTGAAATTATATACAATATATACCAAACCCTATCCACTTATGTGACTAACCGCGTCATGGTGAAGTTACATATTGAAAAGAAGGTAATAGTGTAAAAAGATTGTGAAAAGGACTTAATTGAAAATAATGATGAATAAGGAATAAAAACAAAAAAAGGTGAATAAAAAGTAGCAAAAATAGAAAAAATAATAAAAAAATAAAAATAAAAAAACAAAAAAATAATAATAAATAAAAATCAATAAACATTGATTATAGAAAAGATAATAATAAAGAAAATAATAATAATTAAAAATAAATGCAAAATTATATAAAGAAATAATGAAAAAATGAAAATTATTATATTGAAAATAAAATAAAAGATAATAAATGGTGATGTGTATAAACCTGTGCGGAAAATTGATAATGATGATAATAATATAAAGAATAGTGCTAACTTATGCTCATAATAATTATATAAATACCATAAGAAAAAAATAATAATTGTGATATTTATTCTTTCTTCTTCCCTGCAGGGTCCCAAAACATCAAACGTCAGGAAAGAAGTCCACAAAGAACGGTGCAGGTCTGTCCGGATTAGAACCAGGAAAGACCGAATTTTCAGTATCATATATAAAAGTATTCTTTCTTCATCCCATCAAGATCGAGACACAAATGCTCTTCAAAGCGAAGAAGGAACCAGTCCATATTAAGGTAAAAAATCGCCCGATATTCATTATGGCTTAAAAAAATAAAATAACAGGGTTATCATAAAATACATCCTTAATATAAAAAGGCTATGCATAAGTGAATATAATACACATAAAAACATTAAAAACATTAAAAATACTAATCAGAGAAAGGAGACAAAACTATTATTTTATCTTTTTCTCTATTTTTCTCTATTTATTTGTCTCCTTTCTCTGATTAGTATTTTTAATGTTTTTAATGTTTTTATGTGTATTATATTCACTTATGCATAGCCTTTTTATATTAAGGATGTATTTTATGATAACCCTGTTATTTTATTTTTTTAAGCCATAATGAATATCGGGCGATTTTTTACCTTAATATGGACTGGTTCCTTCTTCGCTTTGAAGAGCATTTGTGTCTCGATCTTGATGGGATGAAGAAAGAATACTTTTATATATGATACTGAAAATTCGGTCTTTCCTGGTTCTAATCCGGACAGACCTGCACCGTTCTTTGTGGACTTCTTTCCTGACGTTTGATGTTTTGGGACCCTGCAGGGAAGAAGAAAGAATAAATATCACAATTATTATTTTTTTCTTATGGTATTTATATAATTATTATGAGCATAAGTTAGCACTATTCTTTATATTATTATCATCATTATCAATTTTCCGCACAGGTTTATACACATCACCATTTATTATCTTTTATTTTATTTTCAATATAATAATTTTCATTTTTTCATTATTTCTTTATATAATTTTGCATTTATTTTTAATTATTATTATTTTCTTTATTATTATCTTTTCTATAATCAATGTTTATTGATTTTTATTTATTATTATTTTTTTGTTTTTTTATTTTTATTTTTTTATTATTTTTTCTATTTTTGCTACTTTTTATTCACCTTTTTTTGTTTTTATTCCTTATTCATCATTATTTTCAATTAAGTCCTTTTCACAATCTTTTTACACTATTACCTTCTTTTCAATATGTAACTTCACCATGACGCGGTTAGTCACATAAGTGGATAGGGTTTGGTATATATTGTATATAATTTCACTATATTGCAGTCCTTAGTAGCAACCACATATATTTTATCACTCTTTCCCAATTTTTTTAGCTTCTTTCTTTTTTTCAGCATAGCCCAGACATTACTCACGTCCTCTTTCTTGCCCTCTCGTTTAGAATTGAACACAATTGTTACCAGTGTTGGAGCAGTAGTGCGCACGCGCGGTAGTGTCCCCCTCGGCTGACGATGTGAGGTCGCGTCACCATGCCAACGGAGAATGCGATGTAATCGCACCTCCCGCGGCATGACGCGGCGTCCATGGTTACCCGTCGGCGTCCTCCTGCGCATGCGCCGTCTTATACTTGTCTCCACACTAGGTACGTCACATCTAGTCACATGCTTCTGCACGTGACTAACACAATCTGAGATACTCCGCCCGCCTCCATATAGTGGCTTTCTATTGGTTCCTCCTCACATAAAAACCACACTGATCCTTCCTACGTCACCTCCTGACGAAGGCAATAGCGCCGAAACGCGCGTAGAGGTAGACGCTGTTTTCTGGAATTCTGGGCCACGTACTATATTCAGTAAGTTCAAATAATGTTTTGCTTATGAACAATCGTACTACTATTAAGTGTGTATGCCCAGTACCTACCACTTGGCACTGATGCTCTTATACTGATTACATTAGCACATCTTATATGCCCCTTTTTCTTTTTCATTTTGTTGTTTGCATATTTTCACATATTCACTATTTTAATATCCTTTTTATAAATTGTTTTATTTTTTCATTGTCATCACAGATATTTCCACGTTTTTTGGGCATTTTTTTGTGCAATCAACTTTTAAGTATTGTTTCAGTGCTATGTGAATTATTGACCGTTTACAGCGCCCTATAATTTTGAAACCTGTGATTTCCTCCGTATTGCGGTGTTTTAACCTTCAACTGTTATCATTATAAATAAAATTGATTTTAGTGGATTTATGGTCGTTTTCTCTGTTTTTCTTGTGGTGTTTCCACGACTGTCCACGTGTTCTTATATGGGTCCAATTTTACGGATAATATTTTATTAAGAATTTTACAGATATATTTTTTTAAACTTTTATACGTTAATCTTTTTGCAAACGTTTTATCACTATTCTGCTGGTGCGGTCACTGTGTGCATACATTACATTACTGATCCTGAGTTACCTCCTGTATTATACCCCAGAGCTGCACTCACTATTCTGCTGGTGCAGTCACTGTGTACATACATTACATTACTGATCCTGAGTTACATCCTGTATTATACCCCAGAGCTGTACTCACTATTCTGCTGGTGCAGTCACTGTGTACATACATTGCATTACTGATCCTGAGTTACATCCTGTATTATACCCCAGAGCTGCACTCACTATTCTGCTGGTGCAGTCACTGTGTACATACATTACATTACTGATCCGGAGTTACATCCTGTATTATACCCCAGAGCTGCACTCACTATTCTGCTGGTGCAGTCACTGTGTACATACATTACATTACTGATCCGGAGTTACATCCTGTATTATACCCCAGAGCTGCACTCACTATTCTGCTGGAGCAGTCACTGTGTACATACATTACTGATCCTGAGTTACATCCTGTATTATACCCCAGAGCTGCACTCACTATTCTGCTGGTGCAGTCACTGTGTACATACATTACATTACTGATCCTGAGTTACATCCTGTATTATACCCCAGAGCTGCACTCACTATTCTGCTGGTGCAGTCACTGTGTACATACATTACATTACTGATCCTGAGTTACCTCCTGTATTATACTCCGGAGCTGCACTCACTATTCTATGTATACCCTTGCTGACTGTTTCCGATGTTTGCGCTTGTACAGACACGTGTTGCGCCTCTTTTCACGCCTCCTGATATTTGCTCTTCTGCCTTCGTTTAGATCTGGCATCGGTCATCGGAGCTGATATTTCCGCCGGCGGCTGGCGTGGGGTGCGATGTTGCTGCTCTGCCTGTGAGGGCGCTACAGATAAAACAAAAGCCTGATAAAGGCTTCATTGCCAAATCAGAATCATGGAGCCCAATTAAAGGGCCAGGACACCTAAAATAGTCAGCAGCGTATATATAACTATGGAAGATAAGGGGGTAAATGTCCGAGAAGTGAGGAGAGAATCCAGGACTGTCCGTGCTGATGGGGGGCACTGTGCAGGAGGTGAAGCTGCAATATAAGACCCCAGACAGGCAGCCATATCATAATGCCTAATGGGGGGAGGGGTAGAGGTAGCAGACGCCAGACAATCCATAACATGGAAGGTATAAAATAATGGTCTGAGTGTGATGAATACTGCAGGCGGCACGAAAGATCTTCTGTGGACTTGGGGGAGACTACATTTAATTTTACATCAAAGGAGAAATCACAAGGACCGAAGCGATGACATCACATGAGAAAAGCCGTGACATCAGAAGGACCAAAGCGATGACATCACAGAGACCAAAGTGATGACATCACAAAGACACAAGTGATGACATCACATGAGAAAAGCAATGACATCACAGAGGCCAAAGTGATGACATCACAAAGACACAAGAGAAAAGCAGTGACATCACAAGGACCAAAGCGATGACATCACAAAATGAAAAGTGATGACATCAGAAGGTGTAAAGCAAAGTGTCCACAAAAGTAACAATCAATGCGTCAATCATGGATATAACGATGCAATCTTTATTCCATTGATAATAAAGCCGCCGTTCTTCATCTCATCCCAATACGATGGTCGTTTCCCGTCTTCCAGGTATAAAGCGATGACATCACAACGAGTGAAATATTGGGATACAATTGTGCGTCTATCACAAACCTAAAAGTGAGTTTCCAGACTGTCAGATCCCGGATTAAAGGGATTTTACCGCAGTGGGAAATATTTAGGCAATTATTCCATAATATTTACATGATAACCTTCCGGAAGCTTAGACTGGGAGTCACGGCAGTAATGATGCCCCCTACTGCCCACCAACACCAAATGCTACAGTTACAGAATTTAGGTAGGTTTTGGGGAGAGAGTTTAGGATTTTGGTTGCACCCCACCTTCCCTTTATCCGTGCACCCATTGGGCCCCTATAAGTATCTGCAGCAGATGGTTGCTACACTGGCGCCCCCTGCTGGACACATTTGTAATGATCCCACTCAGAGGCCAATTCACCGTTTGTCTCTGTTTTAAGTCGCTTTTCTGTTGTTCTGGTAACATTTGTTGCATTATTTTACTCCAATTCTTAAAAACGGTGAACTCTGACTATTGTGCATTGTTAAAGGTGTTCTCTTATTTATGTTTTATTAGATAAAAAAAAGTCGCACAGTCCCTAAAGTGTCGCCCACTAGTCCTTTGCTGCACAAAAAAAGAAAATTATTTGTTTTCAGCAGAATTCTGTTCTAAAACTGCATTAAAGGTCAAAACATGTTTCCATAACTTACGCACGGCACTAAAACATGCGCTAAATTTGTTAACAGCGCACCCTTCATTATGGCCAATAGATGTAAAACGCGTCGTGTCCTGAGGAATCGAGGCCAATAGTCATAAAAAGAAAATCACAAATGCGGAAATGGTCATCTAACAGTTCAAAAAGTTACAAATGAGGAATTAAACAAATACATTGGGATAAGGAAAACTACGGCCGCAATGAAAAGAAGAGAAATGACAAAACCAAGTAACAATAACTTAGAAATGGCGCAAACTAAATAATGAAAAAAGTGCATGTGTGTATATACAGTGTGTGTGTGTATGTATATATATATATATATATATATATATATATATATATATATATATATATGCTATGTGCAAAAAGAAAAAAAAGAGCATGAACCGCACATCCCAAAATCATATATATATATATATATATATATGTTTTCTATGCATCACTCCGCCATTGCCCCAGATAAGTGCAGCTATGGGGAATCATCGCTTTCCCTCTGTTGTTTGCTTGCTTGGTATCCTATGATGCATTTTATTCCTAAACTGATGCTTGCAGCGTAGCGGAGCGTTCACACATTACTGCTATCTGCAGAACATGAAGGCTTTGTCTGCGAGCGAGTGCAGCCTCATAGGCGAGTGCAGCCTCATAGGCGAGTGCAGCCTCATAGGCGAAGCAATTTATTGGTTCCATGCAAGGCAATGGCTTCTGGACTTCATCATGAATATCTAACTCTCACATAACTGAGCAACCGAGATTATGGAGACGGCGCGGAGAGAAGACTCTGCGCTCCAGGCCGTATACGTGGCATGACAGGTCCTTCTCCCTGTATCTGTACTGGACGTGCGCTACTGGGATCATCTCCACCGTCTGACGCTGGAAAAATAGAATAAAGAGGAGATAAATTCTGTTATTTCTCATTGGAAAAATGTAACTAATTATAAAAGGTCTATGCAGTAATAATAGGGTTATAATGGATCAGGGAGGAAACAGGGGTCTGGCGACATCTTGTGGCCACTCTTCAGTAATGCAGCTTGTGAAAAATTGTGTAGAGCAGCTCAGCAGACAGTATCACACAGGAGAGGCTTAGATACACGGCTCATAAGACGGTATCACACAGGATAGGATTAGATACACAGCTAAGCAGACAGTATCACACAGGATAGGATTAGATACACCGCTCAGCAGTCAGTATCACACAGGATAGGATTAGATACACAGCTAAGCAGTCAGTATCACACAGGATAGGATTAGATACACAGCTCAGCAGACAGTATCACACAGGATAGGATTAGATACACGGCTCAGAAGATGGTATCACACAGGATAGGATTAGATACACGGCTCAGCAGACAGTATCACACAGGATAGGATTAGATACACACTCAGCAAACAGTATCATACAGGATAGGATTAGATACACGGCTCAGCAGACAGTATCACACAGGATAAGATTAGATACACGGCTCAGCAGACACGATCACACAGGATAGGATTAGATACACAGCTCAGCAGACAGTATCACACAGGATAGGATTAGATACACAGCTCAGCAGTCAGTATCACACAGGATAGGATTAGACACACACTCAGCAGTCAGTATCACACAGGATAGGATTAGATACAGCTCAGCAGTCAGTATCACACAGGATAGGATTAGACACACACTCAGCAAACAGTATCATACAGGATAGGATTAGATACACAGCTCAGCAGTCAGTATCACACGTGATGGAATTAGATACACAGCTCAGCAGACAGTATCACACAGGATAGGATTAGACACACACTCAGCAAACAGTATCATACAGGATAGGATTAGATACACAGCTCAGCAGTCAGTATCACACGTGATGGAATTAGATACACGGCTCAGCAGACAGTATCACACAGGATAGGATTAGATACACGGCTCAGCAGTCAGTATCACACGAGATGGGATTAGATACAGCTCAGCAGACAGTATCACACAGGATAGGATTAGATACATGGCTCAGCAGTCAGTATCACACGTGATGGGATTAGATACACGGCTCAGCAGACAGTATCACACAGGATAGGATTAGATACACACTCAGCAAACAGTATCATACAGGATAGGATTAGATACACGGCTCAGCAGACAGTATCACACAGGATAAGATTAGATACACGGCTCAGCAGACACTCGCACAGGAGAGGATTAGATACACAGCTCAGCAGACAGTATCACTCAGGAGAGGATTAGATACACAGCTCAGCAGTCAGTATCACACAGGATAGGATTAGATACACGGCTCACCAGTCAGTATCACACGTGATGGGATTAGATACACGGCTCAGCCAGTATCACACAGGATAGGATTAGATACATAGCTCAGCAGTCAGTATCACACAGGATAGGATTAGATACAGAGCTCAGCAGACAGTATCACACGGGAGAGGATTAGATACACGGCTCATCAGTCAGTATCACACAGGAGAGGATTAGATACAGAGCTCAGCAGACAGTATCACACGGGATAGGGTTAGATGCATGGCTCAGCAGACAGTATCACACAGGATGGGATTAGATACACAGCTCAGCAGACAGTATCACACAGGAGAGGATTAGATGCATGGCTCAGCAGTCAGTATCACAGAGGAGAGGATTAGATACACGGCTCAGCAGACAGTATCACACAGGAAGGGATTAGATACACAGCTCAGCAGACAGTATCACACAGGAGAGGATTAGATACACAGCTCAGCAGACAGTATCACAGAGGAGAGGATTAGATACACGGCTCAGCAGTCAGTATCACACAGGAGAGGATTAGATACATGGCTCAGCAGACAGTATCACACAGGATATGATTAGATACGCGGCTCAGCAGACAGTATCACACAGGATAGGATTAGATACACAGCTCAGCAGACAGTATCACACAGGATAGGATTAGATACACAGCTCAGCAGTCAGTATCACACAGCAGAGGCTTAGATACACTGCCCAGCAGACAGTATCGCACAGGATAGGATTAGATACACGGCTCACCAGTCAGTATCACACATGATGGAATTAGATACACGGCTCAGCAGACAGTATCACACAGGATAGGATTAGATACAGAGCTCAGCAGACAGTATCACACAGGATAGGATTAGATACACAGCTCAGCAGACAATATCACACAGCAGAGGCTTAGATACACGGCTCAGCAGACAGTATCACACAGGATATGATTAGATACACAGCTCAGCAGACAATATCACACAGCAGAGGCTTAGATACACAGCTCAGCAGACAGTATCACACATGATACGATTAGATACAGAGCTCAGCAGACAATATCACACAGGATAGGATTAGATACACAGCTCAGCAGACAGTATCACACAGGATAGGAGTAGATACACAGCTCAGCAGACAGTATCATACAGGATAGGATTAGATACACGGCTCAGCAGACAGTATCACACAGGAGAGGATTAGATACACGGCTCAGCAGACAGTATCACACAGGATAGGATTAGATACACGGCTCAGCAGACAGTATCACACAGGATAGGATTAGATACACAGCTCAGCACACAGTATCACACAGGATAGGATTAGATACATGGCTCAGCAGACAGTATCACACAGGATAGGATTAGATACATGGCTCAGCAGACAGTATCACACAGGAGAGGATTAGATACACGGCTCAGCAGACAGTATCACACAGGATAGGATTAGATACACGGCTCAGCAGACAGTATCACACAGGATAGGATTAGATACACAGCTCAGCACACAGTATCACACAGGATAGGATTAGATACACGGCTCAGCAGACAGTATCACACAGGATAGGATTAGATACACAGCTCAGCACACAGTATCACACAGGATAGGATTAGATACATGGCTCAGCAGACAGTATCACACAGGATAGGATTAGATACATGGCTCAGCAGTCAGTATCACACGGGATAGGATTAGATACATGGCTCAGCAGACAGTATCACACAGGAGAGGATTAGATACACGGCTCAGCAGACAGTATCACACAGGATAGGATTAGATACACAGCTCAGCACACAGTATCACACAGGATAGGATTAGATACACAGCTCAGCACACAGTATCACACAGGAGAGGATTAGATACACGGCTCACCAGTCAGTATCACACAGGATAGGATTAGATACATGGCTCAGCAGACAGTATCACACAGGATAGGATTAGATACACAGCTCAGCACACAGTATCACACAGGAGAGGATTAGATACACGGCTCAGCAGTCAGTATCACACGGGATAGGATTAGATACATGGCTCAGCAGACAGTATCACACAGGAGAGGATTAGATACACGGCTCAGCAGACAGTATCACACAGGATAGGATTAGATACACGGCTCAGCAGACAGTAACACATTTTTCTGATTGTATTTCTGATTCTGATGAATACATTGAAGATAACATTCATCCAGTCAATCAGTTGCTGTGATTAACTCCTTGAATTTCGGTTGTGCTCGCGCAGTGTGGGACCCAGCGACTGTACAATATATATTAATGCTACAATACTCACAATATAACATTACTACTGTGCTCTACGGTAATCTTGTGCTACATTGTTACTACTACCATATTACTACTGAATATTGTTACTATACTGTTATTACTTCATTATTATTGGCCCAGTACTAGTCTGCAGTGTTAGTGCTCCTGTTAGCACACTGCTTAGGCTGCGTTCACACACGGCGGCTCGCTGCGGTCAGTTTCTGCGCTGCACATTACCAGGACACTATTACTGTTGATTACTGCTGCAGTCCTGGTGTTGTACAATGTTACATGATTCCCCCCACCAGACCATTGCGGCTATATTAACACTGCACCGTGATCACTACATTGCGCCCCCTGTCTCCCGTGGCATCAGGAGGGTCTTTACCTGCCTCAGGACGCGGCACGAGGGGCCACAAGTCTTCTGGTGTTCTTGGATCAATCTCCCGGAAGCGACAGAAATCTCAGGGACGTCAGTGAATCCGGCTAAAGGCTGAACCTGCAATAATGACAAGAATAAGAAAGACAGAAACCCCTTTCTGCGAGTGTTGTACCTCTGCTGCTCCTCCTGTCACTCAGCTTTTCCAGACTCCTGCAGCAAAGCGAGAGCAGGGGGGTGAAGAAGAAAACTTTCCCAGAAGTGGATGTTAGTACGAAATGGCTGAAGAACAGACTATGGGACTGAGATTTACTTCTGAGTCTCCAGCATCCTGCAAACCTTTCATCATCTCTACAGAAGGCGCCGCAGCCTCGTTCCCCGTCATTTAGGCCATAAAGGTTTGTAGCAGAAAAGTATCACAGGCCACGATGGGAGAACAGTTTCTGACTTTGGCACAAGAAGCCAAAATATTTGCCAAAAGGCTGTTAATGAATTGGGTGCATCTTACTGGAGCCACCCACAAATGGATACATAATTCCTGGGCGAGTATCTAATCTCCGGGTACAAATGGTCACAAGTAATTTCCTAATCTCTGAGTGTGTATCCGAGCTACAAATAGGTTTCTAACTGTTGTGTAGGTTTTGAATTAATGACTGGATCCCACACATTGGTAAATATTTACATATAATCTACAATCTCATCCTTATAGAAGTATTGAATTCTTAGTTACGTAACCCCGGAGTATGTATCTAATCACATAAATCTCTGCGTCAGCTACGTAGTCCAGGTATACGACAAATTCAAAAGAATGTATCTAATCAACAGCTACGTATCTATCTCATGAGTATGTATCTAATTAGCACAGATATGATTTTTTTATTATTTTCAATTCTAAATATTTTACGATTTTCAGTTCATTTGTATCTAATCCACATGAATTCCATTGATGGAATCTCTTCCGTCACTATGTATCTAACTGACAGGCAGGTTTCTCATTTTCATGCGTTGTACGTTTCTAATCCAATACTATGTATCTAATCCGCAGGGGAGTATCACGTTGTGTAGATTCCACTTCTTACCGTCACATCATCATCCGTCGTTATCACCTCCCCCGTCACCTTCTGCAGGAGGATGAGGGGCAAACTGAGCTCCTGCTCGAGTGGATCCGAGACGACCTGGGATTGCAGAGTCTTCCTGCCAAGAGAGTATGGGAAATAGCAAAAAAAGTGATGACAGGAGAATCCGTGAAAACTCAGCTCTGAGCTCACATCTTCCCGCAGCTCCTGCTGGTTCAGTGTCTGTAAAGAGCAACTATGCTGCACACCCAAACACAGTAGTCTCCAATCTGCTGCAAAACTGCAGCTCCTAATATGTGATGGTGAGGGCATGCTGGGAGTTGTAGTTTTGTAGACGTTGGGGAGCAGCAGAAAGCTGATAACCTTTCGAAGCACAAACTATAACAGATGAATGCAACGAAAACCTCCATCATCATCAGTAAACTTATTAGCAAGGTGCAATCCTCCGGCCTAGTATATATAGAGTATACAGTGGCATGTAAAAGTTTGGGCACCCCTGGTGAAAATTTCTGTTACTGTTATTGTGAACAGCTGAGCAAGTCGAAGATGAAATGATCTCAAACGGCCTAAAGTTAAAGAAGCCCCATTTCCTTTGTATCTTAGGCACCACCAAAATATTGTCATTTTTTACATTTTAAAAATTACAAAAAGGAAGATGGGACGATGCAGAAGTTTGGGCACAAACAAAAATACACCGCTCACCATTTCACCGCCAGCTGCTGGTAATAAAAGAGTCGCCCTTCTCCTTTACATAAGCCACATATTTTTCGACCTCGTCCAGAACATTTGCTGCATCTAAATGGTTAAAAAAGTCACAAATTCATAATGGAATTGAGTCCCCCCCTGTCCATCACCACAACCCTCACTGCTGTCCGCGATGCATTTATAGTATTACAGATATCACCAAAGAAAGAAAGGAAGATACAAATCATAAAAAAAAGAGTAAAAGGAGGAACAAATTGTATGGATTTGAGATTGACACAAATTTTGTGTTTCAAACTTTGCTGTTTCAGTTTCTGAATTAACTTCAGAGAGTTATGAAGAGCGATCAGATACATTCCAAAAAGTTGCAAAGTCATTCCTTGCCATGGAAATTGACAAAAAAACATATTTTAGCCTCGATACAAAATGATCTTCCCGTAATCTATGGAGAAATAGTATTATAGTAGTTATATTCTTGTACATAGGGGCAGTAATATAGTAGTTATATTCTTGTACATAGGGGCAGTATTATAGTAGTTATATTCTTGTACATAGGGGCAGTATTATAGTAGTTATATTCTTGTACATAGGGGCAGTATTATTGTAGTTATATTCTTGTACATAGGAGCAGTATTATAGTAGTTATATTCTTGTACATAGGTAGGGGCAGTATTATAGTAGTTATATTCTTGTACATAGGAGCAGTATTATAGTAGTTATATTCTTGTACATAGGGGCAGTATTATTGTAGTTATATTCTTGTACATAGGGACAGTATTATAGTAGTTATATTCTTGTACATAGGGGCAGTATTATAGTAGTTATATTCTTGTACATAGGAGCAGTATTATAGTAGTTATATTCTTGTACATAGGAGCAGTATTATAGTAGTTATATTCTTGTACATAGGGGGCAGTATTATAGTAGTTATATTCTTGTACATAGGAGCAGTATTATAGTAGTTATATTCTTGTACATAGGGGCAGTATTATAGTAGTTATATTCTTGTACATAGGGGGCAGTATTATAGTAGTTATATTCTTGTACATAGGGGCAGTATTATAGTAGTTATATTCTTGTACATAGGGACAGTATTATAGTAGTTATATTCTTGTACATAGAGGGCAGTATTATAGTAGTTATATTCTTGTACATAGGGGCAGTATTATAGTAGTTATATTCTTGTACATAGAGGGCAGTAATATAGTAGTTATATTCTTGTACATAGGGGCAGTATTATAGTAGTTATATTCTTGTACATAGGGACAGTATTATAGTAGTTATATTCTTGTACATAGGGACAGTATTATAGTAGTTATATTCTTGTACATAGGGGCAGTATTATTGTAGTTATATTCTTGTACATAGGGACAGTATTATAGTAGTTATATTCTTGTACATAGAGGGCAGTAATATAGTAGTTATATTCTTGTACATAGGGGCAGTATTATAGTAGTTATATTCTTGTACATAGAGGGCAGTAATATAGTAGTTATATTCTTGTACATAGGGGCAGTATTATAGTAGTTATATTCTTGTACATAGGGGCAGTATTATAGTAGTTATATTCTTGTACATAGGGGCAGTATTATAGTAGTTATATTCTTGTACATAGGGGCAGTATTATAGTAGTTATATTCTGGTACATAGGGGCAGTATTATAGTAGTGATATTCTTGTACATAGGAGCAGTATTATAGTAGATATATTCTTGTACATAGGAGCAGTATTATAGTAGTTATATTCTTGTACATAGGGGCAGTATTATAGTAGTGATATTCTTGTACATAGGAGCAGTATTATAGTAGTTATATTCTTGTACATAGGAGCAGTATTATAGTAGTGATATTCTTGTACATAGGAGCAGTATTATAGTAGTTATATTCTTGTACATAGGAGCAGTATTATAGCAGTTATACTCTTGTACATAGGAGCAGTATTATAGTAGTTATATTCTTGTACATAGGAGTAGTATTATAGTAGTTATATTCTTGTACATAGGAGCAGTATTATAGTAGTGATATTCTTGTACATAGGAGCAGTATTATAGTAGTTATATTCTTGTACATAGGAGCAGTATTATAGCAGTTATACTCTTGTACATAGGAGCAGTATTATAGTAGTTATATTCTTGTACATAGGAGTAGTATTATAGTAGTTATATTCTTGTACATAGGAGCAGTATTATAGTAGTGATATTCTTGTACATAGGAGCAGTATTATAGTAGTTACATTTTTGTACATAGGAGCGGTATTATAGTAGTTATATTCTTGTACATAGGGGCAGTATTATAGTAGTTATATTCTTGTACATAGGAGCGGTATTATAGTAGTGATATTCTTGTACAATACTCTGTAATTACTCCATCATTCACCTTTTTCTGCCACTCCCTGAACATGCTGGACACCTCTTGTTTCTGGATTTTTGGCGGCTGCTGCTGGAACATCGACATCTGAACTGTGGAGGAATTGAGAGCTTTTATAAGATAATCAATAAAAATAGAAATAAAAGTGCTAACATTTTGTACCTTACCTGTCCCGATCCCCCACATCTTGAGCATTTACAGCGTCCACGACCTCCACATTTGTGACATATCTGCAACAATTTATCACAATGTCACAGATTCAACGTTTATAACCAATAATTCTTAAAGGGCCCATTGGAATCTTCCTTTTCCCATTTGTTACAAGGTATCATTATTCCACACATCCCCCCAATAGTCACACGTCACCTTCTGACTATACAGTTAGGGATCCTGCTGTTTTCTGTCTTTATAGTGATATAATGATGACTTCTGCATTCTGACATTACCTGACACGAGCGGCTTTAATGGAAAACTTGGAATTCATTATATACAGAAATACTCAGCACAACGTCCGTTCACCTTTATTTCTCCAGATCGAGGGAGCGGAAGTTTCTTTGACCCTTCATGAAACATTTTTGGGGTGCAGACATCAATATCCCAGAGCTGTGGGACGAGTTCTCGGTGCGGAGCGTCGATCCGCTGACCTGCAGGTGTAAGGACTGTGAAATGTAACCTCCGCCTGCAACATGTGAACGGTGCGCGACACAATCACGGCTGGGCTAGGAGCACGCACCGGTGTACGGCCTGCAGAGCTTCTCAAGGTGCCTGCTCTCAGCGAAGGTCTCCAGCCTGTACTGAAATAAGGGGAAATATAACAAACCATCAACTGCTGTGGAAGGAGAGGTCCGAACACACCCAGAGCTGCAGGTTTGTGCTCTACTCACATCCAGAGCTGCAGGTTTGTGCTCTACTCACATCCAGAGCTGCATGTTTATGCTCTACTCACATCCAGAGCTGCAGGTTTGTGCTCTACTCACATCCAGAGCTGCAGGTTTGTGCTCTACTCACATCCAGAGCTGCATGTTTATGCTCTACTCACATCCAGAGCTGCAGGTTTATGCTCTACTCACATCGAGAGCTGCAGATTTATTCTCTACTCACATCCAGAGCTGCAGGTTTATGCTCTACTCACATCCAGAGCTGCAGGTTTATGCTCTACTCACATCCAGAGCTGCGTGTTTATGCTCTACTCACATCCAGAGCTGCGTGTTTATCCTCTACTCACATCCAGAGCTGCATGTTTATGCTCTACTCACATCCAGAGCTGCATGTTTATGCTCTACTCACATCCAGAGCTGCATGTTTATGCTCTACTCACATCCAGAGCTGCAGGTTTATGCTCTAGTCCCATCCAGAGCTGCAGGTTTAATCTCTAGCGACACCAGAGCTGCATGTTTATGCTCTACTCACATCCAGAGCTGCGTGTTTATGCTCTACTCACATCCAGAGCTGCGTGTTTATGCTCTACTCACATCCAGAGCTGCAGGTTTATGCTCCACTCACATCCAGAGCTGCATGTTTATGCTCTAGTCACTTTCAGAGCTGCATGTTTATGCTCTACTCACATCCAGAGCTGCGTGTTTATGCTCTACTCACATCCAGAGCTGCGTGTTTAATCTCTAGCCACACCAGAACTGCGTGTTTATGCTCTACTCATATCCAGAGCTGCATGTTTATGCTCTAGTCACATCCAGAGCTGCATGTTTATGCTCTAGTCACATCCAGAGCTGCATGTTTATGCTCTAGTCACATCCAGAGCTGCATGTTTATGCTCTACTCACATCCAAAGCTGCATGTTTATGTTCTACTCACATCCAGAGCTACATGTTTATGCTCTACTCACAGCCAGAGCTGCATGTTTATGCTCTACTCACAGCCAGAGCTGCATGTTTATGCTCTACTCACAGCCAGAGCTGCATGTTTATGCTCTACTCACATCCAGAGCTGCATGTTTATGTTCTACTCACAGCCAGAGCTGCATGTTTATGCTCTAGTCACATCCAGAGCTGCATGTTTATGCTCTAGTCACATCCAGAGCTGCATGTTTATGCTCTAGTCACATCCAGAGCTGCATGTTTATGCTCTACTCACATCCAAAGCTGCATGTTTATGTTCTACTCACATCCAGAGCTACATGTTTATGCTCTACTCACAGCCAGAGCTGCATGTTTATGCTCTACTCACAGCCAGAGCTGCATGTTTATGCTCTACTCACAGCCAGAGCTGCATGTTTATGCTCTACTCACAGCCAGAGCTGCATGTTTATGCTCTACTCACATCCAGAGCTGCATGTTTTGTGCTCTAGTCACATTTAGAGCTGCATTTTTAGCTTTTGGTCTGGCACTGTGTCTTACACGCCATTCACATTCAGAGATTGACGTTTGGTTCGCTGCTCCCTCTGCAGCTTACTGACAGTTTCCACCACAGTTTCCCTGCGGTCCAGGACCTTAGTGAAGCTAGCCTATTGTGCCCGATTTCACTGTTTCTCTGTACAACTATCCAGTGCGCCAGGGGGGCTGTGAACGCAGCTCTGGATGTGACTGGAGGATCACTGTTATTTTGCTGACTTTGGACTCACTCTGTAGACCGGCATTTGTGTTAACCTCTCGATCACCGGCTCTTCTCTTCTGGGTCTGCAGCAGCAGTATGAGGACCAGACATGTTTCCGCACAGCGTCCCTCGCTGCTTCCTTTGGGATCAACACGACATTTCTAGATAAGAAGGAGACAGGTCGTCGGGTTCTGGATTTCTGATTCGGAGGAGACTCTAAAAGATGGAATCGTGAGGGAACTGAGAAACCAGATAGAGGACAACCAAGGAGCCCCTCACCTGTAATCCTGGCGGTCTCCGGGAGATGTGTCACGTGGGGCACAAGGGTCGCGAAAGTCAGAGGTTCCTATGGAAAGAACATAGAAGCGCAATGTCAGACTGACTCCGGGCCACGATATAGCGACAGGCACAGATTCACCTCTGCCTCCATATAATGATAGATCGGGAAGGTCAGTAACGGAATAATCAGGAGCGGCTTCTATCTGGGCAGAGAAAACCAGTGTATAGCTCCAAACATAGACATGTAGGAAGTGCGGCCCACCGGGGAATTCTCCTGTTACCCCATGAGCCAGTCCGAGTCTGTATAAGACATCTAATAGACTGAGATGCATAAAGTTCAATTTCCGCTTTGCTGAAAAGGCTGAGACGTAGATCCAGGTGGGATATGACAGAAACCTGGTGGTTACAGTCTATTCAGCAGTGCGGAAATTGTCCACAGATATCCTCTCAACTATCTACTAAACGGTCACCTGCTGACCCGTGGATCGGTTGATGATACCCATAATCTGTGCCTTAATAACAAATACATCAGGTTAGTATAATCTGATAACAACTACACTGTGTCAATCGGATAAGACCATATTTACGCTAATTTCTCCAGGACTGAGATGTATAATTCACAGAGAATTATCTATTCTACACAGACAGGATCTTCTCATGTATCTCTGTATACAGGGAGCTCCCCCTAGTGGTGACCACAGACAGGATCTTATCATGTATCTCTGTATACAGGGAGCTCCCCCTAGTGGTGACCGCAGACAGGATCTTATCATGTATCTCTGTATACAGGGAGCTCCCCCTAGTGGTGGCTGCAGACAGGATCTTATCATGTATCTCTGTATACAGGGAGCTCCCCCTAGTGGTGACTGCAGACAGGATCTTATCATGTATCCCTGTATACAGGGAGCTCCCCCTAGTGGTGGCTGCAGACAGGATCTTATCATGTGTCTCTGTATACAGGGAGCTCCCCCTAGTGGTGACTGCAGACAGGATCTTATCATGTATCTCTGTATACAGGGAGCTCCCCCTAGTGGTGGCTGCAGACAGAATCTTATCATGTATCTCTGTATACAGGGAGCTCCCCTAGTGGTGGCTGCAGACAGAATCTTATCATGTATCTCTGTATACAGGGAGCTCCCCCTAGTGGTGACTGCAGACAGGATCTTATCATGTATCTCTGTATACAGGGAGCTCCCCCTAGTGGTGGCTGCAGACAGAATCTTATCATGTATCTCTGTATACAGGGAGCTCCCCCTAGTGATGGCTGCAGACAGGATCTTATCATGTATCTCTGTATACAGGGAGCTCCCCCTAGTGGTGACTGCAGACAGGATCTTATCATGTATCTCTGTATACAGGGAGCTCCCCCTAGTGGTGGCTGCAGACAGAATCTTATCATGTATCTCTGTATACAGGGAGCTCCCCCTAGTGGTGACTGCAGACAGGATCTTATCATGTATCTCTGTATACAGGGAGCTCCCCCTAGTGGTGGCTGCAGACAGGATCTTATCATGTATTTCTGTATACAGGGAGCTCCCCCTAGTGGTGGCTGCAGGCAGGATCTTATCATGTATCTCTGTATACAGGGAGCTCCCCCTAGTGGTGACTGCAGACAGGATCTTATCATGTATCTCTGTATACAGGGAGCTCCCCCTAGTGGTGACTGCAGACAGGATCTTATCATGTATCTCTGTATACAGGGAGCTCCCCCTAGTGGTGGCTGCAGACAGAATCTTATCATGTATCTCTGTATACAGGGAGCTCCCCCTAGTGATGGCTGCAGACAGAATCTTATCATGTATCTCTGTATACAGGGAGCTCCCCCTAGTGGTGACTGCAGACAGGATCTTATCATGTATCTCTGTATACAGGGAGCTCCCCCTAGTGGTGGCTGCAGACAGGATCTTATCATGTATCTCTGTATACAGGGAGCTCCCCCTAGTGGTGACTGCAGACAGGATCTTATCATGTATCTCTGTATACAGGGAGCTCCCCCTAGTGGTGGCTGCAGACAGGATCTTATTATGTATCTCTGTATACAGGAGCTCCCCCTAGTGGTGACTGCAGACAGGATCTTATCATGTATCTCTGTATACAGGGAGCTCCCCCTAGTGATGGCTGCAGACAGAATCTTATCATGTATCTCTGTATATAGGGAGCTCCCCCTAGTGGTGGCTGCAGACAGGATCTTATCATGTATCTCTGTATACAGGGAGCTCCCCCTAGTGGTGGCTGCAGACAGGATCTTATCATGTATCTCTGTATACAGGGAGCTCCCCCTAGTGGTGGCTGCAGACAGAATCTTATCATGTATCTCTGTATACAGGGAGCTCCCCCTAGTGGTGGCTGCAGACAGGATCTTATTATGTATCTCTGTATACAGGAGCTCCCCCTAGTGGTGACTGCAGACAGGATCTTATCATGTATCTCTGTATACAGGGAGCTCCCCCTAGTGATGGCTGCAGACAGAATCTTATCATGTATCTCTGTATATAGGGAGCTCCCCCTAGTGGTGGCTGCAGACAGGATCTTATCATGTATCTCTGTATACAGGGAGCTCCCCCTAGTGGTGACTGCAGACAGGATCTTATCATGTATCTCTGTATACAGGGAGCTCCCCCTAGTGATGGCTGCAGACAGGATCTTATCATTTATCTCTGTATACAGGGAGCTCCCCCTAGTGGTGGCTGCAGACAGGATCTTATCATGTACCTCTATATACAGGGAGCTCCCCCTAGTGGTGGCTGCAGACAGGATCTTATCATGTATCTCTGTATACATGGAGCTCCCCCTAGTGGTGGCTGCAGGCAGCTGTATCACAGAACGGATGGGAAGCAGTTCGGTGGTGTATACTTTCCCTCCATGGACCCCATAGCAGTCACATTTTATGGCTCTATAGTAAGTCAATATTCTTCTATGTAGCGCAGGGATACAGGAGAATGTAGATATAAGAGCTTTGTCCACGTTACCCACCTTGCTCCATGCAGATGTTTCCAGGGTCACATCCAGGTGGTCAGTAACGGGTTGTCGGCTCCCGAGTCTGCGCCATTATTAGAACAAACACTGAGATTCGTGGATCCTTCAGACATTGTGCAATGAGACACCACAGTCCGCTCCACAGGTAGAGAAATCCCGGAGCGCAGAGAGTCAGGTCATGTCCCGCTTGGAGCCTGGACACACTGCTCGGGGGAACCACGCGGCCGGCACCTCTATGGGGCATGCCCCGGGGATGGGGCGCAGTATTAAGGCCCCTTGGGACGGGCAGACAATGGCGTGTAAAATCTGCTCAGAATGTGATAAGAGGAGCGCGGCGCGGCCTCACACGGATGGATTGTACTGCGCTAAATATAGGGCGGCTGAAGTAACCGCTCCATTGTTAGGGGGCGTCACTTACACTACAGCAAGAGATAAGATCGAGGGGCCGGCGGGTCCTGAGCAGCCGCTATTTGTGTGCCTGGGAAAGCTGGGTATCGAATCCTGGGAAAGCTGGGACTTCGCTGTATTCATAGCGGTGTGACAACAGTAATATTAGCATTCAGCTTATAATTAGACAATTAATATTTTAGATCCAGATGTAGAAGTCTTCAGACCCCAAATAAAGTAGAACCTGTGTTCAGTATGCCCCTATGTATTATCAGGGCAAGCTGGGACTTGTAGTTCCATTGGAGAGCACTGGCCACACTGCCAAGTCTCCAGGGTCATCTGCACACAATGAAGCAGTGGGTGGAGGCACATGTTATTGTGCGGTGCTGGGTGTGGCGGTTGTATTGTGTCCATTACATCTTGTTATGGCAAATATTAAAAGTGAAGGGAAAAAACTAAACTAAGAATCTGCAGGAGAAAATACTCAGGAAGCCCCGACCGCACCGCCTCTGTCCCCCGCGCTAATTATAGGACGTGGGGGCGATGAGTCCATGGCACAAGTGACGGCACGCACTGTTTTCACGCTATAGGTTGTATACATTGTTACTTTATGGGCAGATGTAGCAGAGCAGAGTTTGTCACTTGACATTGTCGGCTGCACTTTCTCTCTTAAAAACTTGCATCTCATATTGAGGCGAGTGGGGGCTTGTTTTATGATGAACAATGTTGCATGTGAGCACAGCCCAATGGGGAACCAATGTAACACCACCTGCCACCTTGTGGTCATTGTCTAAACTACAGGCAAATTTAAATAGAATATATTTTTATTTTATTTTTTTCCATAAACCCACAGATAACAGGAAGAATACAAACTTTAATAGTTATATAATTTACCATTACAGAGAACAGTATAAAAACACATTTATAAAATTAAGCTTTTTAAGAACACAACTCTCTGCACACATTCTCAGGCTGTGGATTTTCTCTTCTCTTTGCTCAGGTAAGTGAAAAATGATTTAAATATTAAGTTATTACAAAAGATGGTGTTTAGGGGGGTGTAACAATGTGAATGATTCAGGGAGGTCACATGACCGCGCAGCAGCACTTCTGGGGGTAATTCTGTGCAAACACCTTGTTTTCCATTCCATAAATAAAATAGTTTAATTTCTTTCCTTTCCAGACATATTGCACCTTGGTGAGAGGAATTAATTCAACGCTCTGCCTCTGCCGGGAGGAAATAAAATATGTTGACTGTAGGAAGAGTACATTTTTATTTTTATTTATTTTTATTTTTTTTTCATTAAATTAACTCAAAGAAGAAAAAAAAATAAAAAATTGTTGTTTGAGATCTGATACCAGTTACCACCACTAGGGGGCAATCTGCTTGCAGCTCCTTTTCAGGTGCATAGGATTCAATTACAGCCGTGTAGTGCTCGCCCTCTAGTGGCAGAAACCAGTATCTGCATTTTTTTCTAAATTGTCTTATTAAAGCTGAATGCAAGCTGGGACTTAGTTTTCAACAAAATATGATAGTATGGGAACCATCTATGCAACCATATATAAAATAATCCCTTCCCTCGAAAGGAAGCAGATACAGCGCACTGACACATACCTGTCTAAGAACACGACACGAGGAGGAGAACTGCATACGATGCTGCTCCAAAGCATTCTGGGAAGCCCAAATTATGGAGGAATCCGGGAAATCTGACAGTGGAGTCGCCTTTATGTGAATTAAAAAAAGAAATTAAATCCAGTGTTAAACATGAGCAAGACTCTGCCCGACCCCACGTCTCAGCTCTGAAGAACCCTGCTGCTTCCACAATGTAAATGTTCCATCCTCATACTGTTCCGCATACAGTACATCACTCTGTGCTCCTGATAACCCTCTCCCTTCCATCTGTGACATCCCATAAGACCAGCATGCTCTGCTCCTGAAATCCTCTGTGCTCCTGCTAACCCTGTCCCATTAATCTGTGACATCCCATAAGACCAGCATGCTCTGCTCCTGAAATCCTCTGTGCTCCTGCTAACCCTGTCCCATTAATCCGTGACATCCCATACGATCAGCATGCTCTGCTCCTGAAATACTCTGTGCTGCTTGTACTGTCACTATGCAATTTTAAGTTTGTGCACCCCCCCTATTGGTTGATCTGTCTGGATAGCTGACCGACAACTGCTCGACTGTATGGATCCTCTCTCCGTGCACAGCCTGGAAGAGATCCGCGGAGAATTCCGAGTGATGATCCGATATAAACTGATATTTATTATTTTTCCTGCAAAAGAAAAACAGAACTGATTAATTCTTGAAATATAGAAGCAGCAGACAGATGAGCGGCGAGTGTCAGACCATTAGCATCACATGGGGCAGATTAGCTTCCAGTCTAGAATATAAATATTTATCTTTATGTTTGCTACAATGTATCAGTGCGATCACAGAATTGTCTGGATACTATGGTAGCAAACCTTCAGGTGTGGGACCATTCACACCTGACAGGTAAAGGCGAGTGCTCCCAACCCAGTAGGCTGAGATATTGAAAATGGTGAAGAAGTGAAGCGGTATAGCAGTGCCGCTATATTCTCTGTTATCAGCTCCTCACCAGGTGATGCTCAGCTGCAGGTAGGTCAGGACTTGGCCCTTCCCGGCACAGGTGACGCAGGTCTGGATGTTGCTGATGTTACACATCCTGCAGCTGCAGAGTAAAAGAACAAGTCAGATTCCAGTCATTGTGGGACTGCAACTCCCAGCATGCTCTGATAGCCTTCAGCGGGCGCATGGATCGTCCCATCAGTCACCTCTCGGTCCCGACCCCGTAGCACTGCTGACACATCTCCATCTGCAGCCGCCGCCCGGTGCCGCTGCACCACATGCACTGGACCTGCAGGAACAGGAAATATCACCGCACAGAAGAGCAGGGGCTGCGGACCCCCAAGGCCTCACTTATAGTACTCTATGATCATTACTACCACCCTATAACTGAACATCACAAAATACATAGTCCTCCAGTCACACCCAAAGCAGCACTCAAGCCTCTGCTGCATCCCCTGCACAGATTATACACTGCTAGGAATTGTGGGAGATTATCCCCTTTATTTACTGCTTTGTGCATTGCAGCAGCTCAGTTAAAGGGAGTGTCAGCCCAAACAGAGCATACACTAAGCGCCCCGCCTTGTAGAGGATATCACACCCCTGTAAATACGGCGCCATAATTGCTGCCTTCTCTGCAGAATCTGAAGTTTAATCACCTATGCTAATAAGGTGCTTGGTGCACACTGGGTGTGACCAAGAGGCTCAGCGCACTGTTCCACCCACTGGTTGTGCATGTCCCCGGCTCCCTCACGATGATTGACAGTGCTGGTGTGCTGGAGCTTTCCCTGCAGACAGAGCTCACTCCAGACAAGTCTGCGCTGTCAGTCACTGGTGAAGGAGGCGGGACATGCACAACCAATGGGCGGAGCCACGCACCGAGCGTCTTGGCCACACCCAGAGTGCACCAAGCACTGAATTAGCATCAGTTTCTGTAGAACCGAGGCAGCGATTAGAGCAATAATGGTGCGATATCTATAGGGCAGACATCCCCTACAGGGCCGAGCGCTCAGTCTATATGGTCCTTTCGGGCTGACACTCCCTTTTGCACCCACAGATTTTCCTGCGCCTGCTGTAACAATAGTTGGTGCAGCTCTGGATGTGACTGGAGGAGATTGCACCTGACTGCTTCACATCGGGGACAGGTCACCACTTCCCGGCATCTTCTCAGTGACTGGTCGGTCGGACTCACCCGGCCGCTCCCGTGACACTTCAGACACGTGTTCCTTCCCATCCCTTTACAATGTGAACACGTCTGGAATAAAAGGGAAAGAAGAAGAGGAAAAGGTCAGGTAGAAATGAGGACTCCTGGGCAGGGGCAACATGCAGGGTCCGGAGACATAACGTGCGCAGTGACCGGACTGTCCGTGCCCATCAGTGCCGCGCAGTGACCGGACTGTCCGTGCCCATCAGTGCCGCGCAGTGACCGGACTGTCCGTGCCCATCAGTGCCGCGCAGTGACCGGACTGTCCGTGCCCATCAGTGCCGCGCAGTGACCGGACTGTCCGTGCCCATCAGTGCCGCGCAGTGACCGGACTGTCCGTGCCCATCAGTGCCGCGCAGTGACCGGACTGTCCGTGCCCATCAGTGCCGCGCAGTGACCGGACTGTCCGTGCCCATCAGTGCCGCGCAGTGACCGGACTGTCCGTGCCCATCAGTGCCGCGCAGTGACCGGACTGTCCGTGCCCATCAGTGCCGCGCAGTGACCGGACTGTCCGTGCCCATCAGTGCCGCGCAGTGACCGGACTGTCCGTGCCCATCAGTGCCGCGCAGTGACCGGACTGTCCGTGCCCATCAGTGCCGCGCAGTGACCGGACTGTCCGTGCCCATCAGTGCCGCGCAGTGACCGGACTGTCCGTGCCCATCAGTGCCGCGCAGTGACCGGACTGTCCGTGCCCATCAGTGCCGCACAGTGACCGGACTGTCCGTGCCCATCAGTGCCGCCCGCCGCTCCTTCACTCTGGGCTATTGTCCCCTTTTATCAGCCAGTCACTCCTGACTGCTTCTCCCAAGATCCAAAAAGTAGCAAAGCTGACAAGGTCCAATAATTAGCAGCCATGAATCGGCGGATTCACCCAGGTGTCAGGGTTCTGCACGGACCCAGATTGCCAAACCTGCTGTCCATGAGTGGGGTCATGGGGTGGCACAGGAATCTTTGTGAATTCACCCTACAGCGCGGGATCCAGTCTCCCATAGTCGGCCTCTTATTACTGGAGGCGCTATACACAGATTCTAGACTAATGGGCGCCGGATTACAGGAATCTTATAGGCGTCCTGCCCTCCCCCGGCTCGGTACCTTCACACAGGTCGTATTAGGAACCTTCATCGTCTGGGATCCATCCTTGAACATATCGGGTACAACAACCGGGATCTCCCAGGGCTGCAGGACCGATCCGGCATCGGGGGCGTCCACATACTGACCTAGGGACCCACAGAGGGATCGGACAGTTAATGAACATAATAAGTGTACCCCCAAAACCGACCCTAGGGAGTCATCAGCCGAGTCAGGCCCGCTCACCCCCAAAGTGACACCGCCCCTTTAAAAGCAATTCCCTATTATAATAAGATTCCGCTAATCTTCAGCCAATGAGGAATGTTCTCATCTGTTATATAGGCTCCGCCCATGGTGCCATCGCCCCGCCTCTTGGGTAATCTCAGTAAATGTGGCCCCTTGGGGCCCTGCATAAGATATGACCCCAGCGGCACTGACCCGTATATTGTTCCGTTTTCCAGTCACAGATCCGCGACTCCGTGAAGGTATCCAGGGAATACTGAAAACAAAAACATACAGATGTGGACGTACAGTAACGAGAGCTGATCATTTTCCTTATTTCTGTCCTAAGGAGGACATAAGGAGGATTTCAGACCACCCAAGACCCCAACAGACAGTGCACCTAGGGGGGTTATGACTCCTAGCTGTGCACTGGGGAGCAGAGCTGCAGTGTAAAGTATGAGACTGAGGGAATAGGATACTGAGTGTAAGGTGAGACAGGAGGAAGGTGCAGGGCCAGAATCCAACAGACAGTGCAGCTAGGCCGGAGTCCTACAGGAGCAGAGCTGCAGTGTAAAGCATGGGGGGAGGATAGAGAAGAAGTAGCGTGACCATGTAATGAGACATAAGGTGGATTTCAGACCACCCAAGACCCCAACAGACAGTGCAGCTAGGCCCGAGTCCTACAGGAGCAGAGCTGCAGTGTAAAGCATGGTGAGGAGAGCAGTCTGTGCCGCTCACCCTATACGTGTTACACGGCTGCAGCTCCTCCGTCGTCATGTCTTTGGCCAGAGATCTCTCGTGGCAACATTTGCCGTTACCGTACTCGTGAAACGCTTGTTTGGCTGCAGCTTCGGTGATCAGCAGCGCCCTGCAGAGGAGGCAGCAGCCAAGTATCAGGATTAAGAGGGTCTGTCCCTTTAATATCATTTAACGCTTGCAGGCCCCCAGGTCAGGTAACATGGGGCTTCTTACCTGCGGTCTGGATGTGTAGGGCAGGATGTCTGGGCAGACCCCAGAGTTAGGTCTAAAGGAGAAGACAAAGAAGCCGACAAGTGAGGAGGATCCGGGGATTAACAGGTTAATTATGAATTCACATTGCAGCCACATCAGAGAATCGCATATATAGCAACTCCAGAATATAACAGCAGTCAACCTACAGCTCCAGGCGTGGGGAAACTACTACTCCCAGCATGCTCCAATGGGAGACCCCGGCCTCAGGAGGCGACACAGACAGCAGAGACCCCTGTGCCAGAACAATACATGGGCCCCCGGCCGCCCAATAATGTATCAATGTACAAGTCCCCCCGACCCAGAGGTTATAGTGGCCCCCGACCTAGAGGGAATAGCAGCCCCTGACCTATAGAGGGGATAGCGGACCCCCCTGACCTCTTGGACCACGGAGTGGCTGCACCAGTGGTCTGTCCGCCCCTCACATGTCAATCACATCCTGATGGTTTGTTACAATGTATCAGTCTGTCGTCCAGCTGTTTCGCGCACAGAGAATCATCTAACTGGATACAAATGTAGCAAACCCTGAGCTGTGATCGTTCACACAGAGGAGGTCAGAGGGCAGGACGTGACCCGGGGATCCCTCATTCCCTGCACTAGCTCCACTTGGACCATTCCTTTAATTTCATGGCCTACGCCAAGACCCCCGACATGTACTCACCAGCAGTAATAGCCCCCGAGGATCCAGAACTAGGACCACTGCGGCAGTTCTGGTTAACCCTTACTGGGACTGGCGGGCGGCTCTGGGCACCCACAGTTGTAACCGGTGGTCTGCGACTGGCTTTCATGCCAACTGGTGGGTTGGATGAAGACCCCATTGTGCCCCAGCTCCCACTGATCACGGTTGGGCTTTGTGGATGATGCTGCTCGGTGTCAGGGTTCAATGACGTGAGGGGCAGAGCGGGTACAAGGCCACCCTGTGGGGCACGTGGCGAGGACAGATCAGCAGCGGAGCCCATGGATGGGGCAACCAGAACGTTGTCCGTCGGGGAGGATTTCGGAGTGCTCAGGTCAACGTCATCAAAATCCAGAGTGGAGCGAGAAGACGTCAGCGCCATCATCACCGATTCTGGGGAGCAAAGAGTTAACCCATAAGTCAGATGATTCCAATAGACAATTACACCATAGCAATGCCATAAAGTGGCCAGTAACATTATCTCCTCCATTGTAAGGAAACTACAACTCCCAGCATGCTGTGACCGCTGCAGGAACTGTACAATCACAACAGACGGAGACCAAGACACTAATGTGTCAAATCAGCTGATAAGTAACGATCCCAGCGCAAAATAGTTACTGCAAAACGTAGTAGTCTGTACCCCGAGCACAGCGTGCAGAGTGCAGGCCGCCGCCGCCGCACACAGGATTGACTAGACTGGATGCAACTGTAGCAAACCCTCAGCTGTGACGTCTGGAGGGATAATCTGACCATACACAATTCATTATATATATATATATATATATATATATATATATATATATATATATATATATATATATATTGCTTCGGCTGATGTGGGCTGCTGCTATCTGTTATCAACCATAGTTGATACCTACAGGGAACTCTGAGACAGGAAGCGCAGGGGGAAATATTTCCCATAAATCAGAATTCCTCTAGTTACAAACTTGTGAGATCTTCAGAAATGGAAACATTTGTATATTATTTTGTAACAAGGCAGAAATCTACATACCGGGTTCCATCTGCAGACAGCTGACATTCGCTACAATGTGTCAGAGATTAATCTTACCCCTGAAGTCAGATAATATTCACATCCCACTTACACTGGATCCACAGACAAAGCGACTGTGGGGGGCGGCGATCCCACCACAAGATGTGCGGAGGGTCCACACCTGGTGCTGGGAGAAATCACAGGTGTAACCCTTCACCTGCCAGGACAGATCTTAACGAGGACAATCATTCTGACCAGGTGACCATATTGGGCCTCTCATCTTAAAGGGGATGTCGACCACTTGTTACATGTTAGCGAGGCCACAATAAAGTAAAGAACATATCGCTACCTCCCAACTTTTGCAGAAGAGAAAGAAGGACACATTTTGACTATTCCCCAATCTTCACACATTTAACATTTCCTTTCTTTAAAAAAATGGCATTTTTTAACCTGCTTTTTTAGGCTCCATATAGAAGCCTCTAGAGAAGGGAAAAAAGCACCAAAACCGCAGCGTTCAGCGGCGTCTTTGGACCACAGGGGGCGCAGTTTTCATGAAATCACACCCGCTTTGCTTGGACAGGTAAACAGCAGAATTGCTGCGTAAAACAAGCAGCAGAAAAATCCGCAGCATTTACCCTCCATGTGAACACGGCCTAATGTCCGAGCAAAGTGGCTGCGATTCCATGAAGTCTCCGGTGCGTCTACAGTCGCTGCTGCGGTTTTGGTGCATCCTTTTCTCTGTAGGCTTCTATGTGGGACCAGAAAAAAAACACAATAAAAACCATGTTGCATTTTGAAGTGCAGAATCCAAGCTTTTCTGTACTATTAAAAAAACGTTAAAATGCGGCTTCACATCTGCACCAAAAACGCATCAAACAAGGGACAAGACCTAAAAGAAATGCAGCAAACACAAAATAATCGGAGAAGATTGTTATTGTATCGTGTGGTGTGAACAGCTGCAGAAAACGTGCAGAAAAAACGCAGCATTCACGCTACGTGTGACCACGGTCTCAGCGTTACATATTTATTACATTGTTTATGGGTTTAATGGAGAAAAGAATCAATCACACCATTTATTTTACAACATTTACTGATCCCCGTAAATAATCTGACTGCTTTGTTGTGCGGCTCGTTGCGATTACAGGGACTCAACGTTTCTCTGTTATTTTCTGATTTGTGACGTTTATTTATTTATTTCATAAAAGTGCAGTAAATATGACATTATTGCAATTTTTTTTTAGTAATTTTATAGGAAGAAAATAGATCTTTTTATTTTCCCTCTAGAATGAAGGGACATAGAAATACACTGCTATGTACAGATGTATCTCTGTGTATCAGTATTATCTGCTACAAGTATCTACTATCCTCCCACTGATGTCGGCTGTGGCTTTAGCTGCTGTCTGCAATGGTAGAAGTCAGGGGCTCCATTCCCAGGGAGACCAAAGCACAAGAAAAGAATTGTTAGTGATGACTGAATGTGATCAGATAAGGTGTTATATGAGCATGCTTAGGTGCTAACCAAGGGTCTTCAGCATGCTAAAATAATATGTTCGCGTCCCTGTGCCTGCATGTCTCATGGCTGTTCGCCAACCACAACACCTGCATGGATTGTCTAACACACAGGCAACCCCCCGCCATGATGCCGTCTGCCTTTACTACCATGTGACAGATCAGCTGGTGGTGCAGAGCTCCTGATATCAGCGCGGTCCTGTGATAGGAGCCACCGGGGGAAACAAGTCCGTCCATGACATTTCCTCCTCCTGTGAGGAACATTGCTGAGAAGTGGAAGAAACTGCAGCAACTCAGCCACAAAATGGGGACCCCATAATGTTACAGAGCGGGGGGTCGAGAGATGAGGAGCAGAGAGCAGAAAAGTCCCCACCGCTCTGCTGACCCCATAACTGCAGAGTCCAGAGCTCCTCTGGTATAACATCAGCACAAACCCTGCGCCCCCGCCAGGAGCTTCGTAGTCCAGCAGCTGTATGCAGCCGTACATCACCAAGCACAATGCAGAGTGTCGGATTGAGTGGTGTAAAGTCACCATTACTGGACTCTGGAGGAGACGTGTTCTGTGCATGTAGGATGTTCTGTGCAGTGACGGATCGCACTTCTCTGCGTCTGATGGAGGAGTCTGGGTTTGGTGATTCCAGGAGGACGTTACTCCGACTGCATTGTGCCCCCTGTACAGATGGTGGAGGGGGATAATGCTATGTGCTGTTATCAGGGGGCGGCCTCGGACCCTCAGCTCCGGTGATGGGAAATCTTATAGGACAGATTGTGAGCCCAGACCTCCGTCCCATCTAACACCTGTAATGCAGATTGTGAGCCCGGCCTCCCCCCAACATCACGGTCTGACCCCACAAATGCTTTTGTGTATGAAGGGGAAAAAATTCCCAAAAACGCCTCCAAAATCTTGTAGAAATCCGTCCCAGAAGACAACATGCGTTTAATAAATACTAATGGAAGAGGAAATGAATGACATAAAACATGAAGCCTGTTGCTGTCCCATCACGGTGCCTGCCCGCCTGGTCGTCTCAGCTATTCCTAGGTGCTGCGACAATGTAACCGCCTGCATCCTCCTCTTTAGTAATCCAGGGTCCGCATTCTCTACTCTGCTACATTTAGTCTTTCCAGTTCTCGGATCCGCATGCCGCCCTGCCTATCCGGATCTACTAGTCCTCGCGTGCATCGATGCTCCCGTCTGTGCTGCTCACCCTGACTTGCCGCTTATTTAGCGCCCTCACAAGTGACGCTCAACCATCGCCATTCATCAGATAACATAAAATTCTCTCAATAAACAATAACAACTGACATTAAGCTAAAACTGTGGCAAAAGCGGCTTTTATTCATACTTGGCACAGAAAATGTGAATATTTCCCAAGTAACAAAACCATAACGATAATGACACCGGGATGAAATAGGGATCAGTTTTCTCCTGCAGCTTTGTTACAATGTAACACCCTGGATTATCACTCTGAAGTTCAGTCATGTGACTTGTGACATCACTTGCACCGCCCATGAGGAGCCTGGTCCTGGAAACAGCAGATGATCTCTGTCACATGACGACGCAGCAGCCGCACTTCTGTGGATAGTTCTCAGTATACACTTTGTTCTCTTTTCCATATACGATGTAATTATAGCGGTTCTCCCTCCACACGTACTCCACCTTGGTGAGTGGCAGCAATTGGATGGTGTGCCTCTGCAGGAACAGGGAAAATAATCATTAAACTTTGCACAGGTTCACCTCGCCCTCAGGAATAGGATGGCCCCCCGCATGGACCCCGCCGCCCACCGCTGCCATGTTGTAATCCCTATTAGTATCACAATTATTAGTTTCCCTTAGTAACGCACCTGTCTGAGCACCCGGCCGGTAGAAAAAAACTCGGTACGGTGCTGCTGCAAGGCAAACTGGGAAGACTGGTTTATGGAAGGAACTGGAAAAGCAACGAGCGGAGACAACTGCAAGAAGGAAAGAGAAAGATCAAGATCCAATTCTGTTTATTAATTTCCAATCACAAATACCTGCCCCTCCCTCCTTTCTTAAATTCCATTTATTATCAAAATGAAGAAATTAATATCCTTGTAGATATCACCGAGCCTTCGCTGTGCTTCACTGTAGACATCACTGATCTGCTGTGACATTTTGTGATGTATTTGTTATAATATTGTTATTATTTGTGCTCTGTTATTTATAGTTTTCTTGTTTCAATGGTTTTTTTGCCGAAAAAAATCATGGCTGGGGCTCGGTGATGTCTACAGTGAAGCATGGTGGAGGCTTGGTGATGTCTACAGTGAATCATGGCTGGGGCTCGGTGATGTCTACAGTGAAGCATGGCGGGGGCTTGGCGATGTCTACGGTAAATCATGGCTGGGGCTTGGTGATGTCTACAGTGAAGCATGGTGGAGGCTTGGTGATGTCTACAGTGAATCATGGCTGGGTCTCGGTGATGTCTACAGTGAACCAAGGCAGAGGCTTGGTGATGTCTACAGTGAATCATGGCTGGGGCTCGGTGATGTCTACAGTGAAGCATGGTGGAGGCTTGGTGATGTCTACAGTGAATCATGGCTGGGGCTCGGTGATGTCTACAGTGAATCATGGCTGGGGCTCGGTGATGTCTACAGTGAAGCATGGTGGAGGCTTGGTGATGTCTACAGTGAATCATGGCTGGGGCTCGGTGATGTCTACAGTGAAGCATGGCGGGGGCTTGGCGATGTCTACAGTGAAGCATGGCTGGGGCTCGGTGATGTCTACAGTGAACCACGGCAGAGGCTTGGTGATGTCTACAGTGAATCATGGCTGGGGCTCGGTGATGTCTACAGTGAAGCATGGTGGAGGCTTGGTGATGTCTACAGTGAATCATGGCTGGGGCTCGGTGATGTCTACAGTGAACCACGGCAGAGGCTTGGTGATGTCTACAGTGAATCAAGGCTGGGGCTCAGTGATGTCTACAGTGAAGCATGGTGGAGGCTTGGTGATGTCTACGGTGAATCATGGCTGGGGCTCAGTGATGTCTACAGTGAAGCATTGACAGAAAAAAGACTCGCACATCCAAACTAGTGTGAATAGGTGCATACCAGGAGCAGCTACCTCCATACATAAATATACAAAAAAGTTTGCACTCTATCGTGCCAAAGCATGTCTAATATGAAATACATGAAATATGAATAGCAAAATGGCTTTTGAACATTAGGAAAATATTTAAGAGACGCTTTGCACAGAATTTGATATAGTCAAATAGTGTGAGCCCATCAACCATCGTCAAGGTGGTCTCATAAAACTGATGGGTCCCTGACCTCCCTGTCCAAATGTGAACACTTACCGAAGGCCAATGTTTGTATGTCTGGGTGAATGTGGACACCTCTGATCAGCAAAGCCTACATATGAGTTGGCCGGGACCAAGTGTGATGAGATGCAATTAAAAACCACATGGTGATGGGAGGAGTGCTCAGTCAGTCAGCTAACGTAGAAATGACAGAAAAAAGACTCGCACATCCAAACTAGTGTGAATAGGTGCATACCAGGAGCAGCTACCTCCATACATAAACTGACTGAGCACTCCTCCCATCACCATGTGGTTTTTAATTGCATCTCATCACACTTGGTCCCGGCCAACTGATATGTAGGCTTTGCTGAACAGAGGTGTCCACATTCACCCAGACATACAAACATTGGCCTTCGGTAAGTGTTCACATTTTGACAGGGAGGTCAGGGACCCATCAGTTTTATGAGACCACCTTGACGATGGTTGATGGGCTCACACTATTTGATTATATCAAATTCTGTGCAAAGCGTCTCTTAAATATTTTCCTAATGTTGAAAAGCCATTTTGCTATTCATATTTCATGTATTTCATATTAGACATGCTTTGGCACGATAGAGTGCAACCTTTTTTGTATACAGTGAAGCATGGCGGGGGTTTGGTGATGTCTACGGTGAATCATGGCTGGGGCTCGGTGATGTCTTCAGTGAAGCATGGTGGAGGCTTGGTGATGTCTACAGTGAATCATGGCTGGGGCTCGGTGATGTCTACAGTGAACCACAGCAGAGGCTTGGTGATGTCTACAGTGAATCATGGCGGGGGCTTGGCGATGTCTACAGTGAACCACGGCAGAGGCTTGGTGATGTCTACAGTGAATCATGGCTGGGGCTCGGTGATGTCTACAGTGAAACATGGTTGAGGCTTGGTGATGTCTACAATGAAGCATGGCTGAGGTTCTGTGATGTCTACAGTGAAACATGGTGGAGGCTTGGTGATGTCTACAATGAAGCATGGCTGAGGCTCGGTGATATCTACAGTGCAACATGGTGGAGGCTTGGTGATGTCTACAATGAAGCATGGCTGGGGCTCGGTGATGTCTACAGTGAAGCATGGTGGAGGCTTGGTGATGTCTACAATGAAGCATGGCTGAGGCTCGGTGATGTCTACAGTGAAACATGGTGGAGGCTCGGTGATGTCTACAGTGAAGCATGGTGGAGGCTTGGTGATGTCTACGGTGAATCATGGCTGGGTCTCGGTGATGTCTATAGTGAATCATGGCGGGGGCTTGGCGATGTCTACAGTGAACCACGGCAGAGGCTTGGTGATGTCTACAGTGAATCATGGCTGGGGCTCGGTGATGTCTATAGTGAATCATGGCGGGGGCTTGGCGATGTCTACAGTGAACCACGGCAGAGGCTTGGTGATGTCTACAGTGAATCATGGCTGGGGCTCGGTGATGTCTACAGTGAAGCATGGTGGAGGCTTGGTGATGTCTACGGTGAATCATGGCGGGGGCTTGGTGATGTCTACAGTGAACCACAGCAGAGGCTTGGTGATGTCTACAGTGAATCATGGCTGGGGCTTGGTGATGTCTACAGTGAAGCATGGTGGAGGCTTGGTGATGTCTACGGTGAATCATGGCTGGGGCTCGGTGATGTCTACAGTGAAGCATGGTGGAGGCTTAGTGATGTCTACAATGAAGCATGGCTGAGGCTCGGTGATGTCTACAGTGAAACATGGTGGAGGCTTGGTGATGTCTACAGTGAAGCATGGCGGGGGCTTGGTGATGTATCTATTCATTTTTGGGTTATTTATTCATCTATCTTTCCAACATACATAACCATAGTTCTCTCACCAGCAATTTCTCATCCATGAATATTTTCTCTCCTGTCACCTTTTCGAACAGCTCAGTAGGAAAATCTGAATTGTCATCGGCTACAAACTCATAAATGTGATTTTTCCTGGAATCAGAAGAGACAATATTATAATGACACAAAAATCACTCTTACCCCCCCTAACCTTCCAGTGCTGGTGTATCCTTCACCCAGAGATGAAGACTCCCTGGGGGCCGGCTTCGATATATGTAAATCCGCCACATCACTACAGATGGAGGATCCTGCCTGGTGCAGTGTGTGGAATTAGGGACGGGGACCTCCTGGAGGAGCTGAGGAGCTGTCTGGCACCTGTCTCCCACCCTCCCCTATCTAACTGGCTATGTAACGACAACGACAAATTTTCTAATTCTTTGAACTTTTTAAAAAATAAAACTTCGGTGAAAACCACAGTTCTCACCAGCCAATAGTTGTGATTAATGACTGCCTCCGTGGGCGACCACTGCAGATTATAATAATTATTACTCCCCTCCTCACCACGTGACGGTCAGCTGGATGAAGTTCAGGATCTGTCCGTATCCGGAGCATCCCTCACACTTCACAAATTTGCAGCTGTTACAGATCGTGCACCTGTGAATGAGGGGATGGAGAGTTACTGACGGCCGACACTTTATGTAGAGCATAGACATTGTACGTAGCATTGACACAATGTAACAACTTTGCAAATAGTCTTTATAAATATTGGATGTACACAGCTCCCCTGCAGAAGTATGGCCCTGACTTATTACTGCATGTGGCTTATTTTTTGTATCATTTTTCCTATTTTTTTGCTTTGTTCTTTATCAAGTTGCTTCTAATCTTGAAGTCGATTTTCTACTTATTTGTCTGTTTTTATCTCAGTTCATCATTGTGGACGCTGTTTTTGAAATCCAGATGTTTGCAGAAGATTCATTATTCCCCTTGGATGTGAATTAGGAGAGGACAGTGAAACGGCTGTAAACGGCTTGGAATTAGAGGGGGCTGTGATCGTGGCAGGTTGTCAGCCATAACTTGTAGCTGACAACTCCTGCCAATGTCACTGGCTCGGTGTTAAAGCTTTATATGTCCAGCACACGGTACAAAGAGGGTTTTCTCAGTCCCTACGGTGGAGCGTTTTCTTTAGCGCCTCCCTCTGTCCTGGGTCTTTCTATGACATCTGTGGGTCCCTGACACAACGTATGGGCCGGGGTTGTGCTTACGAGACACCTGTGGGTAGTGCCGGTGATCTCTGACCGTTGGCCGATCCAATATGGCGCATTTAGCGAGCAGTGAAGTGGAGAACGGGCTTGAGCTAAAGGAGATAAGGGGCACGGTGGGTAATTTTTTGTGGTGCAGCCCGACTGTCCGTCAAGTCTCTTAAAGTCTTTGTACCTTCAAACAGGATGTCATCATGGTCTGAGACGTTCCACCTACCTTGCCGTTCCTTGTCCCCTGCAGTGATAACAAGCGTTCTCAAATTGTCTCCCTCTCCCATGACAAACCCAACACTGCACCTATAAGAGAGCAAAAAAATACGAATAATGGACGAGCCCCTGTTATCAATGTATCACTCAACTTCAGGATTACATCAAAATGCTTCTATCCAGCAGCAACAATGTAGATCACCAGAATTAGGAAATTCTAGGAAAATGTAATCTCTGTCCTGTGCACCCACAACATCCGGCATTTATCCTGTGACTTCCACACAGACAATAACAGATCTGTGGAGGGAAGGTACAGCATAAAACTCTCTGTAGACCTGACACAAGACTGTAAGCAGCAAAATCCATCAGGTGCATTTACTCGGTATAACTAATCTCGTATTCCACAAAATGACAGAAACTGCGAAAGCAGTAGGTTCTATGTTCCTTATTGAAAAAATGACCAAGTATGGGATTGACAAGGTGACGGATAGGTGGATTCATAACTGGCTCAGTGATCATACTCAAAGAGTGCTAATGAATGGTTGCACATCCAATCCAAGAGTGTTACAAGTGGAGACCACAAGGCTCTGTCCTGGCCCCAGTGTTACATGTGGGGTCCACAAGGCTCTGTCCTGGCCCCAGTGTTACAAGTGCGGACCACAAGGTTCTGTCCTGGCCCCAGTATTACAAGTGCGGACCACAAGGCTCTGTCCTGGCCCCAGTACTACAAGTGCGGACCACAAGGCTCTGTCCTGGCCCCAGCGTTACATGTGGGGTCTACAAGGCTCTCTCCTGGCCCCAGTGTTACAAGCGGGGAACACAAGGCTCTGTATTGGCCCCAGTGTTATAAGTGTTGACCACAAGGCTCTGTCCTGGCCCCAGTCCCCAGTGTTACATATGGGGTCTACAAGGTTCTGTCCTGGCTCCAGTGTTACATGTGGGGGCCACAAGGTTCTGTCCTGGCTCCAGTGTTACATGTGGGGTCTACAAGGTTCTGTCCTAGCTCCAGTTTTACATGTGGGGTCTACAAGGTTCTGTCCTGGCTCCAGTGTTACATGTGGGGTCCACAAGGTTCTGTCCTAGCTCCAGTGTTACATGTGGGGTCTACAAGGTTCTGTCCTGGCTCCAGTGTTACATGTGGGGTCTACAAGGTTCTGTCCTGCCTCCAGTGTTACATGTGGGGACTACAAGGTTCTGTCCTGGCTCCAGTATTACATGTGGGGTCTACAGGTTCTGTCCTGCCTCCAGTGTTACATGTGGGGTCTACAAGGTTCTGTCCTGGCTCCAGTGTTACATGTGGGGACCACAACGCTCTGTCCTGGCCCCAGTGTTGCAGCGCCCCAGAGTCCTGGTCGTTGCAGTACTGATGCTCCGCCGCTAAGGGGGGCTGTGGTACGTCTGATGGCACTGAAGGAGTTCACCTGACCAGGTATCACAGACACCAATACACTTCACAGTCTGGCCTCCAGGGGGAGCTAAGGGTGCTATGTATTAGGCCACTCCTCACAATCTGGTAAAACTGGGGGTTGGATAGGAAGTTAGGCAGAAAGCTGACTGGGGATCGAACAGGCAACATCCCGTGGCAGAGGGTGTTGCGGGGAGAGACTCAGAGGGGTCCCTGTCAGGGGTGGGATCCTGACAGAGGCCTAGCGAACTGAGAGAACGTTACGGGACCGTGCCTGTACCTGATTGCGGCGGTACCCTAAGAAAGGACAAGAAGCGAGGTTTATTGTGCTGTGTGAGAAACGAGATCAACGCAACAAGGAGAATACCAGTAGGAGTCGTGCTGTAAGACAGAGGCAACATCCTACTGAGGCGCACAACCGGCGGCCGGAACGCCGAGGAAGTATTAGGCTCCAAGCAATACTTCAAACCTACGGCAGGACAGTCAGTTACAGGCGGGCTGTCTCACCCAAATCACCTACGAAGATACAGGGTGGGCAACAACAGGAGAAGGGCGGCACTAGGGTCCAGGAAGAGCTCCGAGCCTACCCGTCATACGGGTGCGTCCTAGCCATATCATCTGGGGGACGAAGAAGAACATCAGAATCGAGTTGTGAGGGAACACGAGAAACAGACACAACAGTTGTGAGGACTATCCCGTAAGCACAGCAGGGGAGGACCGCAACACACAAGCGCTAGCAGGAAGGCACAGATTTCCACCTGCAAAGGGAACTCTGGAGGTGCCATCGGACCGGCCGGACTTGCGCAGTCCGGTTAACCGTATTCTGGACTGAGGATCCTGAAGCCTTCAGTAAAGAGGTAAAGAGACTGCAACCTGGTGTCCTCGTTATTTACTGCGATCGGTACTTCACCGCACTACCATCATCATTCACACCTATTATTTGGGCGCCCCTCAGCAGGGTCACGGACCGGGTCTAGCCACCGTGACAACCCCAGAGCAGAGACTCAGAGGCCCGGTACCGGGTACCCCTCGGCCCTGCGGCAGTGGGGGCGCTGCAGTGTTATTCAACATTTTTATAAAAGATCTAGATAAGGGAACTGAAGGTAAACTAATCAAATCTGCAGACGATGTAAAGCTAGGAGGGAGAGCTAAAGGTACCTTCACACTGAGCGACTTTAGAACGATAACGATAGCGATCCGTGACGTTGCAGCGTCCTGGATAGCGATATCGTTGTGTTTGACACGCAGAAGCGATCAGGATCCTGCTGTGAGATCGCTGTTCGGAGCTAGAAGGCCAGCACCTTATTTCGTCGCTGGATCTCCCGCTGACATTGCTGAATCGGTGTGTGTGACGCCGATCCAGCGATGTCTTCACTGGTAACCAGGGTAAACATCGGGTTACTAAGCGCAGGGCCGCGCATAGTAACCTGATATTTACCCTGGATACCATTGTAAATGTAAAAAAAAAAAACCCACTACATACTTACATTCCGGTGTCTGTTGCGTCCCCCGGCGTCCGCTTCCCTGCACTCCTCCTGCATCCTGTGTCAGCGCCAGCCGGCCGTAAAGCACAAAAGAGCGGTGACGTCACCGCTGTGCTGTGCTTTACGGCCGGCTGGCGCTGACACAGGATGCAGGAGGAGTGCAGGGAAGCGGATGCCGGGGACGTGACAGGCACCGGAATGTGAGTATGTGTTTTATTTTTTTTTACATTTACAATGGTAACCAAGGTAAACATCGGGTTACTAAGCGCGGTCCTGCGCTTAGTAACCCGATGTTTACCCTGGTTACCCGGGGTAACAGCACGTGTGAAAAAGACTTGGGTATACTAATAGATGACAGACTGCACATGAGTCAACAGTTTGATGCAGCAGCAAAAAAGGCAAATGAAATTCTGGGATGTATTAACAGAAGCATAGAGTCTAGATCATGGGAAGTAATTATCCCCCTCTACTCCTCCTTGGTCAGGTCTCATCTGTATACTGGGTCCAGTTCTGGGCATCACATTGTAAAAAAAGGCAGTGAAAAACTGGAGCAAGTTCAGAGAAGAGTGACCAGAATGGTGACCGGGCTGCAAACCATGTCCTATGAGGAACGGTTACAGGATCTGGGAAGGTTTAGCTGCAAAAAAGAAGACTGAGAGGAGACTTAATAGCTGTCTACAAATATCTGAAGGGCCGTCACAGTGTAGAAGGATCATCATTATTCTCATTTGCACCTGGAAACACGAGAAGCAATGGAATGAAACTGAAAGGGAGAAAATACAGATTAGATATTAGAAAAAACTTTTGACAGTGAGGGCGATCAATGAGTGGAACAGGCGGCCATGAGAGATGGTGAGTTCTCCTTCAATGGAAGTGCAGCGCCCCCACTGCCGCAGGGCCGAGGGGTACCCGGTACCGGGCCTGTGAGTCTCTGCTCTGGGGTTGTCACGGTGGCTAGGCCCGGTCCGTGACCCTGCCGAGGGGCGCACAGTGAATGATGTAGATGGTGATGGTGGTGTTGCAGTGCAGTGTAGGTTGTAGTAAATAACGAGGACACCAGGTTGCAGTCTCTTTACCTCTTTACTGAAGATCTCTGGGTCCTCAGTCCGGAATCCGGATAACCAGGCTGCGCAAGTCCGGCCGGTCCGATGGCACCTCCAGAGTTCTCTTTGCAGGTGGAAATCTGTGCCTTCCTGCTAGCGCTTGTGTTGCGATCCTTCCCTGCTGTGCTTACGGAAAGTCCCCACAACTGTTGTGTCTGTTTCTTAAGTTCCCTCACAACTCGATTAGATGATGTTCTGCTAATCCTCCGTCCCTCCCTGATGTTGCGGTTAGGACGGCACCCATATGACGGGTAGGCTCGGAGCTCTTCCGGGACCCTAGAGTCGCCCCTCTCCACAAGTTGCCCCCCAAGACTGCATAGGTGATTTAGGTGAGACAGCCCGCCTTAGACTGACTGTCCTGCCGTTGGTTTAGAGTATTGCCTGAAGCTGAATGTTATTATACTCCCTCGGCGTTCCGGCCACCGGTAGTGCGCCTCAGTAGGATGTTGCCTCGGTCTTACAGCACGACTCCTACTGGTATTTCTCCTTTTGCTTGATCTCGTTTCTCACTCAGCACAATCTATCTCGCTTCCAATCCCTCCTTGGGCACCGCCGCTACCCGGAGCAGGCGCGGTCCCGTTACGTTCGCTCAAGTTGCCAAGTCTCTGTCAGGATCCCACCCCTGACAGGGACCCTACTGAATCTTCCCCCACAACACCCTCTGCCACAAGGTGTTGCCTGGTTCCAACCCAGTCAGCTTTCTGATCTAACTTCCTGCCTGACCTCCAGTTTACCCACAATGGTGGGGAGTGGCCTAATGAATAGAACCCTTAGCTCCCCCTGGAGGCCCGGCTGTGAAATGTATTGGTGTATGTGATACCTGGTCAGAGGAACTCCTTCAGTGCCATCAGACGTACCATAGCTCCCCTTAGTGGCGGAGCCACAGTACTGCAACAACCAGGACTAAGGGGCGCTGCACTCCCCCCCGGTTAAATCCAGTACTCCGGCACTGGGAAGAAAACAACAATACAGGTTAGCAAAAAGACATACAATTTTGTGAGTGCAATAACAATAAGCATATTTGAACAGAGCTTCCCTTGATGGGAGGTGAGGACACTTGAACGTTACAAACATGGTTAAATACTTTGCATAACTTAGTATAAATAACTTTTCTCACCCAACCGGGTATTCTACTTAGTGCAAATCTTTGAACAATAATTTAACATTGCCTTTAAGGACGTACACTCTGAATCCACTAAAGACCTTCTTATAACACATTATAAGGCTCAAGCAACTGTGCTACATTCTCCTACTTTACGTCTGCAGGACCGCCTGTCCTAACGGCTCCAGACCTACTGCCTCTCCTTTCCTTTACAGGACCGCCCCTTTCAGCCCGGGCCTTCTGTCCTTCCACTACTATACACGGTATAGAACATAACATTTACTTTCAGTTTGAAATCACTGAGCCATCTCTATATGGCTCCTAAGAGGACTCACCACTAACCCCTACGGGTTCACTTCCTGTCCTCATCCTTCTATCAACATTATTGAACCTTTCTTACAATTAACTAGTTAGTTACATTTAACTCTTACATATCAGCATTATTACTTTCTCTTTTTCAGACATTATTGCCACCCAACTGTCTTTAGGCAATACGGTTCATCAGCGCAATACGTGAACATCCCCTTTAAGAGGGGATCAAGTCTCTATGAGGTAGCGCATCTTCTCAAGCTACCAGTCCATACTCAGCAAAGGCTCCGGTGTGGTATCTTCGCAAAGAGTCCTTCTTTAAGTAAAACCAGTAGGAAGCACCTTTAAGAAGGTGCAAACTATTTACAAGCAGTTTGTATCATGCACTGTTCATGATCCAGCAGTTCTTTGTAAACTTGGGTAAACAAGGAGCAAAGGAAAATAAAAACAAAAATAAAAGCAATAGGGATCCCGGGTAAACTAAGGGATCCCTTTAAGAATAACCCAGGTCGGGTATTAGTAGCAAAAAGCAGGGAAACAAACAGTTAACTATGTACAGTTTCAGGTTTCCGAGGTTTAGTTGAACGGCTTCCAGGGTTGCACCTGGCACTTAACCCTTCCTGGCCTGGGAAGAGTGAGGTCCAGGGTTACACCCAGTGCTGGACAAACGCCGTTAATCCGTCTCTCATGTACGGTTAGGTCATGCACAGCGATGGATGTCTGCGCAGCTTGAGTATGGGCATTTGCTGCAGCAGAGGTAGCGGCTGCTGCAAGATCAGTCACTGGAACGGAGTCAGCAGCTGTGGCACTAGCAGTCACTGGAGTGATGTCGGTCGTCAGGGCAGGGTCGTCCTTCATACCTGCTTCAGACGTGGTCCCTCCGGTGCCGGTCTGCTCCGTTTCCGCTGGGGTCTGGAACGCTGGTTGCGGGGCCTTGTGCTGCGACGTTGTCATCTCTGCTCGCAGCATACCCCTTTCCGGCAGGGCCTTGCTTTCCAGCTTCGGAGCGCTGGAACTTCTTTCCTGCTCCGGACCAGATGAGGCTGCCGACAGATGTCTGGTGAGGCTCCTGATGATGGCCTTCTTCCACCCGGCCTCAGTGCTCAGCTGCGTCCGCCGGGGTCGGTCGCTGAGCTCGTCCACTCCGGTCTGTAGGAATTCAGCATCAGCGGTGGAGGCCTGGTTGCGGTGCCCCTCCGGGTGGCTGGGGGAGTCCTCTGCTCCGACCCCACGCTCCGGCTCCGGGCGGCTGGCCATGGCGTCCTCCATGTCGCTCACTTCTTCTTCCTGGTCCTTTTCCCGCTCTCTCCTTCGTGGGCGGTTTCGTTTTCTCTGTCTCTGCCCACCATTGAGGATCAGGAGGCGGATCTCGGCTGCTGACGGACACGTCCTCAAGGGGCCGAGATATTTAGACTGGGCGGCCATTGTCTTTCGCGCTCTTCAGCTTGTTCACTCCCACTTCCACGCCCTTCTTCTTCTCCTGCGCTCTCCTTAGCGCTGTAATGGCGGCGGTTTTGGCGGTAAATGGCAATCCACAGTCTTTACAATAAGTCACAGTCCAAGCACGATAACTCACAATTCCAAGGCACACATGACCTGATTCTTCAGGCTTAAGTAGATCCTGTTCGTGACGCCAAAATTGCAGCGCCCCCACTGCCGCAGGGCCGAGGGGTACCCGGTACCGGGCCTCTGAGTCTCTGCTCTGGGGTTGTCACGGTGGCTAGGCCCGGTCCGTGACCCTGCTGAGGGGCGTACAGTAATAGATGTGGATAGATGATGGTGGTGGTGATGCTGTAGTGGTGCGGTGCAGTAAATAACGAGGACACCAGGTTGCAGTCTCTTTACCTCTTTACTGAAGATCTCTGGGTCCTCAGTCCGGAATCCAGATAACCAGGCTGCGCAAGTCCGGCCGGTCCAATGGCACCTCCAGAGCTCTCTTCACAGGTGGAAATCTGTGCCTTCCTTCTAGCGCTATGTGTTGCGGTCCTTCCCTGCTGTGCTTACGGAAAGTCCCCACAACTGTTGTGTCTGTTTCTTAAGTTCCCTCACAACTCGATTAGATGATGTTCTGCTAATCCTCCGTCCCTCCCTGATGTTACGGTTAGGACGGCACCCGTTTGACGGGTAGGCTCGGAGCTCTTCCGGGACCCTAGAGTCGCCCCTCTCCACAAGTTGCCCCCCAAGACTGCATAGGTGATTTGGGTGAGACAGCCCGCCTGAGACTGACTGTCCTGGCGTTGGTTTAGAGTATTGCTTGAAGCTGAATGTTATTATACTCCCTCGGCGTTCCGGCCGCCGACTGTGCGCCTCAGTAGGATGTTGCTTCGGTCTTACAGCACGACCCCTACTGGTATTTCTCCTTATTGCTTTGATCTCGTTTCTCACTCAGCACAATCTATCTCGCTTCTGGTCCCTCCTTGGGCACCGCCGCTATCCTGAGCAGGCACGGTCCCGTTACGTTCGCTCAAGTTGCCAAGCCTCTGTCAGGATCCCACCCCTGACAGAGACCCTACTGTCTCTTCCCCCACAACACCCTCTGCCACAAGGTGTTGCCTGGCTCCAATCCAGTCAGCTTTCTGATCTAACTTCCTGCCTGACCCCCAGTTTACCCACTATGGTGGGGAGTGGCCTAATGAATAGCACCCTTAGCTCCCCCCGGAGGCCCGGCTGTGAAATGTATTGGTGTCTGTGATACCTGATCAGATGAACTCCTTCAGTGCCATCAGACGCACCATAGCTCCCCATAGTGGCGGAGCCACAGTACTGCAATGACCAGGACTCTGGGGCGCTGCAGAAGCCTTCACACAGAGGCTGGACAGCAGGGCCAGCGTTAGGGGCAGGCAGACTAGGCAGCTGCCTGGGGCCCCCGCTGCCCTAGGGGCCCCCAGCCAGGGGCAGACATACTGTTGATGGCACTGCTCCGGGGCCCAGAGGTGGAGGGGGGTCCTGCAGGCAGGCCCGGTATCATGCAGGGTCGGGCCCCTCTCACTCCCTCCTGTAATCATGGAACACCGAGTGTCGGGGAGAGAGCGGGCGCGAAGTGCAGGAGATCAAAAAGGGGGCGTGTCATGTAGGGAGAGACGCTGGCCAATGAACGCTTTCCTTACCTCACAGTGACCAGACTGAGGAGAGCGCTCACTGGCTGCCGTCTGTCCCCCTGCATGGAGCGTCCTAATGGTGAGTGCTCGCCTACAGTCAGGGGCCCCGGCTGCACAGCACATAGAGACAGCAGTGGAGGAAGAGCAGGACTTACAGGGGGTCTTCTGCTCCCTCCACTGTTCTGTTCAGAGCAGGCTGCAGCGTCTCCTCACAGAGAAGAGATGGGGGAGGAGCTCACTGCACGGCAGCACCAGGGGGCTGATATCAGTCCTGCTCTGTGCCCCATCCCCCACAGTGGGGTCTGCAGCCCTCTCCAGCTGAACTGACCTGCAGGGCTCATCTGACCACCTATACAAGATTAGTATGTATGTATGTATATGCTTGTATATGTGTGTGTGCATCTGTGTGTATCTATGTGTATGTTTCTATCTGTGTGTGTATCTGTGTATGTACAGTATATGTGTGTATGTATGGTATAGTTGTATGGCTGTGTGTGTATGCATGTACAGTATGTGTGTATCTGTGTATGTGCAATAAATTTGTATGGATATATGGTATATATGTATGTTTATGTGCATGTACATACAGTATATGTGTATGTATATGTGTGTACGGTATGTGTATATACTGTATGTGTGTATGTACGGTACGTGTATGTGTATCTGTATGTTCAGTATATGTGTGTGTGTACGGTATGTGCATTTGGGTGTGTATTTTATATGTATGTACGGTATGTGTGTACTATATGTATATAACTGTATCTGTGTATGTACGGTATATGTGTGTGTATCTGTGTGTATGTACGGTATATGTGTGTACGGCATTTGTGTGAATGTACAGTATATGCATGTGTGTATGTACGGTATGTGTATGTATGATGGTATATGTATGTGTATCTGTATGTATGATATATGTATGTGTTTGCATATACTGTATTTGTATGTGTATTTGTGTGTATGTACGGTGTATGTAGGTGTATTTGTGTGTATGTATGGTATATGTATGTACGGTATGTGTATACTATATGTGTATATAACTGTACGTGTGTAAGGTGTATGTCTGTGTATGTATGTACGGTATGTGTATGTATGTACGGTATGTGCATTTGGGTGTATTTTATATGTATGTACGGTATGTGTGTACTATATGTACTGTATATAACTGTATCTGTGTATGTACGGTATATGTGTGTACGGCATTTGTGTGAATGTACGGTATATGCATGTGTGTATGTACGGTATGTGTATGTATGATGGTATATGTATGTGTATCTGTGTGTATGTATGGTATATGTATGTGCGGTATGTGTATACTATCTGTGTATATAACTGTATGTGTGTAAGGTGTATGTCTGTGTGTGTATGTACGGTATGTGTATCTGTGTGTATGTACGGTGTATGTGTGTATGTATATGGTATAGTTGTATGGCTGTGTGTGTATGCATGTACAGTATGTGTATCTGTGTATGTGCAATAAATTTGTATGGATATATGGCATATATGTATGTTTATGTGCATGTACATACAGTATATGTGTATGTATATGGGTGTACGCAGGGGTGGGATTCAGCCGGTACGACCCGGTACGGGGCAGCCGTTTACTAAAATTTATATCTGCCAGCGTTCCGGTAATCAGGGCCGTATTTCCCACGTGCCTAGGGGCGGGAGGATGCGGGGGGGCGGCGCCTGAGCAAGGTGTGTTTTTTTTTTTGTTTTTTTTTTAATAATGCGGGGTAGCGCCCATCCAAACCCACCCGCCGTCCCTATCTCCCTCTTCCCTATCTCCCTCTTCTGGCCCCTGCGCTGCGCTATCACATATGCTGCAGTGGAGGCCGGGAGCTGGAGGAGAAATACGTCACTGCAGGCCCCGCCCCCTCCTCGCTGTGGCGCCAAGTTCAGTTGGTTCCTGCCTGAGCACCAGCTGCGGGGGAGGATGGTGTGAGGATTGTTGTGTCCAGGTCAGTTGTGCGGTGGTTGGTGTGTGACTATTAGGGCTCATTTCCACATGCGAGAATCACGTCCGTGTCTCGCATGTAGAAACCAAGCTCTGGTGTCTGCACTCCGGAGCAGAGCGTGCGGCCGCATAGGAACACATGGAGCCGCACAGCTCCGCTCCTGAGTGCCGGCGCCAGAGCTTGGTTTCTACATGCGAGACACGGACGTGTTTCTCGCATGTGGAAACAAGCCCCTAAGTCCCAGCATGTCCGGCAGCTTCAGCGCTAGCAGGAGAGGCCGGCCCGCTCAGCTACAGACTGCACAGGATTATGCTGACAGCAGGGGCCCTGTTCTTGTTGATGCTGCCGTCTGCGGGGAGGGAAGGAGCATCACACGGAGCCTCACGCTGTGATTCCCTCTGCTGCTGCCTGTGCCCTGCTGCTGACATGAGGCTGTGAACAGAGGGGGAGGTGCTGACAGGAACATCACAGTGATCAGGACATGGTTAATGTGAAATTAGGGGGCCTCTGCAGTATGTGGCCGCCCTGCCCCATGTACACCTTCCAGCAAGGCTTGTTTTTATTATTCTGGAGCTGCTGTAGAACCATAAATTCCAGCATTCCCAGCCTTTGTGTAAGGGGGACTTGTACCTTCACGCCCTGACTTTTTTATTCTGTAGCTGCAGAATAACTACAGGTTTAGGTTACATGTCCTGTCGTTCTAATTATGGAGATGTAGGACTGCAAATCCCAGCATGCCCTGTGGTTGGTACTGTAGGGACTGCAAATCCCAGCATGCCCTGTGGTTGGTACTGTAGAAACTGCAAATCCCAGCATGCCCTGTGGTTGGTACTGTAGGGACTGCAAATCCCAACATGCCCTGTGGTTGATTCACTAGGGACAGGTAGTGATGGCTACTAGCCAACATGTGCGGCACTTGCGGTGAGACAAAAAAACACTGCTAGCAGTGTTTTTTTTCCGTTGCTGCAAGTGCCGCACATGTCCGCAAGTCCCATAGGGAATGAATGAGGCCGTGTGATCTTACTGTACACCGGACATGAATTACCGGCTTTTCAAAGGACGCCGGTGCATAAAAATCGGACAGCACTCGCATGGTGCGAGTGCTGTAGGATTTTTTTTCTTTGCACCCATTGACTTGCATTGGCGATTCTCAGCTGATATACGAGTGAATTGTCCTGTGCAGTACATTTGCTTTAGTCGTTTGTTTCTTTGAATGACTTTAATACCGTATGTCACAACGTATTCTTGTCATTAAGGGAGACAAACTGCTTCAAAAAATATGAATCGTGCCACTGGGCGTGGCTTATTAGTATGGGCGGGGTTATTGAAAATGGGCGTGGCCAAAATTCCGGCCGCCGCGACTTAGAGGACCTGTTGTTAAAAATTTGAATCCCACCCCTGGGTGTACGGTATGTGTATATACTGTATGTGTGTATGTACGGTACGTGTATGTGTATCTGTATGTTCGGTATATGTGTGTGTATGCATGTAGGGTATATGTATGTATGTACGGTATGTGCATTTGGGTGTATTTTATATGTATGTACGGTATGTGTGTACTATATGTATATAACTGTATCTGTGTATGTACGGTATATGTGTGTACGGCATTTGTGTGAATGTACGGTATATGCATGTGTGTATGTACGGTATGTGTATGTATGATGGTATATGTATGTGTATCTGTATGTATGTATGGTATATGTATGTGTTTGCATATACTGTATTTGTATGTGTATCTGTGTGTACGTACGGTGTATGTATGTGTATTTGTGTGTATGTATGGTATATGTATGTGCGGTATGTGTATACTATCTGTGTATATAACTGTATGTGTGTATGCATGTAAGGTGTATGTCTGTGTGTGTATGTACGGTATGTGTATACTATATGTGTATATAACTGTATGTGTGTATGCATGTAAAGTGTATGTGTGTGTATGTACGGTATGTGTATACTATCTGTGTATATAACTGTATGTGTGTATGCATGTAAGGTGTATGTCTGTGTATGTACGGTATGTGTATCTGTGTGTATGTACGGTGTATGTATGTACAGTATATGCCAGAACAAAAATCATTGTTCTCATCAGCACATCGCCCAGTTAAAACTGCAGATATGCTGCTAAGATGATACTGTATGGGGACAGATTGATTTACTAGTGATCATTCTGTCCCCAGCCAGTGTAAAGAGGCTGGAAACAAGTGGCGAATGACTTCAATATTGTTGATCACGCACGTTTAGTGGCCTGAAATCAGCGCATGTAGCTACAACCAAAATGTTTCTGTTGGTGCAATATGTTAGCATTTGGGGCCCCATTTTAAACTTTTGCCTAGGGCCCCACTTTGCCTAAAACCGGCCCTGCTGGACAGAGATCTGTCTGGGATGGTTTAGTGACTCCTGCATTGAGCGGGGGGGGGCTGGACACGAGGACCCCTGGGGTCCCTTCCAACTCTCACACTCTTTGGTTTTATGACTTTTTCCATCATCTGTCCATAAATTTCCACCAGATTCAGTGATTCCTACAGTTTCACACCAGGTCAAACATTATCCAGCTCAGCATGGCCCAAGAGGCAAGGGTCACATCCAGAGGAGCGGAGGGTCTAAAAGTCAGCGGATGATGTGACTTCCTGTAAGAAAATAACATATTCTTCATACTGAGCACTTACCCATCTGGTCCCATGACATTTCTTGCAGACGGTTCTGCAGGTTCCTAGACACTGGGGACAAGTCTGAAACAACAGAGGGACGACGGTCTCTTATTATTTTGCAGAGTAGAAAAATGAAATCTGCTGCAGAAACATAAACGAGACCCCCAAGATGGCGTCCGACCAGAGGGACAATATTTATTCGTTCCTCCACCTATTTCATGAGCAATAACTCTTTTATTTGGCCTTTGATGCAGCGGTGTGGGGTCTCGTTTTATGCGGGCCGAGCTCTAGTTTTATTGCTGCCATTGTGGGGAATCTGCAACATTTGCATTTTTGGGGGTAGATGCAGCAGGGCCAGTGGTGAGGAAGGGTCTTCGCTCCCATAAATTGGCAGCTTACCTTCAAGGAAGACGTATGAGGGACGGGCACCTTAGTTTCTCCATCTTTGAATAAAGCTGGGATGTTGATGGGGATATCCCACGGCAGAGGGGGGACCCCAAAAGCTGCAGAGTCCACAGGCTGACCTGTCAGCAAGGGCAAAAGAAATGAAATGTTGCAGTTTATTGGGAGTTTTCTGTTGTACAATTTACAGTTAATCACTGAAGATTTTACTCGGGGAGAGAATAGTCGCCATTTTCCTGCCCCTGACTGGCACATGTGGTTGGCACTAACTACTTAACCCTTCCGATCTGTCACCAGGTTCTGGAGCTAGCTGGATATATAAAATGGAAAAACGCAAAAAAAAAATGTTACAGCCATGCTTCAAAGGAGCTTAAAGTCAGTACACCGGCCTCAGCAGGTCTAAAACATCTTTTAATGTATGCAGCTTTTATTGTGATGAAACCCTGGAGGACGACGCACTGTAATAACGCAACACTGCCTGGAGACATGGTGGGAATGATGCAACTGGGACAGGACTTTGTACTAATCAGTACATTTACTGAGCATGGAAGGAAGCATGTGCAAACAGAAGGAAAAAAACCTGAAATCCGTGCAAGCAGAAAGAAAACACCAAAAATCCATGTAACAGAAAGAAAACACAAAAAATCCATGCAACAAAGGAAAACACCAAAAATCCATGCAACAGAAAGAAAACACCAAACATCCATGAAACAGAAGGAAAACACCAAAAATCCATGCAACAGAAGGAAAACACCAAAAATCCATGCAACAGAAAGAAAACATCAAAAATCCATGCAACAAAGGAAAACACCAAAAATCCATGCAACAGAAAGAAAACACCAAACATCCATGAAACAGAAAGAAAACACCAAAAATCCATGCAACAGAAGGAAAACACCAAAAATCCATGCAACAGAAGGAAAACACCAAAAATCCATGCAACAGAAGGAAAACACCAAAAATGTATGCAACAAAGGAAAACACCAAAAATGTATGCAACAAAGGAAAACACCAAAAATCCATGCAACAAAGGAAAACACCAAAAATCCATGCAACAAAGGAAAACACCAAAAATCCATGCAACAAAGGAAAACACCAAAAATCCATGCAACATAAGGAAAACACCAAAAATCCATGCAACATAAGGAAAACACCAAAAATCCATGCAACAAAGGAAAACACCAAAAATCCATGCAACAAAGGAAAACACCAAAAATCCATGCAACATAAGGAAAACACCAAAAATCCATGCAACAAAGGAAAACACCCAAAATCCATGCAAACAGAAGGAAAACACCAAAAATCCATGCAACAAAGGAAAACACCAAAAATCCATGCAACAGAAGGAATACACCAAAAATCCATGCAACAAAGGAAAACACCAAAAATCCATGCAACATAAGGAAAACACCAAAAATCCATGCAACAGAAGGAAAACACCAAAAATCCATGCAACAAAGGAAAACACCAAAAATCCATGAAACAGAAAGAAAACACCCAAAATCCATGCAACAGAAGGAAAACACCTAAAATCCATGCAACAGAAGGAATACACCAAAAATCCATGCAACAAAGGAAAACACCAAAAATCCATGCAACAAAGGAAAACACCAAAAATCCATGAAAACAGAAGGAAAACACCAAAAATCCATGCAACAAAGGAAAACACTCAGAATCCATGCAACAGAAGGAAAACACCTAAAATCCATGCAACAAAGGAAAACACTCAGAATCCATGAAACAGAAGGAAAACACCAAAAATCCATGAAAACAGAAGGAATACACCTAAAATCCATGCAACAGAAGGAAAACACCTAAAATCCATGCAACATAAGGAAAACACCAAAAATCCATGCAACAAAGGAAAACACCAAAAATCCATGCAACAGAAGGAAAACACCAAAAATCCATGCAACAGAAGGAAAACACCTAAAATCCATGCAACAGAAGGAATACACCTAAAATCCATGCAACAGAAGGAATACACCAAAAATCCATGCAACAAAGGAAAACACCAAAAATCCATGCAACAAAGGAAAACACCAAAAATCCATGCAACAAAGGAAAACACCAAAAATCCATGCAACAAAGGAAAACACCAAAAATCCATGCAACAAAGGAAAACACTCAGAATCCATGTAACAGAAGGAAAACATCAAAAATCCATATAAGGCCGGTTTCACACGTCAGTGGCTCCGGTACATGTGGTGACAGTTTCCTCATGTACCGGAGACACTGACTCACGTAGACACATTAACCCTGCTGTTCTGTTAGGTCAAAAATGACCGTTTTTGAAATTCTATAATGTTATAAAAATTCAGCGTGTGATTCTGAGACTTGAGGCTCCCTGACTTTTCGTCATTAGGGGGGTACTCTCTGTGGGAATTTTTTTTTTTTTAAATTTTTGTTTACTTTATTTGGTACAATTTTTTTTACACTTGTACTGTTCGGTCAAAAATGACCGATAGGCCTTTATTCAGCTCTCCAGACAATTTTTGACAAAAATAAAGGTGCTATCACCTCATTTTGAACTATATATTGCATCTACTACTATTTATCAATGTATCTGACTACTTTTGGTCAGAACAGATTTACACATACCAACATTTTCAAGTTGCGATACAGCCGACGGATTCGCTTCCAGTATAGCTATGCGCAATTTATTTCACTGGTTTTTATTTACCCTGCTGTTCATATAGATCTAGTTCCATTCAGTTGTCAACATTTCATATTGTAAATCATGATTTTCTGATTTTCCATGTGTTTGCTGGTTGTACAGTATTACACTGTACATAAATGTTAATTTATTTGATTCAAAAAATAAAAGTTTTTGATTTAATTTTTCATCTGATTATTGAAAACCATGTTCACATACAGTAAAACAATGCAACAGGTAATCAAATAACACTTGAATTAGGTACAAATCACAACTTTGTTAGGTCCGGTCAAAAATGACCGGGAACAGTATAAGTGTATAAAAAACAACGTTTTTTGCCATTTTATAGAGAAAAAAGCTTTTTTTTTTTTTTTTTTTGCCTTTGAAAAAAGTATATCTACATAATGTTTGATATTATTACTTATAGTTAACATTTAGATCAAGATTTTTTTTTTATCTGCAAAAATAATCAATTATTACAAAAATCGAAAAAATACCATGTTCCCTTTTGGATATAAAAAAAATATAAAACAAGCTTTGTATTTATTTTTTTTTCTGGTATTTGAACAACCATCTTCACAAGCAATATAATAGTGCAAAAACTGTTTAAAAAAACCACTTAGATTAGCTAAAAATGATTATTTTATAAGGACGGTCAAAAATGACCGGGAACAGTACAAGTGTATGTGAAATCTAAACAGAACAGCAGGGTTAAAATCAATGTGTCTCTTCACATGTCAGCGTGTTTTCATGGACCGTGTGTCCATGTGAAAAACATGGAGACATGTCAGTGTTCGTGGGGGCGCACAGATCACACGGACCCATTAAAGTCAATGGGTCCGTGTAAACACGTACCGCACACGGATGCTGTCCGTGTGCCATCCGTGTGCTGTCCGTGTGCGAATTTCCTGTCATAGGGTTAAAATTGTAAAAATTGTTGCAATACACGGACAGCACACGGACAGCACACAGACCCTAAAAACGTACTCACGGACATCACACGGATCCCACACGGACACACGGACATGGATAACTCCGGTACCGTTTTCTCCGGGACCGGAATTATCTGGACGTGTGAGACTGGCCTAACAGAAAGAAAACACTCAGAATCCATGCAACAGAAGGAAAACACCAAAAATCCACGAAAACAGAAAAAAAGCACAAAATCCAAGCAACAGAAGGAAAACACCCTCACTCCATGCAAACTATAGAAAACACCCAGAATCCATGCAAGCAGGAGGAAGACCCCAAAGCCAATTTCAGAGAACCCCATGACTCCAGGACAATGCTGCGGCTCCTGAAGCCCAATTATACACTGACCAGTGAAGGGCGCAGTCACCCAGTCGCACGCCCGCAATTCTGTGAACGTCTCCAGTCGATACTAGACATAAATAATGAAGTGATATCAGACACATATGTATCAGACATCAGACGACAGATTATTGTAAAATGCGACTTCACCAAAAATAGAAATACAAAAAAGTAATACTGTAAAAGAGAAAATGCAAGAGATGGAAAATATACAGCAGGACAAGATCTATGAAATGCGATCCTTCCCTTTAAGGGGACGTATTACATTGTGCATGAAGGTGACGCACCCGGTACGTATTGAAAGCCTGCAGTTCCTGGAAGTCCATCTCCTCTGCGGGGCTGGAGCCGTAGCAGCATTTCCCGTTGGAATACTCCAGCAGCGCATGTCTCGCATCATCTTCTGAGATAGACGGGATTCTGCAAATATGGAGACACCAAAGCGACCAGTGACCTGGGTACAACGGCACAATGTATTACAGGGACCCTCCACTCGGACGGCAGGGATTGTTATCAGTGTTTGTGGAATTTACAGAGAAACGCTATAATGGAAGGACTGACACCTGCTCTGTGTTTTGGAGACTCTCAAATACTGATGAAAAATCCCTGCAGTCGGAATGAGCCCTTACACTGTTCTGTGCTATGGTCAGCGCAGGCTCTGCGGGGGCGGGCATGGCACAGAAATTGTCTCTGGGCGTTGCTTGTGTCATGCTCCACCCCCGAGGTACAATAGTAGACAAGATATTGGTTCTGCAACAAAAGGAAAGCGCCACGATGGCGTCCACCACTACTTCACGGGATGGGTCAGAGGAGCCACAGTCTGCAGACCCCGCGTGTGCTCCATACTGATACATTTGCCTCTTTCTGATACTTTGTATATTACAGCAGAAGTTCTCTTACAACCAGTTGGTGCTCGCAGGTGTCGGCCCAACATCAGGCATCGGTGGTGGAGGCAGCAATTTACCTGTGAACGGCAGAAAGTTCCGCATTAGACAAATAGTGACGAGAATAACGTAATGGGAAGTTTTTTATATTTTTGTTTTCATGAAAATAATTATCATTCGATAATAAAAAGTTCTGCAACTTTGTAATAAGCTCTGTCCCACCATTCCACAGCTCTCTGCTTACTTTTGGTGTTCAATCTTAGGCTACATTTACAGGTTGTGTTTTAATGCAGTTTTTTCTGCACTCAAAACCTGCTCTTTTGGCAATAAAGAAGCTGCTTACAAAAAGGAGGCTTTGGTGCGGTTTTGTGGTGCAGATTACATGTGTCATTTGTCTACAGTACATGTCTAATAAAGTTAGTTTTATTCACCAAAAAAGCAGCAAAACGCGACAGAAAAGGAGGGCTGCGCTTTTTCACAGCATTTTTGCACTTTCTCATTCCTTTCTATGGTAAAAAAAAAAGCAAAAACGTAACAAAAATTCCTGGAATCTTTGCGGGTTCTGTAAAAAGCTGCTTTTAATTTGTATAAAAAAAGCAAAGCAAAAAAAAACACAGCAAAAACACAACATGTGAACATAGCCTTATTGTTACCGAGCTGCAGAAAATCTGTAGAGACCTAATACTTCTCACAGCTGAGGGTTTGTTACAATTGTATCCAGTCTGGACAATCCTCTAAGAGCAGCACACATCGCCCTCCTGTCCTGATAGTTTGTTACAATGTATCACTGCAGGTAAAATGTATCCGTTCAAGCTGCTTCCCTTACCGCCATGATGGCCGCTCATCCCTTCGTACCCTGGAATATTCGCCCAGTCAGAGGGTGGCGCTGTGGGTCCATCGATGATGACGGCAGGGTTAGTAAGTGAAGCCACTTCTGACATCACTGCTGGAGCCAGAGCCGGGTTCATTAGTGCAGAAGTCTCTGGGTAGTGCGCTAATCCGGGGAGCAGAGGAGCCCGGTCAGAATCTGGTGGAAACCGAGGAAAAATCCAAAGGGAGAAATCATTCACATAAAAAAAAATCAATCTGGGGATGGAGTCATCGTTGGCATCCTCCATCTGTCCCTCCTCATGGAGTAGAGCGATACACGACCCCCAGATCAGACTACACACAGGTGGTTTGTAGTCTGTTACCATAGAGATGCATAGCTCTGCATTGGAGCTGTGTGCACAAAAGATAAAATCGTATTTAAAAGTTGCTTAATATTTTTTTTTCTTTTCAATACAATAGTAAAATTGTTAGAATAGAAAAATGTATATTTTACAGTAGTGCTCGGGGATGTTCACGTGAGGCGATTTCACCACAATTTTGGAAAGACGTGGCAAAAAATGCAGCAGGATTGCATCATGTGAACATGGCCTTACGGTTCCTGGAATGTGAATGTCTGATCATCCTGTACATGATGATGGTTACCTGCATGCTTGACTGTTAGGCTGCTGTCACACTAGCAGTATGTGGTCAGTATTTTACATCAGTATTTGTAAGCCAAAACCAGGAGTGGGTGATAAATACAGAAGTGGAGCATATGTTTCTATTATACTTTTCCTCTATTTGTTCCACTACTGTTTTTGGCTTACAAATACTGATGTAAAATACTGACCAAATACTGCTAGTGTGACAACAGCCTTAGCAGCATGATATGTGCCGAGTGCGGAGGATTATTGCACCATTCTATACATGGGGGGCACTATGACCGGACCGACTCTCATGCATTCGCTTTTTCACTCTATTCCCCCATTTCATGGCTGTTTTGATGAGTCTTACAAAAAATTAGTAGCAACTGATATTGTCTGCTGAAGATTTGTTACAATGTGTCAGGCAATCCTCAGAACTGAACAAATCTCTCTCCTGCTCTAGATCTGATCTGATACATTGTAGCAAGAGATTCCCAGTGCTGATGTGAGGGCAGGAGAAGCTCTGTGGGTGTAAGTAACAATGTCCTCATTCACTGACAGCAAACAGGGGTAAGAAAGCACAAGAGAACGTTAATCAGACTAGACGAGTCCCGTAATGTGTCGTACCTGGGTAATTGGGCTCGTACGGCGGCGCCATCGTTCCATAGGTCACCATGTTTGGTGCTCTGGTTGACAAAAAGGAAATGGATTAATAAATAAAAAAATGAGAGAATTAAACAGATAAAACTATTGGCAGCGGTCAGTGATGGCGCAGAGGTGGCCCCTCTCCCTGGGAGACCAGGGAGGGAGGGTCCGGCTCAGACTTTTTACCTGTAGCTTTAAGCTTCGTCTCCTCCAGACAAGTTAGAACATAACAGAATTTCCTGTCCTAGTTACGATAGTGCAGATTTTCACCATGTGACTGGGACGTTCCGCCCTCCGCTTTAATATCTATCTATATAACGCTCAGGCTTAGACCAGTTTTCTAGCTCTTTCTGCCCCAATAATAGACCGGGAAGGGAAAGATGTGCAATGACCAAAGCATTCCCTGCAGAGTTGTCATAGGGCCGTCACCTGCTCCTCCTCATATGTAATAAATACTAGGTCTAGAGGCTTCGCAGCTCAATCACTGAACCCTCGATCCTATGATCTACCCAATTCCAGACCCCACTTGCAGATTTGGGTGGAGGTGTTCTTTACGGTAAATGTACTGTTATCATATATGCATCTATCTCCACTCAGCTTTCCCAGACTCCTGAAAGGTAAACCTGCCCAGCAATGGAGCTATAGATATCAACCAATGCTAAAAAACAAAGCAAGGCGTGGCTGATAACAGAAAGTAATAGAGGGAAAAAATGTATCCTATAGTCAGTCACTTCCCAGGCTCAAATGACTGATAATAGGGAACAACAGATTGCATTGAAGAGAGGACACTTGAGATTTCGCGCCCCCCCTGAGACCCCCACGTCACTGACCTGAACCCCCTGCGCTCGTCCATGGCTCCTGACTGACACCGGAGATCACACGCTCCGCTCACTTCCTCTTCCTTGTGAATCATTACATGGGGACAATTCTCCGCCCGTGGGGTCACTTTGTGCAGGAAGGAGAACACTTTCTGTTTCAGTTCTTCAATTTCTGCCCCGTTACCGTCCGCCGTGACGCCTAAACTTCATTATTTCTATACCGTAAAAAAAAATCATTTCTGCTTGTTGTCAGTGAATGAGAAAATTCAATTCCAAAGAAATGAAAAGATCTAAGAACTGTCACAGCTGAGAACTTGCTACAAATGTATCCAATAAAGTCCTCAAAAGCCACAAATTCTCTCTGCAGTCCTCAGTTGTTACAATGTATCAGAGCAGAGAAAATGTATCAGTCTGAGATCCACAGGATGACACAACCCACTCCTGATCATGTCTCCTCACCACTCACCTATGAGCACAAAAAGTGGAAGTGGAAACCGCGCCAGGAACTGAGTCTCCTCTGTTGAGTTTTTGGAGAAGATTTTCCTTTTTGTGAAGGGATTTTTTAACTCTTTTGGGCAAAAAAATTTTTTTGCAGCCTTTTGATTGCATTTTCCATCAGGATCTTCTTACAAAACATGATACAGGAAAGATCTATATCTTTGTACCGTGTTAGTCAGTAGATAGAAAAATATTTAGAATTGAGAGTCCTGAGTGGTTGATACCTTTTAATGGCTACCTGAAAAGATGGTAGCAAATTCGATACTACTCAGGTCTCTTCATCAGGCACAGACTAATACAAACTCTGAAGAATCACATATTTATGCACAACACAGCACAGAAATAATGCCATAGATAAGACAGGTGACGAGAAGCAGAACTACCATTATGTCAGTGATAAACAGCTGTGTTCATAAATATTGGAACAGTTCATAGATAAGGAGTGTGAATGCTCAGGTGGGATTTTGGCTCATTCTTCCACATAAACACTTTTCACATCCTGAAGTTTTCGTGGCTCCTTCTATGATCTCTGAGCTTTAGTTCCTTCCATATATGTCCTATTAGACTCAGGTCCGGTGATCGGCTCGGCCATTTTAGCAGATTTATGTTCTCTCTGAAACGAATTGAGAGTTTCCTTGGTTCTGTGTTTGGGATCATTGTCTTGCTGAACTGTCCACCTTCATTTCATCTTCATCATCCTGGTAGATGTCAGCAGAATTTTATTAGTAATGTCTTGGTATATTTGTCCATTCATCCTTCCTTCAAGTATATGAAATTTGCCAGGGCCGTATGCTGAAAAACCGTCCCACACCATGATGTTCCCAGCTCCAAACGTCACTGTTGTATGGTGTTGTTGGGGTGATATACAGTGTCTTCTGTATCAATACTTGGGATGATATTAGGATAATTTCCGGACAATTTATTGTGACGGATTTTGATTACCATATCGATTTGGAATGTTACTATTATTTGGATGCTAGGATTATGTTTATTACAAAGTATATTTTTGGATTAATTTGAGTAGTCCAAAGGTTTGGATGCTTTTTAAGTGTTTTTAACTTTGTTTGCTCTCTCAATAAAATGAATTAATATTTGGTGATCCCTTGTTTGTGTGCATATATTCTTCTTTCTCTCTGTATTTTATTTCTTGTGAAGCACCTGAAGGGTTAATAAATTTCTTGAATGTGGTTTTGAGCACCTTGAGGGGTGTAATTTTTAGAATGGTGCCACTTTTGGGTATTTTCTGTTATACTTACCCCCAAAACTGACTTCAAATGTGAGATAGTCCCTAAAAAAAATGGTTTTATAAATGTTGTTGTAAAAATGAGAAATCGCTGGTCAACTTTTAACCCTTATAACATCCTAACAAAAAAAATGATGTTTCCAAAAAATGTGCTGATGTAAAGTAGACATGTGGGATATTCACTATTTTGTGTGGCATATCTCTGTGATTTAAGGGCACAAAAATTAAAAGTTTGAAAATTGCTAAATTTTCAACATTTTTGCCAAATTTCCGTTTTGTTTTTTTTTTCACAAATAAACGCAAGTCATATCGAAGAAATTTTACCACTAACATGAAGTACAATATGTCACAAAAAAGAATCTCAGAATCATCAGGATAAGTGAAGCGTTCCAGAGCTATAACCTCATAAAGTGATAGTGGTCAGAATTGTAAAAATTGTCCCGGTCACTAAGGGGTTAATCTATTATGTTTGTAACATTTGTCCGTATTATGTGTTTGTCATCAGGTGCCACATGATGAGCGCTTTACTCCCAATGGCAGACATGTGATTTTCAGCAGACCTTATTTAGTGATGGTATTTTCAGCAATAGTTGAACCATGGTTAAGACTTTGCAGCTGAAACACGCAGGTTTGTTCTCATGATGGAGGCGCCAGTTTTTTAATGCTGAAATAAATGTGACGTTTTATATCCACAATTTGTGTCATCGCTGGAGGATTTCCTTTCTCTTTCTTCATGGGTTCAATACATTTCCCTGTGACATTCTTCATTATTACACACAATTTATGGACATCTATGGTGATTTCTTTCCTGTGGGTGGGTTGTTTCCGACATCTGGGGAGAATTTCCTGCCAATAGCAGCTTTAGAAACAGATTTACTTAGAAAACTGGTGACGTGATCAATCCTGATTTCACCCGCTGTAGGTGTCTATACGTCACATACATTGTATCAGCTCATAAATCAATACAGCGGGATGGATCTTCTGTAAGTGCTACCTAGGAAGGCACCCCGGGAAACATATCTGCCCCTTATTAACTCCTTGTGTATTTCCGGGGCTGGCACCCTGTTATAATGATATAGGGCCCCACTCACAATTGCCTTTCATTTATGTCCAAATAAATCCTTTAGTTAAAGACTAAATAACCTTTAACACCGTTGTCCAGGGTGGGAAGTTATAAAACTTTGCAAATCAATTTATTAAAAGTTTTATCTTCATTCATGTAAAAAAAAGCACATCAGTGACTTCTAAACTCCAGCTTTTCTTAGTGTATTTGCCTTCATTCATCTGCATTGATCTCTTAGCATCCAATATTGGATCAGCACTGGTCTCCTCCTGGAGTGTTGTGCTTAGGCCGGGGTCACACTAGACCGTAATACGGACGAGTGCTATGCGATAAAAAATCGCATAGCACTCGGCCCAATGTTAATCTATGGTGCAGCTCCCATCATCCGATATTTTCTCCACCGTATTCAGGATCCGAGGGAACTCGCATCAGGCTGCGATTGTCAGCGTATCTCGGCCGAGACTCGCCAATGCAAGTCTATGGGTGCGAGAAAAAATCGGATTACACACGGACCATGCGTGTGCATTGCGAGAAATACGCAGCGGTGTTCTATTGAAAAGCCGGTAATTCAATTGCCGGCTTTGCATTTCTCCTTCACAAACCCGACAGGATATGAGACATGATTACATACAGTAAACCATCTCATATCCCCCTTTTTTTGCATATTCCACACTACTGTTAGTAGTGTGTATGTGCAAAATTTGTCCGCTGTAGCTGCTCAAATAAAGGGTTAAATGGCTGAAAAAATTGGGGTGGGCTCCCGCGCAATTTTCTCCGCCAGAGTGGTAAAGCCAGTGACTGAGGGCAGATATTAATAGCCAGGAGAGGGTCCATGGTTATTGGCCCCCCCGTGGCTACAAACATCTGCCCCCAGCCACCCCAGAAAAGGCACATCTGGAAGATGCGCCTATTCTGGCACTTGGCCACTCTCTTCCCACTCCCGTGTAGCGGTGGGATATGGGGTAATGAAGGGTTAATGCCACCTTGCTATTGTAAGGTGACATTAAGCCAGATTAATAATGGAGAGGCGTCAATTATGACACCTATCCATTATTAATCCAATTGTTGGAAAGGGTTAAAAAACACACACACACATGATTAAAAAGGATTTTAATGAAATAAACACAGCGGGTGTTTTAATAATTTATTGCTCTCTCAATCCATTTTCAGACCCTCGCTTGGCAAAACAATAAACACACAATATACATACCCTCTCTGATGTCCTATCACGTCCCACGAAGTAATCCATCTGGAGGGGTTAACTAATATTACAGGCACGAGCTGCGATAAACCACTTGCTCGTGCCTGTAATCCCCGGGTGCTGAAAGGAAAGCTGGATCTGTACTTACATTCAGTCGCGGTGATGCGCCCCTGCTGGATGTTCTCATGAACTGCAGCCTGGGAACTTTTTCCCACGCTCCAGGTCATATGAGAACATCCACCAGAGGGCGCCTCACCGCGACTCAATGTAAGTACAGATCCAGCTTTCCTTTCAGCACCCGGGGATTACAGGCACGAGCGAGTGGTTTATCGCAGCTCGTGCCTGTAATATTAGTTAACCCCTCCAGATGGATTACTTCGTGGGACGTGATAGGACATCAGAGAGGGTATGTATATTGTGTGTTTATTGTTTTGCCAAGCGAGGGTCTGAAAATGGATTGAGAGAGCAATAAATTATTAAAACACCCGCTGTGTTTATTTCATTAAAATACTTTTTAATAATGTGTGTGTGTGTGTTTTTTAACCCTTTCCAACAATTGGATTAATAATGGATAGGTGACATAATTGACGCCTCTCCATTATTAATCTGGCTTAATGTCACCTTACAATAGCAAGGTGGCATTAACCCTTCATTACCCCATATCCCACCGCTACAGGGAGTGGGAAGAGAGTGGCCAAGTGCCAGAATAGGCGCATCTTCCAGATGTGCCTTTTCTGGGGTGGCTGGGGGCAGATGTTTGTAGCCACGGGGGGGCCAATAACCATGGACCCTCTCCTGGCTATTAATATCTGCCCTCAGTCACTGGCTTTACCATTCTGGCGGAGAAAATTGCGCGGGAGCCCACGCCATTTTTTTCCGCCATTTAACCCTTTATTTTAGCAGCTACAGCGGCCAAATTTTGCACATACACACTACTAACATTAGTAGTGTGGAATATGCAAAAAAAGGGGGATATGAGATGGTTTACTGTATGTAATCATGTCTCATATCCTGTCGGGTTTGTGAAGGAGAAATGCAAAGCCGGCAATTGAATTACCGGCTGTTCACAGATATCGCGCTGAATGAAATATAAATACAGAATATATATATATGTGTCTCAATGACATATATATATATATATATATACTGTATATATGTTTTCCTGAACATTTGAGCACATAAATCCATTAGATGTCGGTTTTGCAAGCTTGCGAGAAAATCTCGGCATACGGATGCCATACGGATGTCACACGGATCATTTGATGCGAGGAAATGGCATCCTCGCACTGCACACGGATCACTGTTTTTGAAACATTTGTGCGATTCTCGGCCGTGAAAAACGGACCGTTTTTTTTATACGTTAAGTGTGTCCCCGGCCTTATCAGAGCAATCACCCACGGCGTCCTATTCCCAGAGTTAGTGGCACACGGGTGCGGAGCCGTCACTGCCATCATCAGTCCTCCTAATCACTACATTGTGATATCAATGCAGCAGGAAAAATCAAGGATTGGAAGCTGTTTACAAGCATTTTTATTTATTTACAGAATTATATAATAATCTTTATTTTTTTTATATAGCGCTAACATATTCCACAGCGCTTTACAGTTTGAACACTGAAGGTTAATCCTGAAATAAAGTGATTTGCTACATTTCGTAACTTTTCATCCTGGACAGAATTGCAAACATACAAGTTGTTACTTTTAAAGGAGCAATCCATGAAATGAGATCAAGTATCTTCCTACTATCTCTGTATCCATAAAGCTGCATCTATCACAGTGTGACCACAGGTCTAATGACGGAAGTCCACACTATACCCGGGGGGTTAAAGCAGCCTACGCCATTTCATACCCCCTTGATATCAGCAGCATTGAGTCCTATGCGCAAGAATTACTTCATTTTTCAACATCTTATTAGGGGTTCAGGTTTGTCAGCTAAGTGATGTGAGAAGATAACTCACTTAAATCTGAATGTTCTAAACACATAGATTTTTACTACTTGAACCAGGAAAACTTTAATAAGTAAAAATATTAGACTTCCAGAAAGATCTAATGAGGTTAAGAACCGTCCGCACTTCACAGTAGTTACACATTACAAGCCGCTTCGCACTTCACAGTAGTTGCACATTACAAGCCGCTGTGTGTCTGAGGATGATAGAAAGAGATCTGCACACTGTTCAGCCAATCAGAGCCAGGCTGAGAAAACCAGTGAAGTGAGAAGATCTTACAATTACATTCTAAGGTAAAAGCACTGATCTTACTGGACACCAGTGTCATCTCAGATGTAATGACTGTGGTCCATTACCTGTCACATTGTATCGTGAGATCAATCTACATCATGTGATTAACACCACAAATACCTTCCCGCTACGTGAAAGTCAGCTTTAGGGTATGTGCACACGATGTGGAAAACGCTGCGGATCCCATGAATGAAAACTAGAGGGGTCCGGCTAAGACGCATTGTGCTACATCCCACCGTAATCCGGGAGCAGGACTGGTATGACGTTCCTCTGTGTGACGGCCTCCTCATGGCATTACCCATTGAAAAAAAGTCACAGACATGTCTTTTCATTTACTGGCATCACCCAAACAAGTCTACTGATCCATGAAAATCCCCCGTGGCATCAGTCTGCTGTGTGTGTGTGTGTGTGCGGACCCCCAGGAGAAGCTTCAATGTTTACTTTTTATTCAGACATGGCTACTTTCCTCTAAAAACAGCTCCTCATCCGTGCGCAGGTCACGTGTGGTACTACAGCTCCACTCCATTCACTTCAATAGGGCTGAAATACATCAATGTATGGGCTCTCGGATGTTGTAACAACCATTTTTTTCTAATACTTGGCTAGAAAAACCCTAAATCACTTATTTGACAAAAGCCACCAGAAATGTATTAACCCCTAAAAGACGCAAAGAAAAATTGTATAAAGGAAACAATGGGGAAGGGGGGAGTTTGGCATCTCCATCATCGGCACAAGTTTACTTGGGTTCTACCAGGAACAAAACACAGAAATGATGATATGGTAAAAAGTAACATTTATTATAAGATGTAAGAAAACAAAGTATATAAAACATCGGCATCCGGTCGTAGATGCAGGATACAGTAACCGGTGATGACGCATCATACAGTCATGCAACAAGCACAAACTAGAAACAACTGACAGTGATACATCTAATCATACATCCAATTATATAATATTACATCCCTGCATGAACCCGGAAAATCCCTTTAAGTTAAAAGGCACTTCCCAAAAAATAAAAAAAATGTTCCAGCAAAACTCAATGAGTGCTATTATGTCGTGTTGTCACAATGATACTTTGCCATTTCTTTGTTACAATCGTTTCTGCAAGAACTAGGAATCCGGCACTGATATTAACCATTCAGGACTCTAGAAAAGTGTTGTGACAAGCAGAGAACAAGGTAAATACAGACACAGCGGAGGACGGAGGTCACCGCTGTCTCCTATAGAAGTTACCAACTGCCTGGAAATACAATGTAGCAATAAAAGCCGAAACAGTAAAAAGTATAATACACACTGTGCACAAGAGGTCACATATAATAATATACATCTGTATACCTGCCAGAACACTACAGAGTATACAGCAGTGTCTGATAACAGAGAGGCAATAACGGGACAACTGATCACAGTCCTACATTCTCAGATTCTTCATTAAGAGATTAAAAATAAAAAAAAATAAAAAAAGTAAAATTTTTCGTTCACAGAATGACGCAGCAGCAAGTGGCCGTATAATCCTTAGTCTCCACTTTATTCTCTCGCCCATATACAAAGTAGCTGCAGTTATTCCCCTTCCAGCTGTACTCAACCTTAAGGCCCCGTCTCACATAGCGAGATCGCTGCTGAGTCACAAGTTTTGTGACGCAACAGCGACCTCAGTAGCGATCTCGCTATGTGTGACACGTACCAGCGATCAGGCCCCTGCTGCGAGATCGCTGGTCGTGTCGGAATGGCCTGGGCCGTTTTTTGATCCTTGAGGTCCCGCTGACATCGCTGAATCGCTAAGCATCGTGTAGTGGTCTTAACTGATCACAAAAATCTGATTTATCTCGAGTCGGCCAAGCGGCTGAATCCTAGACAGGCTCGTTGGTCGTTGTTTTTCTCCCGTTTCGATTTCGTGGTCTCGTACCTGCCTGGTTCGAAGAACGTGAAGGCTGATGCTCTTTCTAGGAGTTTTGTGCCTGACTCTCTGGGAGTTTCAGAGCCGGCTGGTATCCTCAGAGAGGGAGTGATTTTGTCTGCCATCTCTCCAGATTTGCGACGAGTGCTGCAGAAATTTCAGGCGGATAGACCTGACCGTTGTCCACCAGAGAGACTGTTTGTCCCAGATAGATGGACCAGCAGAGTTATTTCCGAGGTTCATTGTTCGGTGTTGGCGGGTCATCCTGGGATTTTTGGTACCAGAGATTTGGTGGCTAGATCCTTCTGGTGGCCTTCCTTGTCGCGGGATGTGCGTTCCTTTGTGCAGTCCTGTGGGATTTGTGTTCGGGCTAAGCCTTGCTGTTCTCGTGCCAGCGGTTTGCTTTTGCCTTTGCCTGTCCCAAAGAGGCCTTGGACGCACATTTCCATGGATTTTATTTCGGATCTTCCAGTCTCTCAGAGAATGTCTGTCATCTGGGTGGTGTGTGATCGTTTTTCCAAAATGGTCCATTTGGTGCCCTTGCCTAAGTTGCCTTCCTCCTCCGATTTGGTTCCTCTATTTTTTCAGAATGTGGTTCGCTTGCACGGCATCCCTGAAAATATTGTGTCTGACAGAGGATCCCAGTTTGTGTCCAGATTTTGGCGGATCTTTTGTGCTAAGATGGGCATTGATTTGTCTTTTTCGTCGGCCTTCCATCCTCAGACGAATGGTCAAACCGAGCGAACCAATCAGACCTTGGAAACCTATTTAAGATGTTTTGTTTCTGCTGATCAGGATGATTGGGTGACTTTTTTGCCATTGGCCAAGTTTGCCCTTAATAATCGGGCTAGTTCTGCTACTTTGGTTTCGCCTTTTTTCTGCAATTCTGGTTTCCATCCTCGTTTTTCCTCGGGTCAGGTTGAGCCTTCTGACTGTCCTGGGGTGGATTCTGTGGTGGATAGGTTGCAGCAGATTTGGAACCATGTGGTTGACAATTTGAAGTTGTCACAGGAGAAGGCTCAGCGCTTTGCCAACCGCCGTCGCGGTGTGGGTCCCCGACTTCGTGTTGGGGATTTGGTGTGGCTGTCTTCTCGGTATGTTCCTATGAAGGTTTCCTCTCCTAAATTCAAGCCTCGCTTCATCGGTCCTTATAAGATTTTGGAAATCCTTAACCCGGTGTCATTTCGTTTGGATCTCCCAGCATCGTTTGCCATTCATAACGTTTTCCATAGGTCTTTGTTGCGGAGGTATGGGGTGCCTGTGGTTCCTTCTGTTGAACCCCCTGCTCCGGTGCTGGTTGAGGGCGAATTGGAATACGTGGTGGAGAAGATCTTGGATTCTCGTATTTCTAGACGGAGGCTTCAGTATTTGGTTAAGTGGAAGGGCTATGGTCAGGAGGATAATTCCTGGGTTGTCGCCTCTGATGTTCATGCGGACGATTTGGTTCATGCCTTCCATGTGGCTCATCCTGATCGCCCTGGGGGTTTTGATGAGCGTTCGGTGACCCCTCCTCAAGGGGGGGGGGGTACTTTAGTGAACTCTGTTTTTGGTCTCCCTCTTGTGGTCACAACTGGTACTGTGTAGTGCTGTCTTTGGGCTCCCTCTGGTGGTTCTTTGTGTCATTCTGCAGGTCTGAGGCAGGATCAGCTGTCTCGTTATCTCTTAGCTGGTTTCCTATTTAGTTCACCTGGACTCTCAGTTGTTGCCTGCTGTCAATGTCTTCAGTGCTATTTTGGAGCTCTCCTGCAGTCCTTCGTTATCAGTCTCTTCAAGAGAAGCTAAGTTTTGCTTGGTTCATTTTTTGACCATCAGTGGTCATATGTTTCTTGGTTTATTTTTGTCCAGCTTGCTAATATGTGATTTCCTTGCTTGCTGGTAGCTCTAGGGGGCTGAGTTTCTCCCCTCACACCGTTAGTTGGTGTGGGGGTTCTTGTATTCTCAGCGTGGATATTTTGCATAGGGTTTTTTACTGACCGCACAGTTCCCTATCTGTCTTCTGCTATCTAGTATTAGCGGGCCTCATTTGCTTAATCTGTTTTCATTTCTACGTTTGTGTTTTCCCCTTACCTCACCGTTATTATTTGTTGGGGGCTTCCTATATCTTTGGGGTGATTTCTCTTGAGGCAAGTGAGGTCTTACTTTCCCTCCAGGAGTAGATAGTTTCTCAGGCTGCGTCGAGACGTCCAGGATTTTAGACACGTTCACCGGCTTCCTTTAGTGTGTTGGTTAGGATCAGGTTTGCGGTCAGTCCAGTTACCACCTCCCTAGAGCTCGTGTCTATGTTCATAAACTTAGCTAGTCCGTTTTGTGATCCTCAGCCACTAGGATCATAACAGATAATGCTATGGGCTGTTATCAGGGGGCGACCTCGGACCCTCAGCTCCGGTGATGGGAAATCTTATAGGACAGATTGTGAGCCCAGACCTCCGTCCCATCTAACACCTGTAATGCAGATTGTGAGCCCGGCCTCCCCCCAACATCACGGTCTGACCCCACAAATGCTTTTGTGTATGAAGGGGAAAAAATTCCCAAAAACACCTCCCAAATCTTGTAGAAATCCGTCCCAGAAGACAACATGCGTTTAATAACTACTAATGGAAGAGGAAATGAATGACATAAAACATGAAGCCTGTTGCTGTCCCATCACGGTGCCGGCCCGCCCGGTCGTCTCAGCTATTCCTAGGTGCTGTGACAATGTGCCGCCTGCATACTCATCTTTAGTAATCCAGGGTCCGCATTCTCTACTCTGCTACATTTAGTCTTTCCAGTTCTCGGATCCGCATGCCGCCCAGCCTATCCGGATCTACTAGTCCTCGCGTGCATCGATGCTTCCCGTCTGTGCTGCTCACCCTGACTTGCCGCTTATTTAGCCCCCTCACAAGTGACGCTCAACCATCGCCATTCATCAGATAACATAAAATTCTCTCAATAAACAATAACAACTGACATTAAGCTAAAACTGTGGCAAAAGCGGCTTTTATTCATACTTGGCACAGAAAATGTGAAGATTTCCCAAGTAACAAATCCATAACAATAATGACACCGGGATGAAATAGGGATCAGTTTTCTCCTGCAGCTTTGTTACAATGTAACACCCTGGATTATCACTCTGAAGTTCAGTCATGTGACTTGTGACATCACTTGCACCGCCCATGAGGAGCCTGGTCCTGGAAACAGCAGATGATCTCTGTCACATGACGACGCAGCAGCCGCACTTCTGTGGATAGTTCTCAGTATACACTTTGTTCTCTTTTCCATATACAAAGTAATTATAGCGGTTCTCCCTCCACACGTACTCCACCTTGGTGAGTGGCAGCAATTGGATGGTGTGCCTCTGCAGGAACAGGGAAAATAATCATTAAACTTTGCACAGGTTCACCTCGCCCTCAGGAATAGGATGGCCCCCCGCATGGACCCCGCCGCCCACCGCTGCCATGTTGTAATCCATATTAGTATCACAATTATTAGTTTCCCTTAGTAACGCACCTGTCTGAGCACCCGGCCGGTAGAAAAAAACTCGGTACGGTGCTGCTGCAAGGCAAACTGGGAAGACTGGTTTATGGAAGGAACTGGAAAAGCAACGAGCGGAGACAACTGCAAGAAGGAAAGAGAAAGATCAAGATCCAATCTCTGTTTATTAATTTCCAATCACAAATACCTGCCCCTCCCTCCTTTATTAAATTCCATTTATTATCAAAATGAAGAAATTAATATCCTTGTAGATATCACCGAGCCTTCGCTGTGCTTCACTGTAGACATCACTGATCTGCTGTGACATTTTGTGATGTATTTGTTATAATATTGTTATTATTTGTGCTCTGTTATTTATAGTTTTCTTGTTTCAATGGTTTATTGCCGAAAAAAATCATGGCTGGGGCTTGGTGATGTCTACAGTGAAGCATGGTGGAGGCTCGGTGATGTCTACAGTGAAGCATGGCGGGGGCTCGGTGATGTCAACAGTGAATCATGGCTGGGGCTTGGTGATGTCTACAGTGAATCATGACTGGGGCTCGGTGATGTCTACAGTGAATCATGGCTGGGGCTCGGTGATGTCTACAGTGAATCATGGCTGGGGCTCGGTGATGTCTACAGTGAAGCATGGGGGGGCTCAGTGATGTCTACAGTGAAGCATGGTGGAGGCTTGGTGATGTCCACAGGGAAGCATAGCAGGGGCTTGGTGATGTCTATGCTGAATCATGGCTGGGGCTCAGTGATGTCTACAGTGAAGCATGGGGGGAGCTCGGTGATGTCTTCAGTGAAGCATGGGGGGGGCTCGGTGACATCTACAGTGAAGCATGCTGGAGGTTTGGTGATGTCTACAGTGAAGTATAGCATGGGCTTGGTGATGTCTACAGTGAATCATGGCAGGGGCTCGGTGATGTCTACAGTGAAGCATGGGGGGGCTCGGTGATGTCTACAGTGAAGCATGGGGGGGGGGCTCGGAGAAATCTACAGTGAAGCATGGTGGAGGCTTGGTGATGTCTACAGTGAAGCATAGCAGGGGCTTGGTGATGTCAACAGTGAATCATGGCTGGGGCTCGGTGATCTCTACAGTGAAGCATGGTGGGGGCTTGGCGATGTCTACAGTGAACCACGCCAGAGTCTTGGTGATGTCAACAGTGAATCATGGCTGGGGCTCGGTGATGTCTACAGTGAAGCATGGTGGAGGCTTGATGATGTCTACAGTGAATCATGGCGGGGGCTTGGTGATGTCTACAGTGAAACATGGTGGAGGCTTGGTGATGTCTACAGTGAACCATGGCAGAGGCTTGGCGATGTCTACAGTGAAGCATGGCTGGGGCTCGGTGATGCCTACAGTGAAACATGGTGGAGGCTTGGTGATGTCTACAGTGAAGCATGGCTGGGGCTCAGCAATGTCTACAGTGAAACATGGTGGAGGTTTGGTGATGTCTACAGTGAAGCATGGCAGGGGCTTGGTGATGTCTACGGTGAATCATGGCTGGGGCTCGGTGATGTCTACAGTGAAGCATGGTGGAGGCTTGGTGATGTCTACAGTGAAGCATGGCTGGGGCTCAGCGATGTCTACAGTGAAACATGGTGGAGGTTTGGTGATGTCTACAGTGAAGCATGGCAGGGGCTTGGTGATGTCTACGGTGAATCATGGCTGGGGCTCGGTGATGTCTACAGTGAAGCATGGTGGAGGCTTGGTGATGTCTACAGTGAAGCATGGCTGGGGCTCAGCGATGTCTACAGTGAAACATGGTGGAGGTTTGGTGATGTCTACAGTGAAGCATGGCAGGGGCTTGGTGATGTCTACGGTGAATCATGGCTGGGGCTCGGTGATGTCTACAGTGAAGCATGGTGGAGGCTTGGTGATTTCTACAATGAAGCATGGCTGAGGCTCAGTGATGTCTACAGTGAAACATGGTGGAGGCTTGGTGATGTCTACAGTGAAGCATGGCGGGGGCTTGGTGATGTATCTATTCATTTTTGGGTTATTCATCCATCTATCTTTCCAACATACATAACCATAGTTTTCTCACCAGCAATTTCTCATCCATGAATATTTTCTCTCCTGTCACCTTTTTGAACAGCTCAGTATTAAAATCTGAATTGTGATCGGCTACAAACTCATAAATGTGATTTTTCCTGGAATCAGAAGAGACAATATTATAATGACAAAAAATCACTCTTACCCCCCCTAACCTTCCAGTGCTGGTGTAGCCTTCACCCAGAGATGAAGACTCCCCGGGGGCCGGCTTCGATATATGTAAATCCGCCACATCACTACAGATGGAGGATCCTGCCTGCTGCAGTGGGTGGAATTAGGGACGGGGACCTCCTGGAGGAGCTAATGAGCTATCTGGCACCTGTCTCCCACCCTCCCCTATCTAACTGGCTATGTAACGACAACGACAATTTTTCTAATTCTTTGAACTTTTTAAAAAATAAAACTTCGGTGAAAACCACAGTTCTCGCCAGCCAATAGTAGTGATTACTGACTGCCTCCGTGGGCGACCACTGCAGATTATAATAATTATTACTCCCCTCCTCACCACGTGACGGTCAGCTGGATGAAGTTCAGGATCTGTCCGTATCCGGAGCATCCCTCACACTTCACAAATTTGCAGCTGTTACAGATCGTGCACCTGTGATTGAGGGGATGGAGAGTTACTGACGGCCGACACTTTATGTAGAGCATAGACATTGTACGTAGCAACAATGTAACAACTTTGCAAACAGTCTTTATAAATACTGGATGTACACAGCTCCCCTGCAGAAGAAGTATGGCCCTGATTTATTACCGCATGTGGCTTATTTTTTGTATCATTTTTCCGCTTTGTTCTTTATCAAGTTGCTTCTATCTTGAAGTCGATTTTTTACTTATTCGTCTGTTTTTATCTCTGTTCATAATTATGGACGCTGTTTTTGAAATCCAGATGTTTGCAGAAGATTCATTATTCCCCTTGGATGTGAATTAGGAGAGGACAGCGAAGAGGCCGCAGACTGGCCGCAGGGTTCCTATGACATAATGTCAAGAGAGCCCCGGGAATAGCCGAGTGCAGGCAGCAGAGGTGACCGCAGGTGTTATTATTTTACTAGGGGAAACATAGTTTTATCCTTCCCTTCTTTCCAGAGATATGGCTTTTTTATTCTTCTATCCCCATAGTCGTATCAGGGCAATTTTTGGCATAACAAGTTGCAGGTTTTAATGACACCATTCAATTTACCATATAAAGCCGTTATCAATGCCATTTTTTTAAGCTCTTCATGATTACGACGATACCAGATGTGTTTTATTTTCTGCCAAAACGTTAAAACCACTTTACTGAACAAAAAAAAAATCTGTTTTTGCATTTGGATGAGCTAAAGTCTTTATTGCTATTATTTGGTGTCACATACAATTATTTGATCACTTTTTATTCCTTTTTCTTATGGCACTGCAGAAACTGAAACATTCTCTGATGATTTGTTGCCGCATTAAGCACACAGGATTAATAATAAGCTGATAGTTTTAAGATTCGGTTCCCTATGATACCAATATGAATATTACTTTTTGAAACAAAAAAATTGCCTTGAATGTTTTTTTTTTTTCACACAGGTAAAGTCATTTTTTATATATATATTTTAATGTGACCATTTTTAGCCTCACTGCATGATTGTTTGTTCTTTATTGCAGTGTGTTATAATTATGGCACAGTCTTATGGATGTACTAAGATTTCTGACCTGGGAGCCTATATTCGGCCCCTCGCCACCATAAAAACCATCTGTACCCCTTGTTTTCATAGTAAGGGTACTAATCGAGTGACAGATACTGCTCCTTCCCTCTGTACCGAGGACACTTCCAGGGCCCTGGGGAAGGTTTTCTGGAAGAGTCCTTGGGACTTAGAAAAAATTCTGAAAATGTCTGATTTTTGTGCAAAAATGACATTTCCCCTTCTCCTACCCCAGAGGGGCTTCAGTATGTTGTAGAGCCCCACAAAAGAGTCTCCAAAGTGGGGGCAAAGTTTGGGTTTTGATGGGTGGAAAAATAATTTTTTTCCCCAAAAAAGTGATTTTTGGACTTAGAAAAATTTCTGACTTACATGCTGTGGTTGAAATGCACTGTGGCATCTAATGGGGTTAAACGGCTTGGAATTAGAGGGGGCTGTGATCGTGGCAGGTTGTCAGCCATAACTTGTAGCTGACAACTTCTGTCAATGTCACTGGCTCAGTGTTAAAGCTTTATATTTCCAGCACATGGTATTAAGAGGGTTTTCTCAGTCCCTACAGTGGAGCGTTTTCTTTAGCGCCTCCCTCTGTCCTGGGTCTTTCTATGACATCTGTGGGTCCCTGACATAATGTATTGGCCGGGGTTGTGCTTACGAGACACCTGTGGGTAGTGCCGGTGATCTCTGACCGTTGGCCGATCCAACATGGCGCATTTAGCGAGAAGTGAAGTGGAGAACAGGCTTGGGCTAAAGGAGATAAGGGGCACGGTGGGTCATTTTTTGCGGTGCAGCCCGACTGTCCGTCAAGTCTCTTAATAGTCTTTGTATCTTCAAACAGGATGCCATCATGGTCTGAGACGTTCCACCCACCTTTCCGTTCCTTGTCCCCTGCAGTGATGACAAGCCTTCTCAAATTGTCTCCCTCTCCCATGACAAACCCAACACTGCACCTATAAGAGAGCAAAAAAATACGAATAATGGACGAGCCCCTGATATCAATGTATCACTCAACTTCAGGATGACATCAAAATGCTTCTATCCAGCGGCAACAATGTAAATCACCAGAATTAGGAAATTATAGGAAAATGTCATCTCTGTGCTGTGCACCCACAACATCCGGCATTTATCCTGTGACTTCCACAAAGACAATAACAGATCTGTGGAGGGAAGTTACAGCATAAAACTCTCTGTAGACCTGACACAAGACTGTAAGCAGCAAAATCCATCTTGTGCATTTACTCGGTATAACTAATCTTATATTACACAAAGATGGCAGAAACTGCTAAAGCAGCAAGTTCTATGTCCAGAGACAGGACGACTGCAGAGGATGAAAACATTTTTCCTTATTGAAAGGTAGGTGGATTCATAACTGGCTCAGTGATCGTACTCAAAGAGTGGTAATAAATGGCTGCACATCCAATTGGAAGAGTGTTACAAGTGGGGTACCACAAGGCTCTGTCCTGGCCCCAGTGTTACAAGTAAGCACCACAAGGCTCTGTCCTGGCCCCAGTGTTACAAGTGGGGTAGCACAAGGCTCTGTCCTGGCCCCAGTGTTACAAGTGGGGACCACAAGGCTCTGTCCTGGCCCCAGTGTTACAAATGGGGACCACAAAGCTCTGTTCTGGCCCCAGTGTTACAAGTGAGGACCACAGGGCTCTGCCCTGGCCCCAGCGTTACATGTGGGGACCATAAGGCTCTGTCCTGGCCCCAGTGTTACATGTGGGGTCCACAAGATTCTGTCCTGGCCCCAGTGTTACAAGTGGGGTACCACAAAGCTCTGTCCTGGCCCCAGTGTTACAAGTGGGGTATCACAAGGCTCTGTCCTGGCACCAGTGTTACAAGTAGGGACCACAAGGCTCTGTTCTGGCCCCAGTGTTACAAGTGAGATACCACAAGGCTCTGTTTTGGCCCCAGTGTTACAAGTGGGGACCACAAGGCTCTGTCCTGGCCCCAGTGTTACAAATGGGGACCACAAGGCTCTGTCCTGGCCCCAGTGTTACAAGTAGGGACCATAAGGCTCTGTCCTGGCCCCAGTGTTACAAGTGGGGACCACAAGGCTCTGTCCTGGCCCCAGTGTTACAAGTGGGGACCTGTTGTGAACTCTATTTTTGGGCTCCCTCTAGTGGTCACTAGCGGTACTGTGTAGTGTTTTCTTTCTGCAGGTTGGCAGCATCAGCTGGTTCGTTATCCTTGGTTGGTTTCCTATTTAGCTCACCCGGATACTCAGTACCTTGCCTGCTATCAATGTATTCAGTGCTCTTCAGATTCCTTGTGTCTACCTTGCTCCCAGTCTCTCCAAGACAAGCTAAGTTTTTGTTTGATCATTTTTTGATTATCAGTGTTCATTATGTTTTTAGTCCAGCTCGCTAAAATGTGATTTCCTCGCTTGCTGGTTGCTCTAGGGGACTGAGTTTCTCCCCCCACACCATTAGTTGGTATGGGGGTTCTTGAAATCTCAGAGTGGATATTTTGTAAGGGTTTTTTACTGACCGCATAGATTCCCTTTTCTATTTTCTGCTATCTAGTATTAGTGGGCCTCATTTGCTGAATCTGCTTTCATCCCTGTGTATGTGCCTTCCTCTTACCTCACCGTTATTATTTGTTGGGGGCTTCTATATCTTTGGGGATTATTTCTCTGGAGGCAAGAGAGGTCTTTCTTTCTCTCTAGGGGTAGTTAGTTCCTCAGGCTGGCTCGAGACGTCTAGGATTTTTAGGCACGTTCACCGGCTACTTCTAGTGTGTTTGGATAGGTTCAGATTTGCGGTCAGTCCAGTTTGCCACCTCCCTAGAGCTTGTCCTATGTTTGTTACTTAGCTGGAGTAATTTGTGATCCTCAACCACTAAGGATCATAACAGGGACCATAAGGCTCTGTCCTGGCCCCAGTGTTACATGTGGGGTCCACAAGGTTCTGTCCTGGCCCCAGTATTACAAGTCGTCCTGGCCCCAGTATTACAAGTGGGGACCACAAGGCTCTGACCTGGCCCCAGCGTACATGTGGGGTTTACAAGACTCTGTCCTGGCTCCAGTGTTACATGTGGGGTCTACAAGGCTCTGTCCTGGCTCCAGTGTTACATATGGGGTCTACAAGGTTCTGTCCTGGCTCCAGTGTTATATATGGGGTCTACAAGGCTCTGTCTTGGCCCCAGTGTTACATGTGGGGTCTACAAGGCTCTGTCCTGGCCACAGTGTTACATGTGGGGTCTACAAGGCTCTGTCCTGGCTGCAGTGTTACATATTGGGTCTACAAGGTTCTGTCCTGGCTCCAGTGTTACATATGGGGTCTACAAGGTTCTGTCCTGGCTCCAGTGTTACATATGGGGTCTACAAGGTTCTGTCCTGGCTCCAGAGTTACATGTGGGGTCTACAAGGCTCTGTCCTGGCTCCAGTGTTACATGTGGGGTCTACAAGGCTCTCTCCTGGCTCCAGTGTTACATGTGGGGTCTACAAGGCTCTCTCCTGGCTCCAGTGTTACATATGGGGTCCACAAGGTTCTGTCCTGGCCCCAATCTTACAAGTTGGGTCTACAAGGCTCTGTCCTGGCCCCAGTGTTATTCAACATTTTTATAAATGATCTAGATAAGGGAACTGAAGGTAAACTGATCAAATCTGCAGATGATGTAAAGCTAGGAGGGAGAGCTAAAGGTACCTTCACACTAAACAACTTTCCAACGAGAACGAGAATGATCCGTGACGTTGCAGCGTCCTGGATAGCGATCTCATTGAGTTTGACATGCAGCAGCGATCTGGATCCCGCTGTGCCATCGCTGGTCGGAGCTAGAAGGCCAGAACTTTATTTGGTCGCTAGATCGGCGTGTATCGTCATGTTTGACAGCAAAAGCAACGATGTCAGCAATGTTTTTACATGGAGCGTGAACGATAAGTGAGTCGCCGTTACGTCACTGGATCGCTCCTGCATCGTTCTGGAGCTGCTGTGTTTGACGTCTCTACAGCGACCTAACAGCGACGCTTCAGCGATCTAGTTTAGGTCGGATCGTTGTCTATATCGCTGGAGCGTCGCTGAGTGTGACGGTACCTTAACACTAGAGAAGACAGAGAAAGGATTCAGAAAGATCTAGATAAGCTTGAACAATGGGCAGAGACAAATAGAATGGTATTTAACAGGGAGAAATGCAAGATTGTACATCTGGGCAAGAAAAACAAAAATTACATCTACAGAATGGAAGGAATAGAACTAAGCAACAGCACGTGTGAAAGAGACTTGGGTATACAAATAGATGACAGACTGCACATGAGTCAACAGTCTGATGCAGCAGCAAAAAAGGCAAACACAGTTCTAGGATGTATTAAGAGAAATATGGAGTCTAGATCACATGAAGTAATTCTCCCCCTCTACTCCTCCTTGGTCAGGCCTCATCTGGATACTGGGTCCAGTTCTGGGCATCACATTGCAAAAAATACATTGAAAAAATGGAGCAAGTTCAGAGAAGAGCGATCAGTATGGTGAGTGGACTGTAAAGTATGTTGTACGAGGAACGGTTACAGGATCTGGGAATGTTTAGCTGCAAAAAAGAAGACTAAGAGGAGACTTAATAGCTGTCTACAAATATCTGAGGGGCCGTCACAGTGTAGAGGGATCATCATTATTCTCATTTGCACCTGGAAACACGAGAAGCAATGGGATGAAACTGAATGGGAGAAGATCCAGAATAAACATTAGAAGAAACTTTTTTAATTATGAGGGTGATCAATGAGTGGAACAGGCGGCAACGAGAGGTGGTGAGTTCTCCTTCAATGGAAGTCTTCACACAGAGGCTGGACCGACATGTGCATGAGATGGTTTAGTGACTCCTGCATTGAGGAGGGGGTTGGACACGAGGACCCCTGGGGTCCCTTCCAACTGTCACATTCTTTGGTTTTATGACTTTTCCCATCATCTGTCCATAAATTTCCACCAGATTCAATGATTCCTACTGTTTCACACCAGGTCAAACATTATCCAGCTCAGCACGGCCCAAGAGGCAAGGGTCACATCCAGAGGAGCGGAGGGTCTAAAAGTCAGCGGATGATGTGACTTCCTGTAAGAAAATAACATATTCTTCATACTGAGCACTTACCCGTCCGGTCCCATGACATTTCTTGCAGACGGTTCTGCAGGTTCCTAGACACTGGGGACAAGTCTGAAACAACAAAGGGACGACGGTCTCTTATTATTTTGCAGAGTAGAAAAATGAAATCTACTGCAGACACATAATGGAGACCCCCAAGATGGCGTCCGACCAGAGGGACAATATTTATTCGTTCCTCCACCTATTTCATGAGCAATAACTCTTTTATTTGGCCTTTGATGCAGCGGTGTGGGGGTCTTGTTTTCTGCGGGCCGAGCTCTAGTTTTATTGCTGCCATTGTGGGGAATCTGCAACATTTGCATTTTTGGGGGTAGATGCAGCAGGGCCAGTGGTGAGGAAGGGTCTTCGCTCCTATAAATTGGCAGCTTACCTTCAAGGAAGACGTATGAGGGACGGGCATCTTAGTTTCTCCATCTTTGAATAAAGCTGGGATGTTGATGGGGATATCCCACGGCAGAGGGGGGACCCCAAAAGCTGCAGAGTCCACAGGCTGACCTGTCAGCAAGGGCAAAAGAAATGAAATGTTGCAGTTTATTGGGAGTTTTCTGTTGTACAATTTACAGTTAATCACTGAAGATTTTACTCAGGGGGAGAGAATAGTCGCCATTTTCCTGCCCCTGACTGGCACATGTGGTTGGCACTAATTACTTAACCCTTCCGATCTGTCACCAGGTTCTGGAGCTAGCTGGATATATAAAATGGAAAAACGCAAAAAAAAAAAAGTTACAGCCATGCTTCAAAGGATCTTAAAGTCAGTACACCGGCCTCAGCAGGTCTAAAACATCTTTTAATGTATGCAGCTTTTATTGTGAAATCTGGTGGTAGATTCCTTGTAAGTGCATGAAACCCTGGAGGACGACGCACTGCAATAACGCAACAATGCCTGGAGACATGGTGGGAATGATGCAACTGGGACAGGACTTTGTACTAATCAGTACATTTACTGAGCACGGAAGGAAGCATGTGCAAACAGAAGGAAAAAAAACTGAAATCCGTGCAGGCAGAAAGAAAACACCAAAAAGCCATGTAACAGAAAGAAAACACCAAAAATCCATGCAACAAAGGAAAACACCAAAAATCCATGCAACAGAAGGAAAACACCAAAAATCCATGCAACAAAGGAAAACACCAAAAATCCATGAAAACAGAAAGAAAACACCAAAAATCCATGCAACAGAAGGAAAACACCAAAAATCCATGCAACAAAGGAAAACACCAAAAATCCATGCAACAGAAGGAATACACCAAAAATCCATGCAACAGAAGGAAAACACCAAAAATCCATGCAACAGAAGGAAAACACCAAAAATCCATGCAACAGAAGGAAAACACCAAAAATCCATGCAACAAAGGAAAACACCAAAAATCCATGCAACAGAAGGAAAACACCAAAAATCCATGCAACAAAGGAAAACACCAAAAATCCATGAAAACAGAAAGAAAACACCAAAAATCCATGCAACAGAAGGAAAACACCAAAAATCCATGCAACAAAGGAAAACACCAAAAATCCATGCAAGAGAAGGAATACACCAAAAATCCATGCAACAAAGGAAAACACCAAAAATCCATGCAACAGAAGGAAAACACCAAAAATCCATGCAACAAAGGAAAACACCAAAAATCCATGCAAACAGAAGGAAAACACCAAAAATCCATGCAAACAGAAGGAATACACCAAAAATCCATGCAACAAAGGAAAACACCAACAATCCATGCAACAGAAGGAATACACCAAAAATCCATGCAAACAGAAGGAAAACACCAAAAATCCATGCAACAGAAGGAATACACCAAAAATCCATGCAACAAAGGAAAACACCAAAAATCCATGCAACAAAGGAAAACACCAAAAATCCATGCAAACAGAAGGAAAACACCAAAAATCCATGCAAACAGAAGGAATACACCAAAAATCCATGCAACAGAAGGAAAACACCAAAAATCCATGCAACAAAGAAAAACACCAAAAATCCATGCAACAAAGGAAAACACCAAAAATCCATGCAAACAGAAGGAAAACACCAAAAATCCATGCAAACAGAAGGAATACACCAAAAATCCATGCAACAAAGGAAAACACCAACAATCCATGCAACAGAAGGAATACACCAAAAATCCATGCAACAGAAGGAATACACCAAAAATCCATGCAACAAAGGAAAACACCAAAAATCCATGAAAACAGAAAGAAAACACCAAAAATCCATGCAACAAAGGAAAACACCAAAAATCCATGCAAACAGAAGGAAAACACCAAAAATCCATGCAAACAGAAGGAATACACCAAAAATCCATGCAACAAAGGAATACACCAAAAATCCATGCAACAAAGGAAAACACCAACAATCCATGCAACAGAAGGAATACACCAAAAATCCATGCAACAGAAGGAAAACACCAAAAATCCATGCAACAAAGGAAAACACTAAAAATCCATGAAAACAGAAAGAAAACACCAAAAATCCATGCAACAAAGGAATACACCAAAAATCCATGCAACAAAGGAAAACACCAAAAATCCATGCAACAGAAGGAAAACACCAAAAATCCATATAAGGCCGGTTTCACACGTCAGTGGCTCCGGTACATGTGGTGACAGTTTCCTCATGTACCGGAGACACTGACTCACGTAGACACATTAAAATCAATGTGTCTCTTCACATGTCAGCGTGTTTTCATGGACCGTGTGTCCGTTTGCAAAACATGGAGACATGTCAGTGTTCGTGGGAGCGCACAGATCACACGGACCCATTAAAGTCAATGGGTCCGTGTAAACACGTACCGCACACGGATGCTGTCCGTGTGCGATTTTCCTGTCATAGGGTTAAAATTGTAAAAATTGTTGCAATACACGGACACACGGACAGCACACAGACCCTAAAAACGTACTCACGGACATCACACGGATCCCACACGGACATGGATAACTCCGGTACCGTTTTCTCCGGGACCGGAATTATCTGGACGTGTGAGACTGGCCTAACAGAAAGAAAACACTCAGAATCCATGCAACAGAAGGAAAACACCAAAAATCCACGAAAACAGAAAAAAAGCACAAAATCCAAGCAACAGAAGGAAAACACCCTCACTCCATGCAAACTATAGAAAACACCCAGAATCCATGCAAGCAGGAGGAAGACCCCAAAGCCAATTTCAGAGAACCCCATGACTCCAGGACAATGCTGCGGCTCCTGAAGCCCAATTATACACTGACCAGTGAAGGGCGCAGTCACCCAGTCGCACTCCCGCAATTCTGTGAACGTCTCCAGTCGATACTAGACATAAATAATGAAGTGATATCAGACACATATATATCAGACATCAGACGACAGATTATTGTAAAATGCGACTTCAACAAAAATAGAAATACAAAAAAGTAATACTGTAAAAGAGAAAATGCAAGAGATGGAAAATATACAGCAGGACAAGATCTATGAAATGCGATCCTTCCCTTTAAGGGGACGTATTACATTGTGCATGAAGGTGACGCACCCGGTACGTATTGAAAGCCTGCAGTTCCTGGAAGTCCATCTCCTCTGCGGGGCTGGAGCCGTAGCAGCATTTCCCGTTGGAATACTCCAGCAGCGCACGTCTCGCATCATCTTCTGAGATAGACGGGATTCTGCAAATATGGAGACACCAAAGCGACCAGTGACCTGGGTACAACGGCACAATGTATTACAGGGACCCTCCACTCGGACGGCAGGGATTGTTATCAGTGTTTGTGGAATTTACAGAGAAACGCTATAATGGAAGGACTGACACCTGCTCTGTGTTTTGGAGACTCTCAAATACTGATGAAAAATCCCTGCCGTTGGAATGAGCCCTTACACTGTTATGTGCTATGGTCAGCGGGGGCTCTGCGGGGGCGGGCATGGCACAGAAATTGTCTCTGGGCGTTGCTTGTGTCATGCTCCACCCCCGAGGTACAATAGTAGACAAGATATTGGTTCTGCAACAAAAGGAAAGCGCCATGATGGCGTCCACCACTACTTCACGGGATGGGTCAGAGGAGCCACAGTCTGCAGACCCCGCGTGTGCTCCATACTGATACATTTGCCTCTTTCTGATACTTTGTATATTACAGCAGAAGTTCTCTTACAACCAGTTGGTGCTCGCAGGTGTCGGCCCAACATCAGGCATCGGTGGTGGAGGCAGCAATTTACCTGTGAACGGCAGAAAGTTCCGCATTAGACAAATAGTGACGAGAATAACGTAATGGGAAGTTTTTTTATATTTTTGTTTTCATGAAAATAATTATCATTCGATAATAAAAAGTTCTGCAACTTTGTAATAAGCTCTGTCCCACCATTCCACAGCTCTCTGCTTACTTTTGGTGTTCAATCTTAGGCTACATTTACAGGTTGTGTTTTAATGCAGCTCTTTTGGCAATAAAGAAGCTGCTTACAAAAAGGAGGCTTTGCTGCGGTTTTGTGGTGCAGATTACATGCGTCATTTGTCTACAGTACATGTCTAATAAAGTGAGTTTTATTCACCAAAAAAGCAGCAAAACGCGACAGAAAAGGAGGGCTGTGCTTTTTCACAGCATTTTTGCACTTTCTCATTCCTTTCTATGGTAAAAAAAAAGCAAAAACGTAACAAAAATTCCTGGAATCTTTGCGGGTTCTGTAAAAAGCTGCTTTTAATTTGTATAAAAAAAGCAAAGCAAAAAAAAAACACAGCAAAAACACAACATGTGAACATAGCCTTATTGTTACCGAGCTGCAGAAAATCTGTAGAGACCTAATACTTCTCACAGCTGAGGGTTTGTTACAATTGTATCCAGTCTGGACAATCCTCTAAGAGCAGCACACATCGCCCTCCTGTCCTGATAGTTTGTTACAATGTATCACTGCAAGTAAAATGTATCCGTTCAAGCTGCTTCCCTTACCGCCATGATGGCCGCTCATCCCTTCGTACCCTGGAATATTCGCCCAGTCAGAGGGTGGCGCTGTGGGGCCATCGATGATGACGGCAGGGTTAGTAAGTGAAGCCACTTCTGACATCACTGCTGGAGCCAGAGCCGGGTTCATTAGTGCAGAAGCCTCTGGATACTGCGCTAATCCGGGGAGCAGAGGAGCCCGGTCAGAATCTGGTGGAAACCAAGGAAAAATCCAAAGGGAGAAATCATTCACATATAAAAAATCAATCTGGGGATGGAGTCATCGTTGGCATCCTCCATCTGTCCCTCCTCATGGAGTAGAGCGATACACGACCCCCAGATCAGACTACACACAGGTGGTTTGTAGTCTGTTACCATAGAGATGCATAGCTCTGCATTGGAGCTGTGTGCACAAAAGATAAAATCGTATTTAAAAGTTGCTTAATATTTTTATTTGTTTTCAATACAATAGTAAAATTGTTAGAATAGAGAAATGTATATTTTACAGTAGTGCTCGGGGATGGTTCACGTGAGGCGATTTCACCACAATTTTGGAAAGACGTGGCAAAAAATGCAGCAGGATTGCATCATGTGAACATGGCCTTACGGTTCCTGGAATGTGAATGTCTGATCATCCTGTACATGATGATGGTTACCTGCATGCTTGACTGTTAGGCTGCTGTCACACTAGCAGTATGTGGTCAGTATTTTATATCAGTATTTGTAGCCAAAACCAGGAGTGGGTGATAAATACAGAAGTGGTGACATGTTTCTATTATACTTTTCCTCTAATTGTTCCTCTCCTGTTTTTGGCTACAAATACTGATGTAAAATACTGACCAAATACTGATAGTGTGACGGCAGCCTTAGCAGCATGATATATGCCAAGTGCGGAGGATTATTGCACCATTCTATACATGGGGGGCACTATGACCGGACCGACTCTCATGCATTCGCTTTTTCACTCTATTCCCCCATTTCATGGCTGTTTTGATGAGTCTTACAAAAAATTAGTAGCAACTGATATTGTCTGCTGAAGATTTGTTACAATGTGTCAGGCAATCCTCAGAACTGAACAAATCTCTCTCCTGCTCTAGATCTGATCTGATACATTGTAGCAAGAGATTCCCAGTGCTGATGTGAGGGCAGGAGAAGCTCTGTGGGTGTAAGTAACAATGTCCTCGTTCACTGACATCAAACAGGGGTAAGAAAGTACAAGAGAACGTTAATCAGACTAGACGAGTCCCGTGATGTGTCGTACCTGGGTAATTGGGCTCGTACGGCGGCGCCATCGTTCCATAGGTCGCCATGTTTGGTGCTCTGGTTGACAAAAAGGAAATGGATTAATAAATAAAAAAGAGTAAAAAATGAGAGAATTAAACAGATAAAACTATTGGCAGCGGTCAGTGATGGCGCAGAGGTGGCCCCTCTCCCTGGGAGTCCCCTGGTCCCCGGTGCTGCGGGAGGGGGGGTCCGGCTCAGACTTTTTACCTGTAGCTTTAAGCTTCGTCTCCTCCAGACAAGTTAGAACATAACAGAATTTCCTGTCCTAGTTACGATAGTGCAGATTTTCACCATGTGACTGGGACGTTCCCCCTCCGCCCTCCACTTTAATGCCTATCTATGTAACGCTCAGGCTTAGAACAGTTTTCTAGCTCTTTCTGCCCCAATAATAGACCGGGAAGGGGAAGATGTGGCAATGTCCAAAGCATTCCCTGCAGAGTTGTCATAGGGCCGTCACCTGCTCCTCCTCATATGTAATAAATACTTCGCAACTCAGTCACTGAACCCTCGATCCTATGATCTACCCAATTCCAGACCCCACTTGCAGATTTGGGTGGAGGTGTTCTTTACGGTAAATGAACTGTTATCATATATGCATCTATCTCCACCCAGCTTTCCCAGACTCCTGAAAGGTAAACCTGCCCAGCAATGGAGCTATAGGTATCAACCAATGCTAAAAAACAATAAGGTGTGGCTGATACCAGAAAGTAATAGAGGGTATAAATGTATCCTATAGTCAGTTCCCAGTCCCAAATGACTGATAACAGGGAACAATAGATTGCATTGAAGAGAGGACACTTGAGATTTCGCGCCCCCCCTGAGACCCCCACGTCACTGACCTGAACCCCCTGCGCTCGTCCATGGCTCCTGAGTGACACCGGAGATCACACGCTCCGCTCACTTCCTCTTCCTTGTGAATCATTACATGGGGACAATTCTCCGCCCGTGGGGTCACTTTGTGCAGGAAGGAGAACACTTTCTGTTTCAGTTCTTCAATTTCTGCCCAGTATCCCAGCACTGAGCCGTTACCGTCCGCCGTGACGCCTAAACTTCATTATTTCTATACTGCAAAAAAAAATAATTTCTGCTTGTTGTCAGTGAATGAGAAAATTCAATTCCAAAGAAATTAAAAGATCTAAGAACAGTCACAGCTGAGAACTTGCTACAAATGTATCCAATAAAGTCCTCAAAAGCCACAAATTCTCTCTGCAGTCCTCAGTTGTTACAATGTATCAGTGCAGAGAAAATGTATCAGTCTGAGATCCACAGGATGACACAACCCACTCCTGATCATGTCCCCTCACCACTCACCTATGAGCACAAAAAGTGGAAGTGGAAACCGCGTCAGGAACGGAGTCTCCTCTGTCGAGTTTTTGGAGAAGTTTTTCCTTTTTGTGAAGGGGTTTTTTTTTAACTCTTTTGGGCAAAAAAAAGTTTTTGCAGCCTTTTGATTGCATTTTCCATCAGGATCTTCTTACGAAAGAAACATGATACAGGAAAGATATATACAGTATCTTGGTACCGTGTTAGCCAGTAGATAGAAAAATATTTAGAATTGAGAGTCCTCAGTGGTTGATACCTTTTAATGGCTAAATGTAAAGAAGATAACAAATTGCAGCTTTCGAGACTATGCGGCGCCCCAGAGTCCTGGTCGTTGCAGTACTGTTGCTCCGCCACTATGGGGAGCTATGGTACGTCTGATGGCACTGAAGGAGTTCATCTGACCAGGTATCACAGACACCAATACATTTCACAGTCTGGCCTCCAGGGGGAGCTAAGGGTTCTATTCATTAGGCCACTCCTCACAATCTGGTAAAACTGGGGGTTAGGCAGAAAGTTAGGGAGAAGCTGACTGGGTTGGAACCAGGCAACATCCTGTGGCAGAGGGTGTTGTGGGGGAAGATTCAGTAGGGTCCCTGTCAGGGGTGGGATCCTGACAGAGGCCTGGCAATTAGAAAGAACGTTACAGGACCGCGCCTGCACGACATTGCGGCGGTGCCCCAAGAAAGGACAAGAAGATTTATTGTGCTGAGTGAGAAACGAGATCAAAGCAAGAGGAGAAATTCCAGTAGGAGTCGTGCTGTAAGACCGAGGCAACATCCTACTGAGGCGCAATTTACCGGTGGCCGGAACGCCGAGGAAGTATAGAACTCCAAGCCATACTTCAAACCAACGGCAGGACAGTCAGTCACAGGTGGGCTGTCTCACATACATCACCTAAGAAGACATGGGGGGCGCACTAGGAGAGGGGTGACTCTAGGGTCCCGGAAGAGCTCCGAGCCTACCCATCATACGGGTGCGTCCTAACCAGACCATCAGGGAGGGACGGAGGAGAAGAACATCATCCGATCGAGTTGTGAGGGAACACGAGAAACAGACACAACAGTTGTGGGGACTATCCCGTAAGCCCAGCAGGGGAGGACCACAACACACAAGCGCTAGCAGGTAGGCACTGATTTCCACCTGCAAAGGGAACTCTGGAGGTGCCATTGGACCGGCCGGACTTGCGCAGCCTGGTTAACCGTATTCCGGACTGAGGACCCAGAAGCCTTCAGTAAAGAGGTAAAGAGACTGCAACCCTGTGTCCTTGTGATTTACTGCGACCGGCACTGCACCGCAACACCGCACCACTACCCACCATCTACACCTTTCATTTGAGCGCCCCTCAGCAGGGTCATGGACCGGGCCTAGCCACCGTGACAACCCCAGAGCAGAGACCCAGAGGCCCGGTACCGGGTACCCCTCGGCCCTGCGGCAGTGGGGGGGGGCGCTGCAAAACTTGGAGTCACGAACAGGATCTACTTAAGTCTGAAGAATCGGGTCATGTGTGCCTTGGAACTGTGATTTACTGTGTTTGGACTGTGACTTATTGCAAAGACTGTGTATTGCCATTTGCCGCCAAAACCGCCGCCATTACAGCGCTAAGGAGAGCGCAGGAGGAGAAGAAGAAGGGCGTGGAGTGGGCGTAGACAAGCTGAAGAGCGCGAAAGACAATGGCCGCCCAGTCTAAACATTGTTGCATCCTGAGGACGTGTCCGTCAACAGCCGAGGTCCGCCTTCTCATCCTCTTTGGAGGATGGAGACCATGGAGACAGGGCCGCCCACAAAAGAGACCGCGGGAAGAAGACACTGGAGAGGAAGCGAAAATGGCGACGCCGGGAGCACCGCGTGGGAATGACCAGACTCAGCGGGAGGCTGCACAACCCGACACAGCCCCGGATACGCCATCATTGCGGGAACTGACCCTTGCGGAGCCACCGATGGGCCGACCCCCCTGGCCGCCATCCGAGGAGCGTGTGGCTGCAGCCGAGGCCCGGCAGATAGCCTGCCACTTGGAAGCCGATGCCCGTGCGGCCGCTCGGCTGGGCCAACCTACGGAGGTCCGCCTGTCTCCGGTGTCCCCCGCTTCTTTCATCCCGACCGCGGCGGAGTGTGAGCTGCAGGCACAGGGCCTGAGGATCCTGTATGAAAAGATTGTGTATATACTCAAGTATATACTGGTACGCGCTGGGTAATGGCAAAAGTAAAGCAGAACAAAACACGAGCACAAGCTCCCACGGGTAAAAAACTAACAATATGACCCAGGAGGGTTAACAATTAAGATATCTTAAAACTCCGTTATCCCTACCTTAACTGGTAGATTCGCATGAACAGGAGAACTGTAGTAATAAAATTCACCAAATGAGGAGGCTGAAGCGATGTATGCGTTCTTCTCCAAATAGTCGTACGTATGTCCAAGCTTGTGGCTGCCCCGGCCGGTAGCAGCCACCTGGAACTGACCTTCTGTGAAGAGCGGGGGTCCGGCGTTACCGGTGCCGCGTGTGGTGTAAGCGGAGATCCGGATAGTGCGCAGGACCTGTGTGACGTAGGCTGTCACGTGACCGCTTTCAGAAGCCGAAGTGAGTACGGGGTGCAAGAAGGATCAAAAAACCCTGAGGATCCTGCCGGAGGCAGAACATCTGCGGCGCCTAATGGCAGCCTGGTGGGACAGACCCCAGCCCGCAGCCCAGGTCGATTTGAGGAGCGTTGAAGAGGTTCCACCGTCGCACTGGGGTGTGGTGATATCCTTTAACTCCCGGAAAGGAAGGGGAGTTATCTTGGAGATCGGGGAGCCACTACAGGTCCGTGTCGACCGGGAGGAAGTGGAGCCCTGTGGAGGAAGGTTCGCTTGCGACCTGGAGCCTGGTGATGCAGTGACCTATACCCGGTGGAGGAGAGAAACGGGTGAAACTGGCTGGATGGCTCGGGGCGTCCAGCGGTGCGTCGCCCTCCAGGCTGCTGCCGGAACACCGGAGGACGAGCCTTCTGCAGAGAAGGTGCCGGAGCCCGTCCCCGTGGAACCCCAGGAGGTCCGGGTCCACCGCGTGCCTCTGGGTCGCGCTCGCCCACAAGCAAGGAGGGCATCCCGACGAGGGATCCTGTCGCTGCTGGATCCAGGACCGACCCTTGCTACACCAACGCGACCCGTCGGCCGGGTGAGGCCTGGAAGGAGACCATCCCCTGCGCAACAAGAAAATGAGTAAGCATAAATGCTTTATTGAATGTAAATAGTCCAGTTAACTGTTTATTTCCTTGCTGTTTTGCTACTTTAAACCCGTCTAGGGTTACTCTTAAAGGGATCCCTTTGTTGACCCGGGATCCCTATTGCCTTTTGTTTGGTTTCTACTTTTTGCACCAGTTATCAAGAGAACTGCTGAATCATGAACAATGCATGATACAAACTTCTTGTAAATAGTTTGCACCTTCTTAAAGGTGCTCTCTACTGGTTTTATCTGAAGAAAGGACACTTTGCGAAGATATTGTTTTTGAAAACATCACTGGTGTCCTTATTGCAAACAGACTGGCAGCTTGAGAAGTTGCACTACCTCATAGAGACTTGGTCCCCTCTTAAAGGGGATGTTCATTGATAGTATTTAGAGAATGATGACGCTCTAAAAGGAAAAGTAATAATGCTGATATGTGAAAGTTAAATGTAACTAACTAGTTGATTGTAAGAAATGTTTAATAATGTGTTCTGAGGTAAAGTAATTATTGGAAAGGTGCAGTAGACCCGTAGGGGTTAGTGGTGAGTCCTCCTAAGAGCCATATAGAGATGGCTCAGTGATCTTGAACTGAAAGAAAAATGATATGTTCTATACTGTGTATAGTAGTGGAAGGACAGTAAGCCCGGGCAGAAAGGGGCGGTCCTGTAAAGAAAGGAGAGGCAACAGGCCTGGAGCAGATAGGACAGGCGGTCCTGCAGACATAAAGAAGGAGAATGCAAAAAGTTGATTAGCCTTATAATGTGTTATAAGAAGGTCTTTAGTGGATTTAGCGAGTACGTCCTTAAAGGCGATGTTGAATTATTGTTCAAAGATTTTGCACTTAGTAGAATACCCGGTTGGGTAAAAGAAGGTTATTTATAGTAAGTTATTTATAGTATTTAACTATGTTTGTAACGTTCAAGTGTTCTCACCTCCCATAAAGGGAAGCTCTGTTAAAAAGTTTACTTGTACTTGCATTTTCAAAATTGTATGTCTTTTTGCTAACCTGTATTGTTGTTTTCTTCCCAGTCCAGGAGTACTGTATTTAACCGGGGGGGAGTGCAGCGCCCCAGAGTCCTGGTCATTGCAGTACTGTTGCTCCGCCACTATGGGGGGCTATGGTACGTCTGATGGCACTGAAGGGATTCATCTGACCAGGTATCACAGACACCAATACATTTCACAGTCTGGCCTCCAGGGGGAGCTAAGGGTACTATTCATTAGGCCACTCCTCACAATCTGGTAAAACTGGGGGTTAGGCAGGAAGTTAGAAAAGAAAGCTGACTGGGTTGGAACCAGGCAACACCTTGTGGCAGAGGGTGTTGTGGGGGAAGATTCGGTAGGGTCCCTGTCAGGGGTGGGATCCTGACAGAGGCCTAGCACACAGAGAGAACGTTACGGGACTGCGCCTGCACGATATAGCGGCGGTACCCCAAGAAAGGACAAGAAGCGAGGTTCATTGTGCTGAGTGAGAAACGAGATCAAAGCAAGAGGAGAAATTCCAGTAGGAGTCGTGCTGTAAGACCGAGGCAACATCCTACTGAGGCGCAATTTACCGGTGGCCGGAACGCCGAGGAAGTATAGAACTCCAAGCCAAACTTCAAACCAACGGCAGGACAGTCAGTCTCAGGCGGGCTGTCTCAGATACATCACCTACGAAGACATAGGGGGCACACTAGGAGAGGGGCGACTCTAGGGTCCCGGAAGAGCTCCGAGCCTACCCGTCATACGGGTGCGTCCTAACCAGAACATCAGGGAGGGACGGAGGAGAAGAACATCATCCGATCGAGTTGTGAGGGAACACGAGAAACAGACACAACAGTTGTGGGGTACTATCCCGTAAGCCCAGCAGGGGAGGACCACAACACACAAGCGCTAGCAGGTAGGCACTGATTTCCACCTGCAAAGGGAATTCTGGAGGTGCCATTGGACCGGCCGGACTTGCGCAGCCTGGTTAACCGTATTCCGGACTGAGGACCCAGAAGCCTTCAGTAAAGAGACTGCACCCCTGTGTCCTTGTGATTTACTGCGACCGGCACTGCACCGCAACACCGCACCACCACCACCATCTACACCTTTCATTTGAGCGCCCCTCAGCAGGGTCACGGACCGGGCCTAGCCACCGTGACAACCCCAGAGCAGAGACCCAGAGGCCCGGTACCGGGTACCCCTCGGCCCTGCGGCAGTGGGGGGGCGCTGCAACTACACAGGTCTCTTCATCAGGCATAGACTAAGGCCGGGATCACACATGCGAGAAACACGTCCGTGTCTCGCATGTGAAACCCAAGCTCTGGTGCCGGCACTTGGGAGCGGAGCGTGCAGCTCCATGTGTTCCTATGCGGCCGCACGCTCCGCTCCACAGTGCCGGCGCCAGAGCTTGGGTTTCACATGCGAGACATGGACGTGTTTCTCGCATGTGTGATCCCGGTCTAATACAAATTCTGAAGAATCACATATTTATGCACAATACAGCCCAGAAATAATGCCATAGATAAGACAGGTGACAAGAAGCAGAACTACCATTATGTGAGTGATAAACAGTTGTGTCCATAAATATTGGAACAGTTCATAGATAAGGAGTGTGAATGTTTTATTGTCCTCTGACTGGGGTCTGGTTCTGTTGTGATGATCCCACAAGGTCCGAGGAGCAAATTCCTTGATTGATGTAAAAAGACATAAATCCATGCGACACATTCATTCCTGCACTGAGAGTGTCCAAGGTCATTATGAGTTTATACTCCCAGATTCTTCTGTCTCTCTGAGATTTGAAATTTCCCTTTAATACAAGTAATCTCATGTCCATGGTGCTGTGATCCGGCATACAAAAATGTTTTGCCACAGGTAGATCACAGCACCATGGACATGAGATTACTTGTATTAAAGGGTAATTTCAAATCTCAGAGAGACAGAAGAGTTAGGGAGTATAAACTCATGACAACCTGTGACACTCTCAGTGCAGGAATGAATGTGTTGCATGGATTTATGTCTTTTTACATCAATTAAGGAATTTGCTCCTCAGACCCTGTGGGGGCATCCCAACACAGAACCAGACCCCAATCAGAGGACAATAAAACATTCACACTCCTTAACTATGAACTGTTCCAATATTTATGGACACAACTGTTTATCACTCTCACATAATGGTAGTTCTGCTTCACGTCACCTGTCTTATCTATGACATTATTTCTGGGCTGTATTGTGCATAAATGTGTGATTCTTCAGAGTTTGTATTAGTCTATGCCTGATGAAGGGACCGGAGTGGTCTCGAAAGCTGCAATTTGTTACCATCTTTTCAGGTCGCCATTAAAAGGTATCAAGCACTGAGGACTCTCAATTCTAAATATTTTCCTACAGAAGAAACAGGCGCTCTCTTTTATTTCCACCAGACGTTTCTCAAATCAAGAAGCAGAAAAAAAAAACTCAACGCGCAAAACGTGTAATCTGCAGAGAAGTTTCACAATAGGAATGAATAGGAAGAAGCTTTCAAGTGATTACTTTTTATTTGCAAAATTCTTGCACCAGCGCCAGTGCGCACGTGTAGATCTGGCAGGAGCACAATCAGTGAGCAGATTTGTATCAGTAGTATGATATGAGCATATAATAAAGCTTCTAACCACAAGACACATCAGTGATATATCCGCTGACACTCCCGATAATTGCATCCACGGAGATCGCGTGATGGGAATCCGACACTCAGCACCAACTAATGGAGAATTCTCATCTCGGACCTTTATGGAATAACAGGACAGTCCTTAAATGTCTGACGTAGCTGCTGTGATAGGAGCAATAGTCACAGGAGCCTGGTTCACTCCATTCACTTCAATGAGAGCTTGAAAAATATGGTGTTACAAACAGAAAAAAGAGACTATCTCCTGTTAAAACTATAAGTCAGAATTAAAAACTTCACACTACATAAGTAAGTGAGTGGTATAGATAAGGGAAGAATGCGATAGATAGGAAATGTATCCAGATGGACTGAAAGATCCGTCTCCCCAGAGTCAAAAAGCGTAATAGTATCCAAAAACTCAACACTAGAAAGGAGAAGTATTTCAGAGCTAAACTAGATAATGTGATTATCTAATAATGTGCTTACTGACATGGAATTAATACTTCGTATAAAAGCCTTTCTAGGTGATGAAGCGCCAGGACGCCTGCTGTAGGGAGAAACTAGTCGCAGACATTGCTCAGGTGGGATTTTGGCCAATTCTTCCACATAAACACTTTTCACATCCTGAAGTTTTCGTGGCTCCTTCTATGATCTCTGAGCTTTAGTTCCTTCCATATATGTCCTATTAGACTCAGGTCCGGTGATCGGCTCGGCCATTTTAGCAGTTTTATGTTCTCTCTCTGAAACGAATTGGGAGTTTCCTTGGTTCTGTGTTTGGGATCATTGTCTTGCTGAACTGTTCACCTTCACTTCATCTTCATCATCCTGGTAGATGGCAGCAGAATTTTATTAGTAATGTCTTGGTATATTTGTCCATTCATCTTTCCTTCAAGTATATGAAGTTTGCCAGGGCCGTATGCTGAAAAACCGTCCCACACCATGATGTTCCCAGCTCCAAACGTCACTGTTGTATGGTGTTGTTGGGGTGATATACAGTGTCTTCTGTATCAATACTTGGGATGATATTAGGATAATTTCCGGACAATTTATTGTGACGGATTTTGATTACCATATCGATTTGGAATGTTACTATTATTTGGCTGCTAGGATTATGTTTATTACAAAGTACATTTTTGGATTAATTTGAGTAGTCCAAAGGTTTGGATGCTTTTTAAGTGTTTTTAACTTTGTTTGCTCTCTCAATAAAATGAATTAATATTTGGTGATCCCTTGTTTGTGTGCATATATTCTTCTTTCTCTCTGTATTTTAGTTCTTGTGAAGCACCTGAATGGTTAATAAACTTCTTGAATGTGGTTTTGAGCACCTTGAGGGGTGTAATTTTTAGAATGGTGTCACTTTTGGGTATTTTCTGTTATACTTACCCCCAAAACTGACTTCAAATGTGAGGTGGTCCCTAAAAAAAATGGTTTTGTACATTTTGTTGTAAAAATGAGAAATCGCTGGTCAAATTTTAACCCTTATAACGTCCTAACAAAAAAAAAAATTACGTTTCCAAAATTGCGCTGATGTAAAGTAGACATGTGGGAAATGTTACTTATTAACTATTTTGTGTGGCATATCTCTGTGATTTAAGGGCACAAAAATGAAAACTTTGAAAATTGCAACATTTTCTAAATGTTTGCCAAATTTGCCTTTTTTTTTCCATAAATAAACACAAGTTATATCGAAGAAATGTTACCACTAACATGAAATACAATATGTCCCAAAAAAAGAATCTCAGAATCATCAGGATCCGTGAAGCGTTCCAGAGCTATAACCTCATAAAGTGATAGTGGTCAGTATTGTAAAAATTGGCCCGGTCACTAAGGGGTTAATCAATTATGTTTGTAACCTTTGTCCGTATTATGTGTTTGTCATCAGGTGCCACATGATGAGCGCTTTAATGGCAGACATGTGATTTTCAGCAGACCTTACTTAATGATGGTATTTTCAGCAATAGTTGAACCATGGTTAAGACTTTGTAGCTGAAACGCGCAGGTTTGTTCTCATGATGGCGCCGCCAGTTTTTTAATGCAGAAATAAATGTGACGTTTTAATTCCACAATTTGTGTCATCGCTGGAGGATTTCCTTTCTCTTTCTTCATGGGTTCAATACATTTCCCAGTGTCATTTCTCATTATTACATATAATTTATGGACATCTATGGTGATTTCTTTCCTGTGGGTGGGTTGTTTCCGACATCTGGGGAGAATTTCCTGCCAATAGCAGCTTTAGAAAGAGATTTATTTAGAAAACTGGTGACGTGATCAATCCTGATTTCACCTGTTGTAGGTGTCCATACGTCACATACATTGTATCAGCTCATAAATCAATACAGCAGGATGTATCTTCTGTAAGTGCTACCTAGGAAGGCACCCCGGGAAACATATCTGCCCCTTATTAACTCCCTGTGTATTTCCGGGGCTGGCACCCTATTATAATGATATAGGGCCCCCTCACCATTGCCTTTCAGTTATTCCCCAATAAATCCTTTAGTTAAAGACTAAATAACCTTTAACAACGTTGTCCAGGGTGGAAAGTTATAAAATTTTGCAAATCAGTTTATTAAAAGTTTTATCTTCATTCATGTAAAAAAAAGCACATCAGTGACTTCTAAACTCCAGCTTTTCTTAGTGTATTTGCCTTCATTCATCTGCATTGATCTCTTAAAATCCAATATTGGGTCAGCACTGGTCTCCTCCTCGAGTGTTGTGCTTATCAGAGCAATCACCCACGGCGTCCTATTCCCAGAGTTAGTGGCACACGGGTGCGGAGCTGTCGCTGCCATCATCAGTCCTCCTAATGACTACATTGTGATATCAATGCAGCAGGAAAAATCAAGGATTGGAAGCTGTCTACAAGTATTTTTATTTATTTACAGAATTATATAATAATCTTTATTATTTTTATATAGCGCTAACATATTCCGCAGCGCTCTACAGTTTGAACACTGAAGGGTAATCCTCAAATAAAGTGATTTGCTACATTTCGTAACTTTTCATGCTGGACAGATTTGTAAACATATAAGTTGTTACTTTTAAGAATCAAATTGATGAAATGATATCAAGTATCTTCCCACTATCTCTGTATCCATTATGCTGCATCTATCACAGTGCGACCACAGGTCTAATGACGGAAGGCGAAAATAAACAGATGATGCAAAAAGGAAACAATGTCAGCAGTGCTGCCTGTGTGAGTAGTGTGTAATCAGCAGATGTGTAATCAGCACATGTTGTCTTTGGTTATTAGATAACACAAATATCCAGGCGGATAACTCAATATTACAATATCTGTACCCCAAACCCTCCAGAGACTGTCAGGGACGATTGGATAATGCCCAGTGATAATACACCGCAGTGATCAGTCACCAGCTGCCATGTTACCTATACATCAGTAATAATGTGTACTGTACATAAGAAGACCTCTGACCCCAGCGGACATTCTATCATGGGGGGTTGGCACCTTATAGTAGCAATATGATACCCCTCTCCCCAATTCACTGGATGACTCCCCCTGAAAATGCCCTAAAATACTCAACCTTTAAATTGCAACACAATAAAGGAAAAAGTAATGGATGATGGAAGTGCAGCGCCCCAGAGTCCTGGTCGTTGCAGTACTGTCGCCCCGCCACTAAGGGGAGTGATGTTACGTCTGATGGCACTAAAGGAGTTCACCTGACCAGGTATCACAGACACCAATACACTTCACACTCCGGCCTCCAGGGGGAGCTAAGGGTTCTATGTATTAGGCCACTCCTCACATTTGGGTAAAACTGGGGGCTGGATAGGAAGTTAGGGAGAAGCTGACTGGGTTTTGCCCAGGTAACATCCAGTGAGAGAAGAGCGTTGCTTGGGAAGATCCAGGGGGCTCCCTGTCAGGGGTGGGATCCTGGCAGAGACCTAGCGAAAAGGACAGATCGTTACGGAGCCGCGCCTGCACCTCATTGCTGCGGCATCCTAAGAAAGGACACGAAGCGAAGTATATTGTGGAGAAGTGAGAAACGAGATCACAGCACTAGGAGATAACACTGGGAGGAGGGTCTGCCCCGAGATCAGCAACATCCTACTGAGGCGCGTAGCCGGTGGCCGGAACGCCGAGGAAGTATTGGGCTCTACGCATTACTTCAAACCAACGGCAGGACAGTTAATTATAGGTTGGCTGTCTCACCTAAATCACCTAATGAAGACAACGGAGGCAACTGTGGGAGAGGGGCGTCTCTAGGGTCCCTATAAAATAGCTCCAGGCCTACCCCGTCATACGGGTGCGTCCTAGCCAAATCATCTGGGGGACGGAGAAGAACATCAGAAACAGACACGACAGTTGTGAGGACTATCCCGTGGTGCTCAGCAGGGAGGTACTACAACACACAGGCGCTAGTAGGAAGGCTACTGATTCCCACCTGCAAAGGGAACTCTGGATGTGCCTTCGGACCGGCCGGTCTCAGCCAGCCCTGTTAGCAGTGCTCTGGATTGCGGACCCCGAAGCCTTCAGTAAAGAGGTAAAGAGACTGCAACCCTGTGTCCTCGTAATTTACTGCGACCTACACCACCACCTACATCTTTAATTGGGCACCCCTTAGCAGGACCATGGACCGGGTCGGGCCACCGTGACATCCTCAGAACCGAGAGACCCAGATTCGAGTACCCCGCTGCCCTGCGTCTGGGAGCCGCTCCAGTAGGCACCGGATGGAGACGTCACTGATTTGTGAATAAGGAAAATGGAAGAAAAATGTGGAACATTTCTGGATTTCTTTGATCCGGAGTCTGAGTCTCGTGCAGAAATCCTGGTGTAACAGGACATAGTGTACCCCGAATCCACACTATACCCGGGGGGTTAAAGCAGCCTACGCCATTTCATACCTGCCTTGATATCAGCAGCATTGAGTCATATGCACAAGAATTACTTCATTTTTCAACATCTTATTGGGGGTTCAGGTTTGTCAGCTAAGTGATGTGAGAAGATAACTCACTTAAATCTTAATGTTCTAAACACATAGATTTTTACTACTTAAACCAGGAAAACTTTTATAAGTAAAAATATTAGACTTCCAGAAAGATCTAATGAGGTTAAGAACCGTCCGCACTTCACAGTAGTTACACATTACAAGCCGCTGTGTGTCTGAGGATGATAGAAAGAGATCTGCACACTGTTCAGCCAATCAGAGCCAGGCTGAGAAAACCAGTGAAGTGAGGAGATCTCCTTACAATTACATTCTATGGTAAAAGCACTGATCTTACTGGACACCAGTGTCATCTCAGATGTACTGACCGTGGTCCATTACCTGTCACATTGTATCTTCAGATCAATCTACATCATGTGATTAACAACACAAATACTTCCCGCTACGTGAAAGTCAGCTTTAAGTTATTGAAAAATGACATCTAAACTCTATCCCATTTACAAGGTATTATTGATTAGAGGGGTATATTGTAACCTGGGGGGATAGTTTGGCCTGCGACAGTTTATATCCACGGGGTATACTCTGGGCTGGGCCAAACTATACCCAGGTTTAAGCTGGACAGGGGTAAATTTGACCTTTTACACTTCCATCCTCGGCTGCTGTCACTGAGGTCAGTAATGGTCATCTGAGGAAGGTTCTGCAACTGAATGTATAAATCATCAGGATCCTGTGTAATCACCAACCAATAACGTCCCATGAATGAAAACTAGAGGGGTCCGGCTAAGACGCATTGTGCTACATCCCACCGTAATCCGGGAGCAGGACTGGTATGACGGCCTCCTCATGGCATTACCCATTGCAAAAAGTCACAGACATGTCTTTTCACTTACTGGCATCACCCAAACAAGTCTACTGATCCATGAAAACCCCCCGCGGCATCAGTCTGCGGTGTGTGTGCGGACCCCCAGGAGAAGCTTCAATGTTTACTTTTTATTCAGACATGGCTACTTTCCTCTAAAAACAGCTCCTCTCCTGTGCGCAGGTCACGTGTGGTACTGCAACTCCACTCCATTCACTTCAATAGGGCTGAAATACATCAATGTATGGGCTCTCGGATGTTGTAACAACCATTTTTTTCTAATACTTGGCTAGAAAAACCCTAAATCACTTATTTGACCAAAGCCACCAGAACTCTTAAACGACACAAAGAAAAATTGTATAAAGGAAACAATGGGGAAGGTGGGAGTTTGGCATCTCCATCATCGGCACAAGTTTACTTGGGTTCTTCCAGGAACAAAACACAGAAATGATCATATGGTAAAAAGTAACATTTATTATAAGATGTAACAGAATAAAGTATATAAACCATCGGCATCCGGTCGTAGATGCAGGATACAGTAACCGGTGATGACGCATCATACAGTCATGCAACAAGCACAAACTAGAAACAACTGACAGTGATACATCTAATCATACATCCAATTATATAATATTACATCCCTGCATGAACCCGGAAAATCCCTTTAAGTTAAAAGGCACTTCCCAAAAAATAAAAAAAAAATGTTCCAGCAAAACTCAATGAGTGCTATTATGTCGTGTTGTCACAATGATACTTTGCCATTTCTTTGTTACAATCGTTTCTGCAAGAACTAGGAATCCGGCACCAATATTAACCATTCAGGACTCTAGAAAAGTGTTGTGACAAGCAGAGAACAAGGTAAACACAGTCACAGTGGAGGACGGAGGTCACCGCTGTCTCCTATAGAAATTACCAACTGCTTGGAAATACAATGTAGCAATAAAAGCCGAAACAGTAAAAAGTATAATACACACTGTGCACAAGAGGTCACGTATAATAATATACATCTGTATACCTGCCAGAACACTACAGAGTATACAGCAGTGTCTGATAACAGAGAGGCAATAACGGGACGACTGATCACAGTCCTACATTCTCAGATTCTTCATTAAGAGGTTAAAAATAAAAAAAAAAAAGTAAAAAGTTCTCGTTCACAGAATGACGCAGCAGCAAGTGGCCGGATAATCCTTAGTCTCCACTTTATTCTCTCTCCCATATACAAAGTAGCTGCAGTTATTCCCCTTCCAGCTGTACTCAACCTTAGTGAGCGGCAGCAACTCGATGACCTGTCTCTGAGGGGAAACACAGAACATTGTAACAGCAAGACAGCATAGACGGCAGTATTATAGCAGATATATTCTTGTACATAGGAGCAGTATTATAGTAGTTATATTCTTGTACATAGGGGCAGTATTATAGTAGTTATATTCTTGTACATAGGGGCAGTATTATAGTAGTTATATTCTTGTACATAGGGGCAGTATTATAGTAGTTATATTCTTGTACATAGGGAGCAGTATTATAGTAGTTATATTCTTGTACATAGGGGGCAGTATTATAGTAGTTATATTCTTGTACATAGGAGCAGTATTATAGTAGTTATATTCTTGTACATAGGAGCAGTATTATAGTAGTTATATTCTTGTACATAGGAGCAGTATTATAGTAGTTATATTCTTGTACATAGGGGCAGTATTATAGTAGTTATATTCTTGTACACAGGGGCAGTATTATAGTAGTTATATTCTTGTACATAGGGGCAGTATAAGGCCGGGGTCACACTAGACCGTAATACGGACGAGTGCTATGCGATAAAAAATCGCATAGCACTCGGCCCAATGTTAATCTATGGTGCAGCTCCCATCATCCGATATTTTCTCCACCGTATTTCGGATCCGAGGGAACTCGCAGCAGGCTGCGATTGTCAGCGTATCTTGGCCGAGACTCGCCAATGCAAGTCTATGGGTGCGAGAAAAAAATCGGATTACACACGGACCATGCGTGTGCATTGCGAGAAATACGCAGCGGTGTTCTATAGAAAAGCCGGTAATTCAATTGCCGGCTTTGCATTTCTCCTTCACAAACCCGACAGGATATGAGACATGGTTTACATACAGTAAACCATCTCATATCCCCTTTTTTTTTGCATATTCCACACTACTAATGTTAGTAGTGTGTATGTGCAAAATTTGGCCGCTGTAGCTGCTCAAATAAAGGGTTAAATGGCGGAAAAAATTGGCGTGGGCTCCCGCGCAATTTTCTCCGCCAGAGTGGTAAAGCCAGTGACTGAGGGCAGATATTAATAGCCAGGAGAGGGTCCATGGTTATTGGCCCCCCCGTGGCTAAAAACATCTGCCCCCAGCCACCCCAGAAAAGGCACATCTGGAAGATGCGCCTATTCTGGCACTTGGCCACTCTCTTCCCACTCCCTGTAGCGGTGGGATATGGGGTAATGAAGGGTTAATGCCACCTTGCTATTGTAAGGTGACATTAAGCCAGATTAATAATGGAGAGGCGTCAATTATGTCACCTATCCATTATTAATCCAATTGTTTGAAAGGGTTAAAAAACACACACACACACACACATGATTTAAAAGTATTTTAATGAAATAAACACAGCGGTTGTTTTAATATTTTATTGCTCTCTCATTCCATTTTCAGACCCTCACTTGGCAAAACAATAAACACACAACATACATACCCTCTCTGATGAACTGTCACGTCCCACGAAGTAATCCATCTGAAGGGGTTAACTAATATTACAGGCAGAGCTGCGATAATCCACTCGCTCGTGCCTGTAATCCCCGGGTGCTGAAAGGAAAGCAGTGATCTATACTTACATTCAGTCGCGGTGATGCGCCCCTGCTGGATGTTCTCATGAACTGCAGCCTGGGAACTTTTCCCCAGGCTCCAGGTCATATGAGGACATCCACCAGGGGGCGCATCACCGCGACTGAATGAAATGTAGGTCATTGACCTATAGTTACCTTCAGTCGCGGTGATGCGCCCCCTGGTGGATGTCCTCATATGACCTGGAGCCTGGGGAAAAGTTCCCAGGCTGCAGTTCATGAGAACATCCAGCAGGGGCGCATCACCGCGACTGAATGTAAGTATAGATCACTGCTTTCCTTTCAGCACCCGGGGATTACAGGCACGAGCGAGTGGATTATCGCAGCTCTGCCTGTAATATTAGTTAACCCCTTCAGATGGATTACTTCGTGGGACGTGACAGTTCATCAGAGAGGGTATGTATGTTGTGTGTTTATTGTTTTGCCAAGTGAGGGTCTGAAAATGGAATGAGAGAGCAATAAAATATTAAAACAACCGCTGTGTTTATTTCATTAAAATACTTTTAAATCATGTGTGTGTGTGTGTGTTTTTTAACCCTTTCAAACAATTGGATTAATAATGGATAGGTGTCTTATTGACGCCTCTCCATTATTAATCTGGCTTAATGTCACCTTACAATAGCAAGGTGGCATTAACCCTTCATTACCCCATATCCCACCGCTACAGGGAGTGGGAAGAGAGTGGCCAAGTGCCAGAATAGGCGCATCTTCCAGATGTGCCTTTTCTGGGGTGGCTGGGGGCAGATGTTTGTAGCCACGGGGGGGGGCCAATAACCATGGACCCTCTCCTGGCTATTAATATCTGCCCTCAGTCACTGGCTTTACCATTCTGGCGGAGAAAATTGCGCGGGAGCCCACGCCAATTTTTTCCGCCATTTAACCCTTTATTTTAGCAGCTACAGCGGCCAAATTTTGCACATACACACTACTAACATTAGTAGTGTGGAATATGCAAAAAAAAGGGGGATATGAGATGGTTTACTGTATGTAAACCATGTCTCATATCCTGTCGGGTTTGTGCAGGAGAAATGAAAAGCCGGCAATTGAATTACCGGCTGTTCACAGATATCGCGCTGATTGAAATCTAAATACAGAATATATATATATGTGTCACAATGACATATATATATATATATATACTGTATATATGTTTTCCCGAACATTTGAGCACATAAATCCATTAGATGTCGGTTTTGCAAGCTTGCGAGAAAATCTCGGCATACGGATGCCACACGGATCATTTGATGCGAGGAAATTGCATCCTCGCACTGCACACGGATCACTGTTTTTGAAACATTTGTGCGATTCTCGGCCGTGAAAAACAGACCGTTTTTTTATACGTTAAGTGTGTCCCCGGCCTTATAGTAGTTATATTCTTGTACATAGGGGCAGTATTATAGTAGTTATATTCTTGTACATAGGAGCAGTATTATAGTAGTTATATTCTTGTACATAGGGGCAGTATTATAGTAGTTATATTCTTGTACATAGGAGCAGTATTATAGTAGTTATATTCTTGTACATAGGAGCAGTATTATAGTAGTTATATTCTTGTACATAGGAGCAGTATTATAGTAGTTATATTCTTGTACATAGGGGCAGTATTATAGTAGTTATATTCTTGTACATAGGGGCAGTATTATAGTAGTTATATTTTTGTACATAGGAGCAGTATTATAGTAGTTATATTCTTGTACATAGGAGCAGTATTATAGTAGTTATATTCTTGTACATAGGGGCAGTATTATAGTAGTTATATTCTTGTACATAGGAGCAGTATTATAGTAGTTATATTCTTGTACATAGGGGCAGTATTATAGTAGTTATATTCTTGTACATAGGGGCAGTATTATAGTAGTTATATTCTTGTACATAGGAGCAGTATTATAGTAGTTATATTCTTGTACATAGGAGCAGTATTATAGTAGTTATATTCTTGTACAGAGGAGCAGTATTATAGTAGTTATATTCTTGTACATAGGAGCAGTATTATAGTAGTTATATTCTTGTACATAGGAGCAGTATTATAGTAGTTATATTCTTGTACAGAGGAGCAGTATTATAGTAGTTATATTCTTGTACATAGGGGCAGTATTATAGTAGTTATATTCTTGTACATAGGTGCAGTATTATAGTAGTTATATTCTTGTACATAGGGGACAGTATTATAGTAGTTATATTCTTGTACATAGGGGCAGTATTATAGTAGTTACATTCTTGTACATAGGGGGCAGTATTATAGTAGTTATATTCTTGTACATAGGGGCAGTATTATATTAGTTATTTTCTTGCACATAGGGGGCAGTATTATAGTAGTTACATTCTTGTACATAGGGGGCAGTATTATAGTAGTTACATTCTTGTACATAGGGGGCAGTATTATAGTAGTTATATTCTTGTACATAGGGGCAGTATTATATTAGTTATTTTCTTGCACATAGGGGGCAGTATTATAGTAGTTATTTTCTTGTACATAGGGGGCAGTATTATAGTAGTTATTTTCTTGCACGTAGGAGCAGTGTGTGATTAATCCTGCATTGATCCCTTTCTTTGCCGCGCAGTTCTCACCTGCTTCAGGATACGACATGTGGCCATATACTGGGAGTAATGCTGCTGCACGGCGGTCTGAGAGGCCTGGTTTATGGACAGGTCAGGGAAATTCACGATCGGCGGCACCTGCGCAGAACACACAGATTTACCCTTGGTCTAACAGAAGACACTCACAGATCCGTCCTCTATTTGCGCTGCTCACCAGTGTCTGCTCGTCCGTGTATATCTTCTCTCCAGTCACTTTCTTGAAGAGATCGGTCTGGAATTCTGATCGATGATCGGGGATGAACTCGTAAAGATTGTTCTTCCTGCAATTACAATGAGAATCCATCGTGAACTCCGATCTGCTCCTTCTTCACCACTCGTCTCTCTTCAGCAGAATGTGAGCTATTGTCCCCTGTTATCGGCCATTTAAGGCTGGGGAGATGTTGATTCTAGACAGAGCTATTGTCCGCTGTTATCAGCTTTGTAAGCTTGGCCTCAACCTGATGGATCTGCAGCGGCAGTGTTATTAGCCGCGCTCCGCCGGCCAGGTCCTCACCACGTCACTGTCAGCTCGATGAACGTCATCACTTGTCCTTTCCCGTTGCAGCACGGACACGTCTGGACGTTGCTCTGGTTGCAGGTTTTGCATCTGCAAATTGATAAATGTCAAGTAAGTGGATGTAAAAGTGAAATATTGCAGAATATGGTCTGACATGCACTATATGGGGAAAGTATGTGACCCCCACAGGAACTCAATTATGGCGGTGGAGGAAGGGGGGGATTATTGGGAATCTGATTTGGGCTGAGGGGCACGAGAACAGTTTATATAGAATTTAATTGGGGGTAACGGGAACGTCCGGTATCAGAGAAGACACCACAGACACTACGGAAACTCCAGCAGCAAAACCTCGAGGTTCTCGCTCCTTCATATGGATCAGATCGAGGGGGGGCACATACTGTTGTCATAGAGTTTATTTATCAAATGAGCTCACAAGAAAAAAAAAAAAAACTGACTGAGTTGAATCCCAGGTGGGCACTAGGACCCCGCGTGGGTGATCTACACACTTCCTGGCCCGGATCGCAGACATCATCGGTCGGGGTGGATGGGATTTATTAGATTCAGTAAATGTAGAGACGTCACGGTCACTGTGGGGTGAATGTGAGAGGATGGGGGGTATTGTGTGAGTGGGCGAGGAAAAGCGGGGAGACATGATCTCCGTGCACTACTGCCCACCGTCTTGTAGACCGCAGGTCGCTTTAAGCCTCAGGTCTGCAGGACGACCGCCGAGGCGCCAGAGCAGAACGTCAGCGTCCCGACATGATGACTTCCACACTATGCGTCGCCCGGACATTGCTGATGGACTCGTCATGAGCCGGATTAGGTGACCAGACCAGGGCTTTATTTCAGTTAAAACTTGTGATGTGACTGCGGGGGCTTCATACGTTGTAGGGACTATTGTAGGGGACCCTCAGTGTGGAGGCCATTATACAGCTTGAGAGCCAATATGGTGGTCATTATATAATGTGGGAGCTTCTGTAGGCCCATCATACTGTGTATAGGGAGCTGTGGGCCCATCATACTGTGTATAGGGGAGCACTGGGCCCATCATACTGTGTATAGGAGAGCTGTGGGCCCATCATACTGTGTACAGGGAGCCCTGGGCCCATCATACTGTATATAGGGGAGCACTGGGCCCATCATACTGTATATAGGGGAGCACTGGGCCCATCATACTGTGTATAAGGGAGCTGTGGACCCATCATACTGTGTACAGGGGAGCAGTGGGGACATTGTACTGTGTACAGGGGAGCTGTGCACACATCATACTGTGTATAAGGGAGCTGCGGGCCCATCATACTGTGTATAGGGGAGCAGTGGGGCCCATCATACTGTGTATAGGGGAGCTGTAGGCCCATCATACTGTATATAGGGGAGCACTGGGCCCATCATACTGTGTATAGGGGAGCAGTGGGCCCATCATACTGTGTATAGGGGAGCTGTGGGCCCATCATACTGTATATAGGGGAGCACTGGGCCCATCATACTGTGTATAGGGGAGCTGTGGACCCATCATACTGTGTACAGGGAGCCCTGGGCCCATCATACTGTGTACAGGGAGCCCTGGGCCCATCATACTGTGTATAGGGGAGCTGTGGGCCCATCATACTGTGTATAGGGGAGCTGTGGGCCCATCATACTGTATATAGGGGAGCACTGGGCCCATCATACTGTGTATAGGGGAGCTGTGGACCCATCATACTGTGTACAGGGAGCCCTGGGCCCATCATACTGTATTATAGGGGAGCAGTGGGCCCATCATACTTTGTATAGCGGAGCAGTGGGCCCAACATACTGTGTATTGGGGAGCAGTGGGCCCATCATACTGTGTATAAGGGAGCTGTGGACCCATCATACTGTGTACAGGGAGCCCTGGGCCCATCATACTGTGTATAGAGGAGCAGTGGGCCCATCATACTGTGTATAGAGGAGCAGTGGTGACATCGTACTGTGTATAGGGAAGCTGTAGGCCCATCATACTGTGTATAGGGAGCACTGGGCCCATCATACTGTGTATAAGGGAGCTGTGGACCCATCATACTGTATATAGGGGAGCTGTGGGCCCATCATACTGTGTATAGGGGAGCTGTGGGCCAATCATACTGTGTATTTCTAGGGCAACTGCACAGGGCACTAATATTTTCTAGGGGGCAATTTTATAATCTAGAAAGAAGGTATTTCTCCTATGTAAGGGGCACAGTGGTGGGCATTACTATATGGGGCAGCGGCTCAATATTAGGGTACTAATAGGATGGGGATATATGGGGACGGAGCTAGAAATGTCAGAAGTTAAATGAGTCTTTGTTATAATCTCTCTAGAACAGTCCTGGCCGGAGAAGTTGTCGTGTTGGTCTGGGCCACATGGAAAAGACGGGAAAAGTGAATGATTCCATAAGAAAGAATGTCAGCTGTAAGTCACCATCTATAACATGTTCTGCAGGACGGGTATCTATCTATTACATACCCGATAGATCCTGTCCCGCTGCAGTTCATACATTCCTCCGCCGAGCGCTTCCCAGATCCATTACAGTCGTCACATTTCACCTAAAAGCAGAGGAAACACAAAATATTCATATTCAGCCTGAATCCGCTCTATTCTGATACATTGTAACAACACTGCTCCACATAAAGAGGACACTTTCCAGAACAATACAGAGGGGCCTAACAATAACAAACAACCCTGGGGCAGATGTCTCCCTCCTTCTGCCCCCCCCCCCCCTGTATATAACAGCGCCCTCTGCTGGCGGTCAGTGGTACTACACCATCACACGCTCACCCGGCTGTTCCCGTTACATTTCTGGCAGATGATTTTGCCTTTTCCGTTGCATTCTTGGCAGGACTGTAAGACAAGAGCAGAGGATTATATTCCTTTATCTCCATTGATTGCTATATCGGTTTCCTTGCCGGACTGTAATAACCTTCTTGGAAGTCGTGTGAGGAATGGGAAGTTTTTCAGTTTCATCATGGAAAAGGGTTGGCGTCTTCACGTGGATTTCCCAGGGCTGAGGGGCCGGACCTTTGTCAGGAGAGTCGAGGGTGTCCCCTGCAGGAAAATGCAGATAATAGTATAGGCAGAGGGCAAGAAGAACGTGCAGACTGGAAACTGGCCGACTACCAATATGGCCACCATTATAGCCAACAACAACCAATTATTCCAAACTCTTTAAGGGCAAAGTATTGATCACCTCTACTGATATGTAAGGGGGTGCCTCACTCCGCTATGTTATCCTCTGCACAACCCTGCAGTGTTATCTACTGCCACTAGATGGCACTACAGAGCCACAGATTACATAAAAAGGCTGCAAGCAGGAAGAAGTCAGTGTGTGGCGGAGACCAACCTGAGGAACTAGGCAGTCTGCGTCCCCGACACTGCGCCCCCATACACAGCACTGGTGTAAATGTGGGTGACAATCGCCAATATACAACATATTCCGGATATCACTAACCAGTCACAGGTTTAGACACCCATTCACACGACCGCGACTCTGTGAATGTTTCCAGGCGATACTAGAGGGGAAGGAAACAAAAAGCAATAAGTAATCTGGGAGCAACAAAGTACAAAGAATGTGATAACTCCAAGGGAGCGAGTGCCTGGACAGACAGCTAGGGGGCAGCACTGACCCGGTAGGTGTTGTGGGGACTGAGCTGAGTAATTTCCATCTCTTCTGCCGGGGAGGACCCATAACAACACTGCTCATTGGCGTAGTCCAGCAGGGCCCGCTTGGCCGTCTCCTGGCTGATGGCTGGAATCCTGCAGACAAAAAAAAAGAAGCCATCAGCGGTGCAGAGAGGTGATCTCAGCGACATAGGCTCATGTGTCCCATTCCATCCATGGCCACCTCCGCTGCTGACGGCACAACCTCTCCGCAGAATATAAGTGATACACTGTAACAAAGCTGCCACTTACGACCAGTCCCGGTTTGTAGGAGCGGGTACATTGCCGGGTTCTGGTCCAGAAGGAGGCGGGGGAGGGAGAAATTTGCCATCTGGAAATAAAACAAAAGAGACAAACCCTGATTACACAAGAAGAGATCGAAACTATTGTCCGTAACCAACATCTGCCTGATACTTCTCACAGCTGAGGGGCCCCTGTGCAAGGACAATGTATGGGCCCAAAGTACAATAGAAATGCTTTGGAGGTGGTTGTGGCCCTTTACCTCTTCAGTTGCACTAATATTACGTCCACCTCTGGTTAAAGTTGTATCCACACTAGAGAATCCTCTGTGGCCTCAACACTGTGGACCTCAGACTGATACAATGTATTCATGTTCACATATCTGTATTGGAATCAGCATGGAATCTCACTGAACATATTATAGACTGGATACAAGTGTAACAAACCCTCAGCTGTGAGAAATGATAGGTCTGTGTGGGGAATTTATTCTCTAAAGCCTCGTTCCCACAATGAGTAGTACGTTTTTGAGGTTTCAGATTTTCAAGAAAATTAAAGTAATTAATTTTACTTAATGGGTGCAGAAAATCTGCAGCTTAAAAAACTTGCTAAATACTCATTGTGGGAACGTAGCCATATAAAAGTCCCCGAGAACGACGCCATTCACTGACAGTCTGCAGAGATCTTTAGATAGTAAGGAATTAACACACAATTTATATAAGAAAGACGCAGACATTGTTTCGATACATAAAACCTCTTGAAGACATTTTTAAGTAAATACAGACTTGTGCAATGAAAATACTTGAAAATAGTAAATGAAGTCCCATTACTCACGGCTGCCGTCTCCGGCCAATCCTTCATAGCCAGGGATGCCGGTAAACTGAGGGTAAGGCGCAATCTGAGGGGCGAGGGCATTTGTGTTCACTGTGGGGTAATAGCCTGGAGCCCCGGCAGGGTTCATAGCGGGCGGGTACGGGACACCGGAGGGCATCGCTGCAATGATGGCAAAAGAGAAGGAACATCTGCAGTCATTTAATGGTTTAGAGTTGTGGAGGATCTTGTATTACACGCTGTGCTACTTTTACAGATGTTTTTAATTTATTTTTTTCCCTCTGTTGCAAATAAAATAACAAAATGGAAAACTTTACAAAAAGGGTCATTATAAGGGGTGGTCGCAAACTAGGTTAAAAAATTGCAAAGTGCTGCAGTGCATGTAAAAACAAGCAATGTTGCCATTTACCTCTTAATAAAAACTGGCTCCGTTCTTAAGAACAAAGGCATTTTTAATTGTAGAGTTTACAGCTCGTTGCCTAGGTTACCGGCCAACGCTGCTCAGGAGGTGGCAGGATTGCTGCAGCTTTGGTGTCCCTGTGCTGCTCCGGTGCTGGCGAGCCTGGGAACGCGCTCCGCAACCATACCGCCGGTCCCAACAGTCAAGAGTGCAGCACCTTCCAACAAGCAGGAGACAGAGGAGCAGTGCACTTCCAAAAAGACTAGGCAACCCCTTGTAACATTTACTGTTTGCGGTATACAGCTCCTATGCAGAGCTGTGTGTCTACGTGGTCACTTAACAGTCTGGTTTTGCACTTAGGTTACTTCACTGCCTGTCTATAGAGTGAAAACTATTGCAACTCATTGAATGTTGTAAAATTTCCAAAAAAAAAAAAGCAATCTGCATTCTGAATTCCTATGAAAACCTCCTCATGTATCCTTCAGTTAAGACATTACCTGGATTCATGGGGTATCCTGGCTGGAAAGGGGGAGCAGGTTGTCCATAATTTGGCATATCCATGTTTCTGGTTGAAAAAAAAAAAAGAAGTAAATGATAATTTACAAATATTATTTTTTAATGAGGAAGAATGTAATTTATATGTGCCTCCAGCAGGGGGCGCACAGCTAAATCAGAAAACTGCTACCAGGGAACAACTTTCTGTTGCATGAAAACAATTATTAATGGTTACAATGTTATCTTTATGCAAAAGTTTGTTACATTGTTTCACTGATGCAGATGTAAGTAGATAGCCCACCAGACCCTCTTAGGTTTACACATAACGTGTCAATCATGCTCCCCGGTGCCGGATCCATTGTCCGGAAAAACAGCGATATTTGGCAGCTTTCACATTCTCTGCTCTTATTATGACTCCGGCAGGATTTCCCCAGAGACTCGTCAGATTTCATATCAGATTTCCGCACATTGACTGCGCAATAAACTTTACGAAAAGTGTGGATGTGCTCAGACTTGTGAAGCCTAAAGATACAGTGTCAGTTATATAGGTCATATGCTACAGGGGTGAACAGGTTACCGTCACCCCCAGACACTGCAGTCCGAGGGGCCCCAATGTCCCTGTGCTAAGTACAGACATCCTACTGTTATACATGGTCTCTGTATAGAGATTAGTACTAAATATGACTATAGAGTGTGGGGCCGTTACTGATTTACTTTTATGGCCGCTGTGAAAGAATAGGGATTTTTGACCTAGCTTAGGGTCCACACTTGTAAAGCGGTTAATAGGACCCCATGTTTTAGATATAGTTCTTATGTAATCCTGATGTAATTAATAAAGTTAGCAGCAACCTACCACTAGGAGGAGCTCACTGCATCCAGATTATACAGCTGAATTAATCTGTACACATTGAGCTCCCCCTACTGGTGGAGGTATAAATGTGTATGTAGTGAGCTCCCCCTAGTGGTGACTGTATTGATCTGTATGCAGTGAGCTCCCCCTAGTGGTGGCTGTATAAATCTGTATGTAGTGAGTTTCCCATATTGGTGGCTGTATAAATCTGTATCACGTGAGCTCCCCCTAGTGGTGACTGTATTGATCTGTATGCAGTGAGCTCCCCCTAGTGATGGCTGTATAAATCTGTATGTAGTGAGCTCCCCCTAGTGATGGCTGTATAAATCTGTATGTAGTGAGCTCCCCCTAGTGATGGCTGTATAAATCTGTATGTAGTGAGCTCCCCCTAGTGGCGACTGTATAAATCTGTATGTAGTGAGCTCCCCCTAGTGGTGGCTGTATAAATATTTATCCAGTGAGCTCCCTCTAGTGGCGACTGTATAAATCTGTATGTAGTGAGCTCCCTTTAGTAGTGGCTGTATAAATCTGTATGTAGTGAGCTCCCCCTAGTGGAGGCTGTATAAAATCATAGAATGTCATAGGACATTTTACAATGTGTTTTTCTTTGCAGTTATGGCTCATCTCTGATCTACCCACAACCTATAAAGGTGACCTGAAGCAAAAATGTAAAGTTTCTCCTGAAATGTTTGTTCATCAATTCATCTTTGTAAAAGTCCTGATTCCTCCCAAACCCGGAATCCTGTAAGGGTATGTTTCCACGGTACGTAAACGCTGCTTGTTTGACGCTGCAGCGTCAAACAAGCAGCGTCCAGATGTTCCAGCATAGTGGAGGGGATTTTATGAAATCCCGTCTCCACTATGCGTGGAAACCCGCACGCGGAGGCCCTGCGACTCCGGACATGCTGCGCGTCTTTTCAGAACGCAGCATGTCCGTACATCTTGCGGGGACGCAGCGTCCCCGCAAGGCATATCACAGGGCCCTATGGCGAGGGGGGCGATGATCCCGGATGTGAAGAGTTAACACATCCGGCACCATCGCGTCCCAGAAAGGGGGCGGGGCTTAGCGCCGAGCGGCTTCGCCGCTGCGGCGATCCCGCCGGCGAAACGGACCGTGGAGACGTACCCTAAGAGGCCGAGGGATAGAACAAGAGATCAGATAGAGCAGAGGGTGCAGAGGGTGTAATCATCTATACATAGCACTACAGGGGACCAGAGGGCTAACTGTGGTGTTACATAGGACTGCAGGTGACATCTACTACATTATCTGTACTCAGAGTTATCCCTTGTTACATAGGACTGCAGATGTACAATCTTGCTGCAGTCTTTCCTGAAGATGAATGGGAACCACACATTCCTGCACTTAGCGCCTCTCCTGCGCCTGCCGTGGACCTACAACCCCCAGCATCCTCGGAGCAGTGACACATTGGCAGCTTTCTCAGCTTTCCTGCATTATGGGATCGGCCATTCGTCTTGTACCGGCTGAGAAGTTGCATGGACGACTGGTGGCAGCGGTGCACTGCGCAGGGGTCTGTGTCCGGCACTTGTGCACGGTGTGTAGTTTCTGTGCCCGGCTATAAATACATAACCTTTACATGAGGCCGATCACATTACCGTGACCTGATGGCGCAGGCTCCAGTCCTGTCACATTGGGCTCAGCTGTCCTCATGGACCTGGGCGTCAGCGCGGTGTTCTGCGTCTGGTAATGGCGCTGCTCTACTTACGGATCACAGTGGCCGCGCCATTTCTAGTCACTACAACATTTTCCAAGTCTGTTCATCCTGGACCTCCTGGTTCATGAACCGACTGTCAGAGCCAATATTGTGCCCAACACACAGACACGCAGTAAAGCCGTGTTCACACATTGCAGATTCTGTCACGATTTAGGCACGGATTCTTCCGACAACTAATGAAGTTAATCTACGAAATCCACAGTGGATGTGGCGAGGCGGAAACCATCAGACCGAACACTTCTCACAGCTGCAGGATTGTTACAGTTGTATCAAGTCCAGACAATGGGAGCTGAACTGATCAGCACAGATCTCTCCTGTCCTGATACAATGTATCAGCCTGAAGTTTAGCGGATTCCAGGACGGATACAATGTAGCAAACTGATAACTGGCGAATTACATCGCTGTATGATCAGGGCGACCGCGGCCATTGGTCATGTGACCACACATAGATCAATGGCGGCACTGACAGTTATTGATGGCCGTACATCTGCATGTACACCGGAGGGTTAAAGAACGATCCACTGCAGAGGGGCACACCCAGGGATCGATGCCTGATGGGACCCCCAGGAACCACCATAAGGGGCACATATTACTGGGGGTCCGGCTACAGATCCTGCAGAGCCGGAGTTTCTCCTGTATGCAGTCTGATAACATCTCCATACTATGTCTATCAGGTCTCATCCTCCAATCACAGCCAAAGCAGCATTCACACATTCTCTTACTTCTCCAGATTTGTCGTTAAGCTCCGCTGATTGATATTGGGACATGAACATTTTTAATGCAGCTTTAGATGTGAGTAGAGCAGACAAAGCAGAATTTACAATGTGTCACAATATTACACAGAGATTGGGAAACTAAAAAATTAGCTCATTATAAGCAGAGTTCAGGAGTCACAGGAAGCATCACACTGACCTGTGCCAGCTCCATGCAGTCTATTGTTCTCTGTTATCAGTCAGTGCTGAGAACCTCCAGAGACATTATTTATTGCTATGCTTGGCTTGTATAGCACCTTCATATTCAGCAGCACTGTACAGACATCCTTACTGTCCTTATCATCTACATTCCCTATCAGTCTTTGGAATGTGGGAGGAAACTGGAGAACCCGGAGGAAACCCACAAAACACGGGGAGAACATACAAAGTCCTCGCAGATGTCATCCTTGGTGGGGTTTGACATTTACATCTATACAAAGTGCACAGGTGCAGAGCTCTTGGCGAACATGGCAGAAGCAGTACCAGCCCCGGCCCACCCTGTGTGCAGCAGAGGGGTCCTCAGACGCGGGGTCCAGGTGTGACTGCTACCTCTGCGCCCCTATAGCTTCCTTACAAGCTGAGGGGTTCTTGCTCCATAGACTATAGCCGCCCTATGCGCGCCCCTGGCATGAGTATTCCCACACCAATGTGCCCCCACATCATAGAACCATTGCATCTCCAAGGGGGCGTCCTGCAAAACTTCTCACTGTGCACAATAGTCTGCAGAGCATCTAAACCCAAAATCTCCATAAGCAGAAATGTTTGACACCAACTTCCTCAGGTTGGAAATACCCAGACACTGTGGGTGCAGGAATCTTAGGGGGTGCAAAAAAAGAAGTCCTAAATCATCATTAGGCTATGTTCACACGTTGCATTTTTGTTGCGTTTTTTCCTGCAGGAAATCTTGGCAGTAAAGAAGCTGCTTATATTGTCTCTTGTGGATAAAGTTTAGCGCCCCCAAAAATCATGATACAACTTCCATAAGGTTTTTGCACCAAACACACAGAAAATCCCGATACCTGCATTTTTTGTTGTATTTTCGCACTTACACATTGCTTTCTATGGGTGAAAAAACGCTAAAAGTAGTGACAGGCTGCAGGTTGCAAAAACACAGTTTTCTAAATCAGTCAGGAAAAGAAATCCAACGTGTGCATGAGATTTCTGAAGTCTCATAGACTTTGCTGGTGGATGGCATCAGAGTACAGTCCGGGTGCCATCTGTCCGTGTTTAACATTGCAAAGTATAGGAGAAACTGTGTAACACTGAGGCACAACACTGCTTGCAGTCCCATGTAAAACTACAGATAAGGAGATCACCAGGAAATTTACTGTATCTCTAAACCAGACCTAATAAAGAGCAACAGATGCGATATCAGAAACTCTCCCCAAGATCCCCCCACTGTGGGCAGAGAAGCCTCATGGCCCCTCTCTCCAGAGCTGGAATGTGAGGAAGGTCTGGGGGGATGGGTGGGGTAAGGGAATGCATTATCTAGATTGGATTCTTTGTATCACGTCATTGTGGAATCAAACAAGATCTGATACATCGAGATACAAAATCTTCACAGAACACGGCGCAAATTGATACAATGTTGCACAAATCAGTAATAATGCTCTTAGAGGGGCGGACACAGGGAGCAGGGGTCGGGGTGAGGCCACAGGGGTCCGGTGTAGTCCAAGAGCTCATGTAATGCCCCCCTTTCTGCGTCTGGCAGGAGATGGATGTGGCCCCCTTAGCCCCTGGATCATTAGGACGTTTCCTTTGCAGGAGATTTTGGGGGGCTCATTGTACAAATAAAACATTTGGCTGCAACATTAAAAAAAAAAAAAAACTCTTTGGATTTTCTATAAATTTTGCAGACACGGAATCCGCAATGTTTCACAATAGCAGCAGAGTGGATGAGATTTTACTGAATAATCAAATAATAAGTCAATGCACAGTCTGAGCAGAAATTAATGGGGGAGCGAAGATGAGGTCTCCAGAAAGTGGGTGCAGGGCGCGGTGCCCACATAAGACCACCCCGGGACGGTGGGATCCGGCTCCTCATAACCCATATACTGGGAGCTGATCTTACCCCTCAGTGTGGATCTTCCTCCAGCCCCAGATCCGGATCTGCTGCACTTGTTTTCGCTTTTTTCTTTTCAGGGGGATATTGAGTTAAATGGAGACCCACCCTGTTAACTATACGAGTGCCAGCACAATTTCCTATCCTAGGAGAGGGGAGGAGTGGATAATATGGTGCAGGACTGTACACCGGCCACACAGAGCGCAGACTGCAGCCCATCGGTTAGGAGACGATAAAATGTTAAAAGTTGAGCAAAAATATTCCCAGGACCCTGGTCCAGCAGCGATGGCGGCAGCCTGTGGCTACGAGACCAGAATCGGGGACTCTCCCGTCGTCTCTTCTGATTTGTCGGCCTCCATGACGTCATGTGTGCGGAGCGCCACTATAAGGCTGCCGTCACACTATCAGTATTTGGTCAGTATTTTACATCAGTATTTGTAGCCAAAACCAGGAGTGGAACAATTAGAGGAAAAGTATAATAGAAACATATGCTCCACTTCTGTATTTATCACCCACTCCTGGTTTTGGCTACAAATACTGATGTAAAATACTGACCAAATACTGCTAGTGTGACCGCAGCCTAACAGTTATAGCAAAGTAGCGGTGATTTCAGGAACGCTCCCGCCCGCTTATTACACTGCTGCTCATATCTTTGTTTTTTTGTTTTTTTTCCTTCTTGGCTTCTGTCTGCTGTCTAAAAAAACACATGAAAAACAAAAGCAATTGTGTTTCTAAGTGCAGAATCACAGAATGTCTGCACTAAAATAATGCTATTAAAAAACTTCTCAAAAAATGCATAAAACGTAACAAACTGTATCGACCATATTATTAAATATTTACATCTGCAGAGTTTCCACATGTTGGAAGATGGCCGAATACTATAATAATACCGTTCACAAGGTAACGTCCTAAAATATCAGTATAGTAGGAATAATACCACATACTCACATAGTGACATACAGCGACGACGTAATACCGCCATATGGTGGCCATGTAATGGTATATAGTATACTGAGCGGCGTATACAGTAGATTCTAACCCTAATTCAGAACCAGATTCAATTTGCACAGAATAAATTTGGTGAGAATCAAATCTGTTTGTAAACAGATAAAAAACAAAACTAAACTTCTATACACAGCTCTCCTCGGCCCAACCAGCACCCGTCCACTGCTGGCACTCCTCTACTTGTCCCTCTGGTCCTCCAGTGAATGCCGCCACTGACTAGGGCCACCATTGTAGGGTGACCTAATTGCTGCAGTCAGTCGATTTCTGTGCCTCTCAGTGAGACTTCTGCCTCCATACACAGGTATTTAGTTGGTTTCTCGTGAGCACAAGGCTCCTCGTGTCTCAGGTGTGGAGGAGTCTTCTCCATAAGGGCTGTCCCACACGTCCAGATAATTCCGGTACCGGAATAAATCGGTACCGGAGTTATCCGTGTCCGTGTGCCTGGGAACTCACGTAGGCCATACGTGCGGCACACGTGTGCCGCCCGTATGGCGAGTGGGTACCACACGGAGCATGTGGTACCCACGCGTGTGGTACCCTGCATCGCGGATTCATATGTTCCCTGCAGCAGCGTTTGCTGCAGAGAAAATATGAAGAATAGTGTTTAAAATAAAGATCTATGTGTCCGCCGCCCCCCCACCCCCCACCCCCTGTGCGCCCCCCCCCCCGCTGTTCAGAAAATACTTACCCGCCTCCCTCGCTGCTTCCTGGTCTGGCCGCGGCTTCTAGTGTATGCGGTCACGTGGGGCCGATCATTTACAGTCATGAATATGTGGCTCCACCTCCCATAGGGGCGGAGCCGACTATTCATGATTGTAAATGATCGGCCCCACGTGACCGCATACAGTGGAAGCCGCGGCCAGACCAGGAAGGAGCAACAGCCAACGAGGGAGCGGGTAAGTATTTTCTGACCAGCGGGGGGGCGCACAGGGGGTGGGAGGGCGGCGGACACTTAGATCTTTATTTTAAACACTATTATTCATATTTTCTCTGCAGCAAACGCTGCTGCAGGGAACATATGAATCGCGGCTTCAGCACCATGTGGGGGGGACAGCGCTTACTGTAGCGCTGTCTCCTGCACGCACACGGACCCCAGACGGAGAATGTCCGTGTGAGGTCCGTGTTTTACACGGACCCATTGACTCTATTGGGTCCGTGTAATCCGTGCGCTCCCACGAACACTGACATGTCTCCGTGTTTGGCACACGGAGACACGGTCCGCAAAAAATCAATGACATCTGAACAGATGCATTGATTTTTATGGGTCCACGTGTGTCAGTGTCTCCGGTACGAGAGGAAACTGTCACCTCACGTACCGGAGCCACTGACGTGTGAAACCGGCCTAATGCAGGCCTCAGCTCTGTACACAGATGTTCTGTAGGATGTAGATGAGGGCTCTTAGAATCCCCTTAAGAAGAGTCTGATGCCCCAGAACGCCCCAGAGCTTCTCTATGTGACAGATGCAGCAGAGCCACCAAAGAACATCCCCGAGCAGAGCTCTGCATGTGTCAGATGCAGAAGAGCACACCCAGAGCATCCCCAAGCGCCTCCATGTGCCAGATGCAGCAGTGCCACCACAGAACATCCCGGAGCTGAGCTCCTCCATGTGTCAGATGCAGCAGAGCAGACCCAGAACATCCCCGAGCTCCTCCATGTGCCAGATGTAGAAGAGCCACCACAGAACACGCCAGAGCTTCTCCATGCGCCAGATGCAGCAGAGCAGTGCCAGAACATCCCAGAGCTTCTCCATGTGCCAGATGCAGCAGAGCCACCACAGAACATCCCTGAGCTCCTCCATGTGCCAGATGCAGCAGAGCAGACCCAGTGTTAGAATCTGTTTAGTTTGTGACTATCCGCCATTTTCTTGTGGTGTTCTGGCTGCTGGTCTTTTTCCCTGGTGCTGGGTTTGTCTTGGCTCAGGTGTTTGTGTGGCACCCCAGGAGTTCGGGTGCCACTGTAGTGCTGCCTTCCTCTCGGGGAGGGTAGTGCTATGCCTGGAAACAAGAGGGACCCCTTTAGCAGGTAAATCTTGCACACAACACCTTCTGAATCCAGGCCAGGAGGGGGAGCTCAAAACCCTGGTTTTAGGGGAACTTCCCCAATATCCATTCTGGTCTAGAGGAGGAGCTAGTCAGTTGGTCCCAGGAGACCAGTTCAGTCTGGAGCAGACAGGAAAGGAGCAGAGGAGAGATTTAGGCTATGTGCACACTTTGCGGGTTTTACCGCGGGTCCGCAGCAGTTTCCATAGCGTTTACATTTACATGTAAACCCTATGGAAACCGCAATCCGCTGTGCACATGCTGCGGGAAAAACTGCGCAGAAACGCAGCGGTTTACATTCCGCAGCATGTCACTTCTTTGTGCAGAATCGCTGCGATTCTGCACACATAGGAATGCATTGATCCGCTAACTTCCCGCATGGGGCTGTGCCCACGATGCGGGAAGTAAGCGGATAATGTGCGGGTGGTACCCGGGGTGGAGGAGAGGAGACTCTCCTCCAGGCCCTGGGAACCATATTAGTGTAAAAAAAAAAAGAATTAAAATAAAAAATAATGATATACTCACCTCTCAGCGCGGCCCGCGGCGTCCGGTCTCAGGGTTGCTGTGCGAGCAGGGCCTGAGATGACGTCGCGGTCACATGACCGTGACGTCACGAAGGTCCTTCTCGCACAGCATCTTTGGAATCGGAGCGCCGCGTGCAGCGCCGAGGAGATCGGGAAGTCAGAGGGTGAGTATAACCATGTTTTATTATTTTTAACATTACTATTGATGCTGCATATTGCTGCATATGCAGCATCAATAGTATAGGAGTAAACCCGCAGCGGAAACCGCAAAACAAACCGCAATAACTCTGCAGGGATAACCGCAGCGGTTTTGCCCTGCAGATTTATCAAATCCGCTGCGGGAGAACCCACAGAGGACCCCGCAAAGTGTGCACATAGCCTAAGGGCTCAAGGAGGCGACGATTAGGCCTCTAAGAGCTGGAGCGCAGAAGCCGGGCTCCGGGAGCCTGAGGTTGTGGATAGCTGTAAGGTCCACAGCAGAGCCGGAGGGCACAGGACTATAAGTATACTGCCCATACCTGAGGCACAGCAGCAGATAGAGCCTGGAGTCACCGTGTCAGAGACCCCAAGAGTACAGCTCAAGCTGCCTGCCGTGCAGGTTCTGTCCCAGGACAGGAAAGAGAAAGGAGTACTTTGCCAGCAAACCACAGGTAGCAAGGTACAAGAAACCCAGCGCATAGTGGAAGGCTCCCAACCTGCCCTGCCAAGGGATTTCCACTTGTTTTCGGGCTGCCTGGACTCCTTTTGTACCTGTGGCCGGTACCCTGGACTGTGGCCTACTACCACCAGTAAACCAGGTAAAGACTTTACAACTCTGTGTCCTCCACTTATTCGTTGGCTAACACTAACCTAGCCACACACCTTGGGAGCCCTGGGGACCCCGCTTCACCTATGGGAAGCTTTACCATCTTGCTGCAACAACATCACCCCAGAGGACCCCTTTAAGCAGCGTCGGTCCCTATTGACCGAGAACCACAGGTGGCGTCACGAACAATAGACTTTATCCACAATTCCCCTTAAAAGACCGTTCCCCTTCAATTGGGCACCCAGGGCAACGGACCGGGTCGCAGTCACCGTGACATCCCCTTTAAGACCGGACCCGGTACTGAGTACCCCACGGCCCAGGTGGGCGACTCATTTGTATCACTCTTTATTAACCAGCACCTGCCTCCCATTCCTTGCTGGACAACAGTGTTAATCTGCTTGAGTTCTGGCTAGGTGCTTTGCTTTGTCTTCTGTGTGTATAATTTGGGCAGTACTGGGACCTCTGGTTCTGCTAGTCTTAGGTTCTGTTTTCAGTTGGTATCTGCAGCCTTCTCTGTGTTTTCTATTAGGAGGTGACCCGTTTTTGTACCCAGCCCTTAGATCTTTTAGGGACCCCCTTCCCCTTATCTATAGGTCTTCGCTTGAGATTAACCTAGGATCCTCAGTGGGTCTATTCGCAAGGAATGGGTCGCCCACTCCATCGTAGGGTTTCAGCCTAGTCATAGAGCAGGATCCGTTTTCCCCCTTCTACACTAGTTCTGTGTTGCAGTTCATAACACCCAGAACACCCCTGAGCTCCTCCATGTGTCAGATGCAGCTGAACAGACCCAGAACATCCCTGAGCTCCTCCATGTGCCAGATGCAGCAGAGCAGACCCAGAACACCCCTGAGCTCCTCCATATGTAAGATGTAGTAGAGCCACCACAGAACATCCCCGAGCTCCTCCATGTGTCAGATGCAGCAGAGCAGACCCAGAACATCCCTGAGCTCCTCCATGTGTCAGATGCAGCAGAGCCATCACAGAACATTCCTGAGCTCCTCCATGTGCCAGATGCAGCTGAGCAGACCCAAAACATCCCCGAGCTCCTCCATGTGTCAGATGCAGCAGAGTAGACCCAGAACATCCCTGAGCTCCTCCATGTGCCAGATGCAGCAGAGCCATCACAGAACATTCCTGAGCTCCTCCATGTGCCAGATGCAGCTGAGCAGACCCAGAACATCCCTGAGCTCCTCCATGTGTCAGATGCAGCTGAGCAGACCCAGAACATCCCTGAGCTCCTCCATGTGCCAGATGCAGCAGAGTAGACCCAGAACATCCCTGAGCTCCTCCATGTGTCAGATGCAGCAGAGGCGCCACAGAATATCCCCGAGCTCCTCCATGTGTCAGATGCAGCTGAGCAGACCCAGAACATCCCTGAGCTCCTCCATGTGCCAGATGCAGCAGAGTAGACCCAGAACATCCCTGAGCTCCTCCATGTGCCAGATGCAGCAGAGTAGACCCAGAATATCCCCGAGCTCCTCCATGGGCCAGATGCAGCAGAGGCGCCACAGAACATCCCAGGGCTCCTCCATGTGCCAGATGCAGCAGAGGCGCCACAGAATATCCCTGAGCTCCTCCATGTGTCAGATGTAGTAGAGCCATCACAGAACATCCCGGAGCTCCTCCATGTGCCAGATGCAGCAGAGCCATCACAGAACATCCCGGAGCTCCTCCATGTGTCAGATGCAGCAGAGCCACCACAGAACATCCCTGAGTTCCTCCATGTGCCAGATGCAGCAGAGCCATCACAGAACATCCCGGAGCTCCTCCATGTATCACAACAGGTGCAATGTTCTTATCTTTGCTTCATTTTTGTGTCTGAGAGCAAAGATCTGATGTGAGCCCCAGTTTTGTCTCCTTCGCCCACAAGACTTTCTCACAGATTCTTTGTGGCTTGTCAATATACATTTTGGCAAATTCCAGTCTTTTTTATGATTTGCTTTCAGTGGTTTCCTCCTCTATCATTTTCCATGATGTCCACTTTGGCCAAGACAACGCATGGTGCGATCTGACACTGATGGACTGGACCTTGGAGTTCTATTCTAATCTATTTGGAAGTTGTTCTGGGCTCTGTGGTTCCCGTTTGTATTATCCATCTCTGCAGGTTTCCTCTTGCGGTCACATCCAGGGAGCTCGGCGGCAGTCCTGTAGACCTCACACCTCTGAATAACATGTGCAGCTGTAATAACAGGAACATCAGGCTGTCCGGAGACGTCTTATAGCCTTTTACATGTTTGCCTACCATTTTCTTTCTAATCTCCTGACACAACTCTCTACTCGGCTTTCTGTGCTCCCTGATCAGTGCGGTACAACCATGATCCCAAACAGCACAGTGACTACTTTTCTCCCTTGAAATAGGCGAGTGACTGATGACAAGACTCCTGTGATGATAATTACAGGACACACCTTGGTTTCATGTCCATATGGTCTAATTATTTTCATTTTTGTCCAGGACATTTTCATAAGTTGCTTTTTTTTCTGATAAACCATAATATAGGTTGATATTCAGTAAATGTAAATTAAAAACCACTTTTGTTAGTTTCAGGTTATTTCACGAACTAATGTGGGATTTTCTTACTTTACCAGAAAGGGAACAACTATTTTGTCCATATGTGAAAACAGTGAGAACGAATAGTCCATAAATAATAAAACACGGAGACAAATAACAGTTCTGTACGGGGCAGATATAATACAGTCATGTAGTGCATATGTAACACTGCTATATCGTGCATTATGACCCCACCATACTGTGCCAAGGGTCACACAAGAATCAGTGCTATTGCCGTCCTGTGACTAAATGAAATCATTGATACCGTCATTCGGTGCCACATCACACACACCCGTACTATACCGTCATACTGTGCAGATCTAACAGAAATACTACCGTCATACACGCCAGTACGTTAATTAATAACAGATCTTATATAATATATAATATAGATCCGGGTAATTACTCACATAAGGTGATGCGTCGTCCTAAATCCCAAGGAGCTCACATGGAAACGTAGAAGTAAAAAGTAGTAGACAGCGTCCAGGCGTGGATGATACAAAAAAATAACTTATTTTATTTTGCGGAACAAATAATAATAATCTTTATTTTTACATAGCGCCATTAATTCCACAGCGCTTTACAGACATTATGAAGAAGGCAGCGTGCCGAAACGCGCGCTGGGGAGGACGCTATCCAGGAGCAAACGTGCTGCACTGCATTATAAGTGATTTCCTACCTTGGTTTTTTCTATTTTACAACCCTTTTCATGTTTTACTGCACGTTACATCACACTTCTATTTTATGCTGCTATCATGTCGCTCCAATCACTATATGGCATAAACTATTTTTTGCTATGGTAACATCATTAATTACAGTTTCATTTTTTGTGACCACTTGGTAATTAGATTTTTTGTGTCCACTGTTGCTATATCATGATTTTTTTGTATATTGCACTTTATCTTATTGACTCTGGTTTATTTATATTTATTTCTTTAAAACCATGTGTTATTACTCACTTTCAGCTATGTTTTTGTGTGTATATTGTTTGTTTACATTTTATACACCATAGAACTCCATCTTTTTATACCCCTGGGCTGTACGTCTCTTCTTAGAATTGTCATATTTTATCTCTCCGCTGCTTATTGTCCATCTATATTGAACAATAAACTGTTTATTTCTGGACTATATGATCGGTTTCTCTCTCCTATCAATTTATGGATGTCCATCGTAAGTACACCAGCTTCATCAGGTCGACAAGATTTATTTAATATTTTATTAAGTTTGTTTTGTGAAATCTTGCGGATAGATTTGCTTCAAACTTTAATCCCCGAGAGTAATCGCAGCAAACAATCACATTACGCTTTCTTCTTTGTTATTGTATAGCGCCATCACATCCCGCGGTGCAGTACACAGATTGTGGGCACTCACATTAGTTTATTTCTCTAAAGACATTAGCACATTTCACAGGAAACAGTTTTTCTTGCTTAAGTTCTCTAAGGAGATGATCAGAAACTCTAAAAAGAGAAGGAAAACATGAAATTCTTAGAATTTTTAAAATTAACGGAACAGATTCTGACATCAGCGGGAGATGGAAAATGTGTTAATTTATTGTGAAAGGGAGATGGGATTGAAAAGTATTGTCCCCCCCTTGGCTGATTTCAGTGGACACTGTCAGCTGTCCGGGAGCCATGGTAGCTCCATAGTCCAGCTCTGTGGTCTCCAGCCTGTGGCCCTCCACCTATTGCACAACTACAACTCCCAGCATGGCCCTCAGTCTGTTGTCAGAATCTTCTGCTCACTGCAGTCGGACTGTTACACCTTAGCCATACTGAAGAAAATGGAACCAAACAGCAGTACTAGTGATGGCATGTGAGTGGAGTTTTTTTTTTTTTTTTTTAGAAAAAGTGGTCCTTTTTATTTTTTTCTACCTAGAGCTATTAGTGCCATGTTGACATGAATATATGCACATATGTCAATGTGCCACTAGAGGGAGACATCGTACCGTACAGCAGTGAATAGGACCAGATGACACCGACACATACAGGCAAATATTACGCCTCATCCGAAGTAGAGGTGAGCTGAGACTTGTAATTCTTTGAAGATTCTTGACAACGGTGGGGGAAAATAATGGATAACTTTAGTTAGTATAGAACTTTCTATGAATTGTGACCAGAAGTCAATAAAGAACGTACACTCACTGGCCACTTTATTAGGTACACCTGTCCAACTTCTTGTTAACACTTAATTTCTAATCAGCCAATCACATGGCGGCAACTCAGTGCATTTAGGCATGTAGACATGGTCAAGACAATCTCCTGCAGTTCAAACCGAGCATCAGTATGGGGAAGAAAGGTGATTTGAGTGCCTTTGAACGTGGCATGGTTGTTGGTGCCAGAAGGGCTGGTCTGAGTATTTCAGAAACTGCTGATCTACTGGGATTTTCACGCACAACCATCTCTAGGGTTTACAGAGAATGGTCCGAAAAAGAAAAAAAATCCAGTGAGCGGCAGTTCTGTGGGCGGAAATGCCTTGTTGATGCCAGAGGTCAGAGGAGAATGGGCAGACTGGTTCGAGCTGATAGAAAGGCAACAGTGACTCAAATCGCCACCCGTTACAACCAAGGTAGGCCTAAGAGCATCTCTGAACGCACAGTGCGTCGAACTTTGAGGCAGATGGGCTACAGCAGCAGAAGACCACACCGGGTACCACTCCTTTCAGCTAAGAACAGGAAACTGAGGCTACAATTTGTACAAGCTCATCGAAATTGGACAGTAGAAGATTGGAAAAACGTTGCTTGGTCTGATGAGTCTCGATTTCTGCTGCGACATTCGGATGGTAGGGTCAGAATTTGGCGTAAACAACATGAAAGCATGGATCCATCCTGCCTTGTATGGAGCATCTTTGGGATGTGCAGCCGACAAATCTGCGGCAACTGTGTGATGCCATCATGTCAATATGGACCAAAATCTCTGAGGAATGCTTCCAGCACCTTGTTGAATCTATGCCACGAAGAATTGAGGCAGTTCTGAAGGCAAAAGGGGTCCAACCCGTTACTAGCATGGTGTACCTAATAAAGTGGCCGGTGAGTGTATATAGTAATAAAAAAAAAAAAAGGTGCAGTCACCACAAAAAGGGAAAGAAAACAGATTTGTAATTAATTCAGTAGGAGCTGTAAGCATCTATGCAGTGAAATCTGCTCCCCTTAGCGGTGGCTGTATAAATCTGTATGTAGTGAACTCTTTTATTATAAAAATACAAAACTTACAATCAATAAATAGCAAAAATCAAAACCCCAGCAAAAGCAACTGTCCGAGTCCAACATTACCCCCCCCAGTCCAAAGCAAAGTCCAAGTCCAGCATAACTGCCCCCAGTCAAAGCAACCCCGCAAAAGAAAACAAACTGCCTTCTTCTTTCTCAGAGAAGCTTCCTCCATCTTTCCTTCTTATGCTGTTTTCTGTCCTTTACTTGTCTTTTCAATTTTCAATTTTTTTATCCATCCAGCTCTCCTCCTCCCCAGGTTACCTCACCCAAGGAGACAGAAACATTTTATTAATACACATGCACATACACACTTCATACAGGGGCGTAACTACCGCGGTCGCAGCGGTCGCCAGTGTGACCAGGCCCGGCGGGTGAGGGGCCCGGCAGGTCAGAGGCACCCAACACCATGTTGCAGTGCAGGAGATTCCTCCTGCACGGCAACAGTCCGAGGCGTATCTAGGGGGAAGGGGCAGCCGGGGCACGTGAGAGACAGGAAGCAGCTCCAGTCATCATGGTGAGACAGCTTCTCCTGCTCTGCAGCCCCGGGACAGAAGGTGAGAGCAGGGGGGAGGTGCCGGACAGAGCCGCTTTAGTCAGGAGAAGCTGAGGAGCTGCAGCCGGTTTACATCAGCCACCCCTGTACCAGAGAGGAGATTGTGAGTTGTGTATATGAGCTGGTATCTGGTGTGTGTGTCTGATATCTGTAATGTGTGTGTGTGTGTGTCTGCATACCTCCCAACCATCCCGGATCCAGCGGGACTGTCCCGATTTTGACAGTCAGCCCCGCGATCCCAGGCGGGACATTAGTTGTCCCGCACGTGAGTATTGAATTCGCAGGCTGAATGTGTTGTGGGCGTGTCAGGGGAGTGGCAGTCTTTGTGAGCTGCAGCGCTGATTGGTTCATCCGGGCATCGAATTTAGGAGCGCGCTCTGTTCCTGAGACAGGCTTGCAATATGGAAGGAGCACATTCAGGAGCGCGCGTTTCTGCCTTTCGGCGCGCATTTCGCATGTAAGGAAGCGTGAATTCAGGATCGCGGATCCCTATTCTGCCTGTAGTAACCAATGAGGGACGGTTGGGAACTATGATCAAATCAATTAATACAATGTAACCATTGCTGTTCTTTCTTCCTCCAGGAAAAACCTGGATCCTTGTTCTGTTCTTGTCTTCGAACACCCAGCAGAATTCCCTTTTTACCGCTTCCAGAAAGTGTTGGGAGAAGTTATCGTCTCGGATGAGGATAATCTGGTGAGACTATTAACAAGGAGCAAGATCAGAGAGGCGCTGCCCCCTACTGGGCAGAGAAGCAATTATCTACTGGGGCTGATAAACAGCCTGATGCCCCCTGACACAGACCGGACCGGTTACTGGTGGTGACAACCCGCGCTGTTACCCAGGAGGATTCTGTCATTTATAGTCAGACAGACCAGCCAGCTCAGCTCTGCTACATCTAAGGCTCTGATCACATGACGTTTATTTTCAGGTGGTCAAAAATTGAGTTTTTCAAGGTTAAGGAAATGCTGTCTGTCTGGCCGGCTGTCATTATGCATTTTTTTAAATTGTTTTCCTAGTTTAATAGTCTTCTTGGCAATTTTCCTGCCTTTCTTTTTGAACATCCATTAGACAAAGAATAAAAAAGTTGCTTTTTTTTAAGGGAAAATCCCTTCAAAAACAACTCACAAAATGCTCAGAAAACACCCAGGTGTTCCTGTAACTTTCCCAATGACTTGTATAGTCCGCTCCGCTCACTTCTCTCAGCCACTTGGCATTTTTGGAAACCTTAAGTTAATTGACAAAAAAAATGATAAAAACCTGAATGTAAAATCAGTTTTAAAGAGAAATAAATAGAAGCAGATTTTCAAGTCTTTTTTTTTTTTTCTGTTCAGAGTGGGAAAAAAACCTTAAACACCTGCAATGTGCACATACCAGTAGGATGCAATCACACTGGCCGATAACTGGGAAAAGTCATATTCGATAATTGTTCAGTGTAAACAGGCTGCTGATCACTCAACAACCAAACTAATCACTTGTTTGTCACGTGAAATCCTAAATCTTGCTTAAAAATCCCCATTCTCAGCCGCACGCTGTAATATGTGCTGTGCTGGAGGAACAATGGCAGCCTGTGCACAGAATGGCGGTAGTACTACTCATTGCTCTGTGCACATGGGACACTCGGTCGACTATTCTAAACAGCTGCGATTATGTAAATCACATATGTCAAACCCTGGATCACAGGGTCAGGGCCGGCTCCAGGTTTTCATGGGCCCTGGGTGAAAGAGTCCCGGTGGGCCCCTATAACACATACCACAAATCATAATGCACGGATACGGCAGAGAAATGTAGGTATAGTACAACGCCAAAGATTTCACTTACTTCTTACATTACATGAGTGATATCTATTGTACATTCTACGTTAGCTCAGAAACCGGACAGTGTAGTCCTCTATACAGAATAATGAGCCCCATATATTGCTCCAAACAGAATAATGGCCCCATATAGTGCTCAATACAGAATAATGAGCCCCATATATTGCTCCAAACAGAATAATGGCCCCATATAGTGCTCAATACAGAATAATGAGTCCCATATATTGCCTCATACAGTATAATGGCCCCATATATTGCCCCATACAGTATAATGGCCCCATATAGTACTCCATACAGTATAATTGGCACAACATATTCCTCTATACAAAATAATTAGCCCCATATATTGCTCCAAACAGGATAATGAGCCCAATATTATGCTCCATACAGAATAATGAGCCTCATATAATGCTCTATACAGTATAATGGGCACCACAGAGTACTCCATACAGAATGAGCCGCATATATTGCTCCATACGGAATTGACCCCATATAATGCTCCATACAGTATAGTGAGCCACATATAATTCTCCATACAGTATATGATGGGCCCCATCTATTGCTCCATATATAATGGGCCTCATATAATGCTCCATACAGTATATGATCGGCCCCATACAGTATACTGAGTCCCATATATTGCTCCATACAGAATGGGCCCCATATGATGCTCCATACAGAATGGGCCCCATATAATGCTCCAAAAATAATTGGCCCCATAAGATGCTCCATGTATAATGGGCCCCATATAATGCTCCATATATAATAGGCCATATAAAATGCTCCATATATAATTAGTCCCATATACAGCTCCATATGTAATTGGCCCCATATACTGCTCCATATGTAATTGGCCCCATATACAGCTCCATATGTAATTGGCCCCCTATACTGCTCCATATGTAATTGGCCCCATATGATGTTCCCTATATTATTGGCCCCATAAGATGCTCCATATAGAATTAGCCCCATATAATGCTCCATATATGGGCCCCTTCTGATGGACCCCATATATTGCTCCAAATATTAAAAAAAAAACCATGAAATACTCACCTCTCGTTGCGTGTCGCTGCTCTGCTCTGGACTCCTCAGCGTCTTCCTGCTCTCTGTGCTGTGACTGCTCAGGCAGAGGGTGCGCACTGGTGACGTCATCGCGCCCTCTGACCTGAACATCGCAGTTAGAGGATGGAAGATGCTGCAGCGCTGGAACCGGGAGAGGTAAGTATCGCAAGTGTCGGGGCCCGGAGCAGGCGGGGGGGTCCACTCGCGGGGGACGGCACTATAGCACAACAGTGTCCCTGACGGCGAGTGGGCCCCCTGCCTGCTCAGGGCCCCGGCACTTGCCCGGGTGCTGATGCCAGCCCTGCACAGGGTGAGTATATTTGGCCCGCAACGCCAGGCGGGTCCCCCACCCATAATCACACTTTCAACCATATCAGTATCCTAGATGCCCATACAGATGAAAGCAATGATTGAGGGAACGTCAGCTGACGCTCCATCCCCCATCAGTACCCCTCTGTACCTGACGTCTCAGCCCAGCGGGCACAATGACATCATTACAACACACCCGGTGTACTGAGACATCTTCAGAATCTGAAGACACCATGAAGAGACTGGAGCAGAGGGGGAAAGGGCAGAGGTATGGAGCACTATGTGGGGCCATTATACTGTATGGAGCACTATGTGGGCCCATTATACTGTATGGAGCACTATGTGGGGCCCAATATACTGTATGGATCAATATGTGGGGCCGATTATACTGTATGGATCACTATGTGGTGCCCATTATACTGTATGGAGCACTATGTGGGGCCCATTATACTGTATGGAGCACTATGTGGGGCCCATTATACTGTATGGAGCACTATGTGGGGCCCATTATACTGTATGAACCACTATGTGGTGCCTATTATACTGTATGCAGCACTATCTGGGGCCCATTATACTGTATGAACCACTATGTGGTGCCTATTATACTGTATGCAGCACTATCTGGGGCCCATTATACTGTATGGAGCACTATGTGGGGCCCAATATACTGTATGGATCAATATGTGGGGCCGATTATACTGTATGGATCACTATGTGGTGCCCATTATACTGTATGGAGCACTATGTGGGGCCCATTATACTGTATGGAGCACTATGTGGGGCCCATTATACTGTATGGAGCACTATGTGGGGCCCATTATACTGTATGAACCACTATGTGGTGCCTATTATACTGTATGCAGCACTATCTGGGGCCCATTATACTGTATGAACCACTATGTGGTGCCTATTATACTGTATGGAGCACTATGTGGGGCCCATTATACAGTATGGAGCATTATGTGGGGCCCATTATACTGTATGAACCACTATGTGGGGCCCATTATACTGTATGCAGCACTATCTGGGGCCCATTATACTGTATGCAGCACTATCTGGGGCCCATTATACTGTATGAAGCACTATGTGGGGCCCATTATACTGTATAGATCACTATGTGGTACCCATTATACTCTATGGAGCACTATGTGGGGCCCATTATACTGTATGGAGCACTATGTGGGGCCCATTATACTGCATGAAGCACTATGTGGGGCCCATTATACTGTATGGATCACTATGTGGGGCCCATTATATTGTTTGATGTACTATGTAAGGCCATTATATTGTATGGATCACTGTATGGGGCCCATTATACTGTATGGAGCATTATGTGGGGCCATTATACTGTATGGAACACTATTTGGGGCCATTATATAGTATGGAGCACTATTTGGGGCCCACTATACTGTATGGAGCACTATTTGGGGCCATTATACTGTATGAGCACTATTTGGGGCCATTATATAGTATGGAGAACTCTTTGGGGCCAACTATACTGTATGGATCACTATTTGGGGCCATTATACTGCATGGATGGCTGTGTGGGGATTGCAGTGGGAGTATTATACTGTGATGGGGTCACCATTCTTTGTTTTGAGAATTGAGGGAGGTCAGGTACAGTAGGATCATCATACCGTGCTTGTGGAGGGTTTCGTGGAGGAATTCACTATGGGGGTATCATACTGTGTTCGGGGCACTTTTGTTTGCCTAACACTTTATTATCTGTATTATTCAAAGGTTTTTTTTATCCTTTGTTAATACGCATTTAGATGAGGTCACTGGGCCGTAGGCTTTATACTGCTCCTACATAACATGTTACATTATTCCAATATTTTATTCTAACATCTATTAGAATGTATTTTGTTCACGGGACGGCCCCTTTATGTTTGTTTCCATATGAAAATGTTCATTGTTATTTTTGATAATAAGAAAAAACTTTCTCAACTTTTTGACATTTTTTGTTAATAAGTATCAAGGGTGGCCCACGAGTTTGTCCAAGCTTCTAATTTTGGCCCCTGTGTACTTCAGTTTGACTTCCCTGATAAATGAACCTCACAACTGTTATATCTTTGTTTCCTGTAGGTTGAGCCCATTACCACCTTCTCTGTGCAGTCTGTTAATGAAGCGTCTCAGGAGAGCATCGAGCAGCACGCCGCCGCGCTTCCTGGTAATACCAGGATCATCAGACAGGTAAATGGGGAAATGGGCTCAAATAACGACAAAAATCAAATTCCAAGGCTCCGACCCAATGTCAGGAAGAGCCTGTTGGGAGCTCGGGGTTCTCCTGCCATATTGTCTATGGATGATGCATTGGGATGTGTGATGGAGGGCTGCGGACATTGCGTCCAGTCGAGGAGTCTTCTCGCTGCTTCTAATTCTCATTCATCCTCTTTTAGATGCAACAAGTTGAGTCTCTGCTTTTCACCGACGTCCATTATACCTGGGGAGGGAAACAAGGTGAATACTTCGTCTATGGACAGGAGAATAAAGCTTACTGCGGCAACTACCCCAAAAAATGCCGCTGCTGCGCGATCATGTGACCGGAGCAGGAAAAGCCGCCGAAAGTCACAGAACCAGTAGGATGCTGGGAGGTCGTCACCCTGATGGGTGCTGGATGCGGGGGTGCATTATAAGCCTGTTCTGGAGGAAATCCACCTAGAAAAACAAATCTCAAATTCAGGAATTACATTTTCACAATTTATCCGCTGGTCGGATCCAGAGAAGTCCTACTGAAATCTCTGGACCCTACTGTCATATCTGCCATGGCAAGGTGGAGAGGAAAGGGTTATTTTCCTGCGCTTTTCCTGGTGCAGTAATGGAAGCAAAGTGCAGCAATCAGGAACCTTATTTTTGGTTTTAGTTGGAGTTGCCCTTTTAACAGTTTATTATCCGGTAATTATGTTTAATGTATCATTCACTGTAATCATGAAATATAGATAAAAACACGACGTAACCGACCAATAATAAAAGGGAAATGATTAATCGATATTTGAGTGTGAATTGCAGATCTATAAAGACTTTCAAGGAATAATCCCCCCAGATCTGACCCCACAACCAGAGAGGGAAGCCGTCTCCAATAAAGTGCAGAATATTTTTATTACAAGTTGTAAAACTTCTGTTAGGACTTAAACGTCTCCCTCCCAATTCTAGGAGCCCCCTGTAGTCGGCGTTACACTACAGACCATGAGCAGAGCAGTGTCCGCAGATCTGACCGAGGACCTTAGCTCCAGATAACAGAGGCCACTAGATAAGTCATATCTGCTCTGACTGACGACATTACAATGTAACCTTTATTAAGATATTAAGAATGTATTTTAATTTCCACCGTACTATCTATGCCGTCTTATCCTATCTGACTAATTCTCAATCTGCTCTGGATACTAATAATGGATTAAAACAATATACTATGTTGCACCGTGTGTTATTCCACCAATAATAGATTCTGCTTTTATTTCAGGATCTCTGCTTTCATAGTCTACACTATCTAAATTAATAGTTTGTCCTATCATGCCTGTGACAGCGTATTATCGCTCGCTGCCCTGTTACTCATGTTCTATTATCATTGCCTCCATTATAAGGAGAAAGGATCAATTCCTATTTCAGAACAACTGAAAAGCCATTTCATTCATTCAAATTTAGCCATTAAAAGGTATCAACCACTGAGGACTCTCAATTCTAAATATTTTTCTATCTACTGGCTAACACGCTACCAAGATATATATCTTTCCTGTATTTCAGAACAGAAATTCTCTATCTTATTAGTGACACGGTCAGTGCATTATGCTGCTCTCATACAAGCTCCCAGCTCAGACGTTGGGTCCCGGATACCTGAACTTTCCACTGCTGATAATGTATCAGATTATTGTCAATGTTCGCCTGATGCTCAGCAGTAGTCAGTCTCCCCAAATGTATCTTCCACAATCTATCATTATACAGTGATCCTCCCTGCACTTTATCTCATAGTTTTTATTTATTTATTTATTATTTATTTATTACACATTGTGTTCACCTGATGCTCAGCAATATTGACAATAATAAAGAATCTGATACATTATCAGTTGTGGAAAGTTAAGGCCATGTTCACACTTTGCGGTTTTTACCGCGGAACCGCGGCGATTTTGATGCTGCGGGTCCGTAGCAGTTTCCATAGCGTTTACATTAACATGTAAACCCTATGGAAACCGCAAACCGCTGTGCACATGCTGCGGGAAAAACCGCGCAGAAACGCAGCGGTTTACAACCCGCAGCATGTCACTTCTTTGTGCAGAATCGCTGCGATTCTGCACCCATAGGAATGCATTGAACCGCTTACTTCCCGCATGGGGCTGTGCCCACGTTGCGGGAAGTAAGCGGTTAATGTGCGGGTGGTACCCGGGGTGGAGGAGAGGAGACTCTCCTCCAGGCCCTGGGAACCATATTTGGGTGTAAAAAAAAGAATTAAAATAAAAAATCATGCTATACTCACCTCTCAGCGCTGCCCGCGGCGTCCGGTCTCAGTTGCTGTGCCGAACAGGACCTGTGGTGACGTCGCGAAGGTCCTTGTCGGCACAGCCGCTTGCAGCGCCGGGGAGATCGCGACGTCAGAGGGTGAGTATAGCCAATTTTTATTATTTTTTACATTACTATTGATGCTGCATATTGCTGCATATGCAGCATCAATAGTACAGCAGTAATCCCGCAGCGGAAACCGCGGAACAAACCGCGATAAATCTGCAGGGATAACCGCAGCGGTTTTGCCCTGCAGATTTTCAATTCCGCTGCGGGATTAACCCGCAGAGGAACCCGCAACGTGTGAACATGGCCTATGGCTACTTTCACACTAGCGTTAACTGCATTACGTCGCAAATCCGTTTTTTGCCGAAAAAACGGATGCGTCAAAAAAAATGAAAAACGTATGCAACGCATACAGCATTTCGACGGATCCGTCGCAAATCCGCTAAACGTTTCCGTCGAAAATACTGGATGCGTTGCATACGTTGCATCCGTTTTTACCATCCGTTGCATCCGTTTTTACGATGGATCCGTTTTTAAAATGGGAGGCTCCCAAATTTGATTGGCTACTGGAAAATATGGAAAACTATATAGTTACTGTTTTTACAGCCCATCTTTGAGGGTTTTAGTTTTGTGGCAGCGATGGAAGGTGTTCTTGGGAGGATTGCGAGTTTGGTTACCGACGTTATCTTTGAGACGAATCGCCTGGATATCATAGTGCGGGAGAAGGAGGCGGCAGCGGAAAGGCGTAGGATGCTTCTGCAGCAACGGAGACGGAGACGACTGTGGATTCATCCAATTAATGAACTACGGATGATGATAAAGGGATCCAAACCCTAACCCTACCCCTAACCTCACACCTAACCGTTTAATGAACATTTTCTGACAGTCATAGTGCCATACGTGCTATACGTGGCACTGAAATATCGTGGCACTGAAATATCGTGGCACTTAAATACGTGGCACTTAAATACGTGGCACTTAAATACGTGGCACTTATATACGTGGCACTTAAATACGTGGAACTTAAATACGTGGCACTTAAATACGTGGCACTTATATACGTGGCACTTATATACGTGGCACTTAAATACGTGGCACTTAAATACGTGGCACTTAAATACGTGGCACTTATATACGTGGCACTTAAATACGTGGCACTTAAATACGTGGCACTTAAATACGTGGCACTTATATACGTGGCACTTATATACGTGGCACTTATATACGTGGCACTTATATACGTGGCACTTATATACGTGGCACTTATATACGTGGCACTTATATACGTGGCACTTATATACGTGGCACTTATATACGTGGCACTTATATACGTGGCACTTAAATACGTGGCACTTAAATACGTGGCACTTAAATACGTGGCACTTATATAAGTGCCACGTATATAAGTGCCACGTATATACGTGGCCATATATGTGGGGTTGAAGGCCCAGGCCAGGTTTATATAGATTTGGGGGTGTCTGGCCAATTGGCAACAAAATCCAGCTTCTGAGCATGCTCAGTGTAAAAAAACGTATTGCAGCGCTGCATTGCGTCGTACGACGTGTCCCGACGCATCCGTCGCTCATAGGCTTCCATTGTAGCCAACGACGCATGCCGCAGGATGCGTCGCAACACGTTTTTTAGGCGGAGACAAAAAACGCTACAAGCAACGTTTTTTGCCGACGACGTATCGCCAAATTTCGACGCATCCGTCGTAAAACGTACACGACGTATGTCAATCCGTCGCAATACGTCGCCAATACAAGTCTATGGGGAAAAAACGCATCCAGCAAAAACTTTTGCTGGATGCGTTTTTTCGAAAAAAAGACGTTTTGAGACGTAATGCAGTTAACGCTAGTGTGAAAGTAGCCTAAGGTATCCTGGACCCAAAGTCTGGACTAAGAGCTTGTATGAGAGCAGCATAATGCACTGACCGTGTCACTAATAAGATAGAGAATTTCTGTTCTGAAATAGGAATTGATCCTTTCTCCTTATAATTGAGGCAATGATAATAGCAGATGAGTAACAGGGCAGAGAGCGATAATACGCCATCACAGGCATGATGGGACAAACTATTAATTTAGAGAGTCACAAACAGAAAAGGTGGACGTAACAACTTAAATAAGAAGGAAGTCCATATCTATGCATCAACCTTAAATAATAATAGCATGTATTTCCTAAGCAATGAATGGCAGACCATGGATTGCAACAGAGTAATAAGTATAGGGACAGTAATATAGATGGTATAAAATTGCATTTATTGAACAATGAATGGCAAAAGTTGGCACATGTGAAAGAGTGCCCGCACTAATAGGCAATAAAATGCAAAAAACTATAAAAATAAACAACTAAATACAACATATGTAGCGCCCCCCACTGCTGCAGGGCCGAGGGGTACCCGGTACCGGGCCTCTGAGTCTCTGCTCTGGGGTTGTCACGGTGGCTAGACCCGGTCCGTGACCCTGCTGAGGGGCGTACAATGAAGGTGGAGGTATGGTGACGATGTTATGGTGCAGTGCAGGTCGCAGTAAATAACAAGGACACCAGGTTGCAGTCTCTTTACTTTTTTACTGAAGGTTTGGAGGTACCCAATCCAGAGCACTGTTAACAGGGCTGGCTGAGACCGGCCGGTCCAACAGCACATCCGGAGTTCCCTTTGCAGGTGGGAATCAGTGTCTACCTTCTAGCGCTGTGTGTTGTAGTCCTTCCTTGCTGAGCACCCCAGGATAGTCCTCACAACTGATTCTGTCTGTCTCCGATGTTCATCCTCTCCGTCCCCCAGGTGATATGGTTAGGACGCACCCGTATGACGGGGTAGGCCTGGAGTTCTTCCGGGACTCTAGAGTCGCCCCTCTCCCACAGCTGCCTCCGTTGTCTGCTTAGGTGTTTAAGTGAGACAGCCAACCTATAATTGGCTGTCCTGCCGTGGTTTGAAGTAATGCTTAAAGTCTCTTACTTTCTCGGCGTTCCGGCCACCGACTGTTTGCGCCTCAGAAGGATGTTGCCTCGATCTTACAGCACGACTCCTTCTGGTCCTATCGCCTCTTTGCTGTATTCCCGTTTTCTCACTTTTTGTCCTTTCTTAGGACTCTGTCAGGATCCCATCCCTGACAGGTCCTCTCTCTAGCTCTTCCCAGTTACTTCTCCCTCTGTCTTCCTGTCCAACCCCCAGTTTTACCAGAGTGTGAGGAGTGGCCTACTAGATAGAACCACCCCCCCTGGTGGCCGGAGTGTGAAGTGTAGTGTGAGTGTTACCTGGTCAGGTGAACTCCTTTAGTGCAGTCAGACGTAACATCACTCCCCTTAGTGGCAGAGCGACATTACTGCAACGACCAGGACTCTGGGGCGCTGCACTCCCCCCTGGTTAAATCCAGTACTCCCGGACTGGGAAAACAAGAACAACAATACATGTTAACAGAAAACACACAAAATTTTGAAACCTCATAAACAATTAAACATAACAGTGCTTCCCTTTATGGGAGGTGAGGACTCTTGAACGTTGCGAAAGTTAGGTCATGCACAGTTTATGACTCTCAGTTCAGTGGTTGAAACAGCGGGGACCCCAGGTAAACAAAGGGGTCCCCTTTTAGAAGTTTTTGGAGCAATTCACTGTCCATTACTCCGTTGTCCATTTTTAAAACCTGTAACAGAAGATATGCACACAAACATTTTCAACTAAATAGCAGCTCTCATTAATACCTCCAAGTTTTGTAGCGGAGGGGAGTTTGTTTCTGAGTGCTGCGTGTGGACCTTCGCAGCGCAGGGGTCGCTATTGACCTAACAGGGCCCGCTATGCTTGCTACCGCTGGTGTAGTGCACTGTCTTCTGGCTACACTTGTAGTGAGTCTGGGTAGCACTGGCAGGCTAGAGCTCTCAGGGCTGCTGCTACCAACAGTGGGTACGACAGATTCGCCGATAGCAGAGGGAGGACTTGCCGGTTCAACGGTTGGTATGGCATCTTCAGGTCGGATCTGCTGAGCTTGCGGACCGGGATGATCCGGCACCACAATTAGTTCTGGTGGGTTTGGTTGACAGAACGTTAGGACAGGTACCACGATGGCCTGATTTATCTGAGTCCAGGACTGGGGAAAATCACCAAGAACAGTGTGTATCATCTTCTCCTCCACAGGCGGGGAGATTCCCGGAGCCGTTTCCCTCTCTCTCAACTTATCAGGGCAGACCTTAAGGTGATCCCTGGATATCGCTGTCGAGGTCTCCCCTCTGTCCTTGCTGATGAGACAGACCTTCGTGTTGTCAAAATCGGATGGCAGGATGGTATACGGTTCCGCTTCCCATTGGTCATCGAGCTTGTGTAGTCTCCTCTTTCGTTTGAGTACTTGCTCACCAGGTGACAGGGGAATCGCAGGAGCGTGCTGGTTGTAGTCCCTTTCTTGTTTTTGCCTAGCCTGGGCGAGACTTCTTTCCACGCACTCCTGTACTTTGCGGTACCTTCGCTGCCTTTCTGCATCCCAATCTGCATCCGGCGAGGTATCTTCGGGGACTAGGACCCCCATGTCCAGATCAACGGGTAACTGGCTAGACCTTCCTCGCATCAGGTACGCTGGAGTGCAGTTGGTGGAATTTACTGGGATGTGATTGTATATATCCACCAAGTCAGGCAACTTTGTCGGCCACAGGTTCCGTTCCTCTACGGGCAAGATCTTCAATAAGTCGATCACCACTTGGTTCATCTTTTCGCACATCCCATTGGTTTGAGGATGGTACGGTGTGGTTCTGATCTTCTTACACCCGTACAGTTGGCAGAACTCTTGGAACACTTCTGCTTCGAATGCTGGTCCCTGATCGGTCAGTACCTTCTCCGGGTAGCTATGGGGCCTACAAAAGTACTGCTGGAAGGCCTTGGCGGCAGTCCTGGCCGTTAGATCCTTGACAGGTACAACCACCAAAAATCTGGAGTAGTGATCTACGATGGTAAGAGCGTAGATATAGCCTGACCGGCTAGGTGTCAGCTTCACATGATCCAGCGCGACCAGTTCGAGCGGCCGTTTGGTAATGATAGGCTGCAGGGGAGCCCGTTGGCTGCCACGGTCCTTCCTGCGTAGGCTACATGGACCGCACTCCCGACACCACTTCTCAATGGCTCTCTTCATGCCAATCCAATAGAACCTCCCTCGGAGCAGCCTCTCTAGCTTCCTCCATCCGAAGTGTCCGGCTCCATCGTGGTAGGCTCCCAGAACCATGGGCGCATCTCGCCTTGGCACCACTATCTGCCATACCAATTCATGAGTACGTGGGTCGATGCTCCTCCGGCACAGCTTGCTATCATGGATAAACAGTTTGCTTCTCCCCTTCCACAGCTGTCGTGTCTCCTGTGGGTCATCGGAGCCGGGATGCAACCTGTTATGATCCTAGTGGCAGAGGATCTCTGGCAAGTCTGCAAAAACATAAGAACTGCTCTAGGGAGGTGGAAACTGGGCTAACCGCATACCTGATCCTAACACACAACTAAAAGTAGCCGGTGAACGTGCCTACGTTGATTCTAGACGTCTCGAGCCAGCCGGAGAACTGACTACCCCTAGAGGGAAAATTAGACCTCACTTGCCTCCAGAGAAATTAAACCCCAAAGATATAGAAAGCCCCCAACAAATAATAACGGTGAGGCAAGAGGAAAACACAAACGTAGAGATGAACAAGATTCAGCAAAGTGAGGCCCACTAATCTAGATAGGCAGAAAATAGAAAGTGAACTATGCGGTCAGCAGAAAACCCTGCAAAAACATCCACGCTGAATATTCAAGAACCCCCACACCGACTGACGATGTGAGGGGAGAATATCAGCACCCTAGAGCTTCCAGCGAACTAGAAAATCACATATTGAGCAGGCTGGACAAAAAACACTGAAAATGCAAATGATCCAAAGAATGCAAACAGGACTTATCTTTTCTTGCATGAGTCAGATGGCAAGGAATCAGGAGGAGACCAAATAGAACTGAATACATCGATTCCAGGCAAGAGACTGAGTCCAAAGAAGGACTAAATAGGGAACACCCACAGCTAAATGAAACAGCTGAAGCCCAGGCTAGCAGAAAGACATGAGTCATACAATACCATTAGTGACCACAAGAGGGAGCCCAGAAACACGGTTCACAACAGTACCCCCCCTTGAGGAGGGGTCACCGAACCCTCACCAAGACCCCCAGGGCGATCAGGATGAGCAGCGTGAAATGCATGAACCAAATCAGCCGCATGAACATCAGAGGCAACAACCCAGGAATTATCCTCCTGACCATAGCCCTTCCACTTAACCAAATACTGCAGTCTACGTCTAGAGATACGAGAATCCAAGATCTTCTCTACCACGTACTCCAACTCGCCCTCAACCAAAACCGGGGCAGGAGGCTCAACAGCAGGAACCACCGGCACCACGTATCGCCGCAACAAGGACCTATGGAACACATTATGAATAGCAAATGACGCTGGAAGGTCCAAACGAAAAGACACCGGGTTAAGGATTTCCAAAATCTTATAAGGACCGATAAAGCGAGGCTTGAACTTAGGAGAGGAGACCTTCAAAGGAACATGCCGAGAAGACAACCAAACCAAATCTCCAACACAAAGTCGGGGACCCACACCGCGGCGGCGGTTGGCAAAACGCTGAGCCTTCTCCTGTGACAATTTCAAATTGTCCACCACATGGTTCCAAATCCGCTGCAACCTATCCACCACAGAATCAACCCCAGGACAGTCAGAAGGTTCAACCTGGCCCGAGGAAAAACGAGGATGAAAACCAGAATTGCAGAAAAAGGGCGAAACCAAAGTGGCAGAACTAGCCCTATTATTAAGGGCAAACTCGGCCAGTGGCAAAAAGGTCACCCAATCATCCTGATCCGCAGAAACAAAACATCTTAAATAAGTTTCCAACGTCTGATTAGTTCGCTCGGTTTGGCCATTAGTCTGAGGATGAAAAGCCGATGAGAACGACAAGGCAATACCCATCTTAGCACAAAAGGATCGCCAGAATCTGGACACAAACTGGGATCCTCTGTCAGACACAATATTCTCAGGGATGCCGTGCAAACGAACCACATTCTGAAAGAACAAAGGAACCAAATCGGAGGAAGAAGGCAACTTAGGTAAGGGCACCAAATGGACCATTTTGGAAAAACGATCGCACACCACCCAGATGACTGACATCTTCTGAGACACTGGAAGATCCGAAATGAAATCCATGGAAATGTGCGTCCAAGGCCTCTTCGGGATAGGCAAGGGCAAAAGCAACCCGCTGGCAAGGCTTAGCCCGAGCACAAATCCCACAGGACTGCACAAAGGAACGCACATCCCGCGACAAGGAAGGCCACCAAAAGGACCTAGCCACCAAATCTCTGGTACCAAAAATCCCAGGATGCCCCGCCAACACCGAAGAATGAACCTCGGAAATAACTCTGCTGGTCCATCTATCAGGGACAAACAGTCTCTCTGGTGGGCAACGATCAGGTCTATCAGCCTGAAATTTCTGCAGCACACGTCGCAAATCTGGGGAAATGGCAGACAAAATCACTCCCTCTCTGAGAATACCAGCCGGTTCAGAGACTCCCGGAGAGTCAGGCACAAAACTCCTAGAAAGCGCATCAGCCTTCACGTTCTTCGAACCAAGCAGGTATGAGACCACAAAGTCAAAACGGGAGAAAAACAACGACCAACGAGCCTGTCTAGGATTCAGACGCTTGGCAGACTCGAGATAAATAAGATTTTTATGATCAGTCAAGACCACCACACGATCCTTAGCTCCCTCGAGCCAATGTCGCCACTCCTCAAATGCCCACTTCATAGCCAGCAACTCCCGATTACCAACATCATAGTTCCGCTCAGCAGGCGAAAATTTTCTGGAAAAGAAAGCAAATGGCTTCATCACAGAGCCATCAGAGCTTCTCTGCGAGAAAACGGCCCCCGCACCAATCTCAGAAGCATCAACTTCAACCTGGAAGGGAAGAGAGACATCCGGCTGGCACAAGGCTGGCGCTGAAGTAAACCGGTGCTTCAGCTCCCGAAAGGCCTCCACGGCCGCAGGAGACCAATTAGCAACATCGGAACCTTTCTTGGTCATATCCGTCAAAGGTTTAACTACGCTAGAAAAATTAGCGATAAAACGACGGTAAAAGTTAGCAAAGCCCAAGAACTTCTGAAGGCTCTTAACAGACGTGGGCTGAGTCCAGTCATGAATGGCACGGACCTTGACTGGGTCCATCTCCACAGTAGAAGGGGAAAAGATGAAACCCAAAAAAGAAACCTTCTGTACTCCAAAGAGACATTTTGAGCCCTTCACAAACAAAGCATTATCATGCAGAACCTGAAACACCATCCTGACCTGGTTCACATGGGACTCCCAATCATCAGAAAAAAACAAAATATCATCCAGATAAACAATCATAAATTTATCCAGATATTTTCGGAAGATATCATGCATGAAGGACTGAAACACAGAAGGAGCATTAGAGAGTCCAAAAGGCATCACCAAGTACTCAAAATGACCCTCGGGCGTATTAAATGCCGTTTTCCATTCATCTCCCTGCTTAATGCGCACAAGGTTATACGCACTACGAAGATCTATCTTGGTGAACCAACTGGCACCCTTAATCCGAGCAAACAAATCAGACAACAAAGGCAAAGGATACTGAAATCTGGCCGTGATCTTATTCAGAAGACGATAATCTATACAAGGTCTCAAAGACCCGTCTTTCTTGGCCACAAAAAAAAATCCTGCACCAAGAGGGGAAGAGGATGGACGGATATGTCCCTTCTCCAAAGACTCCTTTATATAACTCCGCATCGCGGCATGCTCTGGTACAGATAAATTAAAGAGTCGACCTTTAGGAAATTTACTACCAGGAATCAAATTTATAGCACAATCACAGTCCCTATGAGGAGGAAGGGCACTGGACCTGGGCTCACTAAATACATCCTGGTAATCTGACAAAAACTCAGGGGTCTCAGAAGGAGTGGAAGAAGCAATAGACACCAACGGAGTATCGCCATGAATCCCCTGACAACCCCAACTTGACACAGTCATAGCATTCCAATCCAAAACTGGATTATGGATCTGTAGCCATGGCAGACCCAAAACGACAACATCATGCAAATCATGGAAGCGAATCACCTCCTGATGTACAGGAGTCATGCACATGGTCACCTGCGTCCAATACTGAGGCTTATTCTCCGCCAACGGCGTAGCATCAATTCCTCTAAGAGGAATAGGAATTTCCAAAGGCTCCAGGACAAAACCACAGCGCCTGGCAAACGACAAATCCATCAGACTCAGAGCAGCACCTGAGTCCACAAAAGCCATGACTGAGTAAGGAGACAATGAACAAATTAAGGTTACAGACAAAATAAATTTAGGCTGTAAAGTACTAATGGCGACAGGATTAACAACTCTTTTTAAGCGCTTAGAGCATGCTGAGATAACATGCGTTGAATCACCACAGTAAAAACACAACCCATTTTGACGTCTATGATTTTGCCGTTCGGCTCTGGTCAGAATTCTGTCACATTGCATAGAGTCAGGTGTCCGTTCAGACAGCACCGCCAAAGGATTAGCAGATTTGCGCTCCCGCAAACGCCGATCAATTTGAATGGCCAGAGCCATTGAATCATTCAGACTTGTAGGGATAGGAAACCCCACCATCACATTCTTAATGGCTTCAGAAAGACCATTTCTGAAATTTGCTGCCAGGGCACACTCATTCCATTGAGTAAGCACGGACCATTTCCGAAATTTTTGACAATACACCTCCGCATCGTCCTGACCTTGAGAGATAGCTAGCAATGCCTTTTCAGCCTGATTTTCAAGATTAGGCTCCTCATAAAGCAAACCAAGCGCCAGAAAAAACGCATCAACATTCACCAATGCAGGATCTCCTGGCGCCAGAGAGAAAGCCCAATCTTGAGGGTTGCCACGCAAGAAGGAGATAACAATTTTAACTTGCTGAGCGGAATCACCAGAGGAACGAGGTCTCAGAGACAGAAACAATTTACAATTATTCCTAAAATTCAGGAACTTAGATCTATCTCCCAAAAACAGCTCAGGAATAGGTATTTTTGGTTCAGACATAGGGCTATGGATAACAAAATCCTGAATGCTTTGCACCCTAGCAGCCAGCTGATCCACACTAGAAGTCAGAGTCTGAACATTCATGTCTGCAGCTGAGCTCCAAGCCACTCAGAGTATAAGGGGATGGAAGAAGCTAGACAAACTGCAGCAAAAAAAAAAAAATACTCAGACTTCTTTTTAATCCCGCTTCTGCGATGCAATAAACATTTCCTTTTGGCCTGGAATACTGTTATGATCCTAGTGGCAGAGGATCTCTGGCAAGTCTGCAAAAACATAAGAACTGCTCTAGGGAGGTGGAAACTGGGCTAACCGCATACCTGATCCTAACACACAACTAAAAGTAGCCGGTGAACGTGCCTACGTTGATTCTAGACGTCTCGAGCCAGCCGGAGAACTGACTACCCCTAGAGGGAAAATTAGACCTCACTTGCCTCCAGAGAAATTAAACCCCAAAGATATAGAAAGCCCCCAACAAATAATAACGGTGAGGCAAGAGGAAAACACAAACGTAGAGATGAACAAGATTCAGCAAAGTGAGGCCCACTAATCTAGATAGGCAGAAAATAGAAAGTGAACTATGCGGTCAGCAGAAAACCCTGCAAAAACATCCACGCTGAATATTCAAGAACCCCCACACCGACTGACGATGTGAAGGGAGAATATCAGCACCCTAGAGCTTCCAGCGAACTAGAAAATCACATATTGAGCAGGCTGGACAAAAAACACTGAAAATGCAAATGATCCAAAGAATGCAAACAGGACTTAGCTTTTCTTGCATGAGTCAGATGGCAAGGAATCAGGAGGAGACCAAATAGAACTGAATACATCGATTCCAGGCAAGAGACTGAGTCCAAAGGAGGACTAAATAGGGAACACCCACAGCTAAATGAAACAGCTGAAGCCCAGGCTAGCAGAAAGACATGAGTCATACAATACCATTAGTGACCACAAGAGGGAGCCCAGAAACACGGTTCACAACAGCAACCCTGCCTGCGTCAGGAGCTCTTTCACCCGACGGACCGCGGGGTCACCATCCTGGGTCTCCGCCCATCCGTGATGGGGCAGGGGATTCAGCGTGGCATCCTGTTGGTTTTTGTGCCTGTTCTTCACATGATGGGAGTGCTGAGCGGCTTTGGGGCGATGGAATGCAGGCAGCTCCACCTCTTCAAGTGCCTCCGGGTCCTCCCCCGTTTCTGGCAAATTGGGCATTCGAGACAAGGCATCGGCATTCGCATTCTTGCGTCCTGCCCGGTACTTGATGGTGAAGTCGTAGTTGGACAGCCGGGCCATCCACCGCTGTTCCAAGGCCCCGAGTTTGGCGGTATCCAAGTGCGTCAGCGGATTGTTATCCGTGAAAACGGTGAATTTCGCCGAGGCCAGGTAGTGTTTGAACCTCTCTGTCACTGCCCAGACGATGGCAAGGAATTCCAGCTTAAAGGAACTGTAGTTGTCAGGGTTCCTTTCCGTGGGACGGAGCTTCTTGCTGGCGTAAGCGATTACCCTCTCCTTGCCTTTCTGGACCTGGACCTCCTACATTGCTGGCATCCGTATACAGCACAAATGGTTGGTCGTATTCAGGGTAGGCCAGTACCTCTTCTCCCGTCAGTGCCGACTTCAAGCAAGTGGAGGATCCTTCCAGCCCCTCGTTCCAATCAAATGGGGTGTTCTTCCCCTTGGTCTTCTTTGATTGGCCCACCAACAGGTCTTGCAAGGGCGCGGCCTTCTTGGTGAAGTCCTTAATGAACCTCCGGTAATAGCCTACCAGCCCGAGGAACTGCCGGACTTCGTGGAGGTTGCTGGGCTTCGGCCAGTCCTGGATCACCGTGACCTTGTCGGGGTCTGGGGCCACTCCTTCAGCGCTCACCACATGGCCCAGGTACTCCACTTTAGGTTTCAGCAGATGACATTTGGACGGTTTCACCTTTAAGCCAAAGTTGGACAGGGCCTCAAACACCTCAGCCAGGTGCTTCAGATGGTCTTCGTAGGTCTTAGAGAAGACAATGAAATCATCCAAATACAGCAGTACGGTTTCAAAGTTCTTGTGCCCCAGACAGCACTCCATCATCCTCTGGAACGTCCCCGGGGCATTGCACAACCCGAAGGGCATGTAGTTGAATTCGCAGAGACCCATTGGTGTCGTGAAGGCCATCTTCTCTTTGTCCACCTCTGCCACGGGAACCTGCCAGTATCCACTGGTGAGATCTAAGGTAGAGAAATAGTTAGCAGATTTTAAGGCAGCCAGAGACTCCTCTATCCTGGGCAGTGGGTATGCATCCTTATGTGTGATGCGATTCAACTGCCTGTAATCAACGCACATCCTCATTGTACCATCTTTCTTTTTATCAAGGACTAATGGAGCTGCCCAGGGGCTACAACTGTCTCTCACCACCCCAGCCTCCTTCATTTCTCGCAACATGTCCTTGGCACACTGGTAATGAGCTGGGGGTACAGGGCGGTATCTCTCTTTTATGGGTCGGTGATCTCCCGTGGGGATATGATGTTGAATCCCCTTCACCTGCCCAAAATCTAAGGGGTGTTTGCTAAATACCCGCTCGTACTCGTGAACCACCCTGTAAGCCCCTGTTTCTGATGGGATGGGGTGGAGTCAGTGCCCACATGCAATTCCCGACACCAATCTTTCGAGTGCCCTGCAGAACCGTTGTCCTCCGCCAGGTTAGACGGGGCCAAGGGTCCAGGTGTCTGTATCACACTATTATTGACGGCGAACAGTTTGGCAAGCGTGACATACTTGGTAAGGTGGACCTCTTCCTCCCCACAATTAAGGACACGTACGGGCACCCTCCTGTTGTGAATTTGCTTTTTGCTCCCTCTAGTGGTTACTAGTTTTTTGACTCTGGTTTTTCTGTCATTCCTTTTATCCGCACCTGGGTCGTTAGTTAGGGGTGTTGCTATATAAGCTCCCTAGACCTTCAGTTCAATGCCTGGCAACGTAGTTATCAGAGCTAGTCTGCTGTGCTCTTGTCTACTGATCCTGGTTCCAGTTATATCAGCTAAGTCTGCCTTTTGCTTTTTGCTATTTGTTTTGGTTTTGTATTTTTGTCCAGCTTGTTCCAAATCTATTTCCTGACCTTTGCTGGAAGCTCTAGGGGGCTGGTGTTCTCCCCCCGGACCGTTAGACGGTTCGGGGGTTCTTGAATTTCCAGTGTGGATTTTGATAGGGTTTTTGTTGACCATATAAGTTACCTTTCTTTATTCTGCTATCAGTAAGCGGGCCTCTCTGTGCTAAACCTGGTTCATTTCTGTGTTTGTCATTTCCTCTTACCTCACCGTTATTATTTGTGGGGGGCTTCTATCCAGCTTTGGGGTCCCCTTCTCTGGAGGCAAGAAAGGTCTTTTGTTTTCCTCTACTAGGGGTAGCTAGATTCTCCGGCTGGAGCGTGTCATCTAGAATCAACGTAGGAATGATCCCCGGCTACTTCTAGTGTTGGCGTTAGGAGTAGATATATGGTCAACCCAGTTACCACAGCCCTATGAGCTGGATTTTTGTATTCTGCAGACTTCCACGTACCTCTGAGACCCTCGCCATTGGGGTCATAAAGTTTGCCAGGCCAGTATTAAATGTTTAATGCGTTGCAGAAGAGGGATTATAAGAAAGAAGATTCTGAGTTTTTTTTTGTTTTTTTTTTCTTTCTTCTTCCCCTTTACCTCAGAGTGGCTATGCTTGCTGCAGACATGAATGTCCAGACCTTGATTACAAGTGTGGACCAGCTGGCTACTCGTGTGCAGGGCATACAAGACTATGTTATCAGAAATCCTAGGTCAGAACCTAAAATACCGATTCCTGAACTGTTTTCCGGAGACAGGTTTAAGTTTAGGAATTTTGTGAATAATTGTAAATTGTTTTTGTCCCTGAGACCCTGTTCATCTGGAGACTCTGCTCAGCAAGTAAAAATAGTTATTTCGTTCTTACGGGGCGACCCTCAGGATTGGGCTTTTTCGCTGGCGCCAGGAGATCCGGCATTGGCTGATATTGATGCGTTTTTTCTGGCGCTCGGTTTACTTTATGAGGAACCCAATCTTGAGATTCAGGCAGAAAAGGCCTTGCTGGCTATGTCTCAGGGGCAGGACGAGGCTGAAGTGTACTGCCAAAAATTTCGGAAATGGTCCGTGCTGACACATTGGAACGAGTGTGCACTGGCCGCTAATTTTAGAAATGGCCTTTCTGAAGCCATTAAGAATGTTATGGTGGGTTTTCCCATTCCCACAGGTCTCAATGATACTATGGCACTGGCTATTCAAATTGACCGGCGGTTGCGGGAGCGCAAAACCGCAAATTCCCTCATGGTGTTGTCTGAACAGACACCTAATTCTGTGCAATGTGATAGAAAAACCGCAAATTCCCTCATGGTGTTGTCTGAACAGACACCTGATTTAATGCAATGTGATAGAATCCTGACTAGAAATGAGCGGAAAATTCATAGACGCCGGAATGGCTTGTGCTACTACTGTGGTGATTCTACACATGTTATCTCAGCATGCTCTAAACGTATAGCTAAGGTTGTTAGTCCTGTCACCGTTGGTAATTTGCAACCTAAATTTATTCTGTCTGTAACTTTGATTTGCTCACTGTCGTCTTATCCTGTCATGGCGTTTGTAGATTCAGGTGCTGCCCTGAGTCTTATGGATCTGTCATTTGCTAAGCACTGTGGTTTTACTCTTGAACCATTAGAAAATCCTATTCCTCTTAGGGGTATTGATGCTACGCCATTGGCAGCAAATAAACCGCAGTATTGGACACAGGTTACCATGTGCATGACTCCTGAACACCGCGAGGTGATACGTTTCCTGGTGTTACATAAAATGCATGATTTGGTTGTTTTAGGGCTGCCATGGTTACAGACCCATAATCCAGTCCTGGACTGGAAGGCTATGTCAGTCTCAAGTTGGGGCTGTCGTGGTATTCATGAGGATTCCCTGCCTGTGTCTATTGCTTCTTCTACGCCTTCGGAAGTTCCGGAGTATTTGTCTGATTATCAGGATGTCTTCAGTGAGTCTGAGTCCAGTGCACTGCCTCCTCATAGGGACTGTGACTGTGCTATAGATTTGATTCCAGGCAGTAAATTTCCTAAGGGAAGACTGTTTAATCTGTCGGTACCTGAACATACCGCTATGCGTTCATATATCAAGGAGTCTCTGGAGAAAGGACATATTCGTCCGTCTTCTTCCCCCCTTGGTGCGGGATTCTTTTTTGTGGCAAAAAAGGACGGATCTTTGAGACCTTGTATTGATTATCGGCTTTTAAATAAGATCACTGTCAAATTTCAGTATCCTTTACCGCTGTTGTCTGACTTGTTTGCCCGGATTAAAGGTGCCAAGTGGTTCACCAAGATAGACCTTCGTGGTGCGTACAACCTTGTGCGCATTAAGCAAGGTGATGAATGGAAAACCGCATTCAATACGCCCGAAGGTCATTTTGAGTACTTGGTGATGCCTTTTGGGCTCTCCAATGCGCCTTCAGTTTTTCAGTCCTTTATGCATGACATTTTCCGGAAGTATCTGGATAAATTTTTGATTGTTTATCTGGATGATATTTTGGTTTTTTCTGATGATTGGGATTCGCATGTGGAGCAGGTCAGGTTGGTCTTTAAAATTTTGCGTGAAAATTCTTTGTTTGTCAAGGGCTCAAAGTGTCTCTTTGGTGTACAGAAGGTTCCCTTTTTGGGGTTCATTTTTTCCCCTTCTGCTGTGGAGATGGACCCAGTCAAGGTCCGAGCTATTCTTGATTGGACTCAGCCCTCGTCGGTTAAGAGTCTTCAGAAGTTCTTGGGTTTCGCTAACTTCTACCGTCGTTTTATCGCTAATTTTTCTAGCATTGTGAAACCGTTGACGGATATGACCAAGAAGGGCTCCGATGTAGCTAACTGGGCTCCTGCTGCCGTGGAGGCTTTCCAGGAGTTGAAGCGCCGGTTTACTTCGGCGCCTGTTTTGTGCCAGCCCGATGTCTCACTTCCCTTTCAGGTTGAGGTGGATGCTTCAGAGATTGGAGCAGGGGCCGTTTTGTCGCAGAGAGGCCCTGGTTGCTCTGTTATGAAACCTTGTGCCTTTTTCTCCAGGAAGTTTTCGCCTGCCGAGCGAAATTATGATGTGGGCAATCGGGAGTTGTTGGCCATGAAATGGGCATTTGAGGAGTGGCGTCATTGGCTCGAGGGTGCTAAGCATCGTGTGGTGGTCTTGACTGATCACAAAAATCTGATGTATCTCGAGTCTGCTAAACGCCTTAATCCGAGACAGGCCCGCTGGTCATTGTTTTTCTCCCGCTTTGATTTTGTTGTCTCGTATTTACCAGGTTCAAAGAATGTGAAGGCCGATGCTCTTTCTAGGAGCTTTGTGCCTGATGCTCCTGGAGTCGCTGATCCTGTTGGTATTCTTAAAGATGGAGTTATCTTGTCAGCTATTTCTCCGGATCTGCGACGTGTGTTGCAGAGATTTCAGGCTGATAGGCCTGAGTCTTGTCCACCTGACAGACTGTTTGTCCCGGATAAATGGACCAGCAGAGTCATTTCCGAGGTTCATTCCTCGGTGTTGGCAGGTCACCCGGGAATTTTTGGCACCAGAGATCTGGTGGCCAGGTCCTTTTGGTGGCCTTCCTTGTCAAGGGATGTGCGGTCATTTGTGCAGTCCTGTGGGACTTGTGCTCGAGCTAAGCCTTGCTGTTCTCGTGCCAGCGGTTTGCTCTTGCCCTTGCCTGTCCCGAAGAGACCTTGGACACATATCTCCATGGATTTCATTTCTGATCTTCCGCTATCTCAGGGCATGTCCGTTATCTGGGTGATATGTGATCGCTTCTCCAAGATGGTCCATTTGGTTCCTTTGCCTAAGCTGCCTTCCTCTTCCGATCTGGTTCCTGTGTTTTTCCAGAACGTGGTTCGTTTGCACGGCATCCCTGAGAATATTGTGTCAGACAGAGGATCCCAGTTCGTTTCTAGGTTCTGGCGATCCTTTTGTAGTAGGATGGGCATTGATTTGTCGTTTTCGTCTGCTTTCCATCCTCAGACTAATGGACAGACGGAGCGAACCAATCAGACTTTGGAGGCTTATTTGAGGTGTTTTGTCTCTGCTGATCAGGACGATTGGGTGACATTCTTGCCGTTGGCTGAGTTTGCCCTTAATAATCGGGCTAGTTCCGCCACCTTGGTTTCGCCTTTTTTCTGCAACTCTGGTTTCCATCCTCGCTTTTCTTCGGGTCATGTGGAGCCTTCTGACTGTCCTGGGGTGGATTCTGTGGTAGATAGGTTGCAGCGGATCTGGAATCATGTGGTGGACAACTTGAAGTTGTCACAGGAGAGGGCTCAGCGCTTTGCCAACCGCCGCCGCGGTGTGGGTCCCCGACTACGCGTTGGGGATTTGGTATGGCTTTCTTCCCGTTTTGTTCCTATGAAGGTCTCCTCTCCCAAATTTAAACCTCGTTTTATTGGGCCTTACAAGATATTGGAAATCCTTAATCCTGTATCTTTTCGTCTGGATCTTCCTGTGTCGTTTGCTATTCACAATGTATTTCATAGGTCCTTGTTGCGGCGGTACATTGTGCCTGTAGTTCCTTCTGCTGAGCCTCCTGCTCCGGTGTTGGTTGAGGGCGAGTTGGACTACGTGGTGGAGAAGATCTTGGATTCTCGCCTCGCCAGGCGGAGGCTTCAGTACCTGGTCAAGTGGAAGGGCTATGGTCAGGAGGATAATTCCTGGGTGGTCGCCTCTGATGTTCATGCGGCCGATTTAGTTCGTGCCTTTCATGCCGCTCATCCTGATCGCCCTGGTGGTCGTGGTGAGGGTTCGGTGACCCCTCACTAAGGGGGGGGTACTGTTGTGAATTTGCTTTTTGCTCCCTCTAGTGGTTACTAGTTTTTTGACTCTGGTTTTTCTGTCATTCCTTTTATCCGCACCTAGGTCGTTAGTTAGGGGTGTTGCTATATAAGCTCCCTAGACCTTCAGTTCAATGCCTGGCAACGTAGTTATCAGAGCTAGTCTGCTGTGCTCTTGTCTACTGATCCTGGTTCCAGTTATATCAGCTAAGTCTGCCTTTTGCTTTTTGCTATTTGTTTTGGTTTTGTATTTTTGTCCAGCTTGTTCCAAATCTATTTCCTGACCTTTGCTGGAAGCTCTAGGGGGCTGGTGTTCTCCCCCCGGACCGTTAGACGGTTCGGGGGTTCTTGAATTTCCAGTGTGGATTTTGATAGGGTTTTTGTTGACCATATAAGTTACCTTTCTTTATTCTGCTATCAGTAAGCGGGCCTCTCTGTGCTAAACCTGGTTCATTTCTGTGTTTGTCATTTCCTCTTACCTCACCGTTATTATTTGTGGGGGGCTTCTATCCAGCTTTGGGGTCCCCTTCTCTGGAGGCAAGAAAGGTCTTTTGTTTTCCTCTACTAGGGGTAGCTAGATTCTCCGGCTGGAGCGTGTCATCTAGAATCAACGTAGGAATGATCCCCGGCTACTTCTAGTGTTGGCGTTAGGAGTAGATATATGGTCAACCCAGTTACCACAGCCCTATGAGCTGGATTTTTGTATTCTGCAGACTTCCACGTACCTCTGAGACCCTCGCCATTGGGGTCATAACACCCTCCCCTGGCGGACGTCGACCACCCCCTGGCTCTCAAGAGAGTAGGCCTATTGCCTGAATACACGGGTTCTACCAGGGCCTGGTAGTCCTTTCCCCTGAGGCCTATGGCTGCCCGACACCATATTAACATTTCACTCCTGGGGGGTATCGCGATGGGGTTTGAATCACTCACAGTGACACGACCAATCTCACCACCAGTCAGCTCTACCTGCTGTCTCTGCATCAGAGCTCTGATTTCTTTTTGCAGGGCACGTTGTTCACTGTGGCCAGCGGTTTCTGCTACCTGTTGTAACAAGACAATAACTTCTGCAAGACAATTTTCTATAACATTGGTACCGATGGTCATCATGGGATTACATTCACGGCGGTTAATATCAACAATTACAATCCCTTGGGCCTTCAGTTCCACCCACCCCACCTTGATGGTGACCTCTTTATATCCCACTTGTGGCAACGGCTGACCATTACTGGCTATGATGGTGAAATCGTCATCGGGGCCACGAGTATTATCGGTGTCCTCCCAATACCGTTTATAAAGCACGTAAGGCACAGTCGTCACCTGAGAACCGGTGTCCAGCAGAGCGTTCATGGGGATACCGTCGATCACAACAAGAAAAAATGGTCGCCCTCCAACATATTTGGCTCTCCAATGCTGCGGGCCTGACCGTCCTACTCCTGGGGGTTGGCCCTTTGCCCCAGGGGTTGCTCGTTTAAAGGACAGTACCTTGCAAGGTGGCCCACCTGGTGACAGCGGCGGCAGATGGGTCGTCCGTCCTGATGGAAGCGATCGCTGTCCCGGGGTCTGGTCGGTGGAGTCCTCCTCTGTCGCATCCAGGGAACATCTTCTGGTCTGGAGGCCAGCTGGACCTTCTCCTTGGGGGCCTCCTGTAGGGACTGCACCGTCCGGGCTAGGGCAGCAACGCTCTTGGTCAGCTCCTGCATCTGGAGGCGGAGTCCTGCAGGGGAGTCGTCCTCCAGGATCTGGGCATCAGCCTCGGCAGCGACTGGGGCATCCGACGCCACCTCCTGGTGGTATGTGAGGGCGGGACGCCTGGGTGGCATTGCACGGCTGGGCTGTCGCTCCTGCAGTGCCTGGATAGCTTTATCCTTGAATTGCGCAAAAGTCAAGTCTGGCTTCTGCATGGCCAGGAAGTGTAATTGGCCCCTTTGGTGACTGCACAGGAGCCCCTCAATGAACCGCTCTTTCAGGAGTTTATCCTCATCCTGCATGCTGCCGGGGTCACTCTGCTTAATGGCCCGCATCGCCTCCTGGAGATTAAGGGCATAGTCCGGTAAGCTATCCTGCGGTCTCTGTTTGCATCCATAGAAAGTCAATTTAATTTCTGTAGCAGTGCGAGTATCGAAGGTGGCTTTAAGCTTTGCAAAAACCTGCTGTGCAGTTCCCTTATCCTCGGCGGGCCAGGACTTCACTTCTCTCAGAGCCGCCCCAAAGAGTTGGCCGATTATCATATAAACCTTCTGAGGCTCCGTCAGGGGATAGAACTCGAGCAGGCTGCAGAGCCCTTCTTTAAAGTCAGTGAATGTATGCGACTCCCCAGAGTATCGTGGGAGCCAGGCCGCTCCGGGCAGGTACGGCATAGAGAAGGGCATTATGGCTTTTGTGGTAGCGGCAGCGTCCGACTGGCTGAGGGGGGCAGCGGGTTCTGCGGCAACCGGTGGTAGTATTAGGGCCACGGCTTCGTCCGCTGCAGGGACCGGAGCTGCCCCTGCGTCCCCGGCTGCGACCGCCGCCCCCGCTCCTCCCGACTCAGACATGGCTGTCCCTTCCTCCCACTAAGCTGCTGGAGGTCGGAGTTCCTCTTCCGGGGTTGGCACTTCACCTCGCTTTCTCGTTCCGCGCTTCTTGTGAACGGTTCCGCCCACGAAGCTAAGGCTCCTCCCTCCGCGCACGGCAATGGCGAATTGTGGCGGGAACTCTTGGCAGCAATTGGCAACACACAGTCTTTGCACTAAGTCACAGTCCAAGCACAATAAATCACAGTTCCAAGGCACACATGACCTGATTCTTCAGGCTTAAGTAGATCCTGTTCGTGACGCCAAGTTGTAGCGCCCCCACTGCCGCAGGGCCGAGGGGTACCCGGTACCGGGCCTCTGAGTCTCTGCTCTGGGGTTGTCACGGTGGCTAGGCCCGGTCCGTGACCCTGCTGAGGGGCGTACAATGAAGGTGGAGGTATGGTGACGATGTTATGATGCGGTGCAGGCTGTAGTAAATAACGAGGACACCAGGTTGCAGTCTCTTTACCTCTTTACTGAAGGTTTTAGAATTCTCAGTCCAGAGCGCTGTCAACAGGGCTGTCAGAGACCGGCCGGTCCAACAGCACATCCGGAGTTCCCTTTGCAGGTGGGAATCAGTGTCTACCTTCTAGCGCCTGTGTGTTGTAGTCCTTCCCTGCTGAGCTCCCGGGATAGTCCTCACAACTTATTCTGTCTGTCTCTCATGTTCATTCTCTCCGTCCCCCAGGTGATATGGTAGGACGCACCCGTATGACGGGTAGGCCTGGAGTTCTTCCGGGACCCTAGAGTCGCCCCTCTCCCACAGCTGCCTCCGTTGTCTGCTTAGGTGATTTGTGTGAGACAGCCAACCTATAATTGGCTGTCCGGCCGTGGTTTGCAGTAGTACTTAGAGTCTCTTACTTTCTCAGCGTTCCGGCCACCGACTGTTTGCGCCTCAGAAGGATGTTGCCTCGATCTTACAGCACGACTCCTGGTCCTATCGCCTCTTTGCTGTATTCCTGTTTCTTCTCTCTTTTTGTCCTTTCTTAGGAATCTGTCAGGATCTCATCCCTGACAGGTCCTCTCACTAGCTCTTCCCAGTTACTTCTCTCTCTCTTCCTGTCCAACCCCCAGTTTTACCAGAGTGTGAGGAGTGGCCTACTAGATAGAACCACCCCCCCTGGTGGCCGGAGTGTGCAGTGTAGTGTGAGTGTTACCTGGTCAGGTGAACTCCTTTAGTACAGTCAGACGTAACATCACTCCCCTTAGTGGCAGAGCGACATTACTGCAACGACCAGGACTCTGGGGCGCTGCACATACACTTGATGTGAACGAATTGGGGACCAAACAAAAGATATAGTAAAATAGATGTTATACAGAACATACTAGATTGAGGAGCATAAAATCACCAAACCCCTGGTGGGTAATATCAAATGAGAAATAACAAACAAAATCACCTGGGTAAGGCCCTTAGTATAACGTCAGATCAATAGCCTCTATTGCTTAGGGAAATGATCATAAGAAATAATCCCTAGGGCCCATACATCAGATATCATGTGAAAAATGTGGTGTTAAAAATATAATAGCAATTTGCCAAACATGATGTGTTTAAACACCAAAATATAGCAGATTATAGTGCTGCCCAACAGTATACCTTGATGCGCCGCACCTCGAATCGAGGACCACCAACAGGTAACTTCTCCATGTGATACATGCTACTGTCATTTACACCCTGTATGCTATGTGCATGACACAGGTAGCATATCCCTCACCTATGATTATTGTTCCCTCACATTAGGACACTGACTTTTATTACTACACCAATAGTATTTAATTAATGTATGTTCTCACGTTGTTGATCCAGCCTTACAAGGGTATACTGTTGGGCAGCACTATAATCTGCTATATTTTGGTGTTTAAACACATCATGTTTGGCAAATTGCTATTATATTTTTAACACCACATTTTTCACATGATATCTGATGTATGGGCCCTAGGGATTATTTCTTATGATCATTTCCCTAAGCAATAGAGGCTATTAATCTGACTTTATACTAAGGCCATGTGCCCACGCAGCGAATTCCATTGCGGAATTTTCCGCAGCGGATTTGATAAATCCGCAGTGCAAAACCACTGCGGTTTTTCCTGCGGATTTATCGCGGTTTCTATTGCGGATTCCACTGCGGGTTTACACCTGCAGATTTCTATTGGAGCAGGTGTAAACCCACAGCGGAATCCGTACAAAGAATTGACATGCTGCGGAAAATAAACCGCTGCGTTTCTGCGCGTTTTTTTCCGCAGCATGTTCACTGTGGATTTCGTTTCCCATAGGTTTGCATTGTACTGTAAACTCATGGAAACTGCTGCGGACCCGCTGCGGTTCCGCAGCAAAATCCACAGCGTGTGCACGTACCCTAAGGGCCTTACCCAGATGACTTTGCTTGTTATTGCTCATTTGATATTACCCACCATGGGTTTGGTGATTTTATGCTCCTCAATGCAGGATGTTCTGTGTAACATCTATTTTACTATATCTTTTGTTTGGTCCCCAATTCATTTACATCAAGAGTATGTTGGGTTTAGTTTCTTTTTATTATTTTTTTGCATTTTAGTGCCTATTAGTGTGGGCACTCTTGCACATGTGCCAACTTTTGCCATTCATTGTTCAATAAAGGCAATTTTATACCATCTATATTACTGTCCCTATACTTATTAGGCTGCCGTCACACTATCAGTATTTGGTCAGTATTTTACATCAGTATTAGTAGCCAAAACCAGGAGTGGGTGATAAATGCAGAAGTGGAGCATATGTTTCTATTATACTTTTCCTCTAAGGGCTCATTTCCACATGCGAGAGACAAAACGGTCCGATTAACGGACTGAAAAAACGGAGGAAAATCATGCGAGTGTCATGCGAGTGTCATGCGATTTTTTATCGCAACATCCGTCTGACATCCGTATGACATCCGTATTGCTGTCCGATTTTTACGCACCGGTGTCCTTTGAAAAGCCGGCAAATCAGTGCTGTGTACAGTAAAATCACACTGACAAGTTAGAATAGAGAAGATATATACACATAGAATAGGTATATATACATATATATATGTCAGTGAGACACCTATATATGTATATTTATATTTAATGCAGCGCTAGATAGCATAAAAGCCCCTAATTCAATTGCCGGCTTTTCATTTCTCCTTCACAAACCCGACAGGATATGAGACATGATTACATACAGTAAACCATCTCATATCCCGTCTTTTATTACATCTTCCTCTTCACTAATGTAAGAAGTGTCTGTGTGTCAACTTTGGGGGCTCTAGCTATGAAATTAAAGGGTTAAATGGTGGAAAAAATTGGCGTGGGCTCCCGCGCAATTTTCTCCGCCAGAGTGGTAAAGCCAGTGACTGAGGGCAGATATTAATAGCCAGGAGAGGGTCCATGGTTATTGGCACCCCGTGGCTACAAACATCTGCCCCCAGCCACCCCAGAAAAGGCACATCTGGAAGATGCGCCTATTCTGGCACTTGGCCACTCTCTTCCTACTCCCTGTAGCGGTGGGATATGGGGTAATGAAGGGTTAATGCCACCTTGCTATTTTAAGGTGACATTAAGCCAGATTAATAATGGAGAGGCGTCAATTATGACACCTATCCATTATTAATCCAATTGTAGGAAAGGGTTAAAAAACACACACACACACATGATTAAAAAGTATTTTAATGAAATAAACACAGCGGTTGTTTTAATATTTTATTGCTCTCTCAATCCAGCTGAACACCCTCGCGCTTACAGAAGGGGGCGGCACTTTGAGCGGAGCGAGTTTTCCGCTCCTTCCAAAGCGCCGACAATCCGGACCGTGGACATGCACCCTAAGTATCACCCTCTGACAGGTAAAGTGGTTATACATTTTGTGCAGTCATGTCTAGATGTATAAAAGGCATCCCATCATTTCTAGGTAACCAGGTAGATTGTTCATTCAGAAGGAAGGCTGCAGTAACTCCAGTCAGCCACAAGGTGGCGCCGCAGTCCTATGACTAGATCCTGGTGCTGCAGGGTGCAGGGGTGGTCAGATTTGGCCCATGGCGGATGAAATCACAGCGATTCCCGGTGCTCGGAGCTTCGTGTAATTGTAGCTGAATGTCTGAATATGGAGAAGAATGGAATAAGATGAAAATATACGTACAAAGCTGTGAATGTCATATTTTCTGTGGCCGGCGTTACAGAAACTGATTTCAATAAAAGTTTTATCAACTTGTTCAACATTTATAACAAATTTTTTTTTTTAAACTTTCTAGTATACATTATGTGTTCTATTCCTCACCATAATCAAGATTTCTGTTACTGTGTCCAAATAAAACACTTCCCACAGCTGAGTGTCTGTTTCAATTGTATCCAGTCTAGAACAGCCTGAATGCCCGATCGATACATTTTAGCAGCTCTGATACCTTGCAACTATCAGGACAGAGGAGAGATTTCTGCTTCTGATATGTTCAGCTCACAGAGGACGGTCTAGACTAGAAACAACTGTAACAAACCCTCAGCTGAGAGAAGTATCAGGTCAGGAAAGGTTTTCACAACATATAAAGAAAGAGTAGTTGTAATAGGAGTAGTAGTAGTAGTAAAAACCTAAGATAGAAAAAAATGAGCACTTGCCCTGCTATAAGCAAATAGCAATAGTGCATGGAAATAACATAGGGGGCTTCATAAACATGGTTCTTGATTAAAAATAATGTAAAAGCCACCCCACCACAACACGGTGCACCCAAATCTGGTCCTATACTGGCTCTAGTATTAAAACCTTACCATGTGTCAAAAATGACCTTAATGTGAATAAGGGCTGAGCAGGACTGGAGCCCGACTGTGGACATCCATCAATGATATATTCACTGCTCAAAAAAATAAAGGGAACACTTATACAACAGAATATAACTCCAAGTAAATCAAACTTCTGTGAAATCAAACTGTCCACTTAGGAAGCAACACTGATTGTCAATCAATTTCACATGCTTTTAACCATATGAAAAAACGGAGTTCAAGTCCAATTTAACATATAAAAATGTAATAAGTTTTATTAATCTACAATAATCATAAAAACTTTAAATCACATATCACATAATTCCTTTTACATGTTCAGCATGGGAAAACAGCAATGGTACCAGACCTGTATGATAGCCTACTCACTGCCATTTATTAGAATAAAGTGCTCAGTGCCATAATACCTTCCTATGGGAAGGGAATACAAGAACTCCAAGGCCCAGACTATTCGTAACTATTTCACATCATATCTGTTATAGTGCCAGTCTTAGCGCTCTTCCTTACCCATATAGCAGACAGCAGGTGATCACACAGTGCACAGGGGCTGCACTGTGTGATCACCTGCTGTCTGCTATATGGGTAAGGAAGAGCGCTAAGACTGGCACTATAACAGATATGATGTGAAATAGTTACGAATAGTCTGGGCCTTGGAGTTCTTGTATTCCCTTCCCATAGGAAGGTATTATGGCACTGAGCACTTTATTCTAATAAATGGCAGTGAGTAGGCTATCATACAGGTCTGGTACCATTGCTGTTTTCCCATGCTGAACATGTAAAAGGAATTATGTGATATGTGATTTAAAGTTTTTATGATTATTGTAGATTAATAAAACTTATTACATTTTTATATGTTAAATTGGACTTGAACTCCGTTTTTTCATATGGTTAAAAGTCTAAGTATGGAGTGTCCTAATATGATTATGTGGCCAAAAGTTCAGGATTCATCTATGGTGAGATGAACGAACATATGAGCCGAAGTATATCCATGATGGAATTTTGTTATGCAATTTCACATGCTGTTGTGCAAATGGAATAGACAACAGATGGAAATTATTGGCAATTATCAAGACACCCTCAATAAAGGAGTGGTTCTGCAGGTGGGGACCACAGACCACATCTCAATACCAATGCTTTCTGGCTGATGTTTTGGTCACTTTTGAATGTCGGTTGTGCTTTCACAGCATGAGTACAACCCACACAAGTGGCTCAGGTAGTGCAGCTCATCTAGGATGGCACATCAATGCGAGCTGTGGCAAGAAGGTTTGCTGTGCCTGTCAGCATAGTGTCCAGAGGCGCTACCAGGAGACGTGGAGGGGGCTGTAGGAGGGCAACAACCCAGCAGCAGGACCACTATCTCAGCATTTGTGCAAGGAGGAACAGGAGGAGCACTGCCAGAGCCCTGCAAAATGACCTCCAGCAGGCCACAAATGTGCATGTGTCTGCACAAATGGTTAGAAACCGACTCCATGAGGCTGGTCTGAGTGCCCGACGTCCACAGATGGGGGTTGTGCTCACAGCCCAACACTGTGCAGGACGCCTGGCATTTGCCACAGAATACCAGGATTGGCAAATTCGCCACTGGCGCGCCCTGTGCTCTTCACAGATGAAAGCAGGTTCACACTGAGCACATGTGACAGACGTGACAGAGTCTGGAGAAACCGTGGAGAGCGATCTGCTTCCTGCAACATCCATCAGCATGACCGGTTTGGCAGTGGGTCAGTAATGGTGTGGGGTGGCATTTCTTTGGAGGGCCACACAGCCCTCCATGTGTTCACCAGAGGTAGCCTGACTGCCATTAGGTCCCTAGATGGAATCCTCAGACCCCTTGTGAGACCATATGCTGGTGCGGTTGGCCCTGGGTTCCTCCTAATGCAGGACAATGCCAGACCTCATGTGGCTGGAGTGTGTCAGCAGTTCCTGCAAGATGAAGGCATTGAAGCTATGGACTGGCCCGCCCGTTCCCCAGACATGAATCTGATTGAGCACATCTGGGACATCATGTCTTGCTCCATCCACCAATGTGACTTTGCACCACAGACTGTCCAGGAGTTGGCGGATGCTTTAGTCCAGGTCTTGGAGGAGATCCCTCAGGAGACGATCTGCTGCCTCATCAGGAGCATGCCCAGGCGTTGTAGGGAGGTCATACAGGCACGTGGAGGCCACACACAATACTGAGCATCATTTCCTTGTCTTGATGCATTTCCACTGAAGTTGGATCAGCCTGTAATTTGATTTTCCACTTTGATTTTGGGTATCATTCCAACTCCAGACCTCCGTGGGATATTTATTTTGATTTACATTGATAATTGTTATGTTTTATTGTTATGAACATATTCCACTATATAATGAATAAAAATTTGCAACTGGAATATTTTATTCAGAGATATCAAGGATGTGGTATTTTAGTGTTCCCTTTATTTTCTTGAGCACTGTATATACACTCACTGGCCACTTTATTAGGTACACCTGTCCAACTTCTTGTTAACACTTAATTTCTAATCAGCCAATCACATGGCGGCAACTCAGTGCATTTAGGCATGTAGACATGGTCAAGACAATCTCCTGCAGTTCAAACCGAGCATCAGTATGGGGAAGAAAGGTGATTTGAGTGCCTTTGAACGTGGCATGGTTGTTGGTGCCAGAAGGGCTGGTCTGAGTATTTCAGAAACTGCTGATCTACTGGGATTTTCACGCACAACCATCTCTAGGGTTTACAGAGAATGGTCCGAAAAAGAAAAAAAATCCAGTGAGCGGCAGTTCTGTGGGCGGAAATGCCTTGTTGATGCCAGAGGTCAGAGGAGAATGGGCAGACTGGTTCGAGCTGATAGAAAGGCAACAGTGACTCAAATCGCCACCCGTTACAACCAAGGTAGGCCTAAGAGCATCTCTGAACGCACAGTGCGTCGAACTTTGAGGCAGATGGGCTACAGCAGCAGAAGACCACACCGGGTACCACTCCTTTCAGCTAAGAACAGGAAACTGAGGCTACAATTTGTACAAGCTCATCGAAATTGGACAGTAGAAGATTGGAAAAACGTTGCTTGGTCTGATGAGTCTCGATTTCTGCTGCGACATTCGGATGGTAGGGTCAGAATTTGGCGTAAACAACATGAAAGCATGGATCCATCCTGCCTTGTATGGAGCATCTTTGGGATGTGCAGCCGACAAATCTGCGGCAACTGTGTGATGCCATCATGTCAATATGGACCAAAATCTCTGAGGAATGCTTCCAGCACCTTGTTGAATCTATGCCACGAAGAATTGAGGCAGTTCTGAAGGCAAAAGGGGGTCCAACCCGTTACTAGCATGGTGTACCTAATAAAGTGGCCGGTGAGTGTATATATATATATATATATATATATATAATGTATAAAGCTGAATGTGTGTATGTATGTCCGGGATTGGCATCTGCACCGTCGCAGCTACAGCCACAAAATTTTGCACAGTCACACGTCTGGACCCCGAGAGTGTCATAGGCTATGTTGTGAGGCGAAATTGTAACCCCGCACGTTCCAATTCACCAATTTTGCCCCTATCTACATAATGGGGAAAAAGTGAAAGGAAAAGTGTTGGAGGCAAATTGACAGCTGCCAGATGTGAGTGCAGCGCCCCAGAGTCCTGGTCGTTGCAGTACTGTGGCTCTGCCGCTAAGGGGGGCTATGGTACGTCTGATGGCACTGAAGGAGTTCATCTGACCAGGTATCACATACACCAATACATTTCACAGTCGGGCCTCCAGGGGGAGCTAAGGGTTCTATTCATTAGGCCACTCCCCACCTTGTGGGTAAACTGGGGGTCAGGCAGGAAGTTAGACAGAAAGCTGACTGGGTTGGAACCAGGCAACACCTTGTGGCAGCGGGTGTTGTGGGGGAAGATTCGGTAGGGTCTCTGTCAGGTTTGGGACCCTGACAGAGGCCTGGCAACGAGGAAGAACGTCACGGGACCGTGCCTGCTCATCATAGCGGCGGTGCCCTAAGAAAGGATCGGAAGCGAGATATATTGTGCTGAGTGAGAAACGAGATCAAAGCAAGAGGAGAAATACCAGTAGGAGTCGTGCTGTAAGACGAGGCAACATCGTACTGAGGCGCACAGCCGGCGGCCGGAACGCCGAGGAAGTATTTATATATCTAGCTCCAAGCAATACTTCAAACCAACGGCAGGACAGTCAGTCACAGGCAGGCTGTCTCACCCAAATCACCTTAAGAAGACATAGGGGGCAACCTGTGGAGAGGGGCGACTCTAGGGTCCCGGAAGAGCTCCGAGCCTACCCGTCATACGGGTGCGTCCCAACCATAACACCGGGAGGGACGGAGGATTAGCAGAACATCATCTAATCGAGTTGTGAGGGAACACGAGAAACAGATGCAGCGCCCCAGAGTCCTGGTCGTTGCAGTACTGTGGCTCCGCCACTATGGGGAGCTATGGTGCGTCCGATGGCACTGAAGGAGTTCATCTGATCAGGTATCACAGACACCAATACATTTCACAGCCGGGCCTCCGGGGGGAGCTAAGGGTGCTATTCATTAGGCCACTCCCCACCATAGTGGGTAAACTGGGGGTCAGGCAGGAAGTTAGATCAGAAAGCTGACTGGGTTGGAACCAGGCAACACCTTGTGGCAGAGGGTGTTGTAGGGGAAGATACAGTAGGGTCTCTGTCAGGGGTGGGATCCTGACAGAGGCTTGGCAACGAGAACGAACGTAACGGGACCGTGCCTGCTCCGGGTAGCGGCGGTACCCAAGAAAGGATTAGAAGAGAGATAGATTGTGCTGAGTGAGAAACGGGATCACGCAAAAGGAGAAATACCAGTAGGAGTCGTGCTGTAAGACCGAAGCAACATCTGTTGTGAATTTGGATTCTGGGCTCCCCCGGTGGCTACTGGTGGAATTGAACTGGTGTTGTCATCTTCTCTGTTCACCTGTTCCCATCAAGATGTGGGAGTCGCTATATAACCTTGCTGCTCTGTTAGTTGCTTGCCGGTCAACAATGTTATCAGAAGCCTCTCTGTGCTTGTTCCTGCTCCTAGACAACTACTAGATAAGTTGGACTCTTGTCCATGTTTGTTTTTGCATTTTTGTTCCAGTTCACAGCTGTAGTTTCGTTACTGTGTCTGGAAAGCTCTTGTGAACAGGAATTGCCACTCTGGTGTTATGAGTTAATGCCAGAGTTTTAAAGTAATTTCTGAATGGTGTTTTGATAGGGTTTTCAGCTGACCATGAAAGTGCCCTTTCTGTCTTCTGCTATGTAGTAAGTGGACCTCAAATTTGCTAAACCTATTTTCATACTACGTTTGTTATTTCATCTTGATTCACCGCCAATATATGTGGGGGGCCTCTGTCTCCTTTCGGGGTATTTCTCTAGAGGTGAGCTAGGACTAATATTTTCCTCTGCTAGCATTAGTTAGTCCTCCGGCTGGTGCTGGGCATCTAGAATCAACGTAGGCATGCTACCCGGCCACTGCTAGTTGTGCGTTAGGTTTAGTTCATAGTCAGCTCAGTTCCCATCTTCCAAGAGCTAGTTCCTATATATGCTTATGCTATGTTCTCTTGCCATTGAGAACATGACAGTTTGACCGGCCCACTAAAGGGTTAAAATCCTTGGCTGAGAAAGGAGAGAAATAAGAAGTCTGCTGAGAATTTTTTTTTTTTTTTTCTCTCCTAATCTTTGAATGGCTCTGTGTCCACCTGTTTGTAATGGATCTTCAGAGTGTAACTGCAGGTTTGAATAATCTCGCCACGAAGGTACAAAATTTGCAAGACTTTGTTTGTCATGCACCTGTATCTGAGCCGGAATTTTTCTCGGGGAATAGATCTGGGTTTCAGAATTTTCGAAATAATTGCAAATTATTTTTGTCCCTGAAATTTCGCTCTGCCGGAGACCCTGCACAGCAGGTCAGGATTGTGATTTCCTTGCTCCGGGGCGACCCTCAAGACTGGGCTTTTTCATTGACACCAGGGGATCCTGCGTTGCTCAATGTGGATGCGTTTTTTCTGGCCTTGGGGTTGCTTTATGACGAACCTCATTTGGAGCTTCAGGCAGAAAAAACTTTGATGTCCCTATCTCAGGGGCAAGATGAAGCGGAAATTTACTGTCAAAGATTCCGTAAATGGTCTGTGCTTACTCAGTGGAATGAGTGCGCCCTGGCGGCGACTTTCAGAGAGGGTCTCTCTGATGCCATTAAGGATGTTATGGTGGGGTTCCCTGTGCCTGCGGGTCTGAATGAGTCCATGACAATGGCTATTCAGATCGATAGGCGTTTGCGGGAGCGCAAACCAGTGCACCATCTGGCGGTGTCCACTGAGAAGTCGCCAGAGAGTATGCAGTGTGATAGAATTCTGTCCCGAAGCGAGCGGCAGAATTTTAGACGGAAAAATGGGTTGTGTTTCTATTGTGGTGATTCTACTCATGTTATATCAGCATGCTCTAAGCGCACTAAAAAGCTTGGTAAATCTGTTTCCATTTGCACCTCACCGTCTAAGTTTATTCTATCTGTGACCCTGATTTGCTCTTTGTCATCTATTACCACGGACGCCTATGTCGACTCTGGCGCCGCTTTGAGTCTTATGGATTGGTCCTTTGCCAAACGCTGTGGGTATGATTTAGAGCCTTTGGAGACTCTTATTCCTCTGAAGGGGATTGACTCCACCCCATTGGCTAATAATAAACCACAATTCTGGACACAAGTAACTATGCGTATTAATCCGGATCACCAGGAGATTATTCGCTTTCTGGTGCTGCATAATCTACATGATGATTTGGTGCTAGGATTGCCTTGGCTGCAATCTCACAACCCAGTCCTCGACTGGAAAGCTATGTCTGTGTTGAGCTGGGGATGTAAGGGGGCTCATGGGGATGTACCTGTGGTTTCCATTTCATCATCTATTCCCTCTGAAATTCCTGAGTTCCTGTCTGACTATCGTGACGTCTTTGAAGAATCCAAGCTTGGTTCATTACCTCCGCACCGAGAGTGCGATTGTGCCATAGATTTAATCCCGGGTAGTAAATACCCAAAGGGTCGTTTATTTAATCTGTCTGTGCCTGAACATGCTGCTATGCGAGAATATATAAAGGAGTCCTTGGAAAAGGGACATATTCGTCCATCGTCATCTCCCTTAGGAGCCGGTTTTTTCTTTGTGTCAAAAAAAGACGGCTCTTTGAGACCATGTATCGATTATCGGCTTTTGAATAAAATCACTGTAAAATATCAATACCCATTGCCGTTGCTGACTGATTTGTTTGCTCGCATAAAGGGGGCCAAGTGGTTCTCTAAGATTGACCTTCGTGGGGCGTATAATTTGGTGCGAATCAGGCAGGGGGATGAGTGGAAAACCGCATTTAATACGCCCGAGGGCCACTTTGAGTATTTAGTGATGCCTTTTGGTCTTTCAAATGCTCCGTCAGTTTTCCAGTCCTTTATGCATGATATTTTTCGCGATTATTTGGATAAATTTATGATTGTGTATCTGGATGATATTCTGATTTTTTCGGAGGACTGGGACTCTCATGTCCAGCAAGTCAGGAGGGTTTTCCAGGTTTTGCGGTCTAATTCTTTGTGTGTGAAGGGTTCTAAGTGTGTTTTTGGGGTACAGAGGATTTCCTTTTTGGGATATATTTTTTCTCCCTCTTCCATTGAAATGGATCCTGTCAAGGTTCAAGCTATTTGTGATTGGACGCAGCCCTCTTCTCTTAAGAGTCTTCAGAAATTTTTGGGCTTTGCTAACTTTTATCGTCGATTTATTGCTGGTTTTTCGGATATTGCTAAGCCATTGACCGATTTGACTAAGAAGGGTGCTGATGTTGCTGATTGGTCCCCCGACGCTGTGGAGGCCTTTCGGGAGCTTAAGCGCCGTTTTTCTTCCGCCCCTGTGTTGCGTCAGCCTGATGTTGCTCTACCTTTTCAGGTTGAGGTCGATGCTTCTGAGATCGGAGCTGGGGCAGTGTTGTCGCAGAAAAGTTCTGACTGCTCCGTGATGAGGCCTTGTGCCTTCTTTTCCCGTAAATTTTCGCCCGCTGAGCGGAATTATGATGTTGGAAATCGGGAGCTTTTGGCCATGAAGTGGGCTTTTGAGGAGTGGCGCCATTGGCTTGAGGGGGCCAGACATCAGGTGGTGGTATTGACTGACCACAAAAACTTGATTTATCTTGAGACCGCCAGGCGCCTGAATCCTAGACAGGCGCGCTGGTCATTATTTTTCTCTCGGTTTGATTTTGTGGTGTCATACCTGCCGGGTTCTAAGAATGTTAAGGCGGATGCCCTTTCTAGGAGTTTTGAGCCTGACTCGCCTGGTAACTCTGAGCCCACAGGTATCCTTAAGGATGGAGTGGTATTGTCAGCCGTTTCTCCAGACCTGCGGCGGGCCTTGCAGGAGTTTCAGGCGGATAGACCGGATCGTTGCCCACCTGCTAAACTGTTTGTTCCTGATGATTGGACCAGTAGAGTCATCTCTGAGGTTCATTCTTCTGCGTTGGCAGGTCATCCTGGCATTTTTGGTACCAGGGATTTGGTGGCAAGGTCCTTCTGGTGGCCTTCCCTGTCACGAGATGTGCGAGGCTTTGTGCAGTCTTGTGACGTTTGTGCTCGGGCCAAGCCTTGTTGCTCTCGGGCTAGTGGATTATTGTTGCCCTTGCCTATCCCGAAGAGGCCTTGGACGCACATCTCGATGGATTTTATTTCAGATCTGCCTGTTTCTCAGAAGATGTCTGTCATCTGGGTGGTGTGTGACCGTTTCTCTAAGATGGTCCATTTGGTTCCTCTGCCCAAGTTGCCTTCTTCTTCCGAGTTGGTTCCTCTGTTTTTTCAAAATGTTGTTCGTTTGCATGGTATTCCTGAGAATATCATTTCTGACAGAGGGACCCAATTCGTGTCTAGATTTTGGCGGGCATTCTGTGCTAGGATGGGCATAGATTTATCTTTTTCGTCCGCTTTCCATCCTCAGACGAATGGCCAGACCGAGCGGACTAATCAGACCCTGGAGACATATCTGAGGTGTTTTGTGTCTGCTGACCAGGATGATTGGGTTGCTTTTTTGCCATTGGCGGAGTTCGCTCTCAATAATCGGGCCAGCTCTGCCACTTTGGTGTCCCCGTTTTTCTGTAATTCGGGGTTTCATCCTCGATTTTCCTCTGGTCAGGTGGAAACTTCGGATTGTCCTGGAGTGGATGCTGTGGTGGAGAGATTGCATCAGATCTGGGGGCAGGTGGTGGACAATTTGAGGTTGTCCCAGGAGAAGACTCAGCTTTTTGCCAACCGCCACCGTCGTGTTGGTCCTCGGCTTTGTGTTGGGGATTTGGTGTGGTTGTCTTCTCGTTTTGTCCCTATGAGGGTCTCTTCTCCTAAGTTTAAGCCTCGGTTCATCGGCCCGTATAAGATATTGGAGATTCTTAACCCTGTTTCCTTCCGTTTGGACCTCCCTGCATCCTTTTCTATTCATAACGTTTTTCATCGGTCGTTATTGCGCAGGTATGAGGTACCGGTTGTGCCTTCCGTTGAGCCTCCTGCTCCGGTGTTGGTTGAGGGTGAGTTGGAGTACGTTGTGGAGAAAATCTTAGACTCTCGTGTTTCCAGACGGAGACTCCAGTATCTGGTCAAGTGGAAGGGATACGGCCAGGAGGATAATTCTTGGGTGAATGCATCTGATGTTCATGCCTCTGATCTGGTTCGTGCCTTTCATAGGGCCCATCCTGATCGCCCTGGTGGTTCTGGTGAGGGTTCGGTGCCCCCTCCTTGAGGGGGGGGTACTGTTGTGAATTTGGATTCTGGGCTCCCCCGGTGGCTACTGGTGGAATTGAACTGGTGTTGTCATCTTCTCTGTTCACCTGTTCCCATCAAGATGTGGGAGTCGCTATATAACCTTGCTGCTCTGTTAGTTGCTTGCCGGTCAACAATGTTATCAGAAGCCTCTCTGTGCTTGTTCCTGCTCCTAGACAACTACTAGATAAGTTGGACTCTTGTCCATGTTTGTTTTTGCATTTTTGTTCCAGTTCACAGCTGTAGTTTCGTTACTGTGTCTGGAAAGCTCTTGTGAACAGGAATTGCCACTCTGGTGTTATGAGTTAATGCCAGAGTTTTAAAGTAATTTCTGGATGGTGTTTTGATAGGGTTTTCAGCTGACCATGAAAGTGCCCTTTCTGTCTTCTGCTATGTAGTAAGTGGACCTCAAATTTGCTAAACCTATTTTCATACTACGTTTGTTATTTCATCTTGATTCACCGCCAATATATGTGGGGGGCCTCTGTCTCCTTTCGGGGTATTTCTCTAGAGGTGAGCTAGGACTAATATTTCCCTCTGCTAGCATTATTTAGTCCTCCGGCTGGTGCTGGGCATCTAGAATCAACGTAGGCATGCTACCCGGCCACTGCTAGTTGTGTGTTAGGTTTAGTTCATGGTCAGCTCAGTTCCCATCTTCCAAGAGCTAGTTCCTATATATGCTTATGCTATGTTCTCTTGCCATTGAGAACATGACAAACATCCTACTGAGGCGCACTACCGGTGGCCGGAACGCCGAGGGAGTAGAATAACATTCAGCTTCAAGCAATACTCTAAACAGCGGCAGGACAGTCAGTCTCAGGCGGGCTGTCTAACTCAAATCACCTATGAAGTCTTGGGAGGCAATTGCGGGAGAGGGGCATCTCTAGGGTCCCGGAAGAACTCCAGGCCTACCCGTCAAACGGGTGCCGTTCCTACCCGAACCTCAGGGAGGGACGGAAGATTAGCAGAACATCATCTAATCGAGTTGTGAGGGAACATCAGAAACAGACACAACAGTTGTGGGGTACTTTCTGTAAGCACAGCAGGGAAGGACTACAACACATAGCGCTAGGGGGAAGGCACAGATTTCCTCCTGTGAAGAGAACTCTGGAAGTGCCATTGGACCGGCCGGACTTGCGCAGCCTGGTGAACCGTATTCTGGACTGGGGACTCAGAGATCTTCAGTAAAGAGGTAAAGAGACTGCAACCTGGTGTCCTCATTATTTACCGCGACCTGCACCCCACAACTGCACCGTTACAACACCTCTTATTACACCGGACGTCCCCCACTGACAGACAGGGCCACGGACCGGGTCTAGCCACCGTGACAACCCCAGGACTGAGACCTAGAGGCCCGGCTCCGGGTACCCCTAGGCCCTGCGGCGGTGTGGGGGCGCTCCAGAATTTGGCGTCACGAACAGGATCTACTTAAGCCTGAAGAATCAGGTCATGTGTGCCTTGGAACTGTGATTTATTGTGCTTGGACTGTACTTTATTGCAAGGACTGTGCTGCGCCATTTCCCGCCAAAAGCCGCCACCATTGCTTCGCCAGAGAAGAAGGAGGGCGTGCCATGGGAGGAGACTACCAGAGTGGCGCGAGAAATGGCTACCGCCCCCTGCGCTTCTGGCTGCAAAGTGAGGACCTGCCTTCAAGCAGAGGACGACCCCCTGATTTGCAACAGCGGGAAGCAGAAGATGGAGAAGCTCGGCCCCGGAGAAATGGCGGAGTCCGATGCATGCATTGCCACCGATCAGCGGACCATGACGAAGAACAGCGAGTGCCGGAACGGGGAAGGAGCAGTCCCGGTTTGCCCTTGTTCACCGGAGGCGGACCCGTGTCCCCTGCAGCCGGAGGCTCCGAAGCCCCTGGAACAGATAGCGGAGCTGAGTCCACCAATCCCGACCACGGAGCCATGGAGGGCGGGGCCACCACAGGAGACCATCTCGGAGGAGCTGCCGTCCGGGCTGCAGCCGATTCCAGTGTCCTTGTCAGCGGAGCGGATCGACACCGGTGGAATCACATCAGGCGCAGGTATGGAAAGCGCCCCTACTCCCCTGGCCGATTCTGCTCCCCTGACCGGTCCGGTTCCCCCGACCGATCCCGCTCCTGTGAGCGCTCCTCACCCCAGCAATAATCGTTTCTTCTCGGTGGAGCGGGTGATCCTCACCTCTAACACGATGGGGAAGCTAGTGCCTCCGCTGCCAACCCAGATGGGAGAACCCATAGATGTGGGCCCAGACGGGGTGGTCCTCCGGTGGGACACCCCCTGGACCGGGCCGGATGGAGCCCGGGAGGACGGCCTCACCCTTGCCGTGCTCACTTGGGAGCAATATAAGCAATGTCTAATCCACCACTGGAAGAATCGAGACGAGGTTGAACAACCCGATACGCAACGCAGAAAGTCTGTGCAGGGCAGGAAAGGTGTGGTAAAGCGGGGGACTGTGTTGGCCTTCCACCCGAAGAGGGGATGGGGTTCCATACAGGAGCCGGGGCTACCCACTGACGTCTTTGTTACAAGTTATAACGTGAAAACTCCCTGCTGCGACCGGAATGGCGATCCACTACGAAGGGGGGACCAGGTGACGTACACCCGTAATAGGAGCGCACAAGGATGGTGTGCTCGGGATGTCCGGCGATGTGAGACTGAGGGGGCGTCACCTGCTGCCCCGATCATGACAGATCCAGATTTGCCAGATCTTGTGACCATCACCACCGTACGCGTAGTAGCGGCTACTGAACTCGCAAGCAAGGTCAGCCTTCAAATTCAGACACCGGGTGACCTGGTGGTCCCTGCGGGGCCTGCCGCTGGTATCCGTGCCACAGTAGTCGGGGGCCCGGAGCCAAGGCCACCTGAGTAAGAATAAACCTCGAAACCATGATAATGTATATAGTTCTTCGTTTAACTGTTTGTTCCTGTTTTGCTGCTGAACCCGTCTAGGGTTAACTTTTAAAGGGATCCCTTTGTTGACCCGGGATCCCAATTGTTTGGTTTGTTTTTCCACTTTTTGTTTCCTGTTATCAAGAACTGCCGCAATCATGAACAGTGCATGATACAAACTTTTTGTATATAGTTAGCACCTTATTAAAGGCGCTTCCTACTGGTTTTACTTAAAGACTCTTTGCGAAGATACCATATCGGAGCTTTTGCTGAGTAAGGACTGGTAGCTTGAGAAGAAATGCTACCTCATAGAGACTTGGTCCCCTCTTAAAGGGGATGTTCACGTGTTGCACTTAAAGAAGTGGTATTGCTTTAAGACTGATAGATAGCAATGATGTTTGATGAAAGAAAGAAATGATAATGTTGACATGTAAAAGATACATGTATTCCACTGGTTAACTGAAAAGAAATGTTGATAATGTTCCTTAGAAGAAAGTGTGAGAGCTAGAAGAAAGATGCAGTAGGCCCGTAGGGGTAGACAGAGTGTCCTGCATAGTCGGAAGTAAGAAAGTATTAATGAAGGTTGATGATATAAGGAAATAGTTAATAATGTTGATAAGAAATGGGGATAGAAGGTAAACCCTGAGTCCTCCATAGTAAGTCAGTTGATGTAAAGAAAGAGTTAGTAATGTGTTACAGAGGACAGAAAGTGAACCCGTAGGGGTTAGGTAGTGAGTCCTCCTAGGAGCTATAAGTAGATGGCTCAGTGCTCTTAAACAGAAAGTATGTTATGTTCTATACCATGTATAGCAGTTGAAAAGGCAGTAGGTCCTGGCTGAAAGGGATGGTCCTGTAACAGAAAGGAGAGGCAGTAGGTCTGGTGCCGATAGGACAGGCGGTCCTGCAGACTCAAAGAAGGAGAATGAAAAAGTTAACTTACCTTATAATGTGATTATAGGAAGGCCTTTGGTGGATACAGAGTGTATGTCCTTAAGGGCAATGTTAAAGTATTGTTCAGCAATTTTTGCACTTAGTAGAATACCCGGTTGGGTAACAGGAGTTATTTATAGCCTGTAATTTATAATGTTTAACCATGTTTTGTAACGTTCAAGTGTCCTCACCTCCCATAAAGGGAAGCTTGTTCAAGTATACGTATTGTTATTTGCACTCAACAAAATTGTATGTCTTTTTGCTAAACTTGTATTGTTGTTTTCTTCCCAGTCCCGGAGTACTGTGTTTAACCAGGGGGGAGTGCAGCGCTCCAGAGTCCTGGTCGTTGCAGTACTGTGGCTCCGCCACTATGGGGAGCTATGGTGCGTCTGATGGCACTGAAGGAGTTCGTCTAACCAGGTATCACAGACACCAATACATTTCACAGCCGGGCCTCCGGGGGGAGCTAAGGGTGCTATTCATTAGGCCACTCCCCACCATAGTGGGTAAACTGGGGGTCAGGCAGGAAGTTAGATCAGAAAGCTGACTGGGTTGGAACCAGGCAACACCTTGTGGCAGAGGGTGTTGTAGGGGAAGATACAGTAGGGTCTCTGTCAGGGGTGGGATCCTGACAGAGGCTTGGCAACGAGAACGAACGTAACGGGACCGTGCCTGCTCCGGGTAGCGGCGGTACCCAAGAAAGGATTAGAAGAGAGATAGATTGTGCTGAGTGAGAAACGGGATCACGCAAAAGGAGAAATACCAGTAGGAGTCGTGCTGTAAGACCGAAGCAACATCCTACTGAGGCGCACAACCGGTGGCCGGAACGCCGAGGGAGTAGAATAACATTCAGCTTCAAGCAATACTCCAAACAGCGGCAGGACAGTCAGTCTCAGGCGGGCTTATTAGGGTTGAACAATTAATATAAATGTTCAATTCTCTAGTTGCCTACTCCTGGCCTAATGGATATTGATCATGTGCACTAAAGAAATACACCAGACACAGTCAGCTGTAACTCTCCTTGATCAATGTGTGGCTCAGCTCCAAGAAGGGATTTATTAGTCAAACACAATGTTATATATCTCCTGTAAGGGGGCTCGGTTAGCTCTAAAATGGGAGTGATCGGATGTATTCCATTGGTTAGTGGGTTGGGCATGAGCAAGTCCATGGGCGGATCCATGAGGTCATGAAGGTGGGTTGGTCCGTGAGGTCATCAGAGTGGGCGTCGCTGTGGGTGGATCCATGAGGTCATCAGAGTGGGCGTCATCTTGGATACCAGACCGCATGGTCTGCTGAGACAGGAAATGGCAGCCATCTTCAGTGTCTTCATTGTTCATCTTGGATACCAGACCGCATGGCTCTGGTATAGGAGACGGCAGCCATCTTAAGTGTCTTACTTTGTCTGAGGAAAACTTATGTAAGGTTAAACAATACATGTTATAGGTTGCTTCCCACAATTACCTTATGTGTTGAGGTTAATTAAGTATTTGATCTTATGGCTCTCCTCAACAGTCCCCCCTAAATACTTTATTAACCTTTTCTTTTATCTTGATCCCACCGTGGTTCCCTAACCCATCGATGTTAAGTGTTATTATGACATCAGAGGCTTCATGACAATATGGATGCTATAGACACCAGAGAATGTGTGACCAATTATGGGTATACTGAGGAGGTATATCGGAGCGTGTTACCAGTGTCCTCGGGACTTCCCAACCTGCTGGATCTATTACTCTCCAATCTCCCATCTCCATGGTTACTTACAGTAAAATACACATGTGACTAACCCTGTTGTACACATCCTAGATCCGACCGTCTTGCCCGGGAGGGGGAATTGGAGTTTTCACCAGTTTGAGACAAGTTTTCCCTTGTGGAAAACCTCCCTTTGTAGCTGGACTTTGACAAGCAGGTCAGATCCTACTCTGTCCCTAACTGTCTAACAAGTTTATAATGTGAGAGATGGATCCAGGAGGCGCTCAGCAATCCTGACTGAAGTAGGAGTAGTCAGGAGCACTTGGTAGGGACCCTTAAATCTCGACTCCAGGGATGTCTTTTCTGATGAACTTCTTTACAAGCATGTAGTCACCAGGTTAGAAAGTATGGGTACCTTCACTGGAATCTGGACCTGGAATGGATGATAAAACTCGTACATGTGTTATTGACAGTTCTTTAGTAACAACAATTACATAATTTACAAGAATATCACTTCCCAAGGCTAGCTGTTGTGGAAAATATTGACCCAATCTTGGAGGCCCCCCAAAAAGAATCTCGTATGGTGTGAGTTTAATGGGACCCCTTGTAGTGTTTCTGACTGAGTATAAGGCAACGTGCAAAATGTCTGTCCCAAGTCTGACCTCCTAACTGGCTTTCAGTATTTTATTTTTCAAGGTGCCATTCAGTGTTTCTACTTTCCCACTGCTGTGTAGGTGATATGGAGTATGTAAACCCAAATCCGCTCCCACTAATGTTCATAGTTCCTTAGACAGTGCTGCAATGAACGCAGGTCCTTGGTCACTCTCAATTACCTCTGGGACCCCATATCTGCAGACTACTTCAGTCATCAGTCTCTTAACAGTCACTCTGGCAGTCATGTTGGTTACTGGATAGGCTTCGGGCCATCCTGAGAACATGTCAGTCACTACCAGTACGTACTCGCACTTCCCTACTTTTGGCATTTGAATACGATCGATCTGAACTCTCTGAAAGGGATAGTGGTTTAGCCAAATGTTTCTGAGGCGGTGCTGGATTGCATGTTGCACACACAAGGCAGGACTTGCAATATTTTTGGGTGACAGTAGAGATCCCAGGTGCCATATAAATCTTCCAATCAGGTCATTCATCCGATTCTTGCCTCTGTGGGTGATACCGTGTGCCCATTCTGTCACTGAAGAGTACAGATTACGGGGTAGACCTTTGTGTTCACCCTCCAGACTCCATCTTCATCCTTTTTAGCTCCTCCTTCTTGCCATGACTTCTTTTCATCATCTGATGTCTTGTCTTGATGTATATGGATAATCCTCATAAGAGAGGCTTTAGTCCCTTCTTCAGTGTCTTGTGACACGTACATCGCTGCTTTCTCTTTCCTAAATGGATCCACAGCATAGGTTTTTTCTGTTTTGTCAGCAAAGAAGTTCCCCCTTGCTTCTGGAGAATCCAGTCTCCGGTGAGCTTTGATCTTGATCACTGCAACCTCTGAAGGTAGATTCAGAGCGACCACAAGTTCTTGTATGATAGCAGCATGTTTTACAGGAGTTCCACTGGACGTTAGGTATCCTCTGGCTGCCCAGATACTGCCGAAGTCATGAGCCACTCCAAAAGCGTATCTTGAATCCGTGTAGATGTTAACCACCTTCTCCGTCGCTTCCTGACAAGCCAGTGTCAAAGCTTTAAGTTCCGCTTCTTGTGCAGACATGTGCGGTGGTAGCGATCCAGCTGAGATGATCAGGTCATGTGTAACCACGACATATCCCGTATGGAACCTTCCTGTTTTATCTGCAAATCTGGAACCATCAGTGAAGAACGTCAAGTCAGCATGTGGGAGTGGGTCTTCAGACACGCTTTTCTGGGAGGCTACTTCTTCATGCATTTGTTCGAGACAGTCATGATCCTCTGAGTGTGTAGAGGCATCTTCTCCGAGAGCATCAGTATCATCCACATCCCCCCTGGAAAGAGGAAGCAGCGTGGACAGTTTGAAGATGCTGCAGCGGACAAGAGTGACATTATCCGGAACCAAGAGCGAACATTGGAGTCTCATATGATGCTGCACCAACAGATGTTTAGGTTCCAACAAAGCAATTATGTCGTGTGGAGCCATTAAGAGAACTGGATGTCCTCAGATGATATCAGAAGTTTTGTCCAGAAGCATATGTGCAGCATGAACAGCTCTGAGGCAAGTCGGGGAAGCTTGAGACACAGAGTCCAGGCGGGCAGAGTAGTAGCCGATTGGTCTTGTTCTTCCCCCATGTTTTTGTGCTAGGACTCCGAAAGCATGTCCTGCTACTTCATTGACAAACAAGTAAAAAGGTAGTTGATAATTTGGGATTCCAAGAGCTGGTGCAGACTGTATGGCCTGTTTAAGAGCTTAGAAAGCTTCCACGGATTTGGTACATAGTGGAAACGCTGACGTCTTGAGGTCATCGTACAATGGCTGCATCAGCTTTGAGGCATCTGGAAACCTTTGGCAACAATAATAATTGATAGGTCAGCCAACTCATCCGAGGCCCTTGTCTTAGGTTCTTGGCAGAACTCAACACCAGAGTCCCATGTCTCGTCATGCTCCTGTAGAAAGGCATCGGCTGTTTTTCTGGATCTAGAACTTGGTTCAACAGAGTAGCAGCGTGCCGGGGTGTAAACTTGACACAGATGGTGGGCTCCTCAGACATGAGCATTGGCACTGTTGGCGGTGGCACCTGAAGCGGGAGTAGAGATGTAGTCCCTTGTGTATGAGGAGCCGGAGGAGGTAACAGTCCTGGAATGAAGGGCTCTATTTGGGCAGCTCCAGTATCATGGTATGGGCTCCAGGTGACGCAGGCAGTCTTAAAAGCTTTAACAGTCCTGTCCTCATTAATGCGAGTTATTGCTGCACGAAGTTGTTGAGCACTAACGTCTGGATGAATAGGGTCATAAGTAGGGGTCACAGTGTGTATGATCATTCTACACAGGAGACTGCCAGCTTTAGTCACCGCTATGTCCCCAACAGCTATCTGACCACGTGACTCAACAATGATTTGACTGTCAGCTTGAATAGTCGCCCCTCCTGCTTCCACTATAGCTCTAGCTACACCTCCATTGTGCTCTAACCGAGAATTGGGAGCATTAACAATAGCGTCTGTCTCCATTGTTGTTATGTCACCTTTTCCCACCACTAACAAGGGTCCCTCAGGAAGTTCTTTTTCAAAAATAGGTTGCCAACATTCCCTCCCCTTTGTGCTTCCTGTGCTACTGGTATCCCCCTCCCACATTGAGCCCCCCCCTTGATACAGTCGCCACCGTCCCATACAGGTGTGCGCTTGGCTGCGAGACAGCCTGTGAGGTACTGGGCATAGGGTTATGTAGGCTGCGTGAGAGTGCTGTTGTGGAAGCATTGGGAGGAGAGGCCGCTGCTTGGAGCATCTCATGTGGGTGTGCGGCTAAATTGGCAGTGGAAGTGACAGTAGAAAGGGTAGGTGCTGGGGACGATCCAGGTGGGAGGACTGCTGGATTCACAACAGGAGTGATAGAGGAAAGGGTTGGTGCCCCATTGGAAACAACAGAGATAGGAAACATGGATAAAGCCTGTTCACTTCCCGAAGGAATATAGTATTGGCCGTTAGTGGTCATTACTGGGTAACAAGGATTTGGTGATGTGGCGTGTAGCCTTAATCTGAGATGTTCACCACCAGGAGCAGCACATTCGCCATCCACAACATGGCTGCCTTCAGAATTAACACCTTTGCCATCCACAACATGGCTGCCGTCAGAATTATATTTACCACCACCAAGATGGCCGCTATTAGAATTATATTTACCACCACCAAGATGGCTGCCATTAGAATTATATTTACCATCACCAAGATGGCTGCCATTAGAATTATATTTACCACCACCAGGATGGCTGCCGTCAGAATTATATTTACCACCACCAAGATGGCTGCCGTTAGAATTATATTTACCACCACCAAGATGGCTGCCATTAGAATTATATTTACCACCACCAAGATGGCTGCCATTAGAATTATATTTACCACCACCAGGATGGCTGCCGTCAGAATTATATTTACCACCACCAAGATGGCTGCCATTAGAATTATATTTACCACCACCAAGATGGCTGCCGTTAGAATTATATTTACCACCACCAAGATGGCTGCCATTAGAATTATATTTAGCACCTGGCTCTGGGCCACCATTTTGGCTGCCATTACATTTAACACATTGGCCATTAACAAAATGGCGACCATTACATTTACCACATGGCTCTGAGCCACCATTTTGGCTGCTATCACATTTAACACATTGGCCATTAACAAAATGGCGACCATTACATTTACCACATGGCTCTGAGCCACCATTTTGGCTGCTATCACATTTAACACATTGGCCATTAACAAAATGGCGACCATTACATTTACCACATGGCTCTGAGCCACCATTTTACGGTGGTGGCCGCTCACAAGATATATTTTTGTAATACACAACTCAAAACTCTATTCTTTCTATTCCTTTTCTCTTCTACCCAATTTCCAATTTTTCCTTTTTTTTTTTTTTTTTTTATATATATGTACTTTCAGAGACTCTTTCTCCTGCCCTAGCAATAGACAACAATCCATTATCTTCTAGGATACCTTTTCTTTTATCTCAAGACAAGCTTCCACTCCAGGGGCTGTAACCATCCCCCCTTCTGGCATTCCACACAATTTCCACTAATTTGTATGAGTCTAACTTGCCATCTGAATTTGGCTTAGTGCCCATACGGCAGAACTGCATTAATTTCTTCATCTTTCTATAGATATACAGTATATATCTATCTATCAAGATAACAAACACCAAACAAACAATAAGACGGGGGAGATGACTCAAACCTGAGATTCTAAAAGGGAACTGAGTCTGCAGTACTCAGCTCCTATGCCTTCTTGTCACGTGGTCCCTGTCTGACTTCCGTGCTCCGTACTTTACAAACCAATTATTCCCTACTTTGTCAAATTGCTCCCTAACTCACCGGTCCCCGTGCAGAGTCACTCACTCGATGTCACGGGGCAAAAAAAAAAAAAGGAAAACTATAAATTTAATTGGCTCAAACTGAGTCAATCACTCCAAGTTTCAATGAGCCGCTACACAATTTATTATGCCCGAACTGAGCCAATTCGCTCCAAGATTTACCGGGTCCCCCTAGGCCGAGTCAATCACTCAAGGTCCTAGTCCTCATGTACAGAACTGAAAATCTTATCACAGGCGACAACCGTATACCACAGACAAAAATTATTTTATTTTTTTTCCTACACTTGCTTTCTTTCCTTCTTTAAAAACAAAACCTGTTTTTCTCGTCCTACCACATGCTTTGCTTTCTGTAAACACTTGCTTTGACTTTCCTAGAAACCCGTTCTGTTCCAAACACAATGACTACCAGTCATACCCCTCTGTAAAAACCAGTTTTTCTTGTTTTATCACTTGCCTCTAGCCCTCTGTAAACACTAACCTGCTTTGACTGTCCTTACACAATATTTCTCTTCTTTACTACCAATCATCTCCCCTCTTCACAACATGTAACAGGCAGTAGGCAACTAAAACGTGACGGTTCTTGCAATTAAATGACCAGCAGCGGAGATACCCTTTCTGCCGTCTTACAGATACCAAGAAAACCGGACACGGTCAGGCAATCTGCACAGGATACCCCGAAGGACACAGGTAAAGACTACAGATTATAAAAAATCAGCAGACTTACCGTGTTCTGTTAAGGAGGTGATCAGTCTCCATTGTTCGGGGTACTCAGTGCATCCAGCCGTTCCAGTCGCCGGTTCTACAGGGTTCAGGGCTCTTCCTCTGCTGGCCCCAGGTTGGGCGGCCAAATATTAGGGTTGAACAATTAATATAAATGTTCAATTCTCTAGTTGCCTACTCCTGGCCTAATGGATATTGATCATGTGCACTAAAGAAATACACCAGACACAGTCAGCTGTAACTCTCCTTGATCAATGTGTGGCTCAGCTCCAAGAAGGGATTTATTAGTCAAACACAATGTTATATATCTCCTGTAAGGGGGCTCGGTTAGCTCTAAAATGGGAGTGATCGGATGTATTCCATTGGTTAGTGGGTTGGGCATGAGCAAGTCCATGGGCGGATCCATGAGGTCATGAAGGTGGGTTGGTCCGTGAGGTCATCAGAGTGGGCGTCGCTGTGGGTGGATCCATGAGGTCATCAGAGTGGGCGTCATCTTGGATACCAGACCGCATGGTCTGCTGAGACAGGAAATGGCAGCCATCTTCAGTGTCTTCATTGTTCATCTTGGATACCAGACCGCATGGCTCTGGTATAGGAGACGGCAGCCATCTTAAGTGTCTTACTTTGTCTGAGGAAAACTTATGTAAGGTTAAACAATACATGTTATAGGTTGCTTCCCACAATTACCTTATGTGTTGAGGTTAATTAAGTATTTGATCTTATGGCTCTCCTCAACAGGCTGTCTAACTCAAATCACCTATGAAGTCTTGGGAGGCAATTGCGGAAGAGGGGCGTCTCTAGGGTCCCGGAAGAACTCCAGGCCTACCCGTCAAACGGGTGCCGTTCCTACCCGAACCTCAGGGAGGGACGGAAGATTAGCAGAACATCATCTAATCGAGTTGTGAGGGAACATCAGAAACAGACACAACAGTTGTGGGGTACTTTCTGTAAGCACAGCAGGGAAGGACTACAACACATAGCGCTAGGGGGAAGGCACAGATTTCCTCCTGTGAAGAGAACTCTGGAAGTGCCATTGGACCGGCCGGACTTGCGCAGCCTGGTGAACCGTATTCTGGACTGGGGACTCAGAGATCTTCAGTAAAGAGGTAAAGAGACTGCAACCTGGTGTCCTCATTATGTACCGCGACCTGCACCCCACAACTGCACCGTTACAACACCTCTTATTACACCGGACGTCCCCCACTGACAGACAGGGCCACGGACCGGGTCTAGCCACCGTGACAACCCCAGGACTGAGACCTAGAGGCCCGGCTCCGGGTACCCCTAGGCCCTGCGGCGGTGTGGGGGCGCTCCACAGACACAACAGTTGTGGGGACTTTCCGTAAGCACAGCAGGGGAGGACCGCAACACCTAGCGCTAGCAGGAAGGCACAGATTTCCACCTGCAAAGAGAACTCTGGAGGTGCCATCGGACCGGCCGGACTTGCGCAGCCTGGTTAACCGGACTCCGGACTGAGGACCCAGAGATCTTCAGTAAAGAGGTAAAGAGACTGCAACCTGGTGTCCTCGTTATTTACTGCACCGCACCACAACAACACCGTCACCATCATTCATCACCCTTTCACCGGACGTCCCCCTGGCAGGCAGGGCCACGGACCGGGTCTTGCCACCGTGACAACCCCAGAGCAGAGACTCAGAGGCCCGGTACCGGGTACCCCTCGGCCCTGCGGCAGTGGGGGCGCTCCATGAACAAGGGGGACTTAAAGAATGAGAGCGATGGCGCCAAAGAGTATATACCGTACAGTTGCTAAGGTGGGGCCCCGACATGGGATAATCACAACACCACCACGGGGAAATGAACACACACACAAAATGCGCCACACACTACCACGTGCTTGAACACATATCACCCTCAGCACACATTTCACGCATACACCAACCGCGCCACATAAAAGTCGAAACACAAAAGTCACCGCTCAAAACTCGCCATGCGCAAAACTCGCCACATGCAAAACTCGCCACACGTGCAAAACTTGCACACGCGGAAAAATTGCCACATGCACAAAAGTTGCAACACATGTAAAAGTTGCCTCACACAAAACTTGAATATACTCAAAACGCACTACACATAAAACTCGCCACGCGCAAAAGTTGCTGCACACAACTTGCTACACTAACCTGTTACATGCAACTCGACACACAAAAAGTTGGTACACGCATGTCGCCACACAAAGCTCATCTCACAAAAGTCTCTACATGCATGTCGCCACACGCAACTCAACACACACAACTTGACACATGAAACTCGCCCTAAAGCACACACAAGTCTGGTATTATCCTTCAAAAATAAAAATCTGATTAATAAGTAGACAAACTACAAGAGCAACAACTGTACCATATAGGAATCCGGCAGCTGTCAGTCACATGACCTGTCTATTATGTGTATGTGTGAGCTAATATATACTGCCAGGGGGAGGGCTTACTGTTGGCTGGGGATTTATTAGGCTGCCAATTTAGCTTACAAATACTGAGGTAAAAATACTGAGCAAATAACGTGTGAACGAGGTCTAATACAGGAGGAGATGACATACAGATATATACTATATACAGGAGGAGATGACACACAGGTATATACTATTTACAGGGGAGATGACACACAGGTATATACTATATACAGGAGGAGATGACACACGGGTATATACTATATACAGGAGAGATGACACACAGGTATATACTATATATAGGAGGAGATGACACACTGGTATATACTATATACAGGGGGAGATGACACACTGGTATATACTATATACAGGGGGAGATGACACACTGGTATATACTATATACAGGGGGAGATGACACACTTGTATATACTATATACAGGAGGAGATGACACACTGGTATATACTATATACAGGAGGAGATGACACACAGGTATATACTATATACAGGGGAAATGATACACACATACTATATACAGGGGAGATGACAAACAGGTATATACTATATACAGAAGGAGATGACATACAGGTATATACTAAATACAGGAGGAGATGACATACAGGTGTATACTATGATGTACAATAACAAATTGTATTGTGGTACTGTGTTAGCCAGAAAATCGATATGAATACTTTTCTGCCCAATGATGACAGAAGTATTCTAGGAGTGATACCTTTATTGGCTATTTATTTTCTGGTTAGCCAATAAAGGTATCACTCCCAGAATACTTCTGTCATCATTGGGCAGAAAAGTATTCATATAGGTATATACTATATACAGGAGGAGATGACCCACACATATATACTATATACAGGGGAGATGACACACAGGTATATACTATATGCAGGGGAGATGACATACAGGTACATACTATATACAGGGGAGATGACACACAGGTATATACTATATACAGGGGAGATGACACACAGGTATATACTATATACAGGGGAGATGACACACAGGTATATACTATATACAGGGGAGATGACACACAGGTGTTGTGAATTTGGATTCTGGGCTCCCCCGGTGGCTACTGGTGGAATTGAACTGGTGTCTTCATCTTCTCTGTTCACCTGTTCCCATCAAGATGTGGGAGTCGCTATATAACCTTGCTGCTCTGTTAGTTGCTTGCCGGTCAACAATGTTATCAGAAGCCTCTCTGTGCTTGTTCCTGCTCCTAGACAACTACTAGATAAGTTGGACTCTTGTCCATGTTTGTTTTTGCATTTTGTTCCAGTTCACAGCTGTAGTTTCGTTACTGTGTCTGGAAAGCTCTTGTGAACGGGAATTGCCACTCTGGTGTTATGAGTTAATGCCAGAGTTTTAAAGTAATTTCTGGATGGTGTTTTTGATAGGGTTTTCAGCTGACCATGAAAGTGTCCTTTCTGTCTTCTGCTATGTAGTAAGTGGACCTCAAATTTGCTAAACCTATTTTCATACTACGTTTGTTATTTCATCTCAACTCACCGCCAATACATGTGGGGGGCCTCTGTCTCCTTTCGGGGTATTTCTCTAGAGGTGAGCTAGGACTATTATTTTCCTCTGCTAGCTTTATTTAGTCCTCCGGCTGGGCTGGGCATCTAGAATCAACGTAGGCATGCTACCCGGCCACTGCTAGTTGTGCGTTAGGTTTAGTTCATGGTCAGCTCAGTTCCCATCTTCCAAGAGCTAGTTCCTATATATGCTTATGCTATGTTCTCTTGCCATTGAGATCATGACAGTTTGACCGGCCCGCAAAGTGTTAATTGTTTGGGCTGAAGCAGGAGAAAAAGAAGTGTTGAAGGGAAATTTTTTTTTTTTTTCCCCTCAGAGTTTTGCTGCCTAGCCCTTAATTGCTGTCTAGCTGCTTCTTACCTCCTCTTAACCCTTGAATGGCTCTGTGTCCACCTGTTTGTAATGGATCTTCAGAGTGTAACTGCAGGTTTGAATAATCTCGCCACGAAGGTACAAAATTTGCAAGATTTTGTTTGTCATGCACCTGTATCTGAGCCGAGAATTCCTTTGCCGGAATTTTTCTCGGGGAATAGATCCGGGTTTCAGAATTTTCGAAATAATTGCAAATTATTTTTGTCTCTGAAATCTCGCTCTGCCGGAGACCCTGCACAGCAGGTTAGGATTGTGATTTCCTTGCTCCGGGGCGACCCTCAAGACTGGGCTTTTTCATTGACACCAGGGGATCCTGCGTTGCTCAATGTGGATGCGTTTTTTCTGGCCTTGGGGTTGCTTTATGACGAACCTCATTTGGAGCTTCAGGCAGAAAAAACTTTGATGTCCCTATCTCAGGGGCAAGATGAAGCGGAAATTTACTGCCAAAGATTCCGTAAATGGTCTGTGCTTACTCAGTGGAATGAGTGCACCCTGGCGGCGACTTTCAGAGAGGGTCTCTCTGATGCCATTAAGGATGTTATGGTGGGGTTCCCTGTGCCTGCGGGTCTGAATGAGTCCATGACAATGGCTATTCAGATCGATAGGCGTTTGCGGGAGCGCAAACCAGTGCACCATCTGGCGGTGTCCACTGAGAAGTCGCCAGAGAGTATGCAGTGTGATAGAATTCTGTCCCGAAGCGAGCGGCAGAATTTTAGACGGAAAAATGGGTTGTGTTTCTATTGTGGTGATTCTACTCATGTTATATCAGCATGCTCTAAGCGCACTAAAAAGCTTGGTAAATCTGTTTCCATTTGCACCTTACCGTCTAAGTTTATTCTATCTGTGACCCTGATTTGCTCTTTGTCATCTATTACCACGGACGCCTATGTCGACTCTGGCGCCGCTTTGAGTCTTATGGATTGGTCCTTTGCCAAACGCTGTGGGTATGATTTAGAGCCTTTGGAGACTCCTATTCCTCTGAAGGGGATTGACTCCACCCCATTGGCTAATAATAAACCACAATACTGGACACAAGTAACTATGCGTATTAATCCGGATCACCAGGAGATTATTCGCTTTCTGGTGCTGTATAATCTACATGATGATTTGGTGCTAGGATTGCCTTGGCTGCAATCTCACAACCCAGTCCTCGACTGGAGAGCTATGTCTGTGTTGAGCTGGGGATGTAAGGGGGCTCATGGGGATGTACCTGTGGTTTCCATTTCATCATCCATTCCCTCTGAAATTCCTGAGTTCCTGTCTGACTATCGTGACGTCTTTGAAGAATCCAAGCTTGGTTCGTTACCTCCGCACCGAGAGTGCGATTGTGCCATAGATTTAATCCCGGGTAGTAAATACCCAAAGGGTCGTTTATTTAATCTGTCTGTGCCTGAACATGCTGCTATGCGAGAATATATAAAGGAGTCCTTGGAAAAGGGACATATTCGTCCATCGTCATCTCCCTTAGGAGCCGGTTTTTTCTTTGTGTCAAAAAAAGACGGCTCTTTGAGACCATGTATTGATTATCGGCTTTTGAATAAAATCACTGTTAAATATCAATACCCATTGCCGTTGCTGACTGATTTGTTTGCTCGCATAAAGGGGGCCAAGTGGTTCTCTAAGATTGACCTTCGTGGGGCGTATAATTTGGTGCGAATCAGGCAGGGGGATGAGTGGAAAACCGCATTTAATACGCCCGAGGGCCACTTTGAGTATTTAGTGATGCCTTTTGGTCTTTCTAATGCTCCGTCAGTTTTCCAGTCCTTTATGCATGATATTTTTCGCGATTATTTGGATAAATTTATGATTGTGTATCTGGATGATATTCTGATTTTTTCGGATGACTGGGACTCTCATGTCCAGCAAGTCAGGAGGGTTTTTCAGGTTTTGCGGTCTAATTCTTTGTGTGTGAAGGGTTCTAAGTGTGTTTTTGGGGTACAGAGGATTTCCTTTTTGGGATATATTTTTTCCCCCTCTTCCATTGAAATGGATCCTGTCAAGGTTCAAGCTATTTGTGATTGGACGCAGCCCTCTTCTCTTAAGAGTCTTCAGAAATTTTTGGGCTTTGCTAACTTTTATCGTCGATTTATTGCTGGTTTTTCGGATATTGCTAAGCCATTGACCGATTTGACTAAGAAGGGTGCTGATGTTGCTGATTGGTCCCCTGATGCTGTGGAGGCCTTTCGGGAGCTTAAGCGCCGTTTTTCCTCTGCCCCTGTGTTGCGTCAGCCTGATGTTGCTCTACCTTTTCAGGTTGAGGTCGACGCTTCTGAGATCGGAGCTGGGGCAGTGTTGTCGCAGAAAAGTTCTGACTGCTCCGTAATGAGGCCTTGTGCCTTCTTTTCCCATAAATTTTCGCCCGCTGAGCGGAATTATGATGTTGGGAATCGGGAGCTTTTGGCCATGAAGTGGGCTTTTGAGGAGTGGCGCCATTGGCTTGAGGGGGCCAGACATCAGGTGGTGGTATTGACTGACCACAAAAATTTGATTTATCTTGAGACCGCCAGGCGCCTGAATCCTAGACAGGCGCGCTGGTCATTATTTTTCTCTCGGTTTAATTTTGTGGTGTCATACCTACCGGGTTCTAAGAATGTTAAGGCGGATGCCCTTTCTAGGAGTTTTGAGCCTGACTCGCCTGGTAACTCTGAGCCCACAGGTATCCTTAAGGATGGAGTGGTATTGTCAGCCGTTTCTCCAGACCTGCGGCGGGCCTTGCAGGAGTTTCAGGCGGAGAGACCTGATCGTTGCCCACCTGATAAACTGTTTGTTCCTGATGATTGGACCAGTAGAGTCATCTCTGAGGTTCATTCTTCTGCGTTGGCAGGTCATCCTGGCATTTTTGGTACCAGGGATTTGGTGGCAAGGTCCTTCTGGTGGCCTTCCCTGTCACGAGATGTGCGAGGCTTTGTGCAGTCTTGTGACGTTTGTGCTCGGGCCAAGCCTTGTTGTTCTCGGGCTAGTGGATTATTGTTGCCCTTGCCTATTCCTAAGAGGCCTTGGACGCACATCTCGATGGATTTTATTTCAGATCTGCCTGATTCTCAGAAGATGTCTGTCATCTGGGTGGTGTGTGACCGTTTTTCTAAGATGGTCCATTTGGTTCCTCTGCCCAAGTTACCTTCTTCTTCCGAGTTGGTTCCTCTGTTTTTTCAAAATGTTGTTCGTTTGCATGGTATTCCTGAGAATATCGTTTCTGACAGAGGGACCCAATTCGTGTCTAGATTTTGGCGGGCATTCTGTGCTAGGATGGGCATAGATTTATCTTTTTCGTCCGCTTTCCATCCTCAGACGAATGGCCAGACCGAGCGGATTAATCAGACCCTGGAGACATATCTGAGGTGTTTTGTGTCTGCTGACCAGGATGATTGGGTTGCTTTTTTGCCATTGGCGGAGTTCACTCTCAATAATCGGGCCAGCTCTGCCACTTTGGTGTCCCCGTTTTTCTGTAATTCGGGGTTTCATCCTCGATTTTCCTCTGGTCAGGTGGAATCTTCGGATTGTCCTGGAGTGGATGCTGTGGTGGAGAGATTGCATCAGATCTGGGGGCAGGTGGTGGACAATTTGAGGTTGTCCCAGGAGAAGACTCAGCTTTTTGCCAACCGCCACCGTCGTGTTGGTCCTCGGCTTTCTGTTGGGATTTGGTGTGGTTGTCTTCTCGTTTTGTCCCTATGAGGGTCTCTTCTCCTAAGTTTAAGCCTCGGTTTATCGGCCCGTATAAGATATTGGAGATTCTTAACCCTGTTTCCTTCCGTTTGGACCTCCCTGCATCCTTTTCTATTCATAACGTTTTTCATCGGTCATTATTGCGCAGGTATGAGGTGCCGGTTGTGCCTTCCGTTGAGCCTCCTGCTCCGGTGTTGGTTGAGGGTGAGTTGGAGTACGTTGTGGAGAAAATTTTGGACTCTCGTGTTTCCAGACGGAGACTCCAGTATCTGGTCAAGTGGAAGGGATACGGCCAGGAGGATAATTCTTGGGTGAATGCATCTGATGTTCATGCCTCCGATCTGGTTCGTGCCTTTCATAGGGCCCATCCTGATCGCCCTGGTGGTTCTGGTGAGGGTTCGGTGCCCCCTCCTTGAGGGGGGGGTACTGTTGTGAATTTGGATTCTGGGCTCCCCCGGTGGCTACTGGTGGAATTGAACTGGTGTCTTCATCTTCTCTGTTCACCTGTTCCCATCAAGATGTGGGAGTCGCTATATAACCTTGCTGCTCTGTTAGTTGCTTGCCGGTCAACAATGTTATCAGAAGCCTCTCTGTGCTTGTTCCTGCTCCTAGACAACTACTAGATAAGTTGGACTCTTGTCCATGTTTGTTTTTGCATTTTGTTCCAGTTCACAGCTGTAGTTTCGTTACTGTGTCTGGAAAGCTCTTGTGAACGGGAATTGCCACTCTGGTGTTATGAGTTAATGCCAGAGTTTTAAAGTAATTTCTGGATGGTGTTTTTGATAGGGTTTTCAGCTGACCATGAAAGTGTCCTTTCTGTCTTCTGCTATGTAGTAAGTGGACCTCAAATTTGCTAAACCTATTTTCATACTACGTTTGTTATTTCATCTCAACTCACCGCCAATACATGTGGGGGGCCTCTGTCTCCTTTCGGGGTATTTCTCTAGAGGTGAGCTAGGACTATTATTTTCCTCTGCTAGCTTTATTTAGTCCTCCGGCTGGGCTGGGCATCTAGAATCAACGTAGGCATGCTACCCGGCCACTGCTAGTTGTGCGTTAGGTTTAGTTCATGGTCAGCTCAGTTCCCATCTTCCAAGAGCTAGTTCCTATATATGCTTATGCTATGTTCTCTTGCCATTGAGATCATGACACACAGGTATAGACTATATACAGGAGAGATGACACACAGGTATATACTATATACAGGGGAGATGACACACAGGTATATACTATATACAGGAGGAGATGACACACATATATACTATATACAAGGGAGATGACACACACATATATACTATATACAGGGGAGATGACACACAGATATATACTATATACAGGGGAGATGACACACAGGTATATACTATATACAGGGGAGATGACACACGTACATACTATATACAGGGGAGATGACGCACAGGTATATACTATATACAGGTGAGATGACACACAGGTATATACTATATACAGGTGAGATGACACACAGGTATATACTATATACAGGGGAGATGACACACAGGTATTTACTATATACAGGAGGAGATGACATACAGGTACATACTATATACAGGGGAGATGACACACAGATATATACTATATACAGGAGGAGATGACACACACATATATACTATATACAGGGGAGATGACACACAGATATATACTATATACAGGAGGAGATGACACACACATATATACTATATACAGGGGAGATGACACACAGGTATAGACTATATACAGGAGAGATGACACACAGGTATATACTATATACAGGGGAGATGACACACAGGTATATACTATATACAGGAGGAGATGACACACATATATACTATATACAAGGGAGATGACACACACATATATACTATATACAGGGGAGATGACACACAGATATATACTATATACAGGGGAGATGACACACAGGTATATACTATATACAGGGGAGATGACACACGTACATACTATATACAGGGGAGATGACACACAGGTATATACTATATACAGGTGAGATGACACACAGGTATATACTATATACAGGTGAGATGACACACAGGTATATACTATATACAGGGGAGATGACACACAGGTATTTACTATATACAGGAGGAGATGACATACAGGTACATACTATATACAGGGGAGATGACACACAGATATATACTATATACAGGAGGAGATGACACACACATATATACTATATATAGGGGAGATGACACACAGATATATACTATATACAGGGGGAGATGACACACATATATATACTATATATAGGGGAGATGACACACAGGTATATACTATATACAGGAGTAGATGACACACAGGTATATACTATATACAGGAGGAGATGACACACACACATATATACTATATACAGGGGAGATGACACACAGGTATATACAATATACAGGATAGATGACACACAGGTATATACTATATACAGGGGAGATGACACACAGGTATATACTATATACAGGAGGAGATGACACACAGGTATATACTATATACAGGAGGAGATGACACACAGGTATATACTATATACAGGAGGAGATGACATACAGGTACATACTATATACAGGGGAGATGACACACAGGTATATACTATATACAGGAAATAACATACAGGTACATACTATATACAGTAGGAGATGACATACAGGTATATAATATATACAGGAGGAGATGACATACAGGTACATCCTATATACAGGGGAGATGACACAGGTATATACTATATACAGGAGGAGATGACACACAGATATATACTATATACAGTAGCAGATGACATACAGATATATACTATATACAGGGGAGATGACACACAGGTATATACTATATAAGGGAGGAGATGACATACAGTATTTACTTTATCCCTACATCCATCCTCTCATCATCCAGGTACCCATCGGAAGCATGAGACTTTTACGTGTAGTTCAACTCATCCATTCACACCATCACTTTACTGTACATGTTCAGCTACGGTTGCCGTCCTTACTGAGCACATGCACTGTTCATCACTGCCCCACACACATCCGGGAGCACTCGGCTCTGGCCTCCCATGCGTTCCGGCGAGCGCGTTCCCAGAAGTATATTTCTCTCTAGAGGAATGATGAGTGCTTCAGTCGCCGACAAACACGGACGGCAAACCGGCACTGTCTACTAATGTGAGCCCCCATCCTGGTCATTCATTGGCTGTGCCTTATTTATAAGGGCCTCCTCTCCTCACCAAGACACACCCTCAAAGAAGCTCTGGGTGAAATGTGCGTCGGGGTGGAGGGGGGACACCTGGCCTATCATGACTCCTTACTCCAGGGGCGGGGAATCTCAGGCCACTGGGCCATTTACAGCCATCGATGACCTTTTATCAGGCCCCCGAGCAGATTCTCAGGGACCACATTCTTGGACAAGGAGGTGTATTTTGATTGCCACCAGCTCATTCATTTCTTTTTGCTCTGTTAGCACACATTCAGTGATCACTAATGAACACTGAAGGGCATGCAATGAAAGATTAAGTCCTGGAACTAGTGCCAGAGTCAGGATGTACTTTGTGGGCGGAATTTGTACGGCCCCCGAAGGACGGTATTAATATCCCAATGCCCCTTTGCAGAAAAAAGATTCCCCACCCCTGCCTTACTCCGTGGTCCAGAGGTTGTACAACCAGAGGTGTATCTAGGTTTTCTGGCACCCGGGGCAAGAATTCAGTTGAGCCCCCCCCCCCCCATGTACATATGTGATTTTCACACTTAGTCATGTACCGACGAGCTCCTCTCTCTAATGCTCTCAATGTTCAGTGAAAAACTGAGAGAAGTAGAAGAGAAGCTCGGTGTCACAGGACCACAAGTATGAAAGTCGCATGTGAGTGAAGTGTCCATGTGACGACTACTGGAACCTGCAGAGCTGAATCCTGACATCGCAGCTTCTGAATTCTCACAACGCATGCACTGCACACTTTTAGGATTCTCCCTGGCCGGTGGACGGTCATGTCAGCACAAGCATGTGATTTGTATACTTCTGGCCACATACTGACTAGACGTGCCTGGCCTCGCTCAGTTCATTATCATTGAGTGAGGCCACACATGTCTAGTCAGCATGTGACCGCATGTATGTAAATCACCAGCATGAGAGAATTCGGAAATCACATTACTGCAACAGCAGCAGGAGGCCAGACAAGGAGCGGGAGCGCTGTCAGTAATGTGATTTAAAGCTCACTTTGCGCACTACCCTGATCAGGGAAATGGCCCCATACAAACTGCATCTGTCTCCATGACTAAGGAATTACCAACGACGTATTGAATAAGACCTGGGAGAGGTCGAAATGTCACTCAAATATAGTCGCTTTAGAATTTTCTCCTGCGCTTTACCTATTCCTATTTTTTCTGTTCCCACGAACTGCAAATAAATATTATTTTTTGGCATCACCACAAGACTACAGAGCGTGCGGTGAATTTTGATTCAATGGACTAAGGGTCATTTGGCCAGTTACACCAGCACCTCGCCATAAGACAGAGTGCAGGCCAATACCTTTACTAGCTTCACAGTCGGTACAGAGAACAGCTGACTCCCAGTCCGGGGGGGCCGCAGAATGCAGGTGCCATGGGAGACACTGCGGACCGCCGTATTAGGTGGGTCGATGGCGCCCCCTGCTGGCTGCGCCCGGGGCAGATGCTCTGGCTGCCCCTCTAGATATGCCTCTGTGTACAACCAAGGTATAGTGACATATTTCTAGTTGTGGGATGTCTTTAGCACCCTTTAGAGGCTATATTAGATTATGGTCACTATTAGGGATGAGCGAGTGTACTCGTTGCTCGGGTGATCTCAAAGTATTTGTTAGTGTTTGCAGATTTAGTTTTCATCGCCTCAGCGGCATGATTTACAGTTATTAGCCAGGCTGATTACATGTGGTGATTCCCTAGCAACCAGGCAACCCCCACATGTACTCAGCCTGGCTAGTAGCTGTAAATCATGCCGCTGAGGCGATGAAAACTAAATCTACAAACACTAACAAATACTTTGAGATCACCCGAGCAACGAGTACACTCGCTAGTCACTATACATTCCTACAGCTTTTCTACACTATACCCCATGCACTACCTTGTCCACTTTGTTTTTGATAACGTACATGGCTAACATGGGTTTTAACCCCTTTAACTTATTATATTTTCCCTACTTAATAACACAGCGGTATATATTAATTCTGTGAGAAATATTTTCCCTCGCTACCCTTGCTGATGACCTGGCTATTCACACAACTTATTAGGTGAACATAGAATTTATTAATAGAAGCATAGGGTGATATTCTCACCTCAGATAGGACTAGGATCCCCCTGGCTGGACACTTTGCCATAATTTGTTTTTGTGACTTGTTTCGTATTCTCACTTACTACAATAAAGCTTTGAACATTGTTTTAAAATTATATGGTTCTCTTCTTTCAGCTGTTGAGAGCGTAAGTCCGTATTTGGTGGTATATACTGACTACAATTATGTATGAGAATACTCCAATCAGTGCACTGCATAACGAGGTTCGAGCTCCGATGCCCATTATTGCTGGATATGAAGCACATGGTAAAATTATTACTGTATCTGTCTGTCCATTACACCTGGATATTAATATACAGTATTTTCCCATGTTAATTTGTTATCTATGTATTTTTCTTGTAGTTGCTTAAATTGCAGCAATTAGAAATATCCCTAAATATTTAGGAGCATGGCCGCTATGATAGGCCTTTTTCTGCTAGTTGTAACCTATTATTTTGCTGCATGGACATATTTCCACTATGTCGAGCTTCAGATGCAACAAGAACTCAACCTTCAGCCTTCATTTTTTATCTATAGATAGAACCTTTGATTCTTCTCCACCCAGAACTGAATCGTTCATTGTAGCCCATACCCCAGATGCAAACTATGTACCATAAATTCCTGCAGAATATTCTCCTCTATTTCCTGATTGCAGCAAATATCCAGTTTCACTAATAAGAACCAGAGATAACAAGTGTCATGATCTCTACATACAGGGCAAAATTATACATCCTCAATCCCGATTGTCAAGGTCACTACAATAGTAGATACATACCAAGATAGTACAGGATTAGATACACAGCTCAGCAGTCAGTATCACACAAGTACCATCTTTAAAATCAACTGCCACGTAAGTTGTCAATCAACATTTGTGATATATTTAATAGAAAGCACCTGCGGCCTTCAGTATGTAGGTAGGACTATCCAGACCATGCACACAAGATTGAATAAGCACCGTCAAAATATTTGGAATGGTTTTCCATGACATAATTTATCCAAACATTTTTCAATAATGCATCATAAAGACCCAAGATTTGAAACTCACCATCATTGATCAAATACCGGATATTGTCTCCAATCGTTATAGGAGCTTAATCAACAGAGAGAGCTACTGAATATTTAATTTAGGTACACTCGCTCCACACAGTCTGAATCTTACTATTGAAAATGTAACAAGATAAAATTGTCATATGTATTTTAATGTTTATTCATTGTTGTTGTATTTAATGATTATACATGGATTTGTTGTTTTAATCATTTTTGTAGTTTTTAGATAATTGTATTACTATTCTATACAATTGAATAGTATTGAATTTAATTGAATATATTGAATAATTGAATTTGATTGGTTGTTCCATTCTTAATTTTTATTGGTTGTTTTTACTTTAAATACCCCTTCCGTTTGCTTTAATTATGTTGCCACCTGATGAAGATGGTTGTAGCCGTCGAAATGCATTGTGGAATAAAGACATAATTCCCTGTGATTCTTCTCAGCGCTCCTATGTTTTGTTTTAAACATCTTTTTATTAGGTTTAATGTAAGAAACATGTCATAAATACAGTTGTTTTCAGAAACAGGTGAATTCTTGATGTAATCGGTGGCTCATTTTGAGACAAAACCAGTAGAAACTAATATTTAACATGAATATTCCTAAGATATTTGGAATACAGCTTATCCGAAACAGATTAGGATAAATAAATGATTACATTTGGCACAATAATAGAGCATCAAGTTTGTAACACCTGTTGCGATCTTGAAAGGTAAAGTAAGGAAGAAAAGAAAGAGAAGGATGGGGAATAGCGTGGTAGGGAATTTTCACCTCAAGTGGGGGTGATGTCCGCCGAATTGTGAAGAAAATACGGAAAATATCAGGAGTCCGATCAGGATATTTGTGGTTAGGTCTTTAAATGTTTGAAATCTTAAAAATTTCATTGGTGATTTGTGATTGTCAGGTATTCCTCACTCACTCTAAAAGCTTTCCATGGGGCCCAGGTTTTGAAGAATTTATCTTGTGAGAAATAAGTATATGCAATGATTTCCTCTATATAGTAGAGTTGGTCTACCTTATGTACCCAATCTGATAGGCTTGGACAGTCCCTGGATAGCCAGTGGGAGGGGATAAGCAGTTTGGCTGCCGCAAGCAAAAATGTAAGTAAAGATTTATTTCTATATTTGGCATTATCCCCTGACCAATTCAGGAAGATAAGTGACATAGACGGAGGGCCTAGTAATTTGCAAATCTTAGTTACGGTATGTGTGTCAAAATTACCTTCCAGAAGACTTGTATGTTATCGCATGACCACCACATGTGTAAAAAAGTCCCTATTTCTTTAGAACATCTCCAGCAGGTGGCCGTGGAGTTAGGATACCAAAGATGGGATAGGATTGGGGTGGTGTTCTCAGTGCTCCTATGACCGCGTTTCACAGCACCTGTAAGTTTCATCCCTCTCAGAGGGCTCACGGCTGGAGCTGCTACGGACTTTCCGCTAAATGTATCCATAGAATCTCTCTGGCCTCATCCTCAGTGCTCCCCAGAGACCACAAATCTATTCCATCCAGGATTAGATACACGGCTCAGCAGACAGTATCACACAGGAGAGGATTAGATACACGGCTCAGCAGACTATCACAGGAGAGGATTAGATATACAGCTCAGCAGTCAGTATCACACAGGATAGGATTAGATACACGGCTCAGCAGACAGTATCACACAGGACAGGATTAGATACACAGCTCAGCAGTCAGTATCACACAGGATAGGATTAGATACACGGCTCAGCAGACAGTATCACACAGGATAGGATTAGATACACGGCTCAGCAGACAACACACAGGAGAGGATTAGATACACGGCTCAGCAGACAACACACAGGATCGGATTAGATACACGGCTCAGCAGACAGTATCACACAGGAGAGGATTAGATACACGGCTCAGCAGACTATCACAGGAGAGGATTAGATATACAGCTCAGCAGTCAGTATCACACAGGATAGGATTAGATACACGGCTCAGCAGACAGTATCACACAGGATAGGATTAGATACACGGCTCAGCAGTCAGTATCACACAGGATAGGATTAGATACACGGCTCAGCAGACAGTATCACACAGGATAGGATTAGATACACGGCTCAGCAGACAGTATCACACAGGAGAGGATTAGATACACGGCTCAGCAGACAGTATCACACAGGATAGGATTAGATACACGGCTCAGCAGACAACACACAGGAGAGGATTAGATACACGGCTCAGCAGACAACACACAGGAGAGGATTAGATACACGGCTCAGCAGACAGTATCACACAGGATAGGATTAGATACACGGCTCAGCAGACAGTATCACACAGGACAGGATTAGATACATGGCTCAGCAGACATTATCACACAGGAGAGGATTAGATACACAGCTCAGCAGACAGTATTACACGTGATAGTATTAGATACACAGACTCTGGAGACGATATCGGTTTGTATTCATTCACTCGGCAAGGAGTCTACTATATAATTGTCTAAGGCTACTTTCACACTTGCGTCGTGCACTGCATGTCGCAATGCGTCGTTTTGTAGAAAAAACGCATCCTGCAAAATTGCTTGCAGGATGCGTTTTTCTCCATAGACTTGCATTAGCGATGCAGTGCAACGGATTGCCACACGTCGCAACCATCGTGCGACGGATGCGTCGTGTTGCGTCGGACCGTCGGCACAAAAAAAGTTACATGTAATGTTTTTTGGTGCGTCGTGTCCGCCATTTCTGACCACGCATGCGCGGCCGGAACTCCGCACCCACCTCCCCGCACATCACAATGGGGCAGCGGATGCGTTGTAAAACTGCATCCGCTGCCACCATTGTGTTTTCTACTCACAGTTTGCGTCTCCACGTCGCATTGCGACGTGCGTCGTACGACGCAAGTGTAAAAGTAGCCTAAGGGTCACTTCTGTCTTTGTCTGTCTTTCTGTCTGTCATGGATATTCATTGGTCGTGGCCTCTGTCTGTCATGGAAATCCAAGTCGCTGATTGGTCGTGGCAAAACGGCCACGACCAATCAGCTACGGGCACAGTCCGGCGGCAAAATGGCCGCTCCTTACTCCCCACAGTCAGTCTCGCGAGACCGCTACGTCATCATCTCGCGAGACCGCAATGCACTCTTGGGTCCGGAGCGCCTGAGGAGCGTAGGTAACCGCTTCGCCTGGATCCAGGGGCCAACAGAAGGTGAGTATATAACTATTTTTTATTTTAATTCTTTTTTTTAACAGGGATATGATGCCCACATTGCTATATACTGCGTGGGCTGTTCAATATACTAGATGGGCTGTGCTATATACTACGTGGGCTGTGCAATATAATACGTGGGCTGTGCAATATACTACGTGGGCTGCTATATACTACATGGGCTGTGCAATATACTATGTGGGCTGTGCAATATAATACGTGGGCTGTGCAATATACTACGTTTGTGCAATATACTACGTGGGCTGTGCAATATACTACGTGGCTGTGCAATATACTACGTGGGCTGTGGAGCGCCCCCACCGCCGCAGGGCCGAGGGGTACCCGGTACCGGGCCTCTGAGTCTCTGCTCTGGGGTTGTCACGGTGGCTAGACCCGGTCCGTGACCCTGCTGAGGGGCGCACAGTGATAGATGTAGATGGTGATGTAGTTGTGAAGTGCCGGTCGTAGTAAATAATGAGGACACCAGGTTGCCGTCTCTTTACCTCTTTACTGAAGGTTTTAGAGTCCTCAGTCCAGAGCGCTGTCAACAGGGCTGTCTGAGACCGGCCGGTCCAAAGGCACATCAGGAGTTCTCTTTACAGGTGGGAATCAGTGTCTACCTTCTAGCGCTGTGTGTTATAGTCCTTCCCTGCTGAGCTCCCGGGGTAGTCCTCACAACTGTTCTGTCTGTCTCTGATGTTCGTTCTCTCCGTCCCCCAGATGATATGGTAGGACGCACCCGTATGACGGGGTAGGCCTGGAGCTCTTCCGGGACCCTAGAGTCGCCCCTCTCCCACAGCTGCCTCCGTTGTCTGCTTAGGTGTTAAGTGAGACAGCCAACCTTTAATTGGCTATCCTGCCGTGGTTTGCAGTAGTACTTAGAGTCTCTTACTTGCTCGGCGTTCCGGCCACCGACTGTTTGCGCCTCAGAAGGATGTTGCCTCGGTCTAACAGCACAACTCCTTCTGGTCCTAATTCCTCTTTACTGTATTCCCGTTGTTCACTGGTTAGTTCTGCTCTTAGGACTCTGCCAGGATCCCATCCCTAACAGGTCCTCTCACTAGCTCTTCCCAGTTACTTCTCCCTCTGTCTTCCTGTCCAACCCCCAGTTTTACCAGAGTGTGAGGAGTGGCCTACTAGATAGGACCACCCCCCCTGGTGGCCGGAGTGTGAAGTGTAGTGTGAGTGTTACCTGGTCAGAGAAGCTCCTTTAGTGCAATCGGACGTAACATCACTCCCCTTAGTGGCAGAGCGACGTTACTGCAACGACCAGGACTCTGGGGCGCTGCACTCCCCCCCGGTTAAATCCAGTACTCCCGGACTGAGAAAGAACAAGAACAATAACACATGTTAACAGAAAACACACAAAATTTTGAAATAGCATAACAATTAAACATAACAGTGCTTTCCTTTACGGGAGGTGAGGATTCTTGAACGTTGCGAAAGTTACGTCATGCACAGTTTATGACTCTCAGTTCAGTGGTTGAAACAGCGGGGACCCCGGGTAAACAAAGGGGTCCCCCTTGTGAAAGTTTTTGAGCAATTCACCGTCCATTACTCTATTGTCCATTTTAAAACCTGTAACAAAAGATATACACACAAACATTTTCAACTGAATAGCAGCCCCCGCTAATACCTCCAAGTTTTGTAGCGGAGAGGAGTTTGATTTTGAGTGCTGCGTGTGGACCGTCGCAGCGCAGGGGTTGCTATTTGCCTAACGGGGCCCGCTATGCTTGCTACCGCTGGTGTAGTGCACTGTCTTCTAGCTAAACTTCTAGTGAGTCTGGGTAGCACTGGCAGGCTGGAGCTCTCAGGGCTGCTGCTATCAACAGTGGGTACAGCAGATTCACTGATAGCAGAGGGAGGATTTGCCGGTTCAACGGTTGGCATGGCAGCTTCAGGTAGGGCTTGTTGAGGTTGCGGGGTCGGATGATCTGGTACCTCCATTGTTTCTGGTGGGTCCGGCTGTTGAAACATTAGAACAGGTACCACGATGGCCTGATTTATCTGAGTCCAGGACTGGGGAAAGTCACCAAGGATGGTATGGATCATCTTCTCCTTTTCCACCGGCGGGGAGATTCCTGGGGCCGTGTCCCTCTCCCTCAACTTATCGGGGCAGACCTTAAGGTGATCCCTGGATACCGCTGTCGAGGTCTCCCCTCTGTCCTTGCTGATGAGACAGACCTTCGTGTTGTCGAAATCGGATGGCAGGATGGTATACGGTTCCGCTTCCCATTGGTCATCGAGCTTGTGTAGTCTCCTCTTTCGTTTAAGTACTTGCTCACCAGGTGACAGGGGAATCGCAGGAGCGTGCTGGTTGTAGTCCCTTTCTTGTTTTTGCCTAGCCTGGGCGAGACTTCTTTCCACGCACTCCTGTACTTCGCGGTACCTTCGCTGCCTTTCTGCATCCCAATCTGCATCCGGTGAGGTATCTTCAGGGACTAGGACCCCCATGTCCAGATCAACGGGTAACTGGCTAGGCCTTCCCCTCATTAGGTATGCTGGAGTACAGTTGGTAGAATTTACTGGGATGTGATTGTAGATATCCACCAAGTCAGGCAACTTCGTCGGCCACCGGTTCCGTTCCTCTACGGGCAAGGTCTTCAATAAGTCGATCACCACCTGGTTCATCTTTTCGCACATCCCATTGGTTTGAGGATGGTACGGCGTGGTTCGGATCTTCTTACACCCGTACAGTTGGCAGAACTCTTGGAACACTTCTGCTTCGAATGCTGGTCCCTGATCGGTCAGCACCTTCTCCGGGTAGCCATGGGGCCTACAAAAGTACTGCTGGAAGGCCTTGGCGCAGTCCTGGCCGTTAGATCCTTGACAGGTACAACCACCAAAAATCTGGAGTAGTGATCTACGATGGTAAGAGCGTAGATATAGCCTGACCGGCTAGGTGTCAACTTCACATGATCCAGCGCGACCAGTTCGAGTGGCCGTTTGGTGATGATAGGCTGCAGGGGAGCCCGTTGGCTGCCACGGTCCTTCCTGCGTAGGCTACATGGACCGCACTCCCGACACCTCTTCTCAATGGCTCTCTTCATGCCAATCCAATAGAACCTCCCTCGGAGTAGCCTCTCTAGCTTCCTCCATCCGAAGTGTCCGGCTCCATCGTGGTAGGCTCCCAGAACCATGGGCGCATCTCGCCTTGGCACCACTATCTGCCACACCAATTCATGAGTACGTGGGTCGATGCTCCTCCTGCACAGCTTGCCATCATGGATAAACAGTTTGCTTCTCCCCTTCCACAGCTGTTGGGTTTCCTGTGGATCATCTGGGCCGGGATGTAACCCTGCCTGCGTCAAGAGCTCTTTCACCCGACGGACCGCGGGGTCACCATCCTGGGTCTCCGCCCACCCGTGATGGGGCAGGGGATTCAGCGTGGCATCCGGTTGGTTCCTGTGCCTGTTCTTCACATGATGAGAGTTCTGAGTGGCTTTGGGGCGATGGAATGCAGGCAGCTCCACCTCTTCAAGTGCCTCCGGGTCTTCTCCCGTTTCTGGCAAATTGGGCATTCGGGATAAGGCATCGGCATTGGCATTCTTGTGTCCTGCCCGGTACTTGATGGTGAAATCGTAGTTGGACAGCCGGGCCATCCACCGCTGTTCCAAGGCCCCGAGTTTGGCAGTATCCAGATGCGTTAGCGGATTGTTATCCGTGAAGACGGTGAATTTCGCGGAGGCCAGGTAGTGTTTAAACCTCTCTGTCACTGCCCAGACGATGGCAAGGAATTCCAGCTTAAAGGAACTGTAGTTGTCAGGGTTCCTTTCCGTGGGACGGAGTTTCCTGCTGGCATAAGCGATCACCCTTTCTTTGCCTTTCTGGACCTGGGACAGCACGGCTCCTAATACCACATTGCTGGCATCTGTGTACAGCACAAACGGTTGGTCGTATTCGGGGTAAGCCAGTACCTCTTCTCCCGTCAGTGCCGACTTCAAACAAGTGAAGGATCCCTCCAGCTCTTCGTTCCAATCAAAGGGGGTGTTCCTCCCCTTGGTCTTCTTTGGTTGGCCCACCAATAGGTTTTGCAAGGGCGCGGCCTTCTTGGTAAAGTCCTTAATGAACCTCCGGTAATAGCCTACCAGCCCGAGGAACTGCCGGACTTCGTGAAGGTCACTGGGCTTTGGCCAGTCCCTGATCACCGTGACCTTATCGGGGTCTGGGGCTACTCCTTCAGCGCTCACCACATGGCCCAGGTACTGCACTTTAGGTTTCAGCAGATGACACTTGGATGGTTTCACCTTTAAGCCAAAGTTGGACAGGGCTTCAAACACCTCGGCCAGGTGCTTCAGATGGTCTTCGTAGGTCTTAGAGAAGACAATGACATCATCCAAATACAGCAGCACGGTTTCGAAGTTCATGTGTCCCAGGCAGCACTCCATCATCCTCTGGAACGTCACGGGAGCATTGCACAATCCGAAGGGCATGTAGTTGAATTCGCAGAGACCCATTGGGGTCATGAAGGCTGTCTTCTCTTTGTCCGCCTCTGCCACAGGAACCTGCCAGTACCCACTGGTGAGATCTAAGGTAGAGAAGTAGTTAGCAGATTTTAAGGCAGCCAGAGACTCCTCTATTCTGGGCAGTGGGTATGCATCTTTATGTGTAATGCGATTCAACTGCCTATAATCAACACACATCCTCATTGTACCATCTTTCTTTTTAACAAGGACTAACGGAGCTGCCCAGGGGCTACAGCTGTCTCTCACCACCCCAGCCTCCTTCATTTCCCGCAACATGTCCTTGGCACACTGGTAATGAGCTGGGGGTACAGGGCGATATCTCTCTTTTATGGGTCGGTGATCTCCCGTGGGGATATGATGTTGGATCCCTTTCACCTGCCCAAAATCTAAGGGGTGTTTGCTGAATACCTGCTCGTACTCGTGTACCACCCTGTAGGCCCCCTGTTTTTGATGGGATGGGGTAGAGTCAGTGCCCACATGCAATTCCCGACACCAGTCTTTCGAGTGCTCTGCAGAACCTTTGTTCTCCGCCACGTTTGACGGGACCAAGGGTTCAGGTGTCTGTATCACACTATTATTGACAGTGAACAGTTTGGCGAGCGTGGTATACTTGGTGAGGTGAACCTCTTCCTCCCCACAATTGAGGACACGTACGGGCACTCTCCCCTGGCGGATGTCGACCACCCCCCGGGCTGTCAGAACAGTAGGCCTATTGTCTGAATATACGGGTTCTACCAAGGCCTGGTAGTCCTTACCCCTGAGGCCTATGGCTGCCCGACACCATATTAACATCTCACTCCTGGGGGGTATCGCGATGGGGTTTGAATCACTCACAGTGACACGACCAATCTCACCACCAGTCAGCTCTACCTGCTGTCTCTGCATCAGAGCTCTGATTTCCTTCTGCAGGGCACGTTGCTCACTGTGGCCAGCGGTTTCTGCCACCTGTTGCAACAAAACAATAACTTCTGCAAGACAATTTTCTATAACATTAGTACCAAGAGTCATCATGGGATTACATTCTCGACGATCAATATCAACAATCACAATCCCTTGGGCTTTCAATTCCACCCGCCCCACCTTGATGGTGACCTCCTTATACCCCACTTGTGGCAACGGCTGACCATTACCTGCTATTATGGTGAAATCATCGTCAGGGCCACGAGTAATATCGGTGTCCTCCCAATACCGTTTATAAAGCACGTAAGGTATAGTCGTCACCTGAGAACCGGTGTCCAGCAAAGCGTTCAAGGGGATTCCATCAACCACTACAGGGAGAACTGGTCGTCCTCCAATATACTTGGTTCTCCAATGCTGCGGGCCTGACCATCCTACTCCTGGGGGTTGGCCCTTTGCCCCAGGGGTTGCTCGTTTAAAGGACAGTACCTTGCAATGTGGCCCACCTGGTGACAGCGGCGGCAGATGGGTCGTCCGTAGTGTTGAGCATTCCGATACCGCAAGCATCGGGTATCGGCCGATACTTGCGGGTATCGGAATTCCGATACCGAGATCCGATACTTTTGTGGTATCGGGTATCGGTATCAAAACAACATTAATGTAATAATGTGTAAAAGAAAGAATTAAAATAAAAAATATTGCTATACTCACCTCTCCGACGCAGCCTGGACCTCACGGAGGGAACCGGCAGCGTTCTTTGCTTAAAATTCGCGCGTTTACTTCCTTCCGTGAAGTCCCGGCTTGTGATTGGTCGCGTGCCACCCATGTGGCCGCGACGCGACCAATCACAGCAAGCCGTGACGTAATTTCAGGTCCTTCAGGATTTTAAAATTACGTTCTGGCTTGTGATTGGTCGCGTCGCGGTCACATGGGCGACGCGACCAATCACAAGCCGTGACGTCATGGGAGGCAGGACACGAGCGCATTTTAAAATGCGCGCGTGTCCTGCCTCCCGTGACGTCCCGGCTTGTGATTGGTCGCGTCGCCCATGTGACCGCGACGCGACCAATCACAAGCCAGAACGTAATTTTAAAATCCTGAAGGACCTGAAATTACGTCACGGCTTGCTGTGATTGGTCGCGTCGCGGCCACATGGGCGGCACGCGACCAATCACAAGCCGGGACTTCACGGAAGGAAGTAAACGCGCGAATTTTAAGCAAAGAACGCTGCCGGTTCCCTCCGTGAGGTCCAGGCTGCGTCGGAGAGGTGAGTATAGCAATATTTTTGATTTTAATTCTTTCTTTTACACATTAATATGGATCCCAGGGCCTGAAGGAGAGTTTTCTCTCCTTCAGACCCTGGGAACCATGAGGGATACCGTCCGATACTTGAGTCCCATTGACTTGTATTGGTATCGGGTATCGGTATCGGATTGGATCCGATACTTTGCCGGTATCGGCCGATACTTTCCGATACCGATACTTTCAAGTATCGGACGGTATCGCTCAACACTAGTCGTCCGTCCTGATGGAAGCGATCGCTGTCCCGGCCTCTGGTCGGTGGGGTCCTCTTCTGTCGCGTCCAGGGGACATCTTCTGGTCTGGAGGCTAGCTGGATCTTTTCTTTGGGGGCCTCCTGTAGGGACTGCACCGTCCGGGCTAGGGCAGCAACGCTCTTGGTCAGCTCCTGCATCTGAAGACGGAGTCCTGCAGGGGAGTCGTCCTCGAAGCTCTGGGCGTCGGCCTCCGCGGCAACTGGGGTATCCGATGCCACCTCCTGGTGGTATGTGAGAGCGGGGCGCCTGGGTGGTATTGCGCGGCTGGGCTGTCGCTCCTGCAATGCCTGGATAGCTTTATCTTTGAATTGTGCAAAAGTCAAGTCTGGATTTTGCATGGCCAGGAAGTGCAATTGGCCCCGCTGGTGACTGCACAAGAGCCCCTCAATGAACCGCTCCTTCAGAAGTTTATCCTCATCCTGCATGCTGCCGGGGTCACTCTGCTTAATGGCCCGCATCGCCTCCTGGAGATTAAGGGCATAGTCCCGTAAGCTATCCTGCGGTCTCTGTTTGCATCCATAGAAAGTCAGTTTAATTTCTGTAGCAGTGCGAGTATCGAAGGTGGCTTTAAGCTTTGCAAAAATCTGTTGTGCAGTTCCCTTATCCTCGGCGGGCCAGGACTTCAATTCTCTCAGAGCCGCCCCAAAGAGTTGGCCGGTTATCATATGAACCTTCTGAGGCTCTGTCAGGGGATAGAACTCGAGCAGGCTGCAGAGCCCTTCCTTAAAGTCAGTGAATGTATGCGACTCCCCAGAGTATCGTGGGAGCCAGGCCGCTCCGGGCAGGTACGGCATAGAGAAGGGCATTATGGCTTTTGTGTTAGCGGCAGTGTCCGACTGGCTGAGGGGAACAGCGGGTTCTGCGGCAACCAGTGGTGGTATTAGGGCCGCGGCTTCGCTCGCTGCGGGGGCCGGAGCTGCCCCTGCGTCCGCGGCTGCGGCCGCCACCTCCTCTCCTCCCGACTCGGACATAGCTGTCCCTTCCTCCCACTAACCTGCTGGAGGTCGGAGTTCCTCTTCCGGGATTGGCGCCTTACCGCGCTTTCCGTTCCGCGCTTCTTTTGGCTGGTTCCGCCCACGAAGCTAAGGCTCCTCCCTCCGTGCGCGGCAATGGCGAATTTTGGCGGTAAATGGCAATACACAGTCCAAGCACAATAAATCACAGTTCCAAGGCACACATGACCTGATTCTTCAGGCTTAAGTAGATCCTGTTCGTGACGCCAAAATGGAGCGCCCCCACCGCCGCAGGGCCGAGGGGTACCCGGTACCGGGCCTCTGAGTCTCTGCTCTGGGGTTGTCACGGTGGCTAGACCCGGTCCGTGACCCTGCTGAGGGGCGCACAGTGATAGATGTAGATGGTGATGTAGTTGTGAAGTGCCGGTCGTAGTAAATAATGAGGACACCAGGTTGCCGTCTCTTTACCTCTTTACTGAAGGTTTTAGAGTCCTCAGTCCAGAGCGCTGTCAACAGGGCTGTCTGAGACTGGCCGGTCCAAAGGCACATCAGGAGTTCTCTTTACAGGTGGGAATCAGTGTCTACCTTCTAGCGCTGTGTGTTATAGTCCTTCCCTGCTGAGCTCCCGGGGTAGTCCTCACAACTGTTCTGTCTGTCTCTGATGTTCGTTCTCTCCGTCCCCCAGATGATATGGTAGGACGCACCCGTATGACGGGGTAGGCCTGGAGCTCTTCCGGGACCCTAGAGTCGCCCCTCTCCCACAGCTGCCTCCGTTGTCTGCTTAGGTGTTAAGTGAGACAGCCAACCTTTAATTGGCTGTCCTGCTGTGGTTTGCAGTGTACTTAAAGTCTCTTACTTGCTCGGCGTTCCGGCCACCGACTGTTTGCGCCTCAGAAGGATGTTGCCTCGGTCTAACAGCACGACTCCTTCTGGTCCTAATGCCTCTTTACTGTATTCCCGTTGTTCACTGGTTAGTTCTGCTCTTAGGACTCTGCCAGGATCCCATCCCTGACAGGTCCTCTCACTAGCTCTTCCCAGTTACTTCTCCCTCTGTCTTCCTGTCCAACCCCCAGTTTTACCAGAGTGTGAGGAGTGGCCTACTAGATAGGACCACCCCCCCTGGTGGCCGGAGTGCGAAGTGTAGTGTGAGTGTTACCTGGTCAGAGAAGCTCCTTTAGTGCAATCGGACGTAACATCACTCCCCTTAGTGGCAGAGCGACGTTACTGCAACGACCAGGACTCTGGGGCGCTGCAGCTGTGCTATATACTATGTTGGCTGTGCTATATACTACGTGGGCTGTGCTATATACTTTGTGACTGTGTTATATACTATGTGGGCTGTGCTATATACTACGTGGCTGTGCAATATACTACGTGGGCTGTGCTATATACTACGTGGGCTGTGCAATATACTACGTGGGCTATGCAATGTACTACGTGGGCTGTGCAATATACTGAGTGGGCTGTGCTATATACTGCATGGGCTGTGCAATATAATACGTGGGCTGTGCTATATACTACGTGGGCTGTGCTATATACTACGTGGGCTGTGCAATATACTACATGGGCTGTGCAATGTACTACTTGGGCTGTGCAATATACTGCGTGGGCTGTGCTATAAACTACGTGGGCTGTGCAAAATACTACATGGCCTGTGTTATACACTACGTGGCCTGTGTTATACACTACGTGGGCTGTGTTATACACTATGTGTCCTGTGTTATACACTACGTGGCCTGTGTTATACACTACGTGGGCTGTGTTATATACTGCGTGCGTGGGCTGTTATATTCTACGTGAGCTGTGTTATATGCTACTCGGGCTGTTATAAACTATGTGGCTGTGTTATATGCTATGTGGGCTGTTATACACTCCGTGGGCTGTGCTATATACTACGTGGCTGTGCTATATACTCCGTGGGCTGTGCTATATACTATGTGGCTGTGCTATATACTCCGTGGGCTGTGCTATATACTCTGTGGGCTGTGCTATATACTACGTGGCTGTGCTATATACTACATGGCTGTGCAATATACTACGTGGCTGTGCAATATACTACATGGCTGTGCTATATACTACGTGGCTGTGCAATATACTACGTGGCTGTTCAGTATACTACGTGGCTGTGCCATTTACTACGTGGGCTGTTATATACTACATGTCCGGCCGCGAACAATCAGCGACAGGCGAATCCTGCGTATTCAATGTATTATTCTAAAATCTTCATAAATAAACAACATACATATTCTAGAATACCCGATGCGTTCGAATCGGGCTACCATCTAGTATCACATAAGAGGCTTAGATACAGCAGCCCACAGAGAACGGTTCTTGAAAATGTTTAATGTTTCTTCTGGTCCTTGAATACAGACCTGCATCCATTTCAGAAGCAGACGTGAGACCAGCATTCCTGCAATTGACCAAGAACCATAGTTGTCACAGTTCTACCCCAGTGAAAGAAATGAAGATTAAGAAGATCCAGGCCTTCAACATGGACAGGGTGCCACCACGAGCATAGTGGAGTGCGAAGAGTTCTCGCCCATGGAATGGCGAGCTAAAAGAGAGGGGGAATGTGAGGAAGTTGACGAGACAGCAGGTACCTGCATGTTGGGTCTGGAACTAGAGAGGCTGCATCCACTCTTCCTGGGGGGAAGCCTGAGTGAGGTGGACCTCCCTCTGTTGCCTGGGAGAAGCTCTAGAGAGGAGGGGCTTCCTGCTGTCGGAGGGGGGCAGAAAAGGAGAAAGAGAAAGGGCATGAAGGAAGGCAGTCTGGCGCCAGGGCAGAGCAGCACACAGTCAGGTGAGCGGCGTCCTTCGCTCCCCATACCGACACAGAGTACCGGCGCTACAACAGGGTGGGCAGCAGTCAATCAGAAGGGCAGAGACTGCTGTGCTGAGGGAAGCAGTGTGTCGGGCAGTAGTGCAGAGCAGAGCCTTACAGAGCAGAGTCTTACAGAGCAGAGCCGTACAGAGCAGAACCATACAGAGCAGAGCCATGCAGAGCAGAGCCGTACAAGGCAGAGCCGTATACACAGAGAGAGCTGAGCCAGGTGTTGCAGAAGACGCAGAGAGTAGTGCTCTGGCTGAGAGCACCAGCGCCCAGCAGATCAGCATCGCCCGTCGCCAATTGCGGGGACCAGGTAGAGCGGAACGTGCGGTGTGTGTCCAGTGACTGCAAGAGAGAACCGGGCTGCTGTAAGTGGATGACAGGATGCCAGTTTCCCGCTAACCTCCACACCAGGAGGTGACCCTGAGTTGAGACCAGTGACTGTAACGTGCGCGCAGCGCACCGAGAAGCAGGTGACTAGGCCAGAGTCCCTTAGCCAGGTACCTGTGTACACCGTGGAGCGAGGCTTCGTTATGGCAGTTTCACGCGTTGGACTCAGTACCGTGCCAGACACACATGGGCACGAGAAAGTTACTCTCTCGCCAAAGACTACATCAAGACGTCACGTGCCGCTGTTGTCGGTGCCACCATTGGATCCCCGTCTGTCACACACTTCATCGAGACATCACGTGCCGCTGTTGTCGGTGCCACCGTTGGAATCCTGAGACGCCGCACACAAGAAGACTACAGTCTGGTAAGTTTCACTTCTTTAATTACTGAACTATTGTTCGTCCCTGTCCTAACCTGCCACTCTCCCAGTTCTGTCCCATTCCCTATCACTACCCTGCAACTTATTACTCCCTGCACGGAGTGCGCTTTTTATTAAATAAAACCTGGTAACTCTTGATCTGCCTCCTGTCTGTGACAACATCTCACGTTCCTGTGATTTCTACACCACATCTATTAGTCATTAGCCAAAAACAGATTCAAGAGACACTAGATACATTTGCTCTTTATAAACTGAGGATTTTATTAACTTCTTATATCTTTTATACTACAGTAGTTCTTAGCAACTTTCACTGAATACCGTCAGGCTTCCTGGAAGACGAAACCTTGTTACGGTAAAGGTACCTTTACATTAAGCGACGCTGCAGCGATAGCGACAACGATGCCGATCGCTGCAGCGTCGCTGTTTGGTCGCTGGAGAGCTGTCACACAGACCGCTCTCCAGCGACCAACGATGCCGAGGTCCCCGGGTAACCAGGGTAAACATCGGGTTGCTAAGCGCAGGGCCGCGCTTAGTAACCCGATGTTACCCTGGTTACCAGCGTAAAATGTAAAAAAAACAAACAGTACATACTTACATTCACGTCCCTCGCCGTCCGCTTCCTACAATGACTGAGCGCCGGCCCTAACAGCAGAGCGGTGACGTCACCGCTGTGCTGTACTTTCACTTTCACTTTACGGCGCTCAGTCAGTGCAGGAAGCAGACGCCGGGGGACGCAAAGGTGAGTATGTAGTGTTTGTTTTTTTTACATTTTACACTGGTAACCAGGGTAAACATCGGGTTACTAAGCGCGGCCCTGCGACGTCACAGATCGCTAGCGATATCGTTTAGTGTGAAGGTACCTTAAGAAACAGGCACCAAGGCAGCAGGATGTCTTTAACTAAAAAAAACACATACCATAAGATACAGCCTTCCCAAAACCCTGTCTGATGACAAATGCACATCTAGCAGGATGCAGCAGTCCTCCACTGATAAAGGCAGGGGGCAGCACAGGTGCAAACTACTGATAAAACAGCCCCCCCCCCACAGACCATGGAGGGGCTGGCTGCTTAGCAGAAAAAATTGGACATTGCATACGACATCAGTCACACAGGTAAGTGTGATGCGCAGTGTTTGATTTGCAGCCTATTAATGATGCCCTTATACTAACAGGCGGGCTGCCCGGCACTATAAAATGCAACACACAGGGACAGACGCCCCTATAGACCAAGCCAACAAAAGAGGCCTAGCCACATCCTGCAAAAAATTATACAATAAAAAGTGCAAAAAATTAATGCATATGATAAATACATTAAATGAGGTACTGGTTAATATTTTGGCCAAAATAATTAAGCTCGCAACCCACGTCACGAGGTGTTGCATATTACAGTGCTGGGCTTGTGTTTTGCAGGACGAGTCGTACTTTTGAACGACACCATTGGTTTTAACATATCGTGTACTGGAAAATGGGAAAACAATTCCAAGTGCAGTGAAATTGCAAAAATATTGCATTCCACAGTTGTTTTTTGTTTGTTTTGTTTTTTAACCATATTCACTAAATGCTAAAACTGACCTGCCGTTGTGATTTTTCAGGTCATTGCGAGTTCATAGACACCAAACATGTGTAGGTTCTTTTTTATCTAAGTGGTGAAAAAAAAATCCAAAATTTGTTAAAGAAAAAAAATAGCGCCATTTTCTGAGACCTGTAGCGTCTCCATTTTTCATGATCTCGGGTTGGAAGAGGGCTTATTTTTTGTGCACCAAGCTGGTGTTTTTATTTATGACATTTTGGTGTAGATATGATCTTTTGATTGCCTGTTATTGTATTTTATTGCAATGTCGCGGCGACCCAAAAAATGTAATTCTGTCGGTTTGAATGTTTTTCTCGCTACGCCCTTTAGCTATCAGGTTAATTTTTTTATATTGATAGGTCGGGCGATTCTGAACTTGGCGATACCAAATATGTGTATGTTTGATTTTTTTTTAATAGTTTTATTTTGAATGGGGCGAAAGGGGGGTGATTTGAACTTTTATATATTTGATTTTATAACATTTTTAAAAACTTTCTTTTTTACTTGTAGTATTCTTCAATAGTCTCCATGGGAGGCTAGAAGTTGCAATACTTTGATTGATTCTGCTACACACAGGCGATGATCAGATCGCCTGTGTGTAGCAGGAATGCTCACTTGCTATGAGGGCTGACCACGGGAAGTCGCTCATAGCAATCTGGCAATGACAATCATAGAGGTCTGTTGCAGACCTCTGGTTGTCATGCCGACCCACGATCATGTCACAGGGTCACCGATGGGCTTGATTAGCAACACGCATCCGGTAAGCGCAAGTTTAATGCCGCTGCCACAGATTGACAATGGCATTTAAGTAGTTAACAGGTGATTCCACCAGTGGCTGTTGCTGGAACATGTGAGCTGTATAGATCAGCTGTCATGTGCCCGGAAAGGTGCGGGCTCAGTGCCGGAGCCCGCACCAAACAGTGGGAGTCCGACATGGACATACTGTTATGCCCAATGGCGTAAAGGAGTAACTAGGTTTCTTGGAGTTTATTACCTCGGTGACAAGTGTTTATAGACGCACATGAAAAACCTGGGCTATATTTTAACAGTAGATGAGATTTATTTTGAACCGGTTGTCTGATTGGTAAAATTAAGTTCACCCATGTATGTTAAGGGAGTTTAATAACCATTAAGATGATATTCACCCATGTGTACGTACTAAACGGGTTTAATAATAACAAGACGAGAACGAAAAACTAACCAGTTGACATTAAAGGTGTATAATGACTATTACAATGACCTACACCCATGTATACTGAATTAATTTAATACTAACAAGATGACATTACGTATGCAAAGCTGTATAATGTCTGTTAAGATGACATTCACCAGTATATACGCTAATGTTTAGTTCAGTACATGCCATGATTACTTTGGTAACATGACACCCATGTACAATACTGTTCAAAAATGTTAGGCGGTGTGGAAAAATACTACAAAGAAATAAAAGTATTAATAGTTTATTTTTATCAATTAATAAAATGCAAAGGGAATGAACAAAAGAGAAAGTAAATCCCATCAATATTTGGTGCTCGCCCGTTGTCTCATCACTTGTACACAGGTTATGAAGGATCTCTGTTGTGAACTGTGTTTCTGGGCTCCCTCTTGTGGTCACGAATGGTATTGTATGAGTCATGTCTTTCTGCAGGCCTGGGCTTCAGCTGTTTCATTAAGCTGGGGGTGTTCCCTATTTAGTCCTCCTTAGGACTCAGTCTCTTGCCTGGTATCGATGTATTCAGTCCAATTTGGTCTCCTCCTGATTCCTTGCCATCTGTCTCATGCAAGAAAAGCTAAGTCCTGTTTGCATACTTTGGATCATTTGCATTATCAGTGTTTTTTGTCCAGCTTGCTCAAAATGTGATTTTCTAGCTCGTTGGAAGCTCTAGGGTGCTGATATTCTCCCCTCACACCGTCAGTCGGTGCGGGGGTTCTTGAATATTCAGCGTGGATGTTTTTGCAGGGTTTTCTGCTGACCGCATAGTTCACTTTCTATTTTCTGCCTATCTAGATTAGTGGGCCTCACTTTGCTGAATCTAGTTCATCTCTACGTTTGTGTCTTCCTCTTACCTCACCGTTATTATTTGTTGGGGGCTTTCTATATCTTTGGGGTTAATTTCTCTGGAGGCAAGTGAGGTCTTATTTTCCCTTTAGGGGTAGTCAGTTCTCCGGCTGGCTCGAGGCATCTAGAAACAACGTAGGCACGTTCACCGGCTACTTCTAGTTGTGTGTTAGGATCAGGTATGCGGTTAGCCCAGTTTCCACCTCCCTAGAGCAGTTCTATGTTTTTGCAGACTTAGCCGGAATACCAGAGATCCTCTACCACTAGGATCATAACAGATCTCTGTAGGAGATTGTTCCAAATATCTTGGAGAACTGACCCCAGATCTTCTGTGTATGAGACCCCACAGATCCCTGATCTCCCATCATCAGCAGACGCCTCATACACAGAAGATCTGGGGTCAGTTCTCCAAGATGTTTGACACAACCTCCTACCGAGATCTGTTATGACCCCAATGGCAGAGGGTCTCAGAATTTATTACCAAGTCTGCAAACACAAAAAAAACAGCTCATAGGGCAGTGGTAACTAGGCTTACCGTATACCTGAACCTAACACCACAAATAGCAGCAGCCGGGGAACGTACCTACGTTGGTTCTAGACGTCTCGCGCCAGCCGGAGAACTAACTAACCCTAGAAGGGAAAAGATAGACCTTTCTTGCCTCCAGAGAAAAGACCCCAAAAGTTGGATACAAGCCCCCAACAAATAATAACGGTGAGGTAAGAAGAAAAGACAAACGTAAGGATGAACTAGGTTTTTAGCAAAGAGAGGCCCACTGATTAATAGCAGAATATAGGAAGATGACTTATACGGTCAGCAAAAACCCTATCAAAATTTCCACGCTGGATATTCAAGAACCCCCGAACCGTCTAACGGCACGGGGGGAGAATATCAGCCCCCTAGAGCTTCCAGCTATATCAGGAATCACATTTGGTACAAGCTGGACAGAAATAAGAACAAATGCAAATAACCAAAAAATAAGGAAGCAGGACTTAGCTTATTTTGCAAGAACCAGGACCAGCAGACAGGAGCAAACAGAAAGGAACTGATTACAACGATGCCAGGCACCAGACTGAAAATCCAGGAAGCTTAAATAGCAACACCCCTGGACTAACGAGCCAGGTGGGTACCAAGCTAGAGAAAGAAGTTCAAAGTGTCATGTCGCTAGTGACCACAAGAGGGAGCCAAAAAGTCCAATTCACAACAGTACCCCCCCATTAAGGAGGGGTCACCGAACCCTCACCAAGACCACCAGGACGATCAGGATGAGCAGCGTGAAAGGCACGAACTAAATCGGCCGCATGAACATCAGAGGCGACCACCCAGGAATTATCCTCCTGACCATAGCCCTTCCACTTGACCAGATACTGAAGCCTCCGTCTGGAGAGACGAGAATCCAAGATCTTCTCCACCACGTACTCCAACTCGCCCTCAACCAACACCGGAGCAGGAGGCTCAACAGAAGGAACCACAGGCACAACGTAGCGCCGCAACAAAGACCTATGGAACACGTTGTGAATGGCAAACGACACCGGAAGATCCAAGCGAAAGGACACTGGATTAAGGATTTCCAAAATCTTATAAGGACCGATGAAGCGAGGCTTAAATTTAGGAGAGGAGACCTTCATAGGAACAAACCGAGAAGACAGCCACACCAAATCCCCAACACGAAGTCGGGGACCCACACCGCGGCGGCGGTTGGCAAAACGCTGAGCCTTCTCCTGTGACAACTCTAGGTTGTCCACCACATGATTCCAGATCCGCTGCAACCTATCCACCACAGAATCTACCCCAGGACAGTCAGAGGGCTCAACATGTCCCGAGGAAAAACGAGGATGAAAACCAGAGTTGCAGAAAAATGGCGAAACCAAAGTAGTGGAACTAGCCCGATTATTAAGGGCAAACTCAGCCAATGGCAAGAAGGTCACCCAATCATCCTGATCTGCAGAAACAAAACACCTCAAATAAGCCTCTAGAGTCTGATTTGTTTGCTCCGTTTGGCCATTAGTCTGAGGATGAAAGGCAGACGAAAATGACAAATCAATGCCCATCTTAGAACAAAAGGATCGCCAGAACCTGGAAACAAACTGGGATCCTCTATCAGACACGATATTCTCAGGAATGCCGTGCAAGCGAACCACATTCTGAAAGAATAAAGGAACCAGATCGGAAGAGGAAGGCAGCTTAGGCAAAGACACCAAATGGACCATCTTGGAAAAGCGATCACATACCACCCAGATGACAGACATGCCCTGAGACACCGGAAGATCTGAAATGAAATCCATGGAAATGTGTGTCCAAGGCCTCTTCGGGACAGGTAAAGGCAAGAGCAACCCGCTGGCATGAGAACAGCAAGGCTTAGCTCGAGCACAAGTCCCACAGGACTGCACAAATGACCGCACATCCCGTGACAAGGAAGGCCACCAAAAGGACCTAGCCACCAAATCTCTGGTGCCAAAAATTCCCGGATGCCCTGCCAACACCGAGGAATGAACCTCGGAAATGACTCTGCTGGTCCATTTATCAGGAACAAACAGTCTGTCAGGTGGACAAGAGTCAGGTCTACCAGCCTGAAATCTCTGCAACACACGTCGCAAATCCGGAGAAATGGCTGACAAGATTACTCCCTCTTTAAGAATACCAGCTGGCTCTGAAACTCCAGGAGAGTCAGGCACAAAGCTCCTTGAAAGAGCATCAGCCTTCACATTCTTTGAACCTGGTAGGTACGAGACCACAAAGTCAAAACGGGAGAAAAACAATGACCAACGGGCCTGTCTAGGATTCAGGCGTTTAGCAGACTCGAGATACATCAGATTCTTGTGATCCGTCAAGACCACCACACGATGCTTAGCACCCTCGAGCCAATGACGCCACTCCTCAAATGCCCACTTCATGGCCAACAACTCCCGATTGCCAACATCATAGTTCCGCTCAGCAGGCGAAAACTTCCTAGAAAAAAAAGCACATGGTCTCATTACAGAGCAACCAGGGCCTCTCTGCGACAAAACGGCCCCTGCCCCGATCTCAGAAGCATCCACTTCAACCTGAAAGGGAAGTGAGACATCAGGCTGGCACAAAACAGGCGCCGAAGTAAACCGGCGCTTCAGCTCTTGGAAAGCTTCCACGGCTGCAGGAGCCCAGTTAGCAACATCAGAACCTTTCTTGGTCATATCCGTCAAAGGTTTAACAACGCTAGAAAAGTTAGCGATAAAACGACGGTAGAAGTTAGCAAAACCCAAGAACTTCTGAAGACTCTTAACTGACGTGGGTTGAGTCCAATCATGAATAGCTCGGACCTTGACTGGGTCCATCTCCACCACAGAAGGGGAAAAAATAAAACCCAAAAAGGGAACCTTCTGTACTCCAAAGAGACACTTTGAGCCCTTAACGAACAAAGCATTCTCACGCAAAACCTGAAACACCGTCCTGACCTGCTTAACATGGGAGTCCCAATCATCAGAAAAAAACAGAATATCATCCAAATAAACAATCATAAATTTATCCAGATACTTCCGGAAGATATCATGCATAAAGGACTGAAAAACTGAAGGAGCATTAGAGAGCCCAAAAGGCATCACCAAGTACTCAAAATGACCTTCGGGCGTATTAAATGCAGTTTTCCATTCATCTCCCTGCTTAGTGCGCACAAGTTGTACGCACCACGAAGATCTATCTTGGTGAACCACTTGGCACCCTTAATCCGGGCAAACAAGTCTGACAACAGAGGCAAAGGATACTGAAATTTAACAGTGATTTTATTCAGAAGCCGATAGTCTATACAAGGTCTCAAAGATCCGTCCTTCTTGGCCACAAAAAAGAATCCTGCACCAAGAGGGGAAGAGGATGGACGGATATGCCCCTTCTCCAGAGACTCCTTGATATACGAACGCATTGCGGTATGCTCAGGTACAGACAGATTAAATAATCTTCCCTTAGGAAATTTACTACCTGGAATCAAATCTATAGCGCAGTCACAATCCCTATGAGGAGGAAGAGCACTGGACCTGGACTCGCTGAATACATCCTGATAATCAGACAAATACTCAGGAACTTCCGAAGGAGTAGAGGAAGCAATAGACACCGACGGGGAATCACCATGAATTCCCTGACAGCCCCAACTTGACACTGACATTGCCTTCCAATCCAAAAGTGGATTATGGGTCTGTAACCATGGCAGACCCAAAACGACCAAATCATGCATTTTATGCAGAACAAGAAAACGAATCACCTCCCGATGTTCAGGAGTCATGCACATGGTTACCTGTGTCCAAAACTGCGGCTTATTTTCCGCCAATGGCGTAGCATCAATACCTCTAAGAGGGATAGGATTTACCAACGGCTCAAGTACAAAACCACAGCGCTTGGCAAACGACAGATCCATAAGACTCAGGGCAGCACCTGAATCCACAAACGCCATAGCAGGGTAGGAAGACAATGAGCAAATTAAAGTCACAGACAAAATAAATTTAGGTTGCAGATTACCAATGGCGACAGGACTAACAACCCTTGTTAGGCATTTAGAGCATGCTGATATAACATGTGTAGAATCACCACAGTAAAAACACAACCCATTCAGACGTCTATGATTTTTCCGTTCATTTCTAGTCTGAATTCTACCACATTGCATTAAATCAGGTGTTTGTTCAGACAACACCACCAGAGGATTAGCGGCTTTGCGCTCCCGCAAACGCCGGTCAATCTGAATAGCCAGCGCCATGGAATCATTTAGATTTGTAGGAATGGAGAAACCCACCATCACATTCTTAATGGCTTCAGAAAGGCCACTTCTGAAATTTGCGGCCAGAGCACACTCATTCCACTGAGTAAGCACGGACCATTTCCGAAATTTTTGACAATACACTTCAGCTTCATCCTGGCCCTGAGAGATAGCCAGCAAAGCTTTTTCTGCCTGAATTTCAAGATTGGGTTCCTCGTAAAGCAACCCGAGCGCCAGAAAAAACGCATCAATATTTGCCAATGCCGGATCTCCTGGCGCTAACGAGAAGGCCCAATCCTGAGGGTCGCCCCGCAAGAAAGAGATAACAATTTTAACTTGCTGAGCTGAGTCTCCAGACGAACGGGGTCTCAGAGATAGAAACAATTTACAATTATTCCTGAAATTCCTAAACTTAAATCGGTCTCCAGAGAACAGTTCAGGAATAGGTATTTTAGGTTCAGACATAGGACTACTGGTAACAAAATCTTGAATACCCTGCACACGAGCAGCAAGCTGATCCACACTAGTAATCAAGGTCTGGACATTCATGTCTGCAGCAAGCTCAAGCCACTCTGAGGTAAAGGGGAGGAAGAAAGAAAAAAAAAAAAAAAAAACTCAGAATTTCCTTTCTTATTATCCCACTTCTGCAATGCATTAAACATTCACCTTCGGCCTGGCATACTGTTATGACCCCAATGGCAGAGGGTCTCAGAATTTATAACCAAGTCTGCAAACACAAAAAAACAGCTCATAGGGCAGTGGTAACTAAGCTGACCATATACCTGAACCTAGCACCACAAATAGCAGCAGCTGGGGAACGTACCTACGTTGGTTCTAGACGTCTCGCGCCAGCCGGAGAACTAACTAACCCTAGAAGGGAAAAGATAGACCTTTCTTGCCTCCAGAGAAAAGACCCCAAAAGTTGGATACAAGCCCCCAACAAATAATAACGGTGAGGTAAGAAGAAAAGACAAACGTAAGGATGAACTAGGTTTTTAGCAAAGAGAGGCCCACTGACTAATAGCAGAATATAGGAAGATGACTTATACGGTCAGCAAAAACCCTATCAAAATTTCCACGCTGGATATTCAAGAACCCCCGAACCGTCTAACGGCACGGGGGGAGAATATCAGCCCCCTAGAGCTTCCAGCTATATCAGGAATCACATTTGGTACAAGCTGGACAGAAATAAGAACAAATGCAAATAACCAAAAAATAAGGAAGCAGGACTTAGCTTATTTTGCAAGAACCAGGACCAGCAGACAGGAGCAAACAGAAAGGAACTGATTACAACGATGCCAGGCACCAGACTGAAAATCCAGGAAGCTTAAATAGCAACACCCCTGGACTAACGAGCCAGGTGGGTACCAAGCTAGAGAAAGAAGTTCAAAGTGTCATGTCGCTAGTGACCACAAGAGGGAGCCAAAAAGTCCAATTCACAACAGAGATCCTCCATAACCTGTGTGCAGTTGACGAGAAGAACTGATGGAGGTGATGCGCTGTCATCACATACAGATGATGAAGGTGACAGGCGGTCACCAGATACTGATGATGGAGGCGAAGGGCAGTCACCAGATACTGATGGTGGAGGTGATGAGCGGTCACCAGATACAACATATCAGACTCTCTGTTGGCCTAATGCATATTGATCTGTATGTATTGCAACAACTATTGTTTGTTTAATATGATGTGATTTTTATGTCTGCATGCATATTGTTCACATGTCAACAAAAAAAAAAAGGTCCTCATTTACAGACAGGATGTAACTCCTCCTTCCCTGTGAGCACATTTTCTTGTGCCTGCAAGTGAAAGTGAAAGTAACAGCAGATCTCTCTCTCAGAAACCTGATTGTCCTGTTCTCATGTTCTATGCTGAATGTTCTTAGTTCTTAATAAATGAACATTCTCTGTTGCTCGTTGTGGACATCACGCTGATTAACCTGCTGCTGACAGGTTATCGGCCCAGAAGTCAAAACAATCCCAAACCTGCAGAGCACAGAGATAGAAAGACAACAGCAAACTGAGAAGAAGTAAAATGGCCACCAGCAGCAACTCAACAAAGTTTACAGTGCCAAGCCTGAATAACCAGAACTACCAATCCTGGAAATTCAAGGTGAAGATGCTGCTGATAAGAGAAGGTACGTGGAAATACACTCAGGACCCTAAGCCTGACCCAGTACCACAGAAATGGCTAGAAATGGATCAGAAAGCACAGAGCACCATATCACTCAGTATAGAGGATGATCAGATTGTGCATGTGTGTAAGTGTGAATCTGCAAAGGAAATGTGGGAGCAGCTGCAGAAAGTACATGAGAGAATAAATTTAAGCAATAAACTCTATCTAATGAGAAAGCTGTATCAGTCTAAGCTACACAATGACCAGAATATGCAGGACTACATTAGAAATACTCTAGAGACTGTAGAACACCTGCGGGGCATTGGGGAAGATATGAAGGACTTCCATGTGGCAGCACTATTACTTAGTGGTCTCCCAGAAAGCTATGACACGCTTGTAACAGCATTAGATGCACGCCCAGATGATGAGCTGACATTGGAGTACGTCAGAGGAAAGCTTGTAGATGAATATAAGAGAAAGGCAGAAAATGTGAGCAAGATATGTAACAAGGAAACTGCTTTACAAACACATGATGTGCCCACCAGCAGAATCCACCTTAAGGAGACACGTGAATGTTTTGTATGCAAGAAGCCAGGTCATTTAAAGGCTGAATGCAGAGTCTGGAAAGCTAAAATGAATCAGCTGAAAAAGCAAAACAGCCATCAGAGAGTTAAGAGTGCTGTATCTGGAAACAATGATTCAGTGAATACTGAAGCTGCATTCACATCAGTCAATGCATTTACATCAAAGCATGCGTGGTGTATAGATTCTGGTGCAACCAGTCACATGACCAATGACAGAGACTTCTTTACTAAGCTTAACCAAAATAAGTCAGAGAAAGTGATAATGGCGAACGGTCAGTGTATGAACTCAGAAGGCATAGGAGACGGTTATATTGATTGTAACATCTCTGCCACACAAAGTAGAAGGATTCATGTAAAGGATGTACTATATGTGCCTAGTCTTGAAAGTAATCTATTATCTGTGAAAAAGCTCACAAAACAGGGTAATGAAGTTACATTTAAGGAAGATAGCTGCATCATCTCAAAAGAGGGCCACACATTAGCAAAAGGAAAAATCAGAGATGAACTGTATCAGTTGAAATGTAAAGAGTGTGTATGCACAGCTAAGCAAGAACTGCACAAGAACTGTATTCATGTATGGCACAGGCGGCTTGCGCATAGAGACCCAGAAGCAATAAGAAAGTTATTTCAAGAACAATTAGCTGACAATATTACAATTGATTCATGTAATCAGACAATGAAGTGTTCCAGCTGTATTAAAGGGAAAATGTCCAGAAAGGCCTTTCCTAAGAAAAGTACTACAAGAACAGAACAACCACTAGATTTAGTACACACGGATATCTATGGTCCAATGCGTACTCAGACCCCTGGAAGGAAGAGATATTTTCTTACATTTATTGATGACAATTCGAGATATACAGTTGTCTAATTACTTCACAGCAAAAATGAAGTTCCAGAGAAACTTGAAATATATCTAGCTGAAGTGCACAACAAGTTTGGAAGAATGCCAAAAACTTTACGTGCAGATAATGGAACTGAGTATACAAGTAATGAAACACAGAGCATTTTAAAGAAAAATGGAATCATATTTCAAACTACTGTACCATACAACCCTGAGCAAAATGGTATAGCAGAAAGAAGGAACCGGACACTATGTGAAAGCGCAAGGAGTATGTTATTTGATGCAAATTTGTCTACAGTATATTGGGGCGAAGCTATTATGACGGCTTGTTATCTTCAGAACAGACTACCAAGTAAAGCGACAGACAAAACTCCATTTGAGCAATGGAATGGTACAAAACCAAAACTACAACACATAAGGATTTTCAGAAGTAAAGCATTTGCACATGTTCCCAAAGAAAAACGAACTAAGTGGGAATCTCATGCCAAGGAAGGCATCCTGGTAGTCTACAGTGAAACCCAGAAAGGTTATAGGATTCTACACCCAGAGACAAACAAGGTCACAATAAGTAAAGATGTAGTGTTTGATGAAAACTTCGTGTCACCCAAGTTTTATGACATTATGCCAGTAGTCCAGATGAAACAACAACAACAATCTCAATCACAATTACAAGACAACGAAGAAAAGAATGTAGAAGTCTGTCTGGACTCTTCAACCACTGAAGGAACAACAAAAGGCCTAAGTGAACCTGAAATTAGACGCTCGTCAAGATCAAACAAAGGAATACCAGCTAAACGTTTATCCTACGTTGTGAAGACACTACCTGAGTCAGAACCACAGTCATGGGATGAAATGCAGAAACTACCCGCCCATGAAAGAACAAAGTGGATCAATGCCGCGAATGAAGAAATGAACTCGCTTCATCAACTTCAAACTTGGAAACTCACTGAGTTACCGCAAGGTAAAAAGGCAATTAAGTGCAAATGGGTATTTAAAACCAAATATGGTTGTGAAGGCAAAGTCCACAGATTTAAAGCGAGGTTGGTCGCAAAAGGATATTCTCAAAAATATGGTGAAGACTATGATGCTACGTTTTCCCCGGTCGCTAAGCAGACAACATTTAGAGCATTGTTGGCAGTAGCTGCAGTACAAAGGATGTTTGTCAGACATTTGGATATCAAAACTGCATTTTTAAATGGTGACATTGAGGAGGACTTATACATGACTCAACCTGAAGGCTATATAAAGGAAGGTGAACAGAATCTTGTTTGCAAACTACAAAAATCTCTTTATGGTCTTAAGCAATCGGCGAGAGCATGGAATACTAAAATGAACAAAGTCTTGTTAGAAGAAGGATTTAAAAGAGGTCAAGCGGATCCATGCCTGTACACGAGATATACAGATGGAAAATGGATGTATATTCTCTTATATGTGGACGATGTAATTGTAGTTCATCAAGAAGAAGCTGAAATTGGGAAAATTACTAAAATTTTGAACCAGCATTTTGAAACGAAAGACCTAGGAAATGTGACATATTATCTAGGAATCCACATCCAGAGAGAGGAAGATGGAAGTTTTCTTTTAAATCAAAGTGCAAAGATTAATTCAATTTTGGATCAGTTCGGAATGACGGAGGCCAAAGGTGTATCAACGCCAATGGAATCATCCTACCTGAAACTGGAAGAAGGTGACCTGTTGCCTAACAATGAGAAATATCGACAGGCAGTGGGGGCACTTCTATATATCTCAACTATGACTCGACCGGATATTACAACAGCAGTTGGAATATTGTGCAGATATGTGGAGAAACCGCGACAAAAGGACTGGAATGCCGTTAAAAGAGTTCTCCAATATTTAAAAGGGACACAAGGTGTAAATTTAAAAATATCTGCAGCAGGAAATCTAAAACTCACCGGCTATGTTGACTCAGATTGGGCTGGTGATTTGCAAGATCGTAAATCCACAAGCGGATACGTATTTAAACTTGGAGAAAGTTCAATCTCCTGGTCTAGTAGAAAACAAGTATCTGTTGCTTTGTCATCTACAGAAGCTGAGTATGTGTCCGCAGCCTATGCAAGTCAGGAGATCATTTGGCTAAGACAACTGATGGATGATCTTGGTAAACCGTTAACTCAGCCAACGGTGATGTATGAGGACAACCAAGGATGCATTAAACTTGCATGCAGTGAAAAGATCAGTGCTAGAACTAAGCACATCGACGTCAGATGTCATCATCTACGTGATTTAATAGATCGTGGTGTAATTCAGTTTGTTTATTGTGAAACTGATAAAATGTTAGCTGATATTTTGACCAAGCCATTGCCATGACCTAGGTTCCAAGAATTGAGAACCACTATGGGACTGACAGAATAAGTAGTTGTTGAGTGGGGGTGTTGGCCTAATGCATATTTATCTGCATGTATTGCAACAACTATTGTTTGTTTAATATGATGTGATTTTTATGTCTGCATGCATATTGTTCACATGTCAACAAAAAAAAAAAGGTCCTCATTTACAGACAGGATGTAACTCCTCCTTCCCTGTGAGCACATTTTCTTGTGCCTGCAAGTGAAAGTGAAAGTAACAGCAGATCTCTCTCTCAGAAACCTGATTGATCCTGTTCTCATGTTGTATGCTGAATGTTCTTAGTTCTTAATAAATGAACATTCTCTGTTGCTCGTTGTGGACATCACGCTGATTAACCTGCTGCTAACACTCTCGCCTACCATCGAAACCTTCAAAAAGAACCTGAAGACCCACCTCTTCCGACAAGCCTACAACCTGCAGTAACCATCGATCCACCAAACCGCTGCACGACCAGCTCTATCCTCACCTACTGTATCCTCACCCATCCCTTGTAGATTGTGATTGGGCCCTCTCTCCTCCTGTACCAGTCGTGACTTGTATTGTTTAAGATTATTGTACTTGATTTTACTATGTATACCCCTCCTCACATGTAAAGCACCATGGAATAAATGGCGCTATAATAATAAATAATAATAATAATAATAATACTGATGATGGAGGGACGGGCAGTCACCAGATACTGATGAAGGAGGCAACGGACAGTCACCAGGCACTGATGATGGAAGCGATGAGCGGTCACCGGATACTAATGATAGAGGCGACCTGTGGTCACCAGATACTGACGATAGAGGCAACGAGTAGTCATCAGATACTGATAATGGAGGTGACAGGTGATCAACTGATACTGATGGCATAATTATTATATTATTATTATTGATGGGTGAGCAATACAATAACAATAACATTTTTAACATGTTGTTTGAGGGCTATATACCAACTACATGTACCCAAGAATACATAATCACGTAATACTGTATGGCTGAGAAATATAACTCAGCTACATTTTTAAACTTTTTTTTAAATATTTTTTTGAGTATTGTGGAGGTCGGCGGGTGCCGAGGTCCACTAGCCGCAACCACATGAACCAGGGACTGTCCTCGTCCTATCGAACGCCCGCTTTTCCTTTAATGTGGGCATAACGCTACTCAGTCAACATAGGCTGGGGGTAAAACAGTGTGGCAATGCTTTATTGAACCACAAAACAGGCAAATAACACATAGAACAGCCCCAGCACAGTACCCAAGATGGTGCACATTGCAGAGTCTCACCCTTCCACTGACTCACCAGGATAATATCAGCTGTTACTTCAGGTCTTTCAGGGCCGACTTCCCCACATATGGCACGCAGAGAAGAGGTAATGAAAAGCTTAAGAAGATGACAGTCCATTGATGTACAGGGCCAGGTGAACGGAGGGCCACATCCTGGCTTCATCTTCCAGCGTTGATTACTCCCCCTGTGGCACAGACACGGAGATATGGTAACAACTACCGTAGGAAGTTGACAGTCTATTCAGGTACAAAGGCCAGTTGACCAGAGGGTCACAACCTGGCTTCATCTTCCAGGGTCAATTACCCCACCTGTGGCACGCACACAGAGAGGAGGTAATGACAAGCTTAGGAAGATGACAGTCAATTGAGCTAGAAGACCAGTTGACCGGAGGGTCACAACCTGGCTTCCCAGAACACCTCCATTCAGTCAAGCGACTGGCAGGTCCCAATCCTGGCTTTCTCCAAAAGTATCAATGGTTCAGCGATGGTCAGTGAAGCAGACCTGTATTCTTCCAGCCGGGACCGAGGTCCCCTAAGCTGGCATCCTGTAGAATGACAAATCTGTGTCCCTCATGATGGAGCTATGATGTATTGACTTCTCTCCTGTAAAGTCCCCTGGATGTTTTAATGTCCGGGCTGAATCTCTGTCTGTCTCTGTCTACGGAGGCATATGAGCTGTTTTTATACTTAACAAGTGTCCTTCATTCAGTATTTACAGGTAAAGGGAAGAATGGTGACAGGTCAAGTCGCATTATTTGATTATGTAATCTATTTTTATAGATTTTCCTCCTCTGTTTTAAAAATCAGCAAACTATCTGGCCTAGACAATGCATAATTAGCAAATCAGCATACATCACTAGTCATTAAGGATAAGAGCACAATATGTTACGTCAAATATCAACTTACAAGTCAATATTATAGGCTTGCACAAACAAAAGTCTGTTTTCTTGACCAACTAGAAAGAAAAATGCAAATTCAAAAGTCAACATATAGATAACAGTTTATTCTTTCTGACTTGCTAAAAATAGATGTCTGGTTAATTAAGATACAATGCTGTGTCTCCACATATAATCTGCAATATTCACAGCACTCTTAAAAAGGTAGAAAATGTGGTGCCCACGTAGGGTATTCAGCCCGTAGTCAATAAAGTTGAAAGGACTTGGCACTCACGAGAGAATAAAGAGTTAAAAAATAAGTACGTCTCAGCTGCTTTTTGACCATAGCGGGTTCCACTATATTACTTGGATGTAGGCTGGACGGTATTTTGTGTCCAGACCCTGCACATCCCTCTCTACTTAGAATACGACTGTATGATGCATTTCGACAATGAATACACATGATATTAACCTGTGTTTATCCTCAAACCCCTAGGCAGCCTGAGTCCCTGTTTAAGTACCGCTAGACTACAGAACAACTACACTCGAATATAGAAATTCTGCAACTATACTAGGTGGAACCTCTGACCGAACTCCTCTGTAGTACCCATATTCTGACATTCTAAATTGCACTTAATGAGACCTTCGCTTTTCCAGCTTTCTTCACATTTCCTTAAAGCTGCTTCCACGCTTTTGATAATTGTCTTGTCCTTGGATGATACTGGATATCTTATCTTGAACACGGACAATCTCTTCTTAGGAATTTGTTTCCTTGGCAACTGTTTCTATACAAGCGCTGATGACATGTAAGGCCTCTTTCACACTTCTGTCTTTCTTTTTCGTTACAATGTGTCGTTTTGTGAAAAAACGGATCCAGCAAATGTTTCTGCTGGATCTGTTTTTTTCTCATAGACTTGTATTAGCGATGGATTGTGATGGATGGCCTTCCGTTTCGTTCGTCGTGCGCTGGATCCATCCTAAAAGTGCTGTCCGTCGGGCGGAGACAACGCACATAGAAACGCTTTTTGTGTATGTCGGAAAATCACCCAGCAACGAATCCTGCACTGTCCGTCATTGGCTATAATGGAAGCCTATTGATGCAGGATCTGTCGCTGACCGTCAAAAGCAGGAATCCAGCGACAGATGCCGTCTTTTGAAACTGAGTTTGGCCGAAAGAATTTCCCGTCAGGGTAAGTAATGCGAGACCGCTACGTCATCACAGGTCATTGTCTCGCAAGGCATTACTGGTAACGGGAGCTTCCGGCAGCATCGCGAGCTTTGGGAAGGCTGTGGGGACCGCGAGAAGGCTGCGAGGGACGCCGGAAGGTAGGAATATCACAATTTTATATATTTTTTATTATTTTTAACATGGGTTGTGTTAGGCAGGGCCGGACTGGGACTAAAATTCAGCCCTGGCATTTGAAGTTACACAGGCCCACTTGTCACATGGTGACTGTATAATATCTTTGTACACTTGTAGGCAGGGCCGGTTTTAGGCAAAGTGGGGCCCTAGGCAAAGTTTAAAATGGGTCCCCAAATGCTAACATATTGCACATCACACAGAAGCCTTTCGGTTGTATTTACATGCGCTGATCTCAGGACGCTAAACGAGTTTGATCGACAATACTGAAGTTGTTCAACGCTTGTTTCCCGGCCTCTTTCCACCAGCTGAGGAATAATGATGAGACAGAACGATCACTAATAGATCACCATACAGTATCATGTTTTCAGCAGCACATCTACAGTTTACACTGGCAATGTGCTGCTGACAACAAGGCTTTTTGTTCCAGCAAAAACAATCCGAATATGCAGCATTTTACTTGTTTAGTAAAATACACCCCATAGTCCTCCATATATTATAATGTGCTCCATAGTCCTCCATATAGTATAATACACTCCCTATAGTCCTCCATATATTAAAATACACTGCTCAGTCCTCCACATAGTATAATACACTCCTCATAGTCCTCCATATAGCATAATACAATCCTCATAGTCCTCCATATAGCATAATACAATCCTCATAGTGCTCCATATAGTATAATGCACTGCCACAGTCATCCATGTAGTACAATTCACTTCCCATAGTATAATGCACCCCATAGTTCTTCATATAGTATAACGTATTCCCCATAGTCCTCGATACAGTATAATGCAGCCCACATATAGTATAATGCAGCCACCCCAGAGTATAATGCAGCCACCCCAGAGTATAATGCAGCCACCCCAGAGTATAATGCAGCAACCCCAGAGTATAATGCAGCCACCCCACAGAGTATAATGCAGCCACCCCAGAGTATGTAACCCCCATAGAATATAATACAGCCCACCTCCCCATAATATATAATGTAGCGCCCCATAGAATATAATGCAGCCCCCCATAGTATATAACGCAGCCTCCCCCATAGAATATAATATACTCCCCATAGTATATAGCAAAGCCCGCATATTATATAGCACAAACCGCATAGTATACAGCACAGCCTGCATACTATAGCACAGCTCGCGTAGTAGATAACACAGCAGTATTCAGCACAGACCACACAGTAGTATACAGCACAGACCACACAGTAGTATACAGCACAGCCCACGTAGAAGTATACAGCACAGTCCACACAGTAGTATACAGCACAGCCCACAGAGTAATATATACAGCACAGCCCACAAAGTAATATATACAGCACAGCCCACAAAGTAATATATACAGCACAGCCCACAGAGAACTATATACAGCACAGCCCACAGAGAACTATATACAGCACAGCCCACAGAGAACTATATACAGCACAGCCCACAGAGAACTATATAAAGCACAGCCCAGAGTACTATATACAGCACAGCCCAGAGTACTATATACAGCACAGCCCAGAGAGTACTATATACAGCACAGCCCAGAGAGTACTATATACAGCACAGCCCACAGAGTACTATACACAGCACAGCCCACAGAGTACTATACACAGCACAGCCCACAGAGTACTATATACAGCACAGCCCACAGAGTACTATATACAGCACAGCCCACAGAGTACTATATACAGCACAGCCCACAGAGAACTATATACAGCACACAGTAGTATACAGCACAGAGCACAGCCCACAGATAACTATATACAGCCCACAGTAGTATACAGCACAGAGCACAGCCCACAGAGAACTATATACAGCACAGAGCACAGCCCACAGAGAACTATATACAGCCCACAGTAGTATACAGCACAGAGCACAGCCCACAGAGAACTATATACAGCACAGAGCACAGCCCACAGAGAACTATATACAGCCCACAGTAGTATACAGCACAGCCCACAGAGAACTATATACAGCCCACAGCAGTATACAGCACAGAGCACAGCCCAGAGAGAACTATATATAGTACAGAGCACACAGTAGTATACAGCACAGAGCACAGCCCACAGAGAACTATATACAGCCCACAGCAGTATACAGCACAGAGCACAGCCCACAGAGAACTATATACAGCCCACAGCAGTATACAGCACAGAGCACAGCCCACAGAGAACTATATACAGCCCACATCTCTTCTCTTCCTCCCCTCACCTCCTCCGAGAATGGCCCCACAGTCCAGAAAAAAAAAAAACTCTCCTCACCTCTCCTCGTGCCCAGCGTTGCTTCCTGGTTCCTGCTCCTGTCTCAGCAGCTGCAGTCTGCCCGGGACACAGCAGGTGCGCGATGATATGATGTCATCGCGCACCCGCAGTGTCAGAGGCAGAGCGGGGAATGATGGGAGAGGAGCGTCTGTAGACGCTCTCTCCTCCATCATTGCATTCAACTGTACCGGCGTCTATACGCCGGTATAGTTGAATGCGACGGCGGGGGCGGCGGATTGAGCGGCCCACCACTGGCACCGGCCCCTATGGCCAGTCCGGCCCTGGTGTTAGGTATGCGTTTTCGCAGTGGAAAACGTGTGCACATAGCCTCGACGGATCCGTAAAAAAAAAATCAGTTTTTAACAATCTGCACAGGATCCGTCTTTTCAACATTTTGACGGATTGTGAGTTATAGTTCTGATGAAGGTCCAAACCAGGACCAAAAATGTTTAACAAACAACGGTTATGTTTTTGGATGCACAATAAATGGAACCTTATTTTTTCACACTTTTTTCCTTATTCTCTCATGAGTGCCAAGTCTTTTCAACTTTATTTAGTGTCTCCACATATATCATAAAAATATACCCCAGAACACGGAATAGAGAATGGGTAAAGGTACCGTCACATTAAGCGACGCTGCAGCGATATAGACAACGATGCCGATCGCTGCAGCTTCGCTGTTTCATCGCTGTGTGGTCGCTGGAGAGCTGTCACACAGACAGCTCTCCAGCAACCAACGATTCCGAAGTCCCCGGGTAACCAGGGTAAACATCGGGTTACTAAGCGCAGGGCCGCGCTTAGTAACCCGATGTTTACCCTGGTTACCATTGTAAATGTAAAAAAAAACAAAACACATACTCACATTCCGGTGCCTGTCACGTCCCCTGGCGTCCGCTTCCCTGCACTCCTCCTGCATCCTGTGTAAGCGCCGGCCGGTAAGCAGAGCGGTGACGTCACCGCTGTGCTCTGCTTTACGGCCGGCCGGCGCTGACACAGTGCAGGGAAGCGTACGCCGGGGGACGCGACAGACACCGGAATGTAAGTATGTAGTGTTTGGGTTTTTTTACATTTACAATGGTAACCAGGGTAAATATCGGGTTACTAAGCGCGGCCCTGCGCTTAGTAACCCGATGTTTACCCTGGTTACCATTGAAGACATCGCTGAGTCGGCGTCACACACGCCGACTCAGCGATGTCAGCGGGTGATCCAGCGACAAAATAAGGTGCTGGCCTTCTATCTCCGACCAACGATGTCACAGCGGGATCCAGATCGCTGCTGCGTGTCAACCACAACGATATCGCTATCCAGGACACTGCAACATCACGGATCGCTATCGTTATCATTGTTAAGTTGTTCAGTGTGACGGTAACTTAAGAAATGTGAACAAACAAGCAACATTTTCAAATGCATTTTTCTACTGTTATATACCACAAAAATGTGACAGAAAGCCCATAATACTTTATGGATGAGTAATTTATTCATAAACTATTTTTCTACGCTTCTTGTAAGTTTTACATACCACCATAATGCAACAATAACTGTGTTAAATTGTCTGGATGACTCATTGAATCCATAACAAAGTTTTGAATGAAAATATTTTGAAAGTGTAGTTGATGTACTTATGTAGTCATAAAGGCTTTGCAGAAAGTGCAAAGCCAGAAAGAAATTGTGAGGAGGACCATCCATAGACCCCTGAAAGGCAACAACTGATGGGCCTCATTAAAATATTGAATATTTCAAACACTTTATGCTCTGTAGTCAGCTGGTAGTATGGAAAAGTGTGGGCTAATCCAGGCTTTGTCCATTTTTATCAGAGTGAGCCTGTGTGCATTCTCTGTTGACAGGCGAAAGTTTCAGCCTGCTATGACCCCCCAGTAACACTTAATTACCCGCTCTGACAAGATACTACTAGCAGGGCAGTGCAACACCTCCAAAAAAATACCTAGTCATTAGGCCATGGGTGCTGGGCTGATGTCATGAAATTGTCCCACACCTTTGACCGTGTACCCTGCCTCTGCTGTGTGTCTCCCTGGCATCTCTTCCTTGTCTGATGGGAATTTTTTCAACATATTTTCCACAATAGCCTTCTGGTATAGCTCCATTTTAGAAGACCTCTCCACCTGAGGAAGAAGAGATCCAAAGTTCTCCTTTTAGCATGGGTCTAGCAGGGTGAACAACCAATATTCTTTTTTGGACAAAATGAATGTAACGTGAGGGTCATGGGAAAGGCAGCGGTACACAGTGGCGTACCACCAATGGTGGCAGGCCGTGTGACTGCTATGGGGCCCCAAGGGGTGAGGGGGCCCACCAGACTCGGACCCCAACGGCTGTGCCAGGGGCTGACATACCGCAGGTGCAGCCAGTGCGGCTGCACTGGGCCCCAGTTTATTTGGCCCCAAAGCTCCATGGGAGCCCTGGCCAGATTGCCCTCATGAGCGGTGGGCAGGGATAGATCCCTGCAGCTCTGCTGCCTACAAGAGAAAATGGCAGCGAAGCTGCAGCGATCCGTCCTGCTTCCTGCCCGCGCTTCCTGTGTCACAGCAGTCAGCGACACAGCTGGATGACATCATCATTCAGCGCCGTGGCTGTTGTGCCAGTGAGAGGAAGCTGCCGGCGATGGTGATGCTGTGGCTGCGGGAGAGCATGTGGAGAGGTGGGAGGTGCTGTCTGCTGTGTGTGTACGTACCTCTGTGTGTGTACATATGTGTGTTTGTGTGTGTGTACATACTTGTGTGTAGACATGAGTGGTGGTGTGTGTGTGTGTGTAGAGGTGAATGGTGCTGCGTGTGTCTGTGTGTGTGGGTGAAGGAGAGGGCAATGATGGGGGAGAAGGCAATGATGGGGTGATTGTGAGAAGGCAATTATGGGGGACGGAGAGGGCAATGATGGGGGTGGTGGGGAGAAAGCAATGATGGGGTGGTGGAAAGGGCAATAATGGTGGGTGGGGGAGAAGGAAATGATGGAGGTGGTGGAATGGGCAATGATGGTGGTGGTGGGGAAGAAAGCAATAATGGAGGTGGTGAAATGGACAATGATGTTGGTGGTCAAAAGAGCAATAATGGGGTGGTGAGAAGCAGGAAATGATGGAGGTGGTTTGAATGGGCAATAATGGGGTGGTGGAGGAAAAGGCAATGATGGTGGTGGTGGAAAGGGCAATGATGGGGCTGGTGGGGGAGAAGGCAATGATGGTGGCAGTGGAAAGGATAATGATGGGGTGGTGGAGAAGAAGGCAATGATGGGGTGGTCGGGGAGAGGACAATGATGGGGTGGTGGGGGTGAAAGCAATGATGGAGGTGGTGGAAACGGCAATGATGGGGTGGTGGGGGAGAAAGCAATGATGGAGGTGGTGGAAAGGACAATGGTGGGGTGGTGAGGAAGAAAGCAATGATAGAGGTGGTGGAATGGGCAATGATGAGGGTGTTGGGGAAAAGGCAATGATTGTGGTGGTGGAAAGGACAATGATGGTCATGGTGGAAATGGCAATGATGGGGTGGTGGGGGAGAAAGCAATGATGGAGGTGGTGGAAAGGACAATGGTGGGGTGGTGAGGAAGAAAGCAATGATGGAGGTGGTGGAATGGGCAATGGTGGGGTGGTGGGGGAAAAAGCAATAATGGTGGTAGTGGAAAGGACAATGATGGTAGAAAGGGCAATGGTGGGGGTGATAGGAAAGAAGGAAATGATGGACGTGGAATGGGCAATGATGGGGTGGTGGGGAGAAAGTAATGATAGAGGTGGTGGAAAGGGCAATGATGGGGGTGGGGGAGAGGACAATATTGGGATGCAGGGCAGGAGGACAATGAGGGGTGTGGGGGATTGGGAAGGTAGGAAGGGGGAATTATAATGGATTTAGGAACAGGGAGAGGTGGAAGATGGTATTATCGCTTATTATGTTTAACACAGTCCCTTAGTATATAGTGTACTCACTTATTATACATAACGCAGCCCCTTAGTATATAGTGTACTCACTTATTACTGTATGTATAGCACAGTCCCTTACTATATAGTGTACTCGCTTATTATGTATAGCGCCATACCTCAATATATAGTGTAGTCACTCTTTATGTATAGCAAAGTTCCTTAGTATATAGTGTACTCACTTATGTATAGCACAGTCCCTTAGTATACAGTGTACTCACTTATTATGTATAACACCATCCTTAAGTACATAGTTTCCTCTTTTATCATGTATAACACCATCCCTTATTTCATACCATCCTCTTTAGTTATACTTTGTATGGTGCCGTCCCTTATTATATAGCTTCCTCTGCTGTTATGTACAGTGCTGTCTCTTACATACTATATTCTTGTTATTTTTGTTATTCACAGTGCCCTCTTTTATTACATAGTCCGCTTTCTTGTTAGATATAATAATAATAATTTTATTTCTATAGCGCCAACATATTCCGCAACACTTACAGCCTATGAGAAAAAAGTGGAGACATGAAAGGTGGAAGGTAACAATTGCTTTCATTGTTCGGACCAGCCATAGTGTAAGAATCGGGTGTTCATGTAAAGCTGCATGAACCGTTTTTCAGCCTAATTATGTAGCAGTACAGACACAGAGGGCTATTAAATGCATAAAGCATGTGAGAACATGATGTGAGGAACCTGGATATGGTGAAAATTTTGAATGGGCCACACAGGAATAGTTAGGTTAATGCGTTGAGGCGGTAGGCCAGTCTGAAAGTATGCATTTTTAGGGCACTCTTAAAACTGTAGGGATTGGGGATTAATCGTATTAACCTGAGTAGAGCATTCCAAAGAATTGGTGCAGCACGTGAAAAGTCTTGGAGACAGGAGTGGGAGGTTCTGATTATTGAGGAGGTTAACCTCAGGTCATTAGCGGAGCGGAGGTCACGGGTAGGATGGTAGACTGAGACGAGGGAGGAGATGTAGGGAGGTGCTGAGCCATGGAGAGCTTTGTGGATGAGGGTAGTAGTTTTGTACTGGATTCTGGAGTGGATGGGTAGCCAGTGTAATGACTGGCACAAGATAGAGACATCGGTGTAACGGTTGGTGAGGAATATGATCCTGGCTGCAGCATTCAGGACAGATTGGAGCGGGGAGAGTTTGGTAAGAGGGAGACCAATTAGTTGAGAGTTACAATAGCTCAGACGTGAATGAATAAGAGAAACAGTAAGACTTTTTGCAGAGTCGAAAGTAAGAAAAGGGCGAATTCTAGAAATGTTTTTTAGGTGCAGATAACAAGAGCGAGCCAGTGATCGGATGTGGGGGGTGAAAGAAAGCTCGGAATCAAGGATGACTCCAAGACAGCGGATGTGTTGCTGGGGAGTAATGGTGGAACCTCACACGCAAATGCAATGTCGGGCAAAGGTAGGATAGTAGCGTGAGGAACTACAAGGAGTTCAGTTTTTGACAGGTTCAGTTTCAGATAGAGGGAGGACATGATGTTGGAGACAGCGGTAAGACAATCACTGGTGTTTTCTAAAAAGATGAAGAAATTGAGGGCACACTGATTAAATTTGCTGATGTCACAAAGCTAGGAGGGATAGCTAACATTAGAGAAGAGAGAGGATTCAAAAAAATATAAATAAACTGGAGCAGTGGGCAGCAACCAACAGTATGGTTTTTAACAAGGAAAAATGCAAAGTACTACATCTTTGCAATAAAAATGAAAAAAGCATATACAGAATGGGGGGAATAGGGCTAAGCAACAGCACATGTGAAAAAGACTTGGGTATACTAATAGATCACAGACTGAACATGAGTCAACAGTGTGATGCAGCAGCAAAAAAGGAAATTGCAATTCTGGGATGTATTAACAGAAGCATAGAGTCTAAATCTCACAAAATCATTATTGCCCTCTACTCCTCTTTGGTCAGACCTCATCTGGAATACTGTGTTTAGTTTTGGACACCACATTTTAAAAAAAGACATCAACAAACTGGAGCAAATTCAGAGAAGAGCGACCAGAATAGTGACCGGTCTGCAAACCATGTCCTATGAGGAACGGTTACAGGATTTGGGAATGTTTAGCTTGCAAAAAAGAAGACTGAGAGGAGACTTAATAGCTGTCTACAAATATCTCAAGGGCTGTCACAGTGTAGAAGGGTCATCTTTATTCTCATTTGCACAAGGGAAGACTAGAAGCAATGGGATGAAACTGAACGGGAGGAGACACAGATTAGATATTAGAAAAATTTTTTTGACAGTTATGGTAATCAATGAGTGGAATAGGCGGCCACGAGAGGTGGCGAGTTCTCCTTCCATGGAAGTTTTCAAACAGAGGCTGGACAGACATCTGTCTGGGATGATTTAGTGAATCCTGCTTTGAGCAGGGGATCAGACCAGATGACCCAGGAGGTCCCTTCCAACTCTACCATTCTATGATTCTATGATATCAGGAGAAGTGTATAATTGGGTGTCATCAGCATAGAGCTGGTACTGGAAACCAAATCTACTGATAGGGATAGGGACAGTATACAAAGAAAAGAGGAGGGGGCCTAGAACCGATCCTTGAAGAACCCCAACAGTAAGGGGAAGATGAGAGGAGGAGGAGACAGCAAAAGATACAGTGAAGATGCGGTTAGAGAGGTAGGAGGAGAAGCAGGAGAGAATGGTGTCCTTGAGGCCGATGGTTCGAATCATAGTGAGGAGGAGCTGATGATCCACAGTGTCGAATGCTGCAGAGAGATCCAGGAGAATTAGCAGGGAGCAGTAACCATTAGTAGATCATTAGAGACTTAAGTGAGGGCAGTTTCAGTAGCATGTAAAGAGCAGAAACTGGATTGAAGAGGTTTGAGAAGAGAGTTATCTGAGAGATAGTGGATTAGAGGAGAGTGGACCAGGCGTTCCAGGAGTTTAGAGATTATGAGAAGATTAAAGACAAGTCTATAGTTAGCAGCACAATTTTGGTCGAGACATGTTTTTTTAAGTAATGGATGTATGATGACATGCCTGAGTGAGGAGGGAAAAATACCGGAAGAGAGAGGAAGGTTGAATATTTTTGTTATGTGAGAGGTGACAGCCGGGGAAAGGGACTGGAGGAGATGTGACAGAATGTGGTCACTGGTGCAAGTGGTCGGGCGAGAAGATGCAAGAAGCCTGATCACTTCTTCTGTGACTGTTCAAAATAAGAGAGTGAACTAGATGCAGTGGGTGAGGAAGGACAATGTATGGTATGAGGGGATTGGGAGAGAATTTCCTGTCGGATGTGGTCAATTTTTTCTTTGCAGTAATTAGCCAGATCGTCAGTGCGGAGATCCATGGTTGGGGCCTGCTCTCTTGGGTTGAGTAGGGAATGAAAAGTGTCAAAGAGACATATATGGTTATTGGATAGTGAGGTGATGAGGGTGTTGAAATAGGTTTGTTTGGAGAGGTGAAGGGCAGAGTTGCATGTTTTAAGCATATTCTTATAATGGATTAAATCTTCGGCCAGATTGCATTTTCTCCACAGACATTTGGCGCACCTGGAGGACCACTGTAGGAAACATGTTTGCAGCGTGTGTCAGTGTTGTCACCATCTGTGCTGAGTTGTTCTATGTATAGGAAGTACAGCTTCATCCAGGGCACTTTGCAGTGTTTCATTATAATGGTTCAGTGCAGAGTCAGGACATTAGAGGGAGGAGAAAAGGGTCAATGATGACTGCATGTCGCTGCCTGTGACGGGCGCACACAAGTCATATGTCGGCCTCTGCTGGGACAGCGGCCTATTGTGACAGTGACAGGACAATACAATTCAACCTAATGTGCGTCCGAGGACACACATTTAGTTGATATCAGCGGGCCCCCTCTGTGTCCTGCTCGTGGGCCCGTCAGGGGCCCACTGGCGAATTCTCTGGTGTCCTGGAGAGCCAGTCAGACCCTGGTGCTAGTATGGCTGGTGTTTATCTTATCTTCTACTGACGCTCTGAACTACAGCACACGTTATTCTATTTGTCTCACAGACTCCATCCTGTCTAGGCCTGTTGCTGGAGCTATAGACTCTGCGCCGAGCAGCTAGGCGTACTGTCCCAGGACCTGTCTCTGGTAAATCTCTATGTCTCTGTCACTCTTCATGGTTTCTACTCCAGATCATGCCATCTCTTTCACCCAGTCTTCTCTCACTGCTAGGGGCACCCAATGAATGTGGTACTGCTTACACTGGACCTTAGGTCTCTTTTCTGGGCCTTATCTGACATCTCAACAGGAAACTGTCCCTTTCCCTTGATCATAGCCCCTTCCACTCCAGGCCAATCTCAAACCAAACACTAACTCTTGCTATCCCTACTGTCAAACAATTCACAACACTAACATCAATAATGCACTTCACAGTTCACATTACACAACATAACATTATACTTATTCTTCATGGGGGAACATGGCAGTATGTCCATCTCCATACAGTTAAATTGGAAATGGAAAGGAAAGTAACATGGAGAGGATACTGTACATCATTCAGGACGTAATCAACCTGGCTTATCATAATATAAAAAAATTAGGCCCTGTTCATCATTTGCGACTTTATAGTTTGCTCCCAGTGAGGTCATTGATCTTGTTTTACTGTGCGATCCCCTTAGTGGTGATAATAAAAATCTGTATATAGCGAGCTCCTCCTAGTGGTGGCTGTATAAGTCTGTATGTAGTGATCTCCCTCTAGAGGTGGCTGTATAAATCTGTATGTAGTGAACTCTTTTATTATAAAAATACAAAACTTACAGTCAATAAATAGCAAAAATCAAAACCCCAGCAAAATCAACTGTCCGAGTTCAACATTACCCCCCAGTCCAAAGCAAAGTCTGAGTTCAACATAACTGCCCCCAGTCAAAGCAACCCTGCAAAAGAAAACAAACTGCCTTCTTCCTTCTCAGAGAAGCTTCCTCCATCTTTCTTTCTTATGCTGTTTTCTGTCCTTTACTTGTCTTTTCACTTTTTGATTCCTCCTCCCCAGGTTACCTCACCCAAGGAGAGAAGAAACATTTTATTAATACACACGCACATACACACTTCATACCAAACCTGACAAAGAAAACTCTGGTCCATCGCCCAAAAAGAAACATTATAGCCACCTGGCTTAAACACATCTATCTAAATCACACAAAAAAATGTATTTTATTTTTTTTTACATTTATTTTAGTTTTTTTTTTTTTACACAGCAAATACAACTACAAACAACCTACCACCAAACCCCTCCCTCCCACCACTAAGAAAAAAACAAAAAAACCCACACAATACAAAAATAAGCTCACCGAGGAACTCATAACCTCTTGCTTAAAAGACAGGTGCATTAACCTCAGCCCACCCTCCAGATCCCGACTTGGGCAATCTTTGAGCACCAGTGGCTTCTGGAAATGGGTCAACAGGACCCTCCTGTCAAGGAATTTCCTCGACATGGTCCTGATCTCCCACATTCCCAGACCCCACTGGCGGATCTCTTTCAGAACCAGGGTAGCGTAAGCCGGGAGATGCCCATGCGGTGTGCGCAGGTCCTTCACTTGCCCTCCTGTCTCCCATTCCTGGAAGAAGGGTCGAAGCCATCCCCTGCAGGAGAATACCCACGGAGGAGCCCTCTCTGACCAGAGGTTGGCAATGTTAGTCTTGACACAAGTGTTTTTATTAGAAACACCACTGGGTTGACCATACCCAACCCTCCTAGTCTCCTTGTGCGATATGTGACCTCCCGCTTGACTAGGTTCAGCCTATTTCCCCATAACATCTGGAAAAACAGGCAGTAGACCCGTGTCCAGAGCGGCCCTGGCAACATGCAGACACTGCCCAGGTATATTAACAAGGGTAGCAAAAAACCCTTAACCAGGCTAACCCTTTCCCTCAGGGTCAAAGACCAACCCATCCATTGGTCCACCTTCTGTGCGGCGATCTTAAGTCTGCCCTCCCAATTTTCCTGGGGGTAGTCCCCAGGGCCAAATTCTATGCCTAGGATTTTTGCCGATGCCTGGGGCTCTGGAAGAGTGTCCAGGAGACCAAAACTAGGGTCTCCCCCTCCTAGCCAGAGACTCTCACACTTTTCCTGATTAATTCTGGACCCAGAAGCCTCCAAGTAGCGATCAACCTCAGACATGGCCCACTCCGCCTCCTCACCCGAGGACACGAAAAGGGAGACATCATCGGCATATGCTACCACCCTCAGAGTGGCTTCCGGGGCCACCTGGTCCATCCTGACTCCCGCCAACGGCCCACGCTCAATCCTCCTTAAAAGGGGATCTATCGCGAACATGTATGTTGTGAATTAGACTTTTTTGGCTCCCTCGAGTGGTTACTAGTGATATTACTCTGGGATTTCCTTCCCTCTGTTTGCACCCAGCTGGGTCATTACTTCAGGGGTGTTGCTATATAAACCTCCTGGAACCTTAGTCCAGTGCCTGGCATCGGTGTTTTCAGACACATTCTGTTTGCTCCTGTTTGCTGGTCCTGGTTCGTGCTAAATTAAGCTAAGTCTTGCTTCTTGGTTTTTTGGGTTATTTGTTTGCTATCATTTTGTCCAGTTTGTACTAAATGTGATTCCTGACCTTGCTGGAAGCTCTAGGGGGCTGGTGTTCTCCCCCCGGGCCGTTAGACGGTTCGGGGGTTCTTGAATTTCCAGTGTGGATATTTTTGATAGGATTTTTTGCTGACCATATAAGTTATCTTTCTATATTCTGCTATTAGCTAGTGGGCCTCTCTTTGCTAAATTCCTAGCTCATTCTTATGTTTGTCTTTTCCTCTTACCTCACCGTTATTATTTGTGGGGGGCTTCTATCCAACTTTTTGGGGTATTTCCTCTGGAGGCAAGAAAGGTCTTTCTTTTCCCTTCTAGGGGTAGTTAGCTCTCCGGCTGGCGCGAGACGTCTAGGATCAACGTAGGAACGTTCCCCGGCTGCTGGTATTTGTGGTGCTAGGATTAGTTATATGGTCAGCCCAGTTACCACTGCCCTATGAGCTGGTTTTCTGTATTTACTGACTTAGCATTATTCCTGAGACCCTCTGCCATTGGGGTCATAACAGTATGCCAGGCCGATATTGAATGTTTAAAGCATTGCAGAAGTGGGATAATAAGAAAGGAAATTCTGAGTTTTGTTTTTTTTTTCCTTCCTTCTCTTCCTCCCCTTTACCTGTGAGTGGCGTGTGCTTGCTGCAGACATGAGTGTGCAGACCTTGATTACAAGTGTTGACCAGCTGGCAGCTCGTGTGCAGGGTATACAAGATTTTGTTACCAGTAGTCCTATGTCTGAACCTAAAATACCTATTCCGGAATTGTTTTCTGGAGATCGATTTAGGTTTAGGAATTTCAAGAATAATTGTAAATTGTTTCTTTCTCTGAGACCCCGTTCATCTGGAGATTCTGCTCAGCAAGTTAAAATTGTTATTTCTTTTTTGCGGGGTGACCCTCAGGATTGGGCTTTCTCGCTAGCGCCAGGAGATCCGGCATTGGCGAATATTGATGCGTTTTTTCTGGCGCTCGGATTGCTTTACGAGGAACCCAATCTTGAAATTCAGGCAGAAAAAGCCTTGCTTGCTATTTCTCAGGGTCAGGATGAAGCTGAAGTGTATTGCCAAAAATTTCGGAAATGGTCCGTGCTTACTCAGTGGAATGAGTGTGCTCTGGCCGCAAATTTCAGAAATGGCCTTTCTGAAGCCATTAAGAATGTGATGGTGGGTTTCCCCATTCCTACAAGTCTGAATGATTCTATGGCGCTTGCTATTCAAATTGACCGGCGTTTGCGGGAGCGCAGGGCCGCTGATCCTCTGGTGGTGTTGTCTGAACAAACACCTGATTTAATGCAATGTGATAGAATTCAGACTAGAAATGAACGGAAAAATCATAGACGTCAGAATGGGTTGTGTTTTTACTGTGGTGATTCTACACATGTTGTATCGGCATGCTCTAGACGCCTAACAAGGGTTGTTAGTCCTGTCGCCATTGGTAATTTGCAACCTAAATTTATTTTGTCTGTGACTTTAATTTGCTCTTTGTCTTCTTACCCTGTTATGGTGTTTGTGGATTCAGGTGCCGCCCTGAGTCTTATGGATCTGTCATTTGCCAAGCGCTGTGGTTTTGTTCTTGAACCGTTAGTAAATCCTATTCCTCTTAGAGGTATTGATGCTACGCCATTGGCGGAAAATAAACCGCAGTTTTGGACGCAGGTGACCATGTGCATGACTCCTGAACATCGGGAGGTGATTCGTTTTCTTGTTCTGCATAAAATGCATGATTTGGTCGTTTTGGGTCTGCCATGGTTACAGACCCACAATCCAGTCCTGGATTGGAAGGCAATGTCTGTGTCAAGTTGGGGCTGTCAGGGAATTCATGCTGATTCCCCGCCGGTGTCTATTACTTCCTCTACTCCTTCGGAAGTTCCTGAGTATTTGTCTGATTATCAGGATGTATTCAGTGAGTCTGAGTCCAGTGCACTGCCTCCTCATAGGGACTGTGACTGCGCCATAGATTTGATTCCAGGTAGTAAATTTCCTAAGGGAAGATTATTTAATCTGTCAGTACCTGAGCATGCCGCAATGCGTTCATATATCAAGGAGTCTCTGGAGAAGTGGCATATCCGTCCATCCTCTTCCCCTCTTGGTGCGGGATTCTTTTTTGTGGCTAAGAAGGACGGATCTTTGAGACCTTGTATTGACTATCGGCTACTGAATAAAATCACTGTAAAATTTCAGTATCCTTTGCCTCTCTTGTCGGACTTGTTTGCCCGGATTAAGGGTGCCAAGTGGTTCACCAAGATAGATCTTCGTGGTGCATACAACCTTGTGCGCATTAAGCAAGGTGATGAATGGAAGACTGCATTTAATACGCCCGAAGGTCATTTTGAGTACTTGGTGATGCCTTTTGGGCTTTCTAATGCTCCCTCAGTATTTCAGTCCTTTATGCATGATATTTTCCGGAAGTATCTGGATAAATTTATGATTGTTTATCTGGACGATATTCTGGTTTTCTCTGAAGATTGGGACTCACATGTGGAGCAGGTCAGGATGGTGTTTCAGGTTTTGCGTGAGAATGTCTTGTTTGTTAAAGGCTCAAAGTGTCTCTTTGGAGTACAGAAAGTTCCCTTTTTGGGGTTTATTTTTTCCCCTTCTGCTGTGGAGATGGACCCAGTCAAGGTCCGAGCTATTCATGAGTGGACTCAACCCACGTCAGTTAAGAGTCTTCAGAAGTTCTTGGGTTTTGCTAACTTCTACCGTCGTTTTATCGCTAATTTTTCTAGCGTTGTTAAACCTTTGACGGATATGACCAAGAAAGGTTCTGATGTTGCTAACTGGGCTCCTGCAGCCGTGGAGGCGTTCCAGGAGTTGAAGCGCCGGTTTACTTCGGCGCCTGTTTTGTGCCAGCCTGATGTCTCACTTCCCTTTCAGGTCGAGGTGGATGCTTCTGAGATTGGGGCAGGGGCCGTTTTGTCACAGAGAGGCCCTGGTTGCTCGGTAATGAGACCATGTGCTTTCTTCTCTAGGAAGTTTTCGCCTGCTGAGCGGAATTATGATGTCGGCAATCGGGAATTACTGGCCATGAAGTGGGCATTTGAGGAGTGGCGTCATTGGCTCGAGGGTGCTAAGCATCGTGTGGTGGTCTTGACTGATCACAAAAATTTGATGTATCTCGAGTCTGCTAAACGCTTGAATCCTAGACAGGCCCGCTGGTCATTGTTTTTCTCCCGTTTTGACTTTGTGGTCTCGTATTTACCAGGTTCAAAGAATGTGAAAGCTGATGCTCTTTCAAGGAGCTTTGTGCCTGACTCTCCTGGAGTCACAGAACCTGTTGGTATTCTTAAAGAAGGAGTTATTTTGTCAGCCATTTCTCCTGATTTGCGACGTGTGTTGCAGAGATTTCAGGCTGGTAGACCTGACTCTTGTCCACCTGACAGACTGTTTGTTCCTGATAAGTGGACCAGCAGAGTCATTTCCGAGGTTCATTCCTCGGTGTTGGCAGGTCATCCGGGAATTTTTGGCACCAGAGATCTGGTGGCTAGGTCATTTTGGTGGCCTTCCTTGTCACGGGATGTACGGTCATTTGTGCAGTCCTGTGGGACTTGTGCTCGAGCTAAGCCTTGCTGTTCCCGTGCCAGCGGGTTGCTCTTGCCCTTGCCTGTCCCGAGGAGGCCTTGGACGCATATTTCCATGGATTTCATTTCTGATCTCACGGTGTCTCGGGGTATGTCGGTCATCTGGGTGGTATGTGATCGCTTTTCAAAAATGGTCCATTTGGTGCCTTTGCCTAAGCTGCCTTCCTCTTCCGATCTGGTTCCTGTGTTCCTTCAGAATGTGGTTCGTTTACATGGCATTCCTGAGAATTTTGTGTTTGACAGAGGATCCCAGTTTGTTTCCAGGTTCTGGCGATCCTTTTGTGCTAGGATGGACATTGATTTATCGTTCTCGTCTGCCTTTTATCCTCAGACTAATGGACAAACTGAGCGAACTAATCAGACTCTGGAAGCTTACTTGAGGTGTTTTGTTTTGGCAGATCAGGATGATTGGGTGACCTTCTTGCCGTTGGCTGAGTTTGCCCTAAATAATCGGGCTAGTTCCGCTACTTTGGTTTCGCCATTTTTCTGCAACTCTGGTTTCCATCCTCGTTTTTCCTCGGGACATGTGGAGCCTTCTGACTGTCCTGGAGTAGATTCTGTGGTGGATAGGTTGCAGCAGATCTGGAATCATGTGGTGGACAACTTGAAGTTGTCACAGGAGAAGGCTCAGCGTTTTGCCAACCGCCGCCGCGGTGTGGGTCCCCGACTTCGTGTTGGGGATTTGGTGTGGCTGTCTTCTCGATTTGTTCCTATGAAGGTCTCCTCTCCTAAATTTAAGCCTCGCTTCATCGGTCCTTACAAGATATTGGAAATCCTTAATCCTGTGTCCTTTCGCTTGGATCTTCCGGTTTCGTTTGCCATTCACAACGTGTTCCATAGGTCTTTGTTACGACGCTACGTTGTGCCTGTGGTTCCTTCTGCTGAGCCTCCTGCTCCGGTGTTGGTTGAGGGCGAGTTGGAGTACGTGGTGGAGAAGATCTTGGATTCTCGTCTCTCCAGGCGGAGGCTTCAGTATTTGGTCAAGTGGAAGGGTTATGGTCAGGAGGATAATTCCTGGGTGGTTGCCTCTGATGTGCATGCGGCCGATTTGGTTCGTGCCTTTCACGCTGCTCATCCTGATCGCCCTGGTGGTCTTGGTGAGGGTTCGGTGACCCCTCCTTAAGGGGGGGGTACTGTTGTGAATTAGACTTTTTTGGCTCCCTCTAGTGGTTACTAGTGATATTACTCTGGGATTTCCTTCCCTCTGTTTGCACCCAGCTGGGTCGTTACTTCAGGGGTGTTGCTATATAAACCTCCTGGAACCTTAGTCCAGTGCCTGGCATCGGTGTTTTCAGACACATTCTGTTTGCTCCTGTTTGCTGGTCCTGGTTCGTGCTAAATTAAGCTAAGTCTTGCTTCTTGGTTTTTTGGGTTATTTGTTTGCTATCATTTTGTCCAGTTTGTACTAAATGTGATTCCTGACCTTGCTGGAAGCTCTAGGGGGCTGGTGTTCTCCCCCCAGGCCGTTAGACGGTTCGGGGGTTTTTGAATTTCCAGTGTGGATATTTTTGATAGGATTTTTTGCTGACCATATAAGTTATCTTTCTATATTCTGCTATTAGCTAGTGGGCCTCTCTTTGCTAAATTCCTAGCTCATTCTTATGTTTGTCTTTTCCTCTTACCTCACCGTTATTATTTGTGGGGGGCTTCTATCCAACTTTTTGGGGTATTTCCTCTGGAGGCAAGAAAGGTCTTTCTTTTCCCTTCTAGGGGTAGTTAGCTCTCCGGCTGGCGCGAGACGTCTAGGATCAACGTAGGAACGTTCCCCGGCTGCTGGTATTTGTGGTGCTAGGATTAGTTATATGGTCAGCCCAGTTACCACTGCCCTATGAGCTGGTTTTCTGTATTTACTGACTTAGCATTATTCCTGAGACCCTCTGCCATTGGGGTCATAACGCATGTATAACAGCAGGCTCAATGGACAGCCCTGGCGGACCCCAGACTCAACCTCAAAAGGACGGCCAGACCAACCATTCACGAGCGGGAAAGTCTCTGCCCCCGCGTACAAGATCTTTAGCCAAACTAAAAAAACCCAGGCAGACCGTACCTCAGAAGGACGGACCAGAGGTAATCGTGGTTAACCCGATTAAAAGCCTTCACCTGGTCTAAAGACAGCAAGTACCCCTTCCAGTGACCTGCTCTGCCCTGCTCCACTGCCTCTCGGACACCGAGCACAGCACTAAACGTACTGCGGCCTGGAACAGAGCAGTGCTGGGTCCCCGAAAGGAGCCAGGGTGCAAACTTCACCAGCCGTTTGAACAGCACCTTTGCCAGAACCTTCCGGTCTGTATTGAGAAGCACTATGGGACGCCAATTCTCAATACGGGACGAGTCCTTACCCTTTGACAGGATAATCAGGGCCGACTGCCTCATTGACCGGGAAAGAGCGCCTGAGGAGAGACACTCGTTAAACACCTCAGTCAAGAGAGGGACCAAGGAGTCCCTAAAGGTCTTATAAAACTCGGATGTTAAGCCATCCAGACCTGGCAATTTCTTAGGCCGAAGACCATCAATGGCCAGTCGCACTTCCTCTTCCCTGACTGGTTCTGTCAAAACGTGAAGCGAGGGGTCATCCCCTGGCTCAGGGATGGCCTCAGCCAGGAAAGCCGACATCACTTTCCAATCCAGATCCCTCTTCCCCAAGAGGTGTGAGTAGAAAGATCTGATCACCTCCAGGATCCCTGATTTGGATCTGTTCAGGGAACCCGGATCGTCGACCAAACCTGTCACCACCTTACAACTCACTGACATCTTACAGTTTCTGTAGGGGTCGGGCGAGCGGTACCTCCCGAAATCCCTCTCAAAAACCAAAGATGTGTGCCTATCGTACTGACACTTCTTGAGTAAAGACTTCACTCTGGAGATCTCCTCACGGTCACCTCCAGCCGAGACGAGATGTTCGAGTTTCCTCCTCAGTTCCTGATACAGGCGGTACCTGCTCAGGCTCCTGAGGCTCGAGAGCTGGCGGAAGAAACTCGCAACCCGATCCTTGAACATCTCCCACCACTCTGACTTATCGCTACAGAGATCCAAAAGTGGTACCTGGCTCTGAAGAAAGTCCTCAAAGGATTGTCTTATCTCTGCTTCTTCCAAGAGGGACGAATTCAGCTTCCATAGTCCCCTTCCCATCCGAGGGGTTACTGAAACATTCAGAGAAAAAGAAATCAGACAGTGATCGGAGAACTCCACCTCAACAACGGACACTGCTGAAGAGATGGCTTCCTCCTTTAAAAAAAAACCTGTCTATCCTAGACCTACAATTACCTCTATGAAAGGTGAAACCACAGTGACCTGGGGTGTGCTGGATGTGGACATCCACCAGACAAGCGTCACTAGCTATGCTATTAAGAGTATTCTATCATAAGTCAGCTGGTCAATGGAGCCTCCCCTATCACGAAGCCTTGTGACAGTATTAAAGTCACCTCCAAAGACCACCTGCCGACTCGTAAAAAGATAGGGCTTAATCTTCAGCAAGAGACATTTACGGTCCCACTCTGACTGCGGACCATAGATGTTAATGAGCCGAAACTCCTGTCCCCTCATGAAGACGTCTAAGACCAGGCACCTCCCCATTTCTACCTCGATAGCTCTCCGGCATTCAACCGATGCAGTCTTAAAAAGGACTGCCACCCCACTACACGGCTCGGCCGCAAGAGACCAGTACGAAGACCCGCACCTCCACTTGCTCTCCGCCTTGCGTATGGCCCCCATATCCATAAGTCTGGACTCCTGCAAAAACAAAATTTCAGCCTCAAATCGGGTGAGAAAATCAAAGGCCGCAAATCTAGCTGCATCAGACTTTATGCTAGCGACATTAATGGTCGCTAGAGTCAACGGGGTGTGTGCTGCCATCATGAGTGATCGAGTTAGATGGCCTTTTTCTTCCCCCCACCCATTTTCCTAGCCCGCTCATCTCCGGACGATGAAGCCCCCCTCTTCTTTTCAGAAAGACAGAGGTATCCATCCCTCCCACCTCTTTCTCATCTCCGGACAAAGGGTCGTCCCCACCTCCCACGGAAGACACACCCCCTGGGGAAGGGACTCCCCCACCTCCCAAAGGCCCTCCCGATGTTACCTCCGGAACCTCACCCCCGACTCCCATCTCAGCAGGGTCGTTAAGGGCTTGGAACCGGTTGGAGAGGGGGATCAGAGGGGAGTTGGTGGAATCTTCCTTAGGCACCTTGGTCAGGGAAGAATATTTTCCACCTTTTTTCTTTTTTTTTTTTACTTTTGGCACTCTTGGCACTCTTGGTACTCTTGTCACCCATTTCTTTTGGCTGTTCCCCTCCATCCTCATCAAAACTTTCATATTGAGAGGCATCTGAGAGATCAGCCGCTTCCTCATTCTCCATCCGTCTGATCTCCTCATTCACCGCTTCCTTCCCCGGGGCCTCAGTGACATGGGCCGTCGCCTCGGAGGAGGGGGCAGCCATTACCCCAGTTTCACGAGGCTCCTCCTGCCCCCTGCCCTCCTGACGCCTTGCCTGCCTCCACTGGTAAGAGGTGCCCCTAGCCCTGCCATTCCTCATCGGCCCCTCAGCTCCTCCCCCGCTGCCACCTCCAACCTCTGCAGAAGTTGCACCGCCAGGAACTTCCTCGCGGCTCCCCTCTGCCCGGCTGGCCTTGGCATTAGAGAAGGAACGAGGGCAGTGGCTGAACTGGTGACCTAGATCACCACACAGGTGACATCGAATGACACCACAGGATGCGGCGAGGTTACCCACCTCGCCACACAAGGAACATTTCTGCACCTTGCAGCCTGCGCTGAAGTGGCGAGGATCACCGCACCTGTGGCATACCTTCGGCTGCCCCTGGTAAAAGACCAGAATCCGATCCCTTCCCAGGAAAGCCGAGGAAGGGATGTGGGTGACAGTGCCACCTGAACGCTTCAACTTTACCATGAAGGTCCAGCCTCCTGACCAGATACCAAAATCGTCCCAGTTCTTCTTAGGGACCTGCACAGCCTCGCCGTACCGGCTCAACCAGGTCATTATGTCAACGCCAGAAAGAGACTCATTACATATTAAAATGGTCACTTTCTTAGGCCCACTTTGGCGAGAAATTGCTTCCACGGCGAACCCTCGCCAGCCGGGCTCCTCTTTTACCAGCTCATAATTCGACCAAAAGAGCTCCAAGCCCTCTGGCTTAACAAAGCTGATATCAAAGGTGGAGGTCCCAAAAGGATGTATCAGAGCAAAGATGTCAATAGCTCTGAAGTCCATCTTCATGAGGAGCTTTACCACATTTGTCCTGGATGGACACGCCTCATCGCCCCTCCAGCGAAGACGAACCACATTTCTCCTGGAGACCCCCTGCCCGGCTGTCAGGAGGGACCACACGGTCCCTCCCCCCCTTTTCTCTTGGAAGGCAGCTAGACCAAACTTATCTAGGCAGTAGGACAACGCCACCTCTCTTCCCTCTACATTGATCGTCCAATTCCCTTTTTTTGAGGGCCTCCAGGAAACGGCGGTGAAAAGCTTCATTCCCTGGGTCCGGAGATGAGGAAGACCCCTGTGGAACCCCACCGGCAGCAGCCGCATAACTAATGGTGGCTGCAGCTGAGGGGGACGATGGACCATCCCCTATATTCCCTGAACCCTTAACCTCACAGTCAACCATCTCCACCTCACTTACCTCAGCCTCACCATTTTCACTAGTACTAGTAGAAGTCCCCGCACTGGCACCATTCATACCAACCATACCTCCAGCAAAAACCGCCCCTGACCCGTCACCATTATCACAGACACTATTCACACCACTTGCACCACTTCCATTCTTATTTACATTTTTGTTTGTATTTTTTTTACTGCTTTCTGCTGGGGTTGTGGCTATTTGCAGTGCAGCTGCCCCTTTAACCCCTTCCCGACCTTTGACGCCACGTAGGCGTCATGAAAGTCGGTGCCAATCCGACCCATGACGCCTATGTGGCGTCATGGAATGATCGCGTCCCTGCAGATCGGGTGAAAGGGTTAACTCCTATTTCACCCAATCTGCAGGGAGAGGGGGAGTTGTACTTCAGCCCAGGGGGGGCGGCTTTGCCCCCACGTGGCTACGATCGCTCTGATTGGCTGTTGAAAGTGCAACAGCCAATCAGAGCAATTTGCAATATTTCACCTATGAAAATGGTGAAATATTGCAATCCAGCCATGGCCGATGCTGCAATAGCATCTGCCATGGCTGGAAATCATGTTCTGCCCCCCCCCCACCGCCCCCGATCTCCTCCCCAGTCCTCTGTTCTGTCCGGTAGCCCCCTCCGTCCCCCTGTCCGCTCCCCCGTGCTCCTGTCCACTCCCCCCGTCCTCCGATCCACCCCCCTGTGCTCCGATCCACCCCCCCTCATACTTACCGAGCCTCCCGAAGTCGGTCCGTCTTCTCCCTGGGCGCCGCCATCTTCCAAAATGGCGGGCGCATCCGCAGTGCGCCCGCCGAATCTGCTGGCCGGCAGATTCGTTCCATGTACATTTTGAGCACTGTGATAAACTTATCACAGTGATCAAAATAAAAAAATAGTAAATGACCCCCCCCTTTATCACCCCCATAGGTAGGGACAATAATAAAATAAAGAAAATATTTTTTTTCCCACTAGGGTTAGAACTAGGGTTAGAACTAGGGTTAGGGTTAGGGGTAGGGTTAGGGGTAGGGTTAGGGTTAGAACTAGGGTTAGCGTTAGAATTAGGCTATGTGCACACAGTGCGGATTTGGCTGCGGATCCACAGCGGATTGGCCGCTGCGGATTCGTAGCAGTGTTCCATCAGGTTTACAGTACCATGTAAACCTATGGAAAACCAAATCCGCTGTGCCCATGGTGCGGAAAATACCGCGCGGAAATGCTGCGCTGTATTTTCCGCAGCATGTCAATTCTTTGTGCGGATTTCGCAGCGTTTTACACCTGTTCCTCATTAGGAATCCGCAGGTGAAATCCGCATAAAAAACACTGGAAATCCGCGGTAAATCCGCAGGTAAAACGCAGTGCCTTTTACCTGCAGATTTTTCAAAAATGGAGCGGAAAAATCTCACACGAATCCGCAACGTGGGCACATAGCCTTAGGGTTAGGCTTGGAATTAGAGTTAGGGTTGGAATTAGGGCTAGGGTTGGAAATAGGATTAAGAATAGGCTTGTGGTTAGGGTTATGGTTAGGGGTGTGTTGGGGTTAAAGTTGTGGTTAGGGTTGGGGTTAGGGTTGGGATTAGGGTTAGGGTTAGGGTTGGGATTAGGGTTAGGGTTGGGATTAGGGGTGTGTTGGGGTTGGGTTGTGATTAGGGTTATGGCTAGAGTTGGGATTAGGGTTAGGGGTCTGTTGGGGTTAGGGTTGGGATTAGGGTTAGGGGTGTGTTGGGGTTAGTGTTGGAGTTAGAATTGAGTGGTTTCCACTGTTTAGGCACATCAGGGGTCTCCAAACGCAACGTGGCGCCACCATTGATTCCAGCCTATCTTGCGTTCAAAAAGTCAAATGGTGCTCCCTCCCTTCCGAGCCCCGACGTGTGCCCAAACAGTGGTTTACCCCCACATATGGGGTACCAGCATACTCAGGACAAACTGGGAAACAATAATTGGGGTCCAATTTCTCCTGTTACCCTTGCGAAAATAAAACATTGCTTGCTAAAACATCATTTTTGAGGAAAGAAAAATGATTTTTTATTTTCACGGCTCTGCGTTGTAAACTTCTGTGAAGCACTTGGGGGTTCAAAGTGCTCACCACATATCTAGATAAGTTCCTTGGGGGGGTCTAGTTTCCAAAATGGGGTCACTTGTGGGGGTTTCTACTGTTTAGGCACATCAGGGGCTCTGCAAATGAAATGTGACGCACGCAGACCACTCCATCAAAGCCTGCATTTCAAAACGTCACTACCTCCCTTCCAAGCCCCGACTTGTGCCCAAACAGTGGTTTACCCCCACATATGGGGTATCAGCGTACTCAGGAGAAACTGGACAACAACTTTTGGGGTCCAATTTCTCATGTTACCCTTGGGAAAATATAAAATTGTGGGCTAAAAAATCATTTTTGAGAAAAGAAAAATTATTTTTTATTTTCATGGCTCTGCATTATAAACTTCTGTGAAGCACTTGGGAGTTCAAAGTGCTCACCACACATCTAGATTAGTTCCTTGGGAGGTCTAGTTTCCAAAATGGGGTCACTTGTGCGGGAGCTCCAATGTTTAGGCACACAGGGGCTCTCCAAACGCGACATGGTGTCCGCTAACGATTGGAGCTAATTTTCCATTCAAAAAGTCAAATGGCGCTCCTTCCCTTCCGAGCCTTGCCGTGCACCCAAACAGTGGTTTACCCCCACATATGAGGCATCGGCGTACTCAGGAGAAATTGCCCAACAAATTTTAAGATCCATTTTATCCTGTTGCCCATGTGAAAATGAAAGAATTAAGGCTAAAAGAAATTTTATGTGAAAAAAAAGTACTTTTTCATTTTTGCAGATCAATTTGTGAAGCACCTGAGGGTTTAAAGTGCTCACTATGCTTCTAGATAAGTTCCTTGGGGGGTCTAGTTTCCGAAATGGGGTCACTTGTGGAGGAGCTCCAATGTTTAGGCACACAGGGGCTTTCCAAACGCGACATGGTGTCCGCTAACGATGGAGATAATTTTTCATTCAAAAAGTCAAATGGCGCTCCTTCCCTTCCGAGCCCTGCCGTGCGCCCAAACAGTGGTTTTCGCCAAATTTCCGTTTTTTTCACAAATAAACTCAGAAATTATCAACCTAAATTTACCACTAACCGTTGAAGCGTTCCTGAGTTATTACCTCATAAAGGCATACCTCCCAACTTTAGGGGAAGGGAAAGAGGGACAAAGTCAGCGGCGCGCGTAGCGCGCCGCGGCAAATTTTAGGCCACACCCATTTCACAACTAGCCACGCCCCAACCACACCCATTTAGCACTTCTGATCACAATGTTTCGTTAACAATAATTATGAACAAAAAAATATGGCCACACACGACGCTCCATACTGTACAATGGCCATTGGCCGCAACCTAATACGGAATTTTGAGCTAATAAATGGTAGTCAGTAATCCACTGGTATCAATAGGCACTGTGTAATGCTTCACTTCCCCTGTGGAGGCGCTGCAGGACAACAGAGCACACAGCAGTACAGCTAGTGGTCAGTTAGGGGCGTGACCACACAGTCCGACGTCCAATCAGAGCTGACTGTGTAGGGACACATCTTTCTGATAACGCCCAGTTGTCGATTTAGTCAGAGGAAGGGTACAGCACAGATATAAGTAAGAGGGTCTTCAGATCCAGAGGTTTTGCTATTTGAGTCCAGAGGTCAGATACCTTGGCCTCCTGGCCTTACTGGGGTCTTGTGGCCAATAGAAATGGTACCTTTCATGTAGAGATCCAGTGTAGGAGCCGTATGTAAATCAGGCTGGATGTGCACTGGGGGTGTGGATGAAGCAGGCCACTGACACACCCCAGTGCACTGCCAGCGTGATTTACATATGGTTCCTACACTGGGTTTCTCAGATCTCTACTAAAAAAAAATGTGGTCCCGATTGGCTGCAGCGCTCACACGTCCCTGGGATGAAACTCACGGCGTGACCACTGCAGCCCCCGATTATGTCGCATGAACACCCCAATACTGGAGCGGCGCCAATGAGGCTACAAGGGGGGTCTGTATCTTACATGGGTCTACAGCTTCTGAGAAGGGGTCTCCATATGGCGGGCAGCCCCTCTAAGTCCTGGAGTGCCAGGAGCTCCCCCATGTCACTGGGCAGGTGACAGCTACCACACAGGTGCCCGGATGGCCGGGGGTCGCCCTGCCCCCTGGGTTATTGGGGAATGGTCCTCTGCCCAGACTTTCCCGGACTTCCCATGTGTGGCCTCCGGCGGCGGACGTGTTAATCCGTTAACCCTTCCCATGCCCCCTCCGCAGACACAGACCCCTTCACCACAGACTGCGCCAATTACAGAGCCGGGTGCGATCCCCGGACACCACACAGAGCCGCGTTCACACGCCTCGTCCTGGCCACGCTCCATCCTCCCGGCAACCAGGCGGGGCCCTGTGCACCACCCGCCGGACATCTCTGCCCAGGACCGCACGGCACCCCAGTAATAAGTGACCCGGATTTAACCCATTCCTACATCCCCAGGCCCTCTCTCACCTCTTCCCGGCTCCGCCGCTCCCTTCAGTCTTGTTGCCGTGGTAACGCCCAGGGGGCGGGCTTTCCCAAGTCGTGTGCTCATTGATGCGATGAATCCGTCACTCAGAAGGTAAAGCTGGAGAGCGCCTGGCAGATGGGGCGTGGTCAGTCATGTTCCCAGAGCCTGATTGGCTGTCTTCGCTGTCACACACGAACGCGCTGTCCCGGACTCTGACTTTTACTAATCGGGCTCTCTCTACGTCCCGGAAGTGGGCGGGGCTTCACCGGCGGCCGCAAATTCGGGATTTTAAATGCCCGAAGCGGGACAGCGGGACCCCGCTGCCAAAGCGGGACTGTCCCGCTGAAATCGGGACGGTTGGGAGGTATGATAAAGGGACACTGGTCAGAATTGCAAAAAACGGCAAGGTCATTAAGGCCAAAATAGGCTGGGTCATGAAGGGGTTAAGATCCACACTGCAGGGTTTGATTACCACACCCTGCTTTTCAGCAGAGTATGTGCTGGCAGCTGCAGACTGTTGCTCCAGCCTCTCCTGCAGACCATCTCCACGCTCCTGTGTGCACTTCACCGCCGGGTCCCCCACAGATACAGGTGACACACATGCAGAGGACCTCCGGTGAGGGTGCATCATCCTCTGAAATACTATTGTCTGATGGGAGTGGGACCTGCACTGGATCTATCCCGCTGTGTGTGGCCTGGAAATCACTTACCAAGCCCCCAGGTGGGTACGGTGCCTCCTCCATCTCCTCATGGTCCACCTCCTCCACCTGGGTCTGACGCCGAGACCCCTCTGGTTCCTTTGCAGCACCCATGTTGTGGAATTGGTTTTCATTTTCTAGCTTTTCCCGGAAGGGCCTGCTGTTGTTTAATATTGCCGCTCTCCGGGCTTCCATGCCCTCAAGGGCAGACTTCTCTGTGCGGGAGGCTCTGTCTGCAGTTTGCCTCACCTCCTTCATCTCCTCCCGGAGTCTTCTCAGGGTCTTCCCAGCCTCCTCATCCTCGCTGAGGTACGCATGGACGCGGGAGCCATAGCTGGTAACCGGCTCCCGTGCGGCCCTAGGGCCTCAATCCTTCTGCACCGCTGCCGCTGCACCTCTGCGAGTACTCCGCTCACCCTTTGCAGCCCTCCTGGGTCTTCCTGGGCTCCTCCATGTTTTGGGCTTTGCTGGATCTGGTGACCCTCTTTGCCGGTAGCAATGAGCTCCCACCCCTCGCCGGCTTAGACCGAGGGGTGGGAGATGGGGACTCAGCCCCATAGTCCATCCTGGGTCAGAGGGGGTGGGAATTCATGGGTGAAAAAAACTGGTGACTCTCCTGGAGCAAACAAAACAGAACCTTCCTCCACAGACTACAGGCTCATAGTGGTATCTGTATGTAGTGAGCTCCTCCTAATGGTGGCTGTATAAATATGTAAGTAATGAGCTCCCCTAGTGGTGGCTGTATAAATCTATATGTTGTGAGCTCCCCCTAGTGGTGACTGTATAAATCTGTATGTAGTGAGCTCCCTCTAGTGGCGGCTGTGAAAATCTGTATGTAGTAAGCTCCCTTAAGGCTGCTTTCACACTAGCGTCGGTACGGGGTCGTCGCGCTGCGTCGGCCCGACGTACCGACGCATACTGTGAAGAAAATGCTCGACGTTGGCAGCGGAAGCAGTCTTAAGACGCTTCCGCTGCTTCATTGTAAGGTCCGGGGAGGAGGGGGCGGAGTTTCGGCCGCGCATGCGCGGTCGAAAATGGCAGTCCCGACACACAAAAAAAAGTTACATGTAACTTTTTTTGTGGCAGCGGTGCGCCAAAACACGACGCAACCGTCGCACGACGGTTGCGACGTGTGGCACTGCGTCGCAATGCGTCGGTAATGTTAGTCTATGGGGAAAAAACGCATCCTGCAGACAACTTTCCAGGATTAGTTTTTTCTCCTAAATGACGCATTGCGACGTGTAGCCAAAAACGCTAGTGTGAAAGTAGCCTTAGAGGTGGTGGTATAAATCTGTATGTCGTGAGCTCCCCCTAGTAGTGGCTGTATAAATCTGTATGTAGTGCGCTCCCCTTAGTGATGGCTGGGCCCGTTATAACCCTAGTGCCATTGCTCTTGGCCAATTTTCCTCTTGGAACGATATTTCAGCATGCACTAGTTTGGACCCTTTACAGATCAGGAAGCGCCGCAATGTGAACAAGCACAATGAGCTGCACATGGAACCAGTCACATCTGCAATTTGCGGTCTCAATTAGCCTGACTTTCAGTATGGCCATCTGAGTGGAGCTTTTGAAGTAGCGCTAGTGGCAAAAATAGATGGTGCAGATCTCCACACAATGATCAAATGAGATATGGCCCAAATAGAAAAAAAAACAGCACTACAAGCACCTCCAGTAAAACAGTGGACTGTTTATCGCCCTTTGTGTAAATACAATGTTTCAGCTCCACAGAAAATGATGAACCTTCCTCGAGGTTTGAAGAATGTTCAGTATTTTCTGCAGATCCATTAGGATCTCACCAACTTTATGACACCTGGTGATTCCCCTGAAAATCGTCTCTCCATAAATGTCCGGATTGGACTGAAACAATCATTTCCTCCTTGCGCAGTGGGAGCCTTGTGTATGATCCGCTATGGAGATATGATTACATTTATTGCTCTGAAACTTTGAGTCTTTGATTTGAGAGCAATAACCTGAAGCTGCTGCTATTAATCCCTCAGTCATTCATCCTCTCCGCAGAGAGCAGCAGGTGAGTGATGGTACATGGATACATTGTATCACAGTGTGCGGCGCTTTCTGCAGCCACTTATCCATCTCCATTTACTTCCAATGACATATCTGCATGTAAAATTTCTGACAACTTGCAGGGTCATTTGACAACCTTCCCCATGGACCAGATAGCCAGTGATGAAGATGTATCTTCTGAAAATAATGGTAATAATCCTTTTCTATAGTTTCTGGAAGTTTATGATCTGCAGCGAACATTTTCTCCCCTCTGTACCAGTCTGTCATTGTAAGTTTGTTTACTGTAAACGATATCCATAATTCTGTATGTAACACTTTCTCATGTACAGCACCATGGAATTAATGGTGCTATATAAATAAATAATAATAATATATATATACAGTATATATATTATTATTATTTATTTATATAGCACCATTAATTTATATATATATATATATATATATATATATATATATATGTATATATATATATATATAGTTTTTTTTTAGTCCATATGATTGATAATCACTTATGCAAAGATTATTTCTTCAATTTAAACCATTCTTCTGTGGAATATTTCTCTTAGATGGCAGCCAATATAACCCTGGATATGTGGAAGAGTCATCAGATTCGCCAAATAGTGAATAATTTAATTATCTATTATCTGTCCATCTATCTATTATCCATCTAGCTATTCATCTATCATCTATCTATGTATCATCTATTATCTATAATCTATCTATCCATCTATCTATCTAGCTAGCTAGACAAAGGTAAAAAGGACGGCATCACTCCATAGATTTAGAGGTGAAAAAAAGTGGATTTTATTTAGACCCACATGGCATCGCGATGTTTCGGCTCACACTGAGCCTTTCTCAAGCAGTGAGTTTGACACACAGGTGCGTATATACAGACATTATTCAACAATCATTAATTATTCACAATTACATTAAAAAGTGCAGAGAATTACATGATCTTATGGACCCTTAAAAAGTGCTTTGTGCATAAAGTGCCTTGCATATGTATATGGAACAGTGGAGGTGAATACTTTTCTGCCCAATGATGACAAAAGTATTCTCGGAGTGATACCTTTATAGGCTAACCAGAAAATAATATGTTTGCAGCTTTCAGAGCACAGCGGCTCCTTCTTCAGGCAAGATTACAAACAGATGAATAAGAAAAAAGCACAATATTTAAAGAATACTACAGCAGGACATTTGTTCAGGGGTGGGAGGTGTGATGCCTCATAAAGATAAGCCAAGGAAATGAAATTAGGCATTTCTTACAAATGGAGAGGCAGTGGGAATAATGTTCTTAGTTATCTGGAGTCCCTCTGATGGAGGTGTGAATTGTATCCATGTAGTGATTCATAAATCCAGGTGTTAAATTGAGTCCTAGTGTTATAGAATTGATCATCTTTATCAGTTTGAATTCCCAAATTTTCCTTTCCCTGTCATCCTTAAAATGACCTTTTAGTATTAAGACTTTTAAATCTGTCATACTGTGTCCAGGTCCAGAGAAATGTTTTCCCACAGGTGTGTCCATCTCATTCCTGATTGTGTGTCTGTGTAGATTCATCCTAGTTTGTCGTTTTTCATGGTTTCCCCAATATAGGCTACTTTCACACTAAAGTCGTACGACGCATGTCGCAATGCGACGTGCCGACGTACTGACACATACAGTGAAAAAAAACCACAACGTGGGCAGCGGATGCAGTTTTACAACGCATCCACTGCCCCATTGTGATGTCCAGGGAGGCGGGGGTGGAGATCCGGCCGCGCATGTGTGGTCGGAAATGGCGGACACGACACACCAAAAAACGGTACATGTAACTTTTTTTGTGCCGATGGTCCGACGCAACACGACGCATCCGTCGCACGACGGATGCAACGTGTGGCAATCCGTCGCAATGTGTCGCTAATGCAAGTGTATGGAGAAAAAACGCATCCTGCAAGCAATTTTGCAGGATGCGTTTTTTCTCCAAAACGACGCATTGTGACGTGTGTCGTACGACGCTCGTGTGAAAGCAGTCATAGAGACCTCCAGGGCACCTCGTACATTGTATCATGTACACCACGTTGGAGGATGGACATGAAAAAGAGTCCATGACCTTATAGTCCTGATTTGTGTCTGGTACACAAACTATATTTGTTCAATTCTATAACACTAGGACTCAATTTAACACCTGGATTTATGAATCACTACATGGATACAATTCACACCTCCACCAGATGGACTCCAGATAACTAAGAACATTATTCCCACCGCCTCTCCATTTGTAAAGGTACCTTCACATTAAGCGACGCTGCAGCGATAGCGACAACGATGCCGATCGCTGCAGCGTCGCTGTTTGGTCGCTGGAGAGCTGTCACACAGACCGCTCTCCAGCGACCAACGATGCCGAGGTCCCCGGGTAACCAGGGTAAACATCGGGTTGCTAAGCGCAGGGCCGCGCTTAGTAACCCGATGTTTACCCTGGTTACCAGCGTAAAATGTAAAAAAACCAAACAGTACATGCTCACCTGTGCGTCCCCCGACGTCCGCTTCCTACACTGTGTGAGCGCCGGCCCTAACAGCAGAGTGGTGACGTCACCGCTGTGCTGTACTTTCACTTTCACTTTACGGCGCTCAGTCAGTGTGGGAAGCGGACGCCGGGGGACGCGCAGGTAAGTATGTAGTGTTTGTTTTTTTTACATTTTACACTGGTAACCAGGGTAAATATCGGGTTACTAAGCGCGGCCCTGCGCTTAGTAACCCGATGTTTACCCTGGTTACCAGTGTAAAACATCGCTGGTATCGTTGCATTTGGTGTCAAACACGACGATAAACGCCGGTCTGACGACCAAATAAAGTTCTGAACTTTATTCAACGACCAGCGATATCACAGCAGGATCCTGATCGCTGCTGCCTGTCAAACTAAACGATATCGCTAGCCAGGACGCTGCAACGTCACGGATCGCTAGCGATATCGTTTAGTGTGAAGGTACCTTAAGAAAATGCCCAAGTTGATTACCTTGGTTTATCTTTATGAGGCATCACACCTCCCATCCCTTGAACAAATGTCCTTCTGTAGTATTCTTTAAATATTGTGCTTTTTTCTTATTCATCTATTTGTAATCTTGCCTGAAGAAGGAGCTGCTGTGCTCTGAAAGCTGCAAACATATTATTTTCTGGTTAGCCAATAAAGGTATCACTCCGAGAATACCTTTGTCATCATTTGGCAGAAAAGTATTCACATCGATTTTTCTGGCTAACACGGTACCACAATACAATGTGTTATTGTACATCATGATATATAGAACAGTCTAATAAATAAATAATAACGCAGCCCGGTTAACCGTATTTCGGACTGAGGACCCTGAAGCCTTCAGTAAAGAGGTAAAGAGACTGCAACCTGGTGTCCTCGTTATTTACTGCGACCTGCACCGCACCATAACATCATCACCACCCACACCTTTCACTGGGCGCCCCTCAGCAGGGTCACGGACCGGGTCTAGCCACCGTGACAACCCCAGGACTGAGACTCAGAGGCCCGGTACCGGGTACCCCTCGGCCCTGCGGCAGTGGGGGCGCCACACATACGCAATTGAAGAGTAACAACTGGTATCCATTGGGTCCACGCATGGCTTCCTCCACATTCCGTAGTTCCTGGAAAAAATCCCATTCAGTTTATTAAAGGTGTAACATCTCCTGTAGTTTCCATTTCTTGTTGAGGTCATACATCCACTCTGGTCCTCTTCCCAAGGCCGAGTTGGTGGGGTTGGACATAGTAGTTTTCTAAACCTGCTGTGCATGCCCCATCACTGATCTGCTGAGTCTGTCTGTATATCTCCCTGGTTGTGGAGCCCTGGACGGTGTCTACCAACACCAGTCCCCTGCAGCTCCCCCGGTTCCGCCGGGCTGAGTAGTATCCCACTGCTGCCACCAATTGTGGAGAAACAGGGTCAGTGAGTGCTCTCATCGGCTGGCCCGGCTGTCTTTAACAAGACTGCATGGACCAGCGCTCATAGCACTGAATGCCCGCTCTATCTCCCAGTGGGCAATACACTATACAGACAACACAGGGTTAAGGTAAAACAGTGTGGCAATACTTTATTGAACCACAACACATAATAGCAAACATAACAATCTCAGCAATTACCCCAACATAGTGCACATGACAGGGTAGGAAACAACCTAGGGGTTTTCAGCTCTGGTTGGAAGGACACAGATCTGATCCAGTGACCATCTCTGCACCATGGATACATTTGGAGAAAGCCAGGATTAGGACTCGCTGGTCGCCTGGTTCCAAGGAGATGGTCAGATAAGCCAGGTGGTGACTCTCGTGTCAACTAGCTTTGGACCTTGTATGGACTCTATGGACAGTTCTTGGTCATTTCCCTACGCTTGTCGTTACCTCTTCTCTGTGTGTATATCACAGGTGGAATAGCGCCCCTGGGAGCTCTGACGTCATGTCAACTGGCTTTTGACCTTGTACGGACTCTATGGACTGTTCTCTGTCATCTTCCTACGCTTGTCGATATCTCTTCTCTGTGTGTATATCACAGGTGGAATAGCGACCCTGGGAGCTCTGATATAACATCTACCAATATCCCGGCGAGACAACGGAAGAGTAAGACCCTGTCATGTGCACTATGTTGGGGTAATTGCTGAGATTGTTCTGTTTGCTATTGTGTGTTGTGGTTCAATAAAGTATTGCCGCACTGTTTTACCTTAACCCTATGTTGTCTGTGTAGTGTATTGCCCACCGGGAGATAGAGCGGGCGTTCAGTGGTATGAGCTGTGGTCCATGCAGTCTTGCTAAAGACAGCCGGGCCAGCGGACGAGAGCACCCACTGACCCCATTTTTCCACAACACCCAATTATACACTTCTGCTCCTGATATCATGCCTGCCTTTTTAGAAAACACCAGTGATTGTCTTACCGCTGTCTCTAACATCATGTCCTCCCTCTATCTGAAACTGAACCTGTCAAAAACTGAACTCCTCGTGTTCTCTCCCTCTACTAAACTACCTTTGCCTGACATTGCCATCTCCGTGTGTGGTTCCGCCATTACTCCCAAGCAACATGCCCGCTGCCTTGGGGTCATACTTGATTCCGAGCTTTCATTCACCCCCCACATCCGATCACTGGCTCGCTCTTTTTATCTGCATCTCAAAAACATTTTGAGAATTCGACCTTTTCTTACTTTCAACTCTGAAAAAACTCTTAATGTTTCTCTTATTCATTCTCGTCTGGACTATTGTAACTCTCTACTAATCGGCCTCCCTCTTACCAAACTCTCCCCTCTTCAATCTGTCCTGAATGCTGCAGCCAGGATCATATTCCTCACCAACCGTTACACTGATTCCTCTACCTTGTGCCAGTCATTACACTGGTTACCCATCCACTCCAGAATCCAGTACAAACTTATTACCCTCACCCACAAAGCGCTCCATGGCTCAGCATCACCCTACGTCTCCTCCCTGGTCTCAGTCTACCACCCTACCTGTGCCCTCCGCTCCGCTAATGACCTCAGGTTAGCATCCTCAATAATCAGAACCTCCCACTCCTGTCTCCAAGACTTTCCATGTGCTACGCCAATTCTTTGGAATGCACTACCCAGGTTAATTTGATTAATCCCCAATACCCAAAGTTTTAAGCGTGCCCTAAAAACGCATTTCTTCAGACTGGCCTACTGCCTCAATGCATTAACCTAACTATCTCTCAAGTTCTCACATGCTTCATGCAGTTAGTAGCCCTCTGTGTCTGTACTGTTACATAATTAGGCTGATAACTGGTTCATGCAGCTTTACATGAACACCCGATCCTTACACTATTGCTGGTCCGAACAACGAAAGCAATTGTTGCCATCCACCTCTCGTGTCTCCCCTTTTTCTTTATAGTTTGTAAGCTTGCGAGCAGCAGGGCCCTCATTCCTCTTGGTATCTGTTGATCTATGTGATTTTTGTTATGCTGTAATGTCTATTGTCTGTACAAGTTCCCTCTATAATGTAAATTGCTGCGGAATATGTTGGCGCTATAGAAATAAAATTATAACACTGAAGACTTTGGCGGTCAGCCATTTACACCAAGACTTTGTGATCTCCCCCATCATGTCACTGATCACATGATCCTGACATCACACAGGTCCTGTAAGGACATTGCAAGGGGAGATATGGTGGACCCCCTCCCACCCACTCTATGTAGGTTCACTAAAACCAGCCCATCATATAACTTTATATAAACTGTCCCAAGACACAGTGTGCTGGAGGAAACTATTCTAGTTTTACATCACTGACGCCATCATGCGCAATGACACATATCCCCCTCCATCACTTCACCAGTGACTCTGTCACACTATCTATCTATCTATCTATCTATCTATCTATCTATCTATCTATCTATCTATCTCCTACTATCAATCTATTTATTATTTATCTGTTTATTGATTTGGTCTACTTCTTTTTTCTTGTTAACAGATGAAACCTTTGAGTCTCCCACAGAAGAAGACATTACTGCACAGTAAGTTTGTATGTATAATTTCCTGGTTTTGGACGTAACCAATGTCACTAATTAATTATTAATTTTCACACTGATAATTTGACTAGAATAAAATGTAACAAACTTCACCTGCTTTCCTGATCTTATCAATTTGGCAGTAAATATACAGTGGATACCGAAAGTATTCAGACCCCTTTATGTTTTTCACTCTTTGTTTCATTGAAGCCATTTGGTAAATTAAAAAAAAAAGTTTATTTTTTATCCCATTAATGTACGCTCTGCACCCCATCTTGACTGGAAAAAAACAGAAATGCATACATTTTTGAAAATTTATTAAAAAAAGAAAAACTGAAATATCGCATGGTCAGAAGTATTCAGACCCTTTGCTCAGACACTCATATGTAAGTCCCATGCTGTCCTTTTCCTTGTGATCCTCCTTGAGGTGGTTCTACTCCTTCATTGGAGTCCAGCTGTGTGTAATTACACTGATAGGACTTGATTTGGAAAGGCGCACACCTGTCTATATAAGACCTCACAGCTCACAGTGCATGTCACACCAAATGAGAATCATGAGGTCAAAGGAACTGGCCAAGGAGCTCAGAGACAGAATTGTGGCAAGGCACAGATCTGGCCAAGGTTACAACAGAATTTCTGCAGTACTCAAGGTTCCTAAGAGCACAGTGGTCTCCATAATCCTTATTTGGAAGAAGTTTGGGACCACCAGAAGTCTTCCTAGATCTGGCTGTCCAGCCAAACTGAGCAGTCGTGGGGGAAGAGCCTTGGTGAGAGGTAAAGAAGAACCCCAAGATCACTGTGGCTGAGCTCCAGAGATGCAGTAGAGAGATGGGAGAAAGTTCCACAAAGTCAACTATCACTTCAGCCCTCCACCAGTCAGGCCTTTATGTCAGAGTGGCCCGACAGAAGCCTCTGCTCAGTGCAAGACATATGAAAGCCCGCATAGAGTTTGCTAAAAAAACACATGAAGGACTCCCAGACTATGAGAAATAAGATTCTCTGGTCTGAGTAGACGAAGATAGACCTTTTTGGTGATAATTCTAAGCGGTATGTGTGGAGAAAACCAGGCACTGTGTTGTGAATTCCGTTCTCGGGCTCCCTCCTGTGGTCGTGAATGGTACTTTGGTGAGTTCGGTCCTTGGACACCCTCTGGTGGCTTTGAGTGGAACTGCTGATCTTTGAGGTTGGCTTTCTCAGCTGCCCTCGCTTATTGCTTCTGCTGGCTTCCCTATTTAACTCTGCCCAGGTCGTTAGTTCATGCCAGCTGTCAATGTCTTAGTACTGGTTCAGATCTCTCTTGGATTTCTCTGATGACCTGTCTACTCCAGCAGAAGCTAAGTCCCTGCTAGTTCATTTGTTGTCCATTTGTTTTTGAGTATATTTCTCAGCACATGCTATGTTTCTAGTCCAGCTTGCTATTATGATATTTCCTTGCTAGTTGGAAGCTCTGGGGGTGCAGAGCTGCACCTCCACACCGTGAGTCGGTGTGGAGGTCCTTTTGCACACTCTGCGTGGTTTTTGTAGTTTTTAATACTGACCGCATAGTTCCTTTCCTATCCTCTGTCTATCTAGAGAAGATTCGGCCTCCTTTGCTAAAATCTGTTTCATTCCTGTGTTTGTCATTTCCCTCTTAACTCACAGTCATTATTTGTGGGGGGCTATCTTTCCTTTGGGGAATTTCTCTGAGGCAAGGTAGGCTCCTATTTCTATCTTTAGGGGTAGTTAGCTCTTAGGCTGTGAAGAGGCGTCTAGGGAGAGTTAGGCACGCTCCACGGCTATTTCTAGTGTGTGTGATAGGATTAGGGATTGCGGTCAGTAGAGTTACCACCTCCTCAGAGCTTGTCCCAGGTTTTCCGTTTTAACCATCAGGTCATTCTGGGTGTTCCTAACCACCAGGTCCATAATAGTACAGCTGGCTCAAAAGTGTTAATGCATCTCAAAAGAGGGATAAGAGAAGTTCTGAGTCAATTTTTTTTTCTTTGCAGCTTGTTTTGTCTTTCTTTTCCCCTTAACCTCTGGGTGGTTAAGGACTCAGGTGTAGATATGGATATTCAAGGTTTGTCCTCTTGTGTGGATCAACTCACTGCACGGGTACAAAGTATTCAAGATTATGTAGTTCAGAATCCGATGTTAGAGCCTAGAATTCCAATTCCTGATTTGTTTTCTGGGGATAGATCTAAATTTCTGAATTTCAAAAATAATTGCAGACTGTTTCTTGCTCTGAAACCCCGCTCCTCTGGTGACCCCATTCAGCAAGTAAAGAGGGATTGAAGCTTGAGGAGGAGAATTTGCATATTCCAGGTGCCTTCTGGGAAAAGCGAAGAGTCTCCCTCAGCAAGAAGATCGTTGGGTACAGCCGGGACCAGCTGCTTGGAAAGCATCACCAAACCTTACGGCACGCGAATTTTTGCCTGTGGGACATTATTGCAAGAAATCTTGGCTGAGTAGATTACACAAGAAGGAAAACACACAGCAAGTCAGCAGGATCTAGGAGCAACATGGCAGATGTGACAACCTACATGGTGAGCTGCAGCATGTGCTACATGTTCACAGATCGACCAGAAGAAGAATCCAATTTCACCTGTCAGAAGTGTAGACTAGTGGCCCTTTTAGAAGAAAAGGTGTGGGGTCTGGAAGAAAGAATAGCAACTTTGAAACTCATCAAAGAGAATGAAGACTTCCTAGACAGAACAGAAGCATCTCTACTGGTCACAGAAGTTGAAAAAAGTGTCAGAGAACCTCCAAAAGCAGATGAGTGGAAGCATGTGACCAAAAGAAGCAAGAAGACCATGGAGAAATCACCAACCACACAACTGAAGAACCGATATCAAATCTTTGTAGAGGATGAAGATGGCACACCTAAGGATGAAGCACTACCAGCAAGCAAAAAAGAAAAGGGTACACAGCAACAAGTGACAGCAAAAAGTACAGCCAAGAAGCAACGAAGAGTGGTGGTGGCGGGAGACTCACTACTGAGAGGCACAGAAGCAGCCATCTGCAGACCGGACATAACCGCAAGAGAAGTATGCTGCCTTCCAGGTGCGATGATCAAGGATGTGACCGATAGGATACCAAAGCTCTTCAGCTCCAAGGACGTCCACCCATTTCTTCTGATACATGTTGGCACCAATGACACGGCAAGGAAGGACCTACCAACAATCTGCAAGGACTTTGAAGAGTTGGGGAAGAAAGTAAAGGAGCTGGATGCACAGGTAGTTTTTTCTTCTATCCTTCCAGTAGACGGGCATGGCACCAGGAGATGGAACAGGATCCTTGATGCGAACAACTGGCTAAGACGATGGTGCAGACAACAAGGATTCGGATTCCTGGACCACAGTGTGAATTACTTGTACGATGGACTCCTCGCCAGAGACGGACTACACCTCAACAAACCTGGGAAACACACATTTGCCAGAAGACTCGCTACACTCATCAGGAGGGCGTTAAACTAGAAGAAGAGGGGACGGGAAGAAAAACATTAGACTCGAACAAAGAAGACCCAGGAAAACATACTCAGAAGGGAGGTAAGAACATTTCTAAAACAATCCACAGCGAGGAGATTGGAACAAAACAAAATCCTCTAAACTGCATGCTCGCAAACGCCAGAAGCCTGACAGACAAGATGGAAGAACTAGAAGCAGAAATATCTACAGGTAACTTTGACATAGTGGGAATAACCGAGACATGGTTAGATGAAAGCTATGACTGGGCAGTTAACTTACAAGGTTACAGTCTGTTTAGAAAGGATCGTAAAAATCGGAGAGGGGGAGGGGTTTGTCTCTATGTAAAGTCTTGTCTAAAGTCCACTTTAAGGGAGGATATTAACGAAGGGAATGAGGATGTCGAGTCCATATGGGTCGAAATTCATGGAGGGAAAAATGGTAACAAAATTCTCATTGGGGTCTGTTACAAACCCCCAAATATAACAGAAATCATGGAAAGTCTACTTCTAAAGCAGATAGATGAAGCTGCAACCCATAATGAGGTCCTGGTTATGGGGGACTTTAACTACCCGGATATTAACTGGGAAACAGAAACCTGTGAAACCCATAAAGGCAACAGGTTTCTGCTAATAACCAAGAAAAATTATCTTTCACAATTGGTGCAGAATCCAACCAGAGGAGCAGCACTTTTAGACCTAATATTATCTAATAGACCTGACAGAATAACAAATCTGCAGGTGGTCGGGCATCTAGGAAATAGCGACCATAATATTGTACAGTTTCACCTGTCTTTCACTAGGGGGACTTGTCAGGGAGTCACAAAAACACTGAACTTTAGGAAGGCAAAGTTTGACCAGCTTAGAGATGCCCTTAATATGGTAGACTGGGACAATATCCTCAGAAATAAGAATACAGATAATAAATGGGAAATGTTTCAGAATATCCTAAATAGGCACTGTAAGCGGTTTATACCTTGTGGGAATAAAAGGACTAGAAATAGGAAAAACCCAATGTGGCTAAACAAAGAAGTAAGACAGGCAATTAACAGTAAAAAGAAAGCATTTGCACTACTAAAGCAGGATGGCACCATTGAAGCTCTAAAAAACTATAGGGAGAAAAATACTTTATCTAAAAAACTAACTAAAGCTGCCAAAAAGGAAACAGAGAAGCACATTGCTAAGGAGAGTAAAACTAATCCCAAACTGTTCTTCAACTATATCAATAGTAAAAGAATAAAAAATGAAAATGTAGGCCCCTTAAAAAATAGTGAGGAAAGAATGGTTGTAGATGACGAGGAAAAGGCTAACATATTAAACACCACCTTCTCCACGGTATTCACGGTGGAAAATGAAATGCTAGGTGAAATCCCAAGAAACAATGAAAACCCTAGGGTCACCAATCTAACCCAAGAAGAGGTGCGAAACCGGCTAAATAAGATTAAAATAGATAAATCTCCGGGTCCGGATGGCATACACCCACGAGTACTAAGAGAACTAAGTAATGTAATAGATAAGCCATTATTTCTTATTTTTAGGGACTCTATAGCGACGGGGTCTGTTCCGCAGGACTGGCGCATAGCAAATGTGGTGCCAATATTCAAAAAGGGCTCTAAAAGTGAACCTGGAAATTATAGGCCAGTAAGTCTAACCTCTACTGTTGGTAAAATATTTGAAGGGTTTCTGAGGGATGTTATTCTGGATTATCTCAATGAGAATAACTGTTTAACTCCATATCAGCATGGGTTTATGAGAAATCGCTCCAGTCAAACCAATCTAATCAGTTTTTATGAAGAGGTAAGCTATAGGCTGGACCACGGTGAGTCATTGGACGTGGTATATCTCGATTTTTCCAAAGCGTTTGATACCGTACCGCACAAGAGGTTGGTACACAAAATGAGAATGCTTGGTCTGGGGGAAAATGTGTGTAAATGGGTTAGTAACTGGCTTAGTGATAGAAAGCAGAGGGTGGTTATAAATGGTATAGTCTCTAACTGGGTCGCTGTGACCAGTGGGGTACCGCAGGGGTCGGTATTGGGACCTGTTCTCTTCAACATATTAACGATCTGGTAGAAGGTTTACACAGTAAAATATTGATATTTGCAGATGATACAAATTATGTAAAGCAGTTAATACAAGAGAAGATAGTATTCTGCTACAGATGGATCTGGATAAGTTGGAAACTTGGGCTGAAAGGTGGCAGATGAGGTTTAACAATGATAAATGTAAGGTTATACACATGGGAAGAAGGAATCAATATCACCATTACACACTGAACGGGAAACCACTGGGTAAATCTGACAGGGAGAAGGACTTGGGGATCCTAGTTAATGATAAACTTACCTGGAGCAGCCAGTGCCAGGCAGCAGCTGCCAAGGCAAACAGGATCGTGGGGTGCATTAAAAGAGGTCTGGATACACATGATGAGAGCATTATACTGCCTCTGTACAAATCCCTAGTTAGACCGCACATGGAGTACTGTGTCCAGTTTTGGGCACCGGTGCTCAGGAAGGATATAATGGAACTAGAGAGAGTACAAAGGAGGGCAACAAAATTAATAAAGGGGATGGGAGAACTACAATACCCAGATAGATTAGCGAAATTAGGATTATTTAGTCTAGAAAAAAGACGACTGAGGGGCGATCTAATAACCATGTATAAGTATATAAGGGGACAATACAAATATCTCGCTGAGGATCTGTTTATACCAAGGAAGGTGACGGGCACAAGGGGGCATTCTTTGCGTCTGGAGGAGAGAAGCTTTTTCCACCAACATAGAAGAGGATTCTTTACTGTTAGGGCAGTGAGAATCTGGAATTGCTTGCCTGAGGAGGTGGTGATGGCGAACTCAGTCGAGGGGTTCAAGAGAGGCCTGGATGTCTTCCTGGAGCAGAATAATATTGTATCATACAATTATTAGGTTCTGTAGAATGACGTAGATCTGGGGATTTATTATGATGGAATATAGGCTGAACTGGATGGACAAATGTCTTTTTTCGGCCTTACTAACTATGTTACTATGTTACTATGTATTATTATTTCTTTGTTGCGTGGCGACCCTCAAGACTGGGCATTCTCCCTTGAGCCAGGAAATCCTGCATTGCTTAATGTAGATGCATTTTTTCTAGCACTTGGATTGCTTTATGACTAACCAAATTCTGTGGATCAGGCAGAGAAAATCTTGCTGGCTCTATGTCAGGGTCAGGATGAAGCAGAAGTATATTGCCAGAAGTTTAGAAAGTGGTCTGTGCTTACACAATGGAATGAGTGTGCCCTGGCAGCAATTTTCAGGAAGGGTCTTTCTGAAGCCCTTAAAGATGTTATGGTGGGGTTCCCCACGCCTGCTGGTCTGAATGAATCAATGTCCTTGGCCATTCAGATTGATCGGCGTTTGCGTGAGCGCAAAGTTGTGCACCATTTGGCGGTGTCCTCTGAGCACAGGCCTGAGCCTATGCAATGCGATAGGACTTTGACCAGAGCTGAACGGCAAGAACACAGACGTCAGAATGGGCTGTGTTTTTACTGTGGTGACTCCACACATGCTATCTCTGATTGTCCTAAGCGCACTAAGAGGTTCGCTAGGTCTGTCACCATTAGTACTGTACAGCCTAAATTTCTCTTGTCTGTTACTCTGATTTGCTCATTGTCGTCCTACTCTGTTATGGCATTTGTGGATTCGGGCGCTGCCCTGAACTTAATGGACTTGGAGTTTGCCAGGCGCTGTGGTTTTTCCTTGGAGCCTTTGCAGAGTCCTATTCCCTTAAGGGGAATTGACGCTACGCCATTGGCCAAGAATAAACCTCAGTACTGGACTCAGCTGACCATGTACATGGCTCCCGCACATCAGGAAAATATTCGTTTTTTGGTGTTGCATAATTTGCATGATGTTGTCGTGTTGGGTTTGCCATGGTTACAGGTTCATAATCCAGTACTGGATTGGAAATCAATGTCTGTGACTAGTTGGGGTTGTCAAGGGATACATAGTGATGTTCCTTTGATGTCAATTTCTTCTTCCACTCCTTCTGAAGTCCCTGAGTTTTTGTCGGATTACCAGGATGTATTTGATGAGCCCAAGTCCAGTGCCCTACCTCCTCATAGGGATTGTGATTGTGCTATTAATTTGATTCCTGGTAGTAAGTTCCCTAAGGGCCGACTTTTCAATTTGTCTGTGCCAGAACATGCCGCTATGCGGAGTTATATAAAGGAGTCTTTGGAGAAGGGGCATATTCGCCCGTCTTCATCACCCTTGGGAGCAGGGTTCTTTTTTGTGGCCAAGAAGGATGGCTCTCTGAGACCTTGTATAGATTACCGCCTTCTCAACAAAATCACGGTCAAATTTCAGTACCCTTTGCCTCTGCTGTCTGATTTGTTTGCTCGGATTAAGGGGGCTAGTTGGTTTACCAAGATTGACCTTCGAGGGGCGTATAATCTTGTGCGTATTAAACAGGGCGATGAATGGAAAACAGCATTTAATACGCCCGAGGGCCATTTTGAGAACCTGGTGATGCCATTCGGGCTTTCTAATGCTCCATCTGTGCTTCAGTCCTTTATGCACAACATCTTCCGGAAGTATCTGGATAAATTCATGATTGTATATTTGGATGATATTTTGGTCTTTTCAGATGATTGGGAGTCTCGTGAGGCAAGTCAGGATGGTATTCCAGGTTCTTCGTGCTAATGCCTTGTTTGTGAAGGGGTCTAAATGTCTCTTTGGAGTTCAGAAGGTTTCCTTTTTAGGCTTCATTTTTTTCCCTTCTACTATCGAGATGGACCCTGTTAAAGTTCAGGCCATTTATGATTGGACTCAACCTACATCTGTGAAGAGTCTTCAGAAGTTCCTGGGCTTTGCTAATTTTTACCGTCGCTTCATCGCTAATTTTTCTAGTGTGGTTAAGCCTTTGACTGATTTGACGAAGAAAGGCGCTGATGTGGTGAATTGGTCCCCTGTGGCCGTTGAGGCCATTCAGGAGCTTAAACGTCGTTTTACTTCGGCCCCTGTGTTGCGTCAGCCAGATGTTTCGCTCCCTTTTCAGGTCGAGGTTGATGCTTCTGAGATTGGGGCAGGGGCTGTTTTGTCTCAGAGAAGTTCTGATGGCTCTTTGATGAAGCCATGTGCTTTCTTTTCTAGAAGGTTTTTGCCTGCTGAGCGTAATTATGATGTCGGCAATCGGGAGTTGTTGGCTATGAAGTGGGCATTCGAGGAGTGCGACATTGGCTTGAGGGCGCCAAACATCGCGTGGTGGTCCTGACTGATCACAAGAATCTGACTTACCTCGAGTCTGCCAAACCGTTGAATCCTAGACAGGCTCGATGGTCGCTGTTTTTCTCCCGTTTCGATTTTGTGGTCTCATACCTTCCGGGATCTAAGAATGTGAAGGCTGATGCCCTTTCTAGGAGTTTTTTGCCTGATTCTCCGGGAGTTCCTGAGCCGGCTGGTATTCTCAAAGAGGGGGTGATTCTGTCTGCCATCTCCCCTGATTTGCGGCGGGTGATGCAGGAGTTTCAGGCTGATAGACCTGACCGCTGTCCAGTGGAGAAACTGTTTGTCCCTGATAAGTGGACTAGTAGAGTTATTTCTGAGGTTCATTGTTCAGTATTGGCTGGTCATCCTGGGATTTTTGGTACCAGAAATTTGGTTGCTAGGTCCTTTTGGTGGCCTTCCTTGTCACGGGATGTGCGTTCTTTTGTGCAGTCCTGTGGGACTTGTGCTCGGGCCAAACCTTGCTGTTCTCGTGCCAGTGGGTTGCTTTTGCCTTTACCTGTCCCGAAGAGGCCCTGGACGCATATTTCCATGGATTTTATTTCTGATCTTCCTGTCTCTCAAAGGATGTCTGTCATCTGGGTGGTTTGTGATCGGTTTTCTAAGATGGTCCATTTGGTACCCTTGCCTAAATTACCTTCCTCCTCTGATTTGGTTCCATTATTTTTCAGCATGTGGTTCGTTTGCATGGCATTCCGGAGAACATTGTGTCGGACAGAGGTTCCCAGTTTGTTTCTAGGTTTTGGCGGTCCTTTTGTGCTAAGATGGGCATTGATTTGTCTTTTTCTTCAGCGTTCCATCCTCAGACAAATGGCCAAACCGAATGAATCAATCAGACCTTGGAAACCTATCTGAGATGCTTTGTTTCTGCTGATCAGGATGATTGGGTGACCTTCTTGCCATTGGCCGAGTTCGCCCTTAATAATCGGGCTAGTTCGGCTACTTTGGTTTCGCCTTTTTTTTTTAATTCTGGTTTTCATCCTCGTTTTTCTTCAGGGCAGGTTGAGCCTTCGGACTGTCCTGGTGTAGATTCTGTGGTGGACAGGTTGCAGCAAATTTGGACTCACGTAGTGGACAATTTGACATTGTCCCAGGAGAAGGCTCAACGTTTCGCTAACCGCCGTCGCTGTGTTGGTCCCCGACTTCGTGTTGGGGATTTGGTTTGGTTATCTTGTTCCTATGAAGGTTTCTTCTCCTAAGTTCAAGCCTCGTTTCATTGGTCCTTATAAGATTTCTGAAATTATCAATCCTGTGTCGTTTCGTTTGGCCCAGCTTCTTTTGCCATCCATAATGTGCTCCATAGGTCGTTGTTGCAGAGATATGTGGCACCTATGGTTTCTTCCGTTGATCCTCCTGCTCCGGTGTTGGTTGAGGGGGAGTTGGAGTATGTGGTGGAGAAGATTTTGGATTCTCATATTTCGAGACGGAAGCTTCAGTACCTGGTTAAATGGAAGGGCTATGGTCAGGAGGATAATTCCTGGGTTGTTGCCTCCGATGTCCATGCTGCCGACTTGGTTCGTGCCTTTCATTTGGCTCGTCCTGATCGGCCTGGGGGCTCTGGTGAGGGTTCGGTGACCCCTCCTCAAGGGGGGGTACTGTTGTGAATTCCGTTCTCGGGCTCCCTCCTGTGGTCGTGAATGGTACTTTGGTGAGTTCTGTCCTTGGACACCCTCTGGTGGCTTTCAGTGGAACTGCTGATCTTTGAGGTTGGCTTTCTCAGCTGCCCTCGCTTATTGCTTCTGCTGGCTTCCCTATTTAACTCTGCTCAGATCGTTAGTTCATGCCAGCTTTCAATGTCTTAGTACTGGTTCAGATCTCTCTTGGATTTCTCAGATGACCTGTCTACTCCAGCAGAAGCTAAGTCCCTGCTAGTTCATTTGTTGTTCATTGGTTTTTGAATATATTTCTCAGTTCATGCTATGTTTCTAGTCCAGCTTGCTATTATGATATTTCCTTGCTAGCTGGAAGCTCTGGGGGTGCAGAGCTGCACCTCCACACCGTGAGTCGGTGTGGAGGTCCTTTTGCACACTCTGCGTGGTTTTTGTAGCTTTTAATACTGACCGCATAGTTCCTTTCCTATCCTCTGTCTATCTAGAGAAGATTCGGCCTCCTTTGCTAAAATCTGTTTCATTCCTGTGTTTGTCATTCCCCTCTTAACTCACAGTCATTATTTGTGGGGGGCTACCTTTCCTTTGGGGAATTTCTCTGAGGCAAGGTAGGCTCCTATTTCTATCTTTAGGGGTAGTTAGCTCTTAGGCTGTGAAGAGGCGTCTAGGGAGAGTTAGGCACGCTCCACGGCTATTTCTAGTGTGTGTGATAGGATTAGGGATTGCGGTCAGTAGAGTTACCACCTCCTCAGAGCTTGTCCCAGGTTTTCCGTTTTAACCATCAGGTCATTCCGGGTGTTCCTAACCACCAGGTCCATAACAGCACTGCTCATCACCTGCCCAATACAATCCCAACAGTTAAACATGGTGGTGGCAGCATCATGCTATGGGGGTGTTTTTCAGCTGCAGGGACAAGACGACTGGTTGTCATTGAAGGAAACATGAATGCGGCCAAGTACAGAGATATCCTGGATGAAAACCTCTTCCAGAGTGCTCTGGACCTCAGACTTGGCCAAAGGTTCACCTTCCAACAAGACAATGACCCTAAGCACACAGCTAAAATAACAAAGGAGCGGCTTCAGAACAACTCTGTGACCATTCTTGACCGGCCCAGCCAGAGCCCTGACCTAAACCCGACTGAGCATCTCTGGAGAGACCAGAAAATGGCGTCCACCAACGTTCACCATCCAACCTGACGGAACTGGAGAGGATCTGCAAGGAAGAATGGCCGAGGATCCCCAAATCCAGGGGTGAAAAACTTGTTGTATCATTCCCAAGAAGACTCGTGGCCGTACTAGCTCAAAAGGGGCTTCTACTCATTACTGAGCAAAAGGTCTGAAGACTTATGACAATGTGATACGTCAGTTTTTCTTTTTTTATAAATTTGCAAAAAATTCTACATTCATGGGATTTTTTCAGTCAAGATGGGGGCAGAGTGTACATTAATGAGAAAAAAATGAACTTTATTGAGTTTACCAATGGCTGCAATGAAACAAGGAGTGAAAAATGTAAAGGGTCTGAATACTTTCAGTACCCACTGTAGAAACTGCTGCAAATTCCTTGTTTTACATTGTTATTATTTGCAGGTAAATGAATTGCCGCAGGATTCACCCCCTTAATTATGAGCATTACCTCTGGCATTTCCATTGACAGGGAATAGAGCTCCATTCACACAGGACGCTCACATCCTCATCTCTGCATCAGTTGGACCCCAGCAATCAGACATTTATCACCTATTCCATGGATACTTGACACATTTTTAGTGGGCTAAATCCCCACTAAATGTCAGTCCTTTTTGTAGTATCACTAGAGACCTATCATTGAGGTCCTCTACACACATTGATGCCTTATACATACCTCCCAGGAAAGGAGGGACACCTTGCGAGTGCTCAGTGCGCCACAGCAATTTATTTTACTGCTAAGCGACCACCCCAAGACCACCCAATGCAGCCACACAGAACTTGTGTCCCTAGTGAAGCCTTTTAGTGTTCCCATACTGTTTTGATATCCCAGTATGGCCCCCATGCAATATGATGTCCCTATGATACATACCCCTCCACACAGTATGATGACACCAACAGCCCCGAACACATTTGACGTCCCCATATCATGATTCCCCCATGTTGCCCCCACACAAATATTATGATTCCCACAGTATGATGCTCATCATACTGCCACCATACATGTATGATGCCTACACTTTGTATCCCTTACACATTATGATGCCTCCCACATAATATAATGCCTCCACAGTGCCCCCCATACAGCATAATGCCCTCACACGTCACGATTCAGTTTTTGATTCGTGGCAGCTCTGGTTCCACTCTACTTTAAAAGTAGGTTTTTTCCTTTCAGGTCCAGTGGGGGTTAATGTCCGTTTTCCCTTCCGCTCTTAATCTGGTGTAACTGCAGAGTTGCTGGGTCAGCTGATGTGGGTGGTGACCACTCCCATCATCCTTTAAATGGTCACCTGATGCATCAGCTGACTGTTCGTGATAAAGTTTCTCTAGGGAGACCAATCTTGCAGGAGTAGCTCAGGGTATGCCAACTCCCATCATCTTATAGGCCTCCCTTGGTTGAAGAAATACAATCCAGTCATAGATTGACGGTCCAGGGAAGTAGTCAGTTGGGACGGGTTGTGTAAGGACTGCTGCCTGGGAGCTACGATCTCTGCCGTCCTTCTCCAACCTACCCCTTCTTCCCCGGTGGGGGCAGCTGTTGTGAACTCTGTTTTCGGACTCCCTCCTGTGGTCGTGAGGGGTACTGTGTGAGTTCTGTCTTTGGGCTCCCTCTGGTGGCTCTTTTGTTATTCTGCAGGTCTGTGGCTGGGACCACCTGTCTCGTTACCTGCTATTCAGGTTTCCTATTTAACTCACCTGGACCTTCACTTTTTGCCTGCTGTCGTTGTATTCAGTACTGGTTTGGATTTCTCCTGACTTCATTCGTTACCTGTCTCTTCTGTGAAGCTAAGTTTTGCTAGTTCATTTTTGCTCATCTTGTATAATATGTTTTTCAGTATATGATGAGTTCAGTCCAGCTTGCTAATATGTGATACTCTCGCTTGCTGGTAGCTCTGGGGTGCAGAGTTTCTCCCCTCACATCGTTAGTTGGTGTGGGGGTTCTTGCATTCTCTGCATGGATATTTTTGGATAGGGTTTTTTACTGACCGCACAGATTCTTTGCTATCCTCTTTCTGTTTAGTGATTAGCGGGCCTCCTTTGCTGAACCTGTTTTCATTTCTATGTTTGTGCTTTCTCCTTAACTCACCATTATTATTTGTGGGGGGCTGTTCTAAACTTTGGGGTTATTTCTCTGAGGCAAGTGAGGCTTTTATTTCTCTCTAGGGGTAGCCAGTTTCTCAGGTTGTGAAGAGACGTCTAGGAATTTAGGTACATTCCACGGCTGCCTATAGTGTGTGCGGTTAGGATCAGGTTTGCGGTCAGTCCAGTTACCACATCCCCAGAGCTCGTCCTATGTTCTCTTACTTAGCTGGTCAGATTTGTGATCCTAAGCCACTAAGGATCATAACAGTACAACAGGCCATAAAGTGTTAAATGCATCGCAGAAGCGGGATAAGAGAAGTCCTGAGTGCATTTTTTTTTCTTTGCTGCAGTTTGTCTAGCTTCTCTCCTCCCCTTAATCTCTGGGTGGCTCTGAGTTCAGCTGCAGACATGGATATTCAGAGTTTGACTTCTAGTATGGACCATCTTACTACAAGGGTACAAAGCATTCAGGATTATGTCATTCACAGTCCTATGTCAGAGCCTAAAATACCTATTCCTGAGTTGTTTTCTGGAGATAGATCTAGTTTTTTGAATTTTAAGAATAATTGCAAGTTATTCCTTTCTTTGAGACCTCGTTCCTCTGGTAACTCTGCTCAGTAGGTTAAAATTATTATTTCCTTGTTACGTGGTGACCCTCAAGATTGGGCATTCTCCCTGGCGCCAGGAGATTCTGCATTGCTGAATGTGGATGCGTTTTTTCTGGCGTTTGGATTGCTGTATGAGAAACCTAATCTTGTTGACCAGGCAGAAAAAGCTTTGTTGGTCCTCTCTAAGGGTCAGGATGAAGCAGAGGTTTATTGTCAGAAATTTAGAAAGTGGTCGGTGCTCACTCAATGGAATGAGTGTGCCCTGGCAGCAATTTTCAGAAAAGGTCTTTCTGAAGCCCTTAAGAATGTTATGGTGGGGTTCCCCACGCCTGCGAGTCTGAATGAGTCAATGGCTTTGGCCATTCAGATTGATCGGCGTTTGCGGGAGCGCAAACCTGTGCACGATCTGGCGGTGTTATCTGAACAGAAACCTGAATCTATGCAATGTGACAGGACTCTGACCAGAATTGAACGGCAAAATCATAGACGTCAGAATGGGTTGTGCTTCTACTGTGGTGATTCTGCTCATGTCATCTCAGATTGTTCTAAGCGTACAAAAAAGTTCGCTAAATCTGTCACCATTGGGACTGTACAGCCTAAATTCATTTTGTCTGTTACTTTGATTTGCTCTCTGTCTTCCTACTCGGTTATGGCTTTTGTAGATTCAGGTGCTGCACTGAATCTTATGGATTTGTCATTCGCTAAGCGCTGTGGTTTTGTCTTGGAGCCTTTGCAGTTCCCTATTCCATTGAGGGGAATTGATGCTACACCATTGGCCAAGAATAAACCTCAGTACTGGACTCAAGTGACCATGTGTATGACTCCTGCACATCAGGAGGTGATTCGCTTCCTTGTGCTATATAATCTGCATGACATTGTCGTGTTGGGTCTGCCATGGCTGCAGGCTCATAATCCAGTCTTGGATTGGAAAGCAATGTCTGTGTTAAGTTGGGGCTGCCAGGGAATTCATGGCGATGCTCCTTTGGTATCAATTGCTTCCTCTACTCCTTCTGAAGTCCCGGAGTTTTTGTCAGACTACCAGGATGTATTTGATGAGCCCAAATCCAGTGCCCTTCCTCCTCATAGGGATTGTGATTGTGCTATAAATTTGATTCCTGGTAGTAAGTTCCCTAAGGGACGACTGTTTGTCTGTGCCAGAACATGCTCTATGTGGAGTTATATAAAGGAGTCTTTGGAGAAGGGACATATTCGCCCATTCTCGTCCCCTCTTGGTGCAGGATTCTTTTTTGTGGCCAAGAAGGATGGTTCTCTGAGACCCTGTATAGATTATCGCCTTCTAAATAAAATCACGGTCAAATTTCAGTATCCTTTGCCATTGTTGTCTGATCTGTTTGCTCGGATTAGGGGGTCTAGATGGTTCACCAAGATAGATCTTCATGGTGCGTATAATCTTGTGCTTATAAAGCAGGGTGACGAATGGAAAACAGCATTTAATACGCCCGAGGGTCATTTTGAATACTTGGTGATGCCTTTTGGACTTTCTAATGCCCCTTCTGTGTTTCAGTCCTTCATGCATGACATTTTCCGAGAATATCTGGATAAATTTATGATTGTGTACCTGGATGATATTTTGGTCTTTTCTGATGATTGGGAGTCCCATGTGAAGCAGGTCAGGATGGTATTTCAGGTCCTGCGCGCCAATGCCTTATTTGTGAAGGGCTCAAATGTCTCTTCGGAGTCCAGAAGGTTTCCTTTTTGGGCTTTATTTTTTCTCCTTCTACTATTGAGATGGACCCAGTCAAGGTCCAGGCTATTCATGACTGGACTCAACCTACATCGGTTAAGAGTCTTCAGAAGTTCTTGGGTTTTGCTAATTTTTACCGTCGCTTTATCGCTAACTTTTCTGGTGTGGTTAAGTGTTGTGATCCTAATGGCAGAGGATCTCAGGGTCTTCAGCAAAGTCTGCAAACATAAAAACTAGCTCTTAGGGAGGTGGTAACTGAGCTGACCACATACCTGATCCTAGCCCACAACTAATAGCAGCCGGGGAACGTACCTACGTTGGTTCTAGACGTCTTGCGCCAGCCGGAGATCTAACTAACCCTTTCAGAGAAAATACAGACCTCACTTGCCTCCAGAGAAAGGTACCCCAAAGTAGATACAGGCCCCCAACAAATAATAACGGTGAGGTAAGAGGAAAGGACAAACGTAAGTATGAACTAGATTCAGCAAAGAGAGGCCCACTAAATAATAGCAGAAATATAGAAAGCGGACTTATGTGGTCAGCGAAAAACCCTAAAAAAATATCCACGCTGAATATCCAAGAACCCCCGTACCGACTAACGGTATGGGGGGAGAATATCAGCCCCCTTACAGCTTCCAGCAAAATCAGGAATCACATTATGAACAAGCTGGACAAAAAACAGAATAATACAAATAACCAAAAAAACAAGAAAGCAGGACTTAGCTTATGTTGCAAAAATCAGGACCAGTAGACAAGAGCAACCAGACAAGGACTGATTACATGGATGCCAGGCAATGGACTAAGACTCCAGGAAGTTTAAATAGAAACACCCAGAGTCTTAACGAACCAGGTGACTACCAACCTGGGGAAAGAGTATCCAAGAGCCATACCGCTAGTGACCACAAGAGGGAGCCAAAAAGTATAGTTCATAACAGTACCCCCCCTTTAAGGAGGGGTCACCGAACCCTCACTACGACCACCAGGGCGATCAGGATGGGCAGCGTGAAAGGCACGAACCAAATCGGCCGCATGAACATCAGAGGCGACCACCCAGGAATTATCCTCCTGACCATAGCCCTTCCATTTGACCAGATACTGAAGCCTCCGTCTAGAGAGACGAGAATCTAAGATCTTCTCCACCATATACTCCAACTCGCCCTCAACCAAGACCGGAGCAGGAGGGTCAACAGCAGGAACCACAGGCACAATGTACCGCCGCAACAAAGACCTATGGAACACATTGTGAATGGCAAACGACACAGGAAGATCCAAACGAAAAGACACAGGATTAAGGACCTCCAAAATTCTATAAGGACCAATAAAGTGAGGCTTAAACTTAGGAGAGGAAACCTTCAGAGGGACAAACCGAGAAGACAACCAAACCAAATCCCCAACACGAAGTCGGGGACCCACACCGCGGCGGCGGTTGGCAAAACGCTGAGCCTTCTCCTGTGACAACTTCAAGTTGTCCACCACATGATTCCAAGTCCGCTGCCACCTATCAACCACGGAATCCACCCCAGGACAGTCAGAAGGCTCAACATGACCCAAGGAGAAACGAGGATGAAAACCAGAGTTGCAGAAAAATGGCGAAACCAAAGTAGCGGAACTAGCCCGATTATTGAGGGCAAACTCAGCCAATGGCAAGAAGGTCACCCAATCATCCTGATCCGCAGAAACAAAACATCTCAAATAAGCCTCCAGCGTCTGATTAGTTCGCTCCGTTTGGCCATTAGTCTGAGGATGAAAGGCAGACGAGAACGACAGATCAATGCCCATCTTAGCACAAAAAGATCGCCAGAATCTGGACACAAACTGGGATCCTCTGTCAGACACGATATTCTCAGGAATGCCGTGTAAACGAACCACATTCTGAAAAAACAAAGGAACCAGATCGGAAGAGGAAGGCAACTTAGGCAAGGGCACCAAATGGACCATCTTGGAAAAACGATCACACACCACCCAGATGACAGACATTCCCTGAGACACCGGAAGATCTGAAATGAAATCCATGGAAATGTGTGTCCAAGGCCTCTTCGGGACGGGCAAGGGCAAAAGCAACCCACTGGCACGAGAACAGCAAGGCTTAGCCCGAGCACAAGTCCCACAGGACTGCACAAAAGAACGCACATCCCGTGACAAGGAAGGCCACCAAAAGGACCTAGCCACCAAATCTCTGGTACCAAAAATCCCAGGATGCCCTGTCAACACCGAGGAATGAACCTCGGAAATAACTCTGCTGGTCCATTTATCAGGAACAAACAGTCTATCAGGTGGACAAGAGTCAGGTCTACCAGCCTGAAATCTCTGCAACACACGTCGCAAATCAGGAGAAATGGCCGACAAAATCACTCCCTCTTTAAGAATACCAGCCGGCTCTGAGACTCCAGGAGAGTCAGGCACAAAGCTCCTAGAGAGAGCATCAGCCTTCACATTTTTTGAACCAGGCAGGTATGAGACCACAAAGTCAAAACGGGAGAAAAACAATGACCAACGAGCCTGTCTAGGATTCAGGCGTTTAGCAGACTCGAGGTACATCAGATTTTTGTGATCAGTCAAGACCACCACACGATGCTTAGCTCCCTCGAGCCAATGACGCCACTCCTCAAATGCCCACTTCATGGCCAACAACTCCCGATTACCAACATCATAGTTCCGCTCAGCCGGCGAAAACTTCCTGGAAAAGAAAGCACATGGTTTCATCACAGAGCAACCAGAGCCTCTCTGCGACAAAACAGCTCCTGCACCGATCTCAGAAGCATCCACTTCAACCTGAAAGGGAAGTGAGACATCAGGCTGGCACAAAACAGGCGCCGAAGTAAACCGGCGCTTCAGCTCCCGGAAGGCCTCAATGGCCGCAGGAGCCCAATTAGCGACATCAGAACCTTTCTTGGTCATATCCGTCAGAGGTTTAACAACGCTAGAAAAGTTAGCAATAAAACGACGGTAAAAATTAGCAAAACCCAAAAACTTCTGAAGACTCTTAACAGACGTGGGTTGAGTCCAATCATGAATAGCTCGGACCTTGACTGGGTCCATCTCCACAGCAGAAGGGGAAAAAATAAAACCCAAAAAAGAAACCTTCTGCACTCCAAAGAGACACTTTGAGCCCTTCACAAACAAAGCATTATCACGCAAAACCTGAAACACCATCCTGACCTGCTTTACATGAGAATCCCAATCATCAGAAAAAACTAAAATGTCATCCAGATAAACAATCACAAATTTATCTAGATACTTCCAGAAGATGTCATGCATAAAGGATTGAAACACTGAAGGAGCATTAGAGAGCCCAAAAGGCATCACCAAGTACTCAAAATGACCTTCGGGCGTATTAAATGCAGTTTTCCATTCATCTCCCTGCCTAATGCGCACAAGGTTGTACGCACCACGAAGATCTATCTTGGTGAACCAACAGGCACCCTTAATCCGAGCAAACAAGTCCGACAATAGTGGCAGAGGGTATTGAAATTTAACCGTGATTTTATTCAGAAGCCGATAGTCTATACAAGGTCTCAAAGATCAGTCTTTCTTGGCCACAAAAAAGAATCCCGCACCAAGAGGGGAAGAGGATGGACGAATATGTCCTTTCTCCAAAGACTCCTTTTATAAGAACGCATTGCGGCATGCTCAGGTACCAACAGATTAAATAATCGTCCCTTAGGAAACTTACTACCAGGAATCAAATCTATAGCGCAGTCACAGTCCCTATGAGGAGGAAGAGCACTGGACCTGGACTCACTGAACACATCCTGATAGTCAAGCAAATACTCAGGAACTTCTGAAGGAGTGGAGGAAGCAATAGACACCGACGGGGAATCGCAATGAATTCCCTGGCAACCCCAACTTGACACAGACATAGCCCTCCAATCCAAAACAGGATTATGAGCCTGTAACCATGGCAGACCCAGAACGACCAAATCATGCATCTTATGCAGAACAAGAAAACGAATCACCTCCCGATGTTCAGGAGTCATGCACATGGTCACTTGTGTCCAATACTGCGGTTTATTCTCCGCCAATGGCGTAGCATCAATTCCTCTAAGAGGATTAGGATTTTCCAAAGGCTCCAGGACAAAACCACAGCGCCTGGCAAACGACAGGTCCATAAGACTCAGGGCAGCGCCTGAATCCACAAACGCCATAACAGGGTAGGAAGACAATGAGCAAATCAAAGTCACAGACAAAATAAATTTAGGCTGCAAGTTACCAACGGCGACAGGACTAACAAACTTTGTTAGGCGTTTAGAGCATGCTGATATAACATGTGTAGAATCACCACAGTAAAAACACAACCCATTCTGACGTCTATGATTTTGCCGTTCAGTTCTAGTCTGAATTCTATCACATTGCATTAAATCAGGCGTCTGTTCAGACAACACCGCCAGAGGATTAGCGGATTTGCGCTCCCGCAAACGCCGAACAATCTGAATGGCCAGCGTCATAGAATCATTCAGACTTGTAGGAATGGGAATGCCCACCATCACATTCTTAATGGTTTCAGAAAGGCCATTTCTGAAATTTGCGGCCAGAGCACACTCATTCCACTGAGTAAGCACGGACCATTTCCGAAATTTTTGGCAATACACTTCGGCTTCATCCTGGCCCTGAGAAATAGCCAGCAAAGCCTTCTCTGCCTGAATTTCAAGATTGGGCTCCTCATAAAGCAATCCGAGCGCCAGAAAAAACGCATCAATATTCGCCAATGCCGGATCTCCTGGCGCCAATGAGAAAGCCCAATCCTGAGGGTCGCCCCGCAAGAAGGAGATAACAATTTTAACTTGCTGAGCTGAGTCTCCAGACGAACGAGGTCTCAAAGATAGAAACAATTTACAATTATTCCTAAAATTCCTAAATTTAAATCGATCTCCAGAGAACAGCTCAGGAATAGGAATCTTAGGTTCTGACATAGGACTGCTAGTAACAAAATCCTGAATGCCCTGCACACGAGCAGCAAGCTGATCCACACTAGTAATCAGAGTTTGCACATTCATGTCTGCAGCAGAGTTTCAAGCCATTCAGAGATTAAGGGGAAGGAAGGAAGAAAAAAAAAACAAAACTCAGAACTTCTTTTCTTTTAATCCCACTTCTGCAATGCATTAACTATTCACTGGCCTGGCATACTGTTGTGATCCTAATGGCAGAGGATCTCAGGGTCTTCAGCAAAGTCTGCAAACATAAAAACTAGCTCTTAGGGAGGTGGTAACTGAGCTGACCACATACCTGATCCTAGCCCACAACTAATAGCAGCCGGGGAACGTACCTACGTTGGTTCTAGATGTCTCGCGCCAGCCGGAGATCTAACTAACCCTTTCAGAGAAAATACAGACCTCACTTGCCTCCAGAGAAAGGTACCCCAAAGTAGATACAGGCCCCCAACAAATAATAACGATGAGGTAAGAGGAAAGGACAAACGTAAGTATGAACTAGATTCAGCAAAGAGAGGCCCACTAAATAATAGCAGAAATATAGAAAGCGGACTTATGTGGTCAGCGAAAAACCCTAAAAAAATATCCACGCTGAATATCCAAGAACCCCCGTACTGACTAACGGTATGGGGGGAGAATATCAGCCCCCTTAGAGCTTCCAGCAAAATCAGGAATCACATTATGAACAAGCTGGACAAAAAACAGAATAATACAAATAACCAAAAAAACAAGAAAGCAGGACTTAGCTTATGTTGCAAAAATCAGGACCAGTAGACAAGAGCAACCAGACAAGGACTGATTACATGGATGCCAGGCAATGGACTAAGACTCCAGGAAGTTTAAATAGAAACACCCAGAGTCTTAACGAACCAGGTGACTACCAACCTGGGGAAAGAGTATCCAAGAGCCATACCGCTAGTGACCACAAGAGGGAGCCAAAAAGTATAGTTCATAACAGTTAAGCCCTTGACGGATTTTACCAAGAAGGGTTCTGATGTAACTAATTGGTCTCCGGCGGCCGTGGAGGCCTTTCGGGAGCTGAAGCGCCGGTTTTCTTCAGCTCCGGTCTTATGTCAACCAGATGTCTCTCTTCCCTTCCAGGTCGAGGTTGATGCTTCTGAGATTGGAGCAGGGGCTGTTTTGTCACAGAGAAGCTCTGATGAAGCCATGTGCTTTCTTTTCAAAAAAATTTTCGCCTGCTGAGCGGAATTATGATGTTGGTAATCGGGAGTTGTTGGCAATGAAGTGGGCATTTGAGGAGTGGTGACATTGGCTTGAGGGAGCTAAACATCGTGTGGTGGTCTTGACTGATCACAAAAATTTGATTTATCTCGAGTCTGCCAAGCGGTTGAATCCTAGACAGGCTCGCTGGTCGTTGTTTTTCTCCCGTTTCGATTTCGTGGTCTCGTACCTTCCTGGTTCAAAGAACGTGAAGGCTGATGCTCTTTCTAGGAGTTTTGTGCTTGACTCTCCTAAAGTTTCAGAGCCGGCTGGTATCCTCAGAGAGGGGGTGATTTTGTCTGCCATTTCCCCAGATTTGCGACGGGTGTTACAAGAATTTCAAGCGGATAGACCTGACCGTTGTCCACCAGAGAGACTGTTTGTCCCAGATAGATGGACCAGCAGAGTTATTTCCGAGGTTCATTCTTCGGTGTTGGCAGGTCATCCTGGGATTTTTGGTACCAGAGATTTGGTGGCTAGGTCCTTCTGGTGGCCTTCCTTGTCGCGGTATGTGCGTTCCTTTGTGCAGTCCTGTGGGATTTGTGCTCGGGCTAAGCCTTGCTGTTCTCGTGCCAGTGGATTGCTTTTGACTTTGCCTGTTCCTAAGAGGCCTTGGACGCATATTTCCATGGATTTCATTTCGGATCTTCCAGTCTCTCAGAGAATGTCTGTCATCTGGGTGGTTTGTGATCGTTTTTCTAAAATGGTCCATTTGGTGCCCTTGCCTAAGTTGCCTTCCCCCTCCGATTTGGTTCCGCTGTTTTTTCAGAATATGGTTCGTTTGCATGGCATCCCTGAAAACATTGTGTCTGACAGAGGATCCCAGTTTGTGTCCAGATTTTGGCGGTCCTTTTGTGCTAAGATGGGCATTGATTTGTCTTTTTCGTCGGCCTTCCATCCTCAGACGAATGGCCAAACCGAGCGAACTAATCAGACCTTGGAAACTTATTTAAGATGTTTTGTTTCTGCTGACCAGGATGATTGGGTGACTTTTTTGCCATTGGCTGAGTTTGCCCTTAATAATCGGGCTAGTTCTGCTACTTTGGTTTCGCCTTTTTTTTGTAATTCTGTTTTTCATCCTCGTTTTTCCTCGGGGCAGGTTGAGCCTTCTGACTGTCCTGGGGTGGATTCTGTGGTGGATAGGTTGCAGCAGATTTGGAACCATGTAGTTGACAATTTGACGTTGTCACAAGAGAAGGCTCAGCGCTTTGCTAACCGCCGTCGCTGTGTGGGTCCCCGACTTCGTGTGGGGGATTTGGTGTGGTTGTCTTCTCGTAATGTGAGTATGAAGGTTTCTTCTCCTAAGTTTAAACCTCGTTTCATCGGTCCTTATAAAATTTTAGAAATCCTTAACCCTGTGTCATTTCGTTTGGACCTCCCAGCATCGTTTTCCATTCATAATGTGTTCCATAGGTCTTTGTTGCGGAGGTATGTGGTGCCTGTGGTTCCTTCTGTTGAGCCTCCTGCTCCGGTGCTGGTTGAGGGAGAATTGGAATACGTGGTGGAGAAGATCTTGGATTCTCGTATTTCAAGACGGAGGCCTCAGTATTAGGTTAAGTGGAAGGGCTATGGTCAGGAGGATAATTCCTGGGTTGTCGCCTCTGATGTTCATGCGGCCGATTTGGTTCGTGCCTTCCATGTGGCTCATCCTGATCGCCCTGGGGGTTCTGATGAGGGTTCGGTGACCCCTCCTCAAGGGGGGGGTACTGTTGTGAACTCTGTTTTCGGACTCCCTCCTGTGGTCGTGAGGGGTACTGTGTGAGTTCTGTCTTTGGGCTCCCTCTGGTGGCTCTTTTGTTATTCTGCAGGTCTGTGGCTGGGACCACCTGTCTCGTTACCTGCTATTCAGGTTTCCTATTTAACTCACCTGGACCTTCACTTTTTGCCTGCTGTCGTTGTATTCAGTACTGGTTTGGATTTCTCCTGACTTCATTCGTTACCTGTCTCTTCTGTGAAGCTAAGTTTTGCTAGTTCATTTTTGCTCATCTTGTATAATGTTTTTCAGTATATGATGAGTTCAGTCCAGCTTGCTAATATGTGATACTCTCGCTTGCTGGTAGCTCTGGGGTGCAGAGTTTCTCCCCTCACATCGTTAGTTGGTGTGGGGGTTCTTGCATTCTCTGCATGGATATTTTTGGATAGGGTTTTTTACTGACCGCACAGATTCTTTGCTATCCTCTTTCTGTTTAGTGATTAGCGGGCCTCCTTTGCTGAACCTGTTTTCATTTCTATGTTTGTGCTTTCTCCTTAACTCACCGTTATTATTTGTGGGGGGCTGTTCTAAACTTTGGGGTTATTTCTCTGAGGCAAGTGAGGCTTTTATTTCTCTCTAGGGGTAGCCAGTTTCTCAGGCTGTGAAGAGACGTCTAGGAATTTAGGTACGTTCCACGGCTGCCTATAGTGTGTGCGGTTAGGATCAGGTTTGCGGTCAGTCCAGTTCCCACATCCCCAGAGCTCGTCCTATGTTCTCTTACTTAGCTGGTCAGATTTGTGATCCTAAGCCACTAAGGATCATAACAGGCAGCGGAGGTGCTGCCAGAGGTTAGGGGCAAGACTCAACACTCACCACAAGTAAACCCTGAGTCTCTGAGTCATCTTAGGAGAAGGAGTCAGGGGAGGATGGTGGTTCCCTCTGTATGTAGTGAGGGTAAGAGTTTGGCGACGCAGGGGGACGCCTCTGCTGTTGGTTGCTCAAAGAGTTCACCGTCCCGTGGCAAACGCCTGCGTTGAAATAAACATTCAGGTTCGGACCTGTTTGTGAATGAGTACGTGTGGGTGTCCACCAAAAACATCAGGTGGGAGTACACATCTGGGACCTGGAGTTCTAGGGTGATCGGGCCATATCAGGTGTCGGCCATTCTCAGCCTGGGGAATTTCCAGCTGGAGTTACCCCCAGTAATGCACATACACAATATATTCCACAGGTCGGCACTGTGAAGATTTGTGGCGCCTCCGGAGCCTACGTTATTGCCATCTCCATTGGACTGCGTTTGCCATAAACCTGAGGATCAGGTGACTACGGAGGTGAATCCCGGTGGATCGAGGCGTCCTCACCATACATCGTTTCCGGTGTTGAGGATCCAGAGGCCCCTCATTGAAAAGGGGTTCTGTCACGATCCATTTTTGGATTCGTGGCAGCTCTGGTTCCACTCTGTTTTAAAAGTAGCTTTTTTCCTTTCAGGGCCAGCAGGGGTTAATGTCAGTATTTCCCACCTCCCACATTTACTGGCAATCTGGTGTAACTGCAATGCTGTTGGGTCAGCTGATGTGTGTGTGGTGACCACTCCGACCGTCCTTCAAATGGTCACCTGATGCATCAGCTTTTGTTGGTGAGTTTCTCTATGGCGACCAGCCTTGCAGGAGCAGCTCTCTGGTGTCAGCCAAATCTGGTGTTTTGGAGTCCTGTTGCTGTGCTATCTGCGATGTGGAGCTTGGCAGCAGTGTCTGGAAGCTAAGTGCTGTATTTTCTCCTTGTCCCTTTTATGTTTGTCACTATCCCCTGTGTGGCACCATCTGCAGTGGTGAGGCTAGCACCCCTTGCCGGCCAGTGCACTAGCCAGGGCAGTGTGAGGTGACAGCGAGGGACGAGGTTCCTGACGGTGGTGGGGAGAAGGACCTGTAGCGCCCCCACTGCCGCAGGGCCGAGGGGCACCCGGTACCAGGCCTCTGAGTCTCTGCTCTGGGGTTGTCACGGTGGCTAGACCCGGTCCGTGACCCTGCTGAGGAGCGCCCAATAATAGGTGTGGATGTGGTGGTAGTGCGGTGAAGTGCCGGTCGCAGTAAATAACGAGGACACCAGGTTGCAGTCTCTTTACCTCTTTACTGAAGATCTCTGGGTCCTCAGTCCGGAATCCAGATCACCAGGCTGCGCAAGTCCGGCCGGTCCAATGGCACCTCCAGAGTTCCCTTAACAGGTGGAAATCTGTGCCTTCCTTCTAGCGCTATGTGTTGTAGTCCTTCCCTGCTGTGCTTACGGAAAGTCCCCACAACTGTTGTGTCTGTTTCTTAAGTTCCCTCACAACTCGATTAGATGATCTTCTGCTAATCTTCCGTCCCTCCCTGATGTTGCGGTCAGGACGGCACCCGTTTGACTGGTAGGCTCGGAGCTCTTCCGGGACCCTAGAGTCGCCCCTCTCCACAAGTTGCCCCCCAAGACTGCATAGGTGATTTAGGGGAGACAGCCCGCCTGAGACTGACTGTCCTGCCGTAGGTTCGAAGTATTGCCTGAAGCTGTCTGTAGAAATACTTCCTTCGGCGTTCCGGCCACCGGTTGTTTGCGCCTCAGTAGGATGTTGCCTCGTCTTACAGCACGACCCCTACTGGTATTCTCCTTCTTGCTTTGATCTCGTTTCTCACTCAGCACAATCTATCTCGCTTCCAATCCCTTCTCGGGGCACCGCCGCTATACTGTGCAGGCACGGTCCCTTTACGCTCGCTCAAGTTGCCAAGCCCCTGTCAAGATCCCACCCCTGACAGGGACCCTACTGAATCTTCTCCCGCAACACCCTCTGCCACAAGGTGTTGCCTGGTTCCCATCCAGTCAGCTTTTTCTCTAACTTCCTGCCTGACCCCCAGTTTTACCTGTGTGTGGAGAGTGGCCTAGTAAATAGAACCCTTAGCTCCCCCTGGAGGCCCGGCGGTGAAATGTATTGGTGTCTGTGATACCTGATCAGATGAACTCCTTCAGTGCCATCAGACGTACCATAGCTCCCCTTAGTGGCGGAGCCACAGTACTGCAACGACCAGGACTCTGGGGCGCTGCAGACCCACTTAGGAGAGTGCAGGGACCAGCTCAGATTTGAGCTTAGGGGTGTCCCTTCCTTCATTTCCCTATTGGTAAGGTCTTCCTCCCCCTTCCAATTCCATTGTCTGTGTTGCTCCACCTGCTGACCGACCCCCATTGGGTCACTTAATATCTTGACACCACATGCCCCCAACACAGTATAATGCCTCATGAGTCGCCCGCCAGGGTCGTGGGGTACTCGGTACTGGGTCCGGTCTTAAAGGGGAAGTCACGGTGGCTGCTACCCGGTCTGTGGCCCTGGGCGCCCAATAAAAGGGGAAATGTCTTTAAAGGGGTTTTGGTAAGAAAGTCTATTGTTCGTGATGCCACCTGTGGTGTTCGGTCAATAGTGGGACCGACGCTGCTTTAAAGGGGTCCTCTGGGGGATGTTGTTGCAACAATGATGGTAACGCTTCCCATAGGTGAAGCAGGGTCTCCAGGGTCCTAGAGTGTGTGGCAAAGATGGTGTATGCTGACGATTAAGTGGAGGACACAGAGTTTGCAGTCATTTACCTGGTTTACTGATGGTAACAGTCCTCAGTCCAGGGTACCAGGTGCAGGGTGGCTGTGGTTTGGCTGGCTTGGAGGCAGTAGGAGATCTGTCATGATCTCCATGGCCAGAGAACTAGCATAAGCCTCAATAGGAACAAGCTCTTGGAAGATGTAACTGTACTGACCATGAACTAAACCTACCGCATCATCTAGAAGTAGCCAGGTAGCATGTCCTACTTTTTATCCCTATATGCCCAGCGCCGGCCGGAGAACTAAATAATGCTAGCAGAGGGAAATATAAGACCTGACTCACCTCTAGAGAAATGCCCAGAAAGGAGACAGAGGCCCCCCACATATATTGGCGGTGATATGAGATGAAACAACAAACGCAGCAGGAAAATAGTTTTAGCAAATTTGAGGTCCGCTTTCTAGATAGCAGAAGACAGAAAGCATACTTTCATGGTCAGTAGAAAACCCTAACAAAACACATCCAGAAATTACTTTAGGACTCTGGCATTAACTCATAATACCAGAGTGGCAATTCCTGATCAACAAGAGCTTTCCAGACACAGTAACGAAACTGCAGCTGTGAACTGGAACCAAAATACAAAACAAAACATGGACGAATGTCCAACTTATCTAGTAGATGTCTGGGAGCAGGAACAAGCACAGAGAGGCTTCTGATAACATTGTTGACCGGCAAGCATCTAACAAAGAAGCCAGGTTATATAGCGACACCCAGATCTAATCAGAACAGGTGAACAGGGAAGATGATGTCACAAGTTCAATTCCACCAGTAGCCACCGGGGGAGCCCAGAATCCAAATTCACAACAGTACCCCCCCCTCAAGGAGGGGGCACCGAACCCTCACCAGAACCACCAGGGCGATCAGGATGGGCCCTATGAAAGGCACGAACCAGATCAGAGGCATGAACATCAGATGCAGTGACCCAAGAATTATCCTCCTGGCCGTATCCCTTCCACTTGACCAGATACTGGAGTCTCCGTCTGGAAACACGGGAGTCTAGGATTTTTTCCACAACGTACTCCAACTCACCCTCAACCAACACCGGAGCAGGAGGCTCAACGGAAGGCACAACCGGTGCCTCATACCTGCGCAATAACGACCGATGAAAAACGTTATGAATAGAAAAGGATGCAGGGAGGTCCAAACGGAAGGAAACAGGGTTAAGAATCTCCAATATTTTATACGGACCGATGAACCGAGGCTTAAACTTAGGAGATGAGACCCTCATAGGGACAAAACGAGAAGACAACCACACCAAATCTCCAACACAAAGCCGAGGACCAACACGACGGTGACGGTTGGCAAAAAGCTGAGTCTTCTCCTGGGACAACTTTAAATTGTCCATCACCTGCCCCCAGATATGATGCAATCTCTCCACCACCGCATCCACTCCAGGACAATCCGAGGATTCCATCTGACCTGAGGAAAATCGAGGGTGGAACCCCGAATTACAGAAAAACGGGGACACCAAAGTGGCAGAGCTGGCCCGATTATTGAGGGCGAACTCCGCCAATGGCAAAAAAGCAACCCAATCATCCTGGTCAGCAGACACAAAACACCTCAGATATGTCTCCAGGGTCTGATTAGTCCGCTCGGTCTGGCCATTAGTCTGAGGGTGAAAAGCAGACGAAAAAGACAAATCTATGCCCATCCTAGCACAGAATGCCCGCCAAAATCTAGACACAAATTGGGTTCCTCTGTCAGAAACGATATTCTCAGGAATACCATGCAAACGAACAACATTTTGAAAAAACAGGGGCACCAACTCGGAAGAAGAAGGCAATTTGGGCAGGGGAACCAAATGGACCATCTTAGAAAAACGGTCACACACCACCCAGATGACAGACATCTTCTGAGAAACAGGCAGATCTGAAATAAAATCCATCGAGATGTGTGTCCAAGGCCTCTTAGGAATAGGCAAGGGCAACAATAATCCACTAGCCCGAGAACAACAAGGCTTGGCCCGAGCACAAACGTCACAAGACTGCACAAAGCCTCGCACATCTCGTGACAGGGAAGGCCACCAGAAGGATCTTGCCACCAAATCCCTGGTACCAAAAATTCCAGGATGACCTGCCAATGCCGAAGAATGTACCTCAGAGATGACTCTACTGGTCCAATCATCAGGAACAAACAACCTATCAGGCGGACAACGATCCGGTCTATCCGCCTGAAACTCCTGCAAGGCCCGCCGCAGGTCTGGAGAAACGGCTGACAAGATAACTCCCTCCTTAAGAATACCTGTGGGGTCAGAGTTGCCGGGTGAATCAGGCTCAAAACTCCTAGAAAGGGCATCCGCCTTAACATTCTTAGAACCCGGTAGGTACGATACCACAAAATTAAACCGAGAGAAAAATAATGACCAGCGCGCCTGTCTAGGATTCAGGCGCCTGGCGGTCTCAAGATAGATCAATTTTTTGTGGTCAATCAATACCACCACCTGATGTCTGGCCCCCTCGAGCCAATGGCGCCACTCCTCAAACGCCCACTTCATGGCCAAAAGCTCCCGATTCCCAACATCATAATTCCGCTCAGCAGGCGAAAATTTACGGGAAAAGAAGGCACAAGGCCTCATCACGGCGCAGTCAGAACTTTTCTGCGACAACACTGCCCCAGCCCCGATCTCAGAAGCGTCGACCTCAACCTGAAAAGGAAGGGTCACATCAGGCTGACGCAACACAGGGGCAGAAGAAAAACGGCGCTTAAGCTCCTGAAAGGCCTCCACAGCATCAGGGGACCAATTAGCAACATCAGCACCCTGTCTAGTCAAATCGGTCAATGGCTTAACGACTTCCGAAAAACCAGAAATAAATCGACGATAAAAGTTGGCAAAGCCCAAAAATTTCTGAAGACTTTTAAGAGAAGAGGGCTGCGTCCAATCACAAATAGCTTGAACCTTGACAGGATCCATCTCAATGGAAGAGGGAGAAAAAATATATCCCAAAAAGGAAATTCTCTGAACCCCAAAAACGCACTTAGAACCCTTGACACACAGAGAATTAGACCGCAAAACCTGAAAAACCCTCTTAACTTGCCGGACATGAGAGTCCCAATCATCCGAAAAAATCAGAATATCATCCAGATACACTATCATAAATTTATCCAAAAAATCGCGGAAAATATCATGCATAAAGGACTGGAAGACTGAAGGGGCATTAGAAAGACCAAAAGGCATCACCAAATACTCAAAGTGGCCCTCGGGCGTATTAAATGCGGTTTTCCACTCATCCCCCTGCCTGATCCGCACCAAATTATACGCCCCACGGAGATCAATCTTAGAGAACCACTTGGCCCCCTTTATGCGAGCAAACAAATCAGTCAGCAACGGCAATGGGTATTGATATTTAACCGTGATTTTATTCAAAAGCCGATAATCAATACATGGTCTCAAAGAGCCGTCTTTTTTTGACACAAAGAAAAAACCGGCTCCTAAGGGAGATGACGATGGACGAATATGTCCCTTTTCCAAGGACTCCTTTATATATTCTCGCATAGCAGTATGTTCAGGCACAGACAGATTAAATAAACGACCCTTTGGGTATTTACTACCCGGAATTAAATCTATAGCACAATCGCACTCACGGTGCGGAGGTAGTGAACCCAGCTTGGGTTCTTCAAAGACGTCACGATAATCAGACAGGAACTCAGGGATTTCAGAGGGAATAGATGATGAAATGGACACCAAAGGTACGTCCCCATGAGTCCCCTTACATCCCCAGCTCAACACAGACATAGCTCTCCAGTCAAGGACTGGGTTGTGAGACTGCAGCCATGGCAATCCCAGCACCAAATCATCATGTAGATTATACAGCACCAGAAAACGAATAGTCTCCTGGTGATCCGGATTAATACACATAGTCACTTGTGTCCAGTATTGTGGTTTATTATTAGCCAATGGGGTGGAGTCAATCCCCTTCAGAGGAATAAGAGTCTCCAAAGGCTCTAAATCATACCCACAACGATTGGCAAAGGACCAATCCATAAGACTCAAAGCGGCGCCAGAGTCGATATAGGCGTCCGTAGTAATAGATGACAAAGAGCAAATCAGGGTCACAGACAAAATAAATTTAGACTGTAAAGTGCCAATGGGAACGGATTTATCAAGCTTTTTAGTACGCTTAAAGCATGCTGAAATAACATGAGTAGAATCCCCACAATAGAAACACAACCCATTTTTCCGTCTAAAATTCTGCCGCTCGCTTCTGGACAGAATTCTATCACACTGCATGTTTTCTGGCGTCTTCTCAGTGGACACCGCCAGATGGTGCACTGGTTTGCGCTCCCGCAGACGCCTATCGATCTGAATGGCCATTGTCATGGACTCATTCAGACTTGCAGGCACAGGGAACCCCACCATAACATCCTTAATGGCATCAGAAAGACCCTCTCTGAAAGTAGCCGCCAAGGCACACTCATTCCACTGAGTAAGCACAGACCATTTACGGAATTTTTGGCAGTAAATTTCAGCTTCATCTTGCCCCTGCAATAGGGACATCAAAGTTTTTTCTGCCTGAAGTTCCAAATGAGGTTCCTCATACAGCAAGCCCAAGGCCAGAAAAAACGCATCCACATTGCGCAACGCAGGATCCCCTGGTGCCAATGCAAAAGCCCAATCTTGAGGGTCGCCCCGGAGCAAGGAAATCACAATCCCAACCTGCTGTGCAGGGTCTCCAGCAGAACGAGATTTCAGGGACAAAAATAACTTACAATTATTTCTAAAATTCTGAAAGCTAGATCTATTCCCTGAGAAGAATTCCGGCAAAGGAATTCTCGGCTCTGATACCGGAGCATGAACAACAAAATCTTGCAAACTTTGTACTTTCGTGGCGAGATCATTCAAACCTGCAGTTACACTCTGTAGATCCATTATAGACAGGTGAACATAGAGCCATTCAAAGATTAGAAGGAGAGAGAAAAAAAAGAAAGACTGCAGCATAAACAGACTGGCAAGTGATCCAATTAAGAGCACACTAACTACTAGAGAAAAAAAAAAAAAAAAAAAAAAAAATTTTCAGCAGACTTCTTATTTCTCTCCTTTCTCAGCCAAGGATTTTAACCCTTTAGTGGGCCGGTCAAACTGTCATGATCTCCATGGCCAGAGAACTAGCATAAGCCTCAATAGGAACAAGCTCTTGGAAGATGTAACTGTACTGACCATGAACTAAACCTACCGCATCATCTAGAAGTAGCCAGGTAGCATGTCCTACTTTTTATCCCTATATGCCCAGCGCCGGCCGGAGAACTAAATAATGCTAGCAGAGGGAAATATAAGACCTGACTCACCTCTAGAGAAATGCCCAGAAAGGAGACAGAGGCCCCCCACATATATTGGCGGTGATATGAGATGAAACAACAAACGCAGCAGGAAAATAGTTTTAGCAAATTTGAGGTCCGCTTTCTAGATAGCAGAAGACAGAAAGCATACTTTCATGGTCAGTAGAAAACCCTAACAAAACACATCCAGAAATTACTTTAGGACTCTGGCATTAACTCATAATACCAGAGTGGCAATTCCTGATCAACAAGAGCTTTCCAGACACAGTAACGAAACTGCAGCTGTGAACTGGAACCAAAATACAAAACAAAACATGGACGAATGTCCAACTTATCTAGTAGATGTCTGGGAGCAGGAACAAGCACAGAGAGGCTTCTGATAACATTGTTGACCGGCAAGCATCTAACAAAGAAGCCAGGTTATATAGCGACACCCAGATCTAATCAGAACAGGTGAACAGGGAAGATGATGTCACAAGTTCAATTCCACCAGTAGCCACCGGGGGAGCCCAGAATCCAAATTCACAACAGAGATCCCTCTCCCAGGTGAGGTCCTTAAGCCTTTCCTACTTGCGCTACTGTAGCTGGCGGAGTCCCTGCTGCATAAAGCTCGGTGCAAACTCCCCTCTCTCCTGTCCAAAGACAGATGTCTGTATGATAGGCAGTTCGAGCCTGTTTATAGGATCTCTTAGATGACCCGGCTCTAAGGTTACTGCTTCACCTCAGACTTGATACGAGCGATTGATGTATAGTCCTACGCCCTCCGGTTATGTCGTGCGTCCTGGAGAACAATGTGACCTCGGGCTCCCGGTACCCGGTTTCTATGCTCTGGCTCTGAGGGTGTCCTTCCGCTGTTCCCCTTCTGAGCCTCTTCCTCCACTGTGCTTCTTCCCTCTCAGCTCTCTGCTATTCACCTCTTTCAGTTCTCACTCTTTCCAGAGGCTGCAGCTCCCTCGTGGCTGCTCAGCCTCTGCTCTACGTCTCTCTTAGACTTCTGCTCTCTTTCAGTGTCTCTGAACAACTGCCTAGCTCCTCCTCCAGGACAGGATGCTTATAGCTCAGGGAAGCTCCCCTGAATCTGGGTCCTGAGCTCCCCTCCTGGCCTAGATTCAGATGTGTTGAATGTGAGTGCCTTACCTGATAGAAAGAATCTCCCTTGCCTCCAAGCGAGACATCACCCTCCCCGAAGGGAAGGCCACATCACTGCAGCAACCAGTTACCTGGGGTGCTGCACCCCACAGTGCCCCTCACACAGTATAATGCCCAACAGTGCCCCCCACATAGTATAATGTCCCACAGTGCCCCCCACAGTAAGATGCCCCACAGAGTAAGAAGCCCCACAGTGCCCCCCACACAGTAAGATGCCCCACAGTTCTCCCCACACAGTATAATGCCCACACAGTGCCTCCCACACAGTCTAATGTCCACAGTCCCCCGCACACATTATGAGCCCCCCATACAGTTACAGTATGATGCACGCACAGTACCCCTCCATGTCACCTGATCCCTCAAGCTCTCTGCTCTGTGCTATGAATGGCTCAGCAATGTAGTGATATCATGCACAATTCCACCATTGGTTCTTTAAGAACCTGTCGTCAGTACCCACCCCTGCACTGGCAGCTCGTTGACATACATTTTCAACTATGGATTTCTGTAAAGCAGCAAAACAGATTTGTACAGGGAAGGTGAAACTTTACATAGCATAAGAGCATCTTTATACACTGGCCATTAGTTTTGGGTATAAAATCCTGATGACAGGGTCTCTCTAATTTCTAGTCTCAGGCTTTGTATATTATAACCACTAAGCCTTTGCTCGTGTTCCTGCACCATTCCCTGCCATTTTACAGATAAAGCATCTCAGCAGACAGATCGGATTAGATGCAGCAGTTTATGGAGAACGTTTGTACTTAGTTTTATTATTTCTGAAACTTTCCGTGCAGACCTGCATCCATTTCAGAAGAAGACGCGAGACAAGCCTTCCTGGAATTGGCCGCGAAACATTGTTGTTACAGTTCCACCCCAGCAGAAGAGATGACCATTGACCAGATGGAGGGTTTTCCTGTCTACAGGGTATGACCTCTATTATTCCACATGCTATGGCTTTTTTCCCCCACTGTAGTACATAACTATACACAGTGGCATAACTACAGTCCGATGGGCTCCGGAGCAAAATTTGGACCTTGTCCCCCCTTCATCTTGGTCAGATGTATGGACCCTTGTCAGGTTCGGACTGGCCCACAGGAGAGCAGGTGAATCCCCCGGTAGGCCTCTCTGCAGAAGGCCCTCTGTATAAAAGCAATAGTTGGCACAGTTATCTTGATTTACCATCTGCAGACAACGACAGCATCTCATCCTTCATTTATTATTCTGCCCAGTTTGTTGTAATATAGAAGCAAAGGCAAATGTGTGAAGGAGGGTAAGGTAGTATGTACATGTAACAAAACATTGGGCCTCCAGAGTCACTGTTACTGTTGGGCCCTTGGCACTCCAGGTATATATATGCCCCCATCCTGGTATATATGTCCCCTATTTTGGTGAATATTTCCCCCATCCAGGTATATATATTTCCCATCCTAGTTTATATGTTCCCATCCTGGTATATATGTCCCTCATCTTGGTATATATGTTCCCCATCCTGGTATATATGTTCCTCATCTTGGGCCCATCCTGTTATATATGTCCACATCCTGGTATATGTTCCTTATCCTGGTATATTTGTCATCCATCCTGGTATAAATGTCCCCCATTTTAGTATATATGTCCCACATCCTGGTATACATGTTCTCCATCCTGGGGCCCTACCTGATATACAGTACAGAGAAAAAGTTTGGACACACCTTCTCATTTAAAGACTTTTATGTATTTTCATGACTATGAAAATTGTACATTCACACTGAAGGCATCAAGACTATGAATTAACACATGTGGAATTATATACTTAACAAAAAAGTGTGAAACAACTGAAATTATGTCTTATATTCTAGGTTCTTCAAAGTAGCCACCTTTTGCTTTGATGACTGCTTTGCACACTCTTGGCATTCTCTTGATGAGCTTCAAGAGGTAGTCACCGGGAATGGTCTTCCAACAATCTTGAAGGAGTTCCCAGAGATGCTTAGCACTTGTTGGCCCTTTTGCCTTCACTCTGCGGTCCAGCTCACCCCAAACCATCTCGATTGGGTTCAGGTCTGGTGACTGTGGAGGCCAGGTCATCTGGCGTAGCACCCCATCACTCTCCTTCTTGGTCAAATAGCCCTTACACAGCCTGGAGGTGTGTTTGGGGTCATTGTCCTGTTGGAAAATAAATGATGGTCCAAGTAAACGCAAATGGGATGGAATAGCATGCCGCTGCAAGATGCTGTGGTAGCTTCAGTATGCCTTCAATTTTGAATATGCAAATTGCCTCTTCAGATAAAAAGAGGACTTAAACTCTATAGCGTTGGAAGTAGCGATCCTACAAGTCACAATCAACCCTTTAACGAGTCGTGCAATATGACTTAGGATAAAAGCCAAATCAGTATCTCAATTCGCAGACACGGTGTTTCAGGCTGTTGGCCCTCGTCAGTGCGAAGCATGAGAACTAATTTGGCTAGATGAGAGGCTCTGGACTGGGGTCTAAGGGGCAACGTTTCTCCTTATGGAGAGTGACATACCAGTTCATAAATCTCCAACAGTGTCACCAGCAAAGCACCCCCACACCATCACACCTCCTCCTCCATGCTTCACGGTGGGAACCAGGCATGTAGAGTCCATCCGTTCACCTTTTCTGCGTCGCACAAAGACACGGTGGTTGGAACCAAAGATCTCAAATTTGGACTCATCAGACCAAAGCACAGATTTCCACTGGTCTAATGTACATTCCTTGTGTTCTTTAGCCCAAACAAGTCTCTTCTGCTTGTTGCCTGTCCTTAGCAGTGGTTTCCTAGCAGCTATTTTACCATGAAGGCCTGCTGCACAAAGTCTCCTTACCAGTTGTTGTAGAGATGTGTCTGCTGCTAGAACTCTGTGTGGCATTGACCTGGTCTCTAATCTGAGCTGCTGTTAACCTGCGATTTCTGAGGCTGGTGACTCGGATAAACTTATCCTCAGAAGCAGAGGTGACTCTTGGTCTTCCTTTCCTGGGGCGGTCCTCATGTGAGCCAGTTTCTTTGTAGCGCTTGATGGTTTTTGCAACTGCACTTGGGGACACTTTCAAAGTTTTCCCAATTTTTCGGACTGACTGACCTTCATTTCTTAAAGTAATGATGGCCACTCATTTTTCTTTACTTACTTGCTTTTTTCTTGCCATAATACAAATTCTAACAGTCTGTTCAGTAGGACTATCAGCTGTGTATCCACCAGACTTTTGCTCAACACAACTGATGGTCCCAACCCCAATTAAAAGGCAAGAAATCCCACTTATTAAATCTGACAGGGCACACCTGTGAAGTGAAAACCATTCCCGGTGACTACCTCTTGAAGCTCATCAAGAGAATGCCAAGAGTGTGCAAAGCAGTCATCAAAGCAAAAGGTGGCTACTTTGAAGAACCTAGAATATAAGACATAATTTCAGTTGTTTCACACTTTTTTGTTAAGTATACAGTTAGGTCCATATATATTTGGACAGAGACCACATTTTTCTAATTTTGGCTATAGACATTACCATAATTAATTTTAAACAAAACAATTCAGATGCAGTTGAAGTTCAGACTTTCAGCTTTCATTTGAGGGTATCCACATTAAAATTGGATGAAGGGTTTAGGAGTTTCAGCTCCTTAACATGTGCCACCCTGTTTTTAAAGGGACCAAAAGTAATTGGACAATTGACTCCAAGGCTATTTCATGGACAGAAGACCAATATAGCACAATGAAGGAGCAATGATGATATAATAAAACATTTTTTTTTTTAAATTATATTCAACAACAATATACCAAAATTACAAATATGGATCATTCACATAAAAGAGACCACGTACTAGAGAACAAAATTTTGGTCACACAGATATATATAACACTCCCACCCTAATAGCATCCACAGCCATAATAAGCATATCACATCAGCAAAAAAGTAGATGCCACTCCCATATAATATGTATTAAATAATCTTGCTACACTCCCAATGTTACCATTAAAAGGGAATATAAACAAAACAGGAGTGTCCAGCCAGTTTAGCACAACATAGGTAACTATATAATGTCAGGTGAATTACATATAACGCTGCACCTATGAGTACTATCGAATGAATAATGCACAAATGTGCCCAGCTGAAGACTGTAGACATGGTGGGGGTGATTTCTGTGCTCCAAGACAACCTCAACGCGCGTTTCGCTGTTACTCGCAGCTTCGTGGGGAGGTGAAGTAGCACCTTAATGTGTGTCATTAAATAGCACCATCCTGATTACGTTATGTGCCACATGTGAAGCGGCGCATTACCCCCATGTTACAGACTTCACGGAGAGCGCGTCGCTCAGTGTGCTCGTCATCCCGCAACGCAACCTGGTCATGTGACCCACGATACGTTGCCTAGACAACCGAACACAACTAATGGAGCGCCGACTCACCTCCCCTCCACAGCGCATGCATGGGTGTGCGCACTATGTGCCAGATATACCTAACATTTAATAAATACCAAATACCAATTAGTTATATTAAATACAATAGCTCAAACACCATACCTATAAATACAATAGAAAGAAGAATTTGTTGATAACTATGCCCTATTTGATTGAACCTAGTCCGATCACATGCACAATAAATATAAAAACATATTATGACTAATACAGTTTAAACATCTGACTGCTGTTTAGTAGGTGATAATTAAACTACTAATATATATATATAAAGTGACTAGTGCTACTGTGCAAATAAATATACGAGTGAAATATATAATAAATAAATCTTTGCATATGATACATATTAAATCTCTGTAAACCTTTACATCCAAGGTAAATGTGATAAACTATGTATAAAAATACATGTAATTAACAATATAAACAATATATAATATAACAATGTACAAAATGTATTAAAGTGTCTAAAGCTCATATATAAAGTGCATAAAATCAAAACTATAGAACATTTACATATTCTCTTTACTATCTTCATGGCATCTTCATAGCCTCTCGTGGAGAAAATAGGGTTGATGTTTCGAAGCTCTCAGCTGACCCTTATCTATATATATAATTGTCTAAGGGTTTTTCCGTCTGTCTGTCTGTCTGTCCTGGAAATCGCCTCGACCAATCAGCGACGGGCACAGCATGGCGACGATGATGTCATAAAGGTTGCCTCGACCAATCAGCAATGGGCACAGTCTGCTGCGAATTCGCCTCGACCAATCAGCGACGGCACAGTATCGACGTAGATGTCATAATGGTTGCCATGGCGACGATGATGTCATAAAGGTTGCCTCGACCAATCAGCGATGGGCACAGTCTGCCGCGAATTCTGGAATCATCATTGTCCATATACTACGGGGACATGATGCATATTCTAGAATACCCGATGCATTAGAATCGGGCTACAGTCTAGTGATAATTATAAAAAAGGGAAGGAGAGTGAACTTCATCCTCACAAACAACTATACAAAGGAAAAGCAATAATGTTAGGATATACATCTGTAAAGATATTAAATCATAACAAAACAGAAGAACCATAATGTAACATACAAACAGATAAAAAAACAACAATAAAATATAAAATTCGCACTACTATAAGAAGGGTTTGAAGCTCACATATTCATTTAACCCCTTAATCCCATATGACGTACTATCCCGTCAAGGTGACCTGGGACTTAATTCCCAGTGACGGGATAGTACGTCATACGCGATCGGCCGCGCTCACGGGGGGAGCGCGGCCGATCGCGGCCGGGTGTCAGCTGCCTATCGCAGCTGACATCCGGCATTATGTGCCAGGCGCGGTCACAGACCGCCCCCGGCACATTAACCCCCGGCACACCGCGATCAAACATGATCGCGGTGTGCCGGCGGTACAGGGAAGCATCGCGCAGGGAGGGGGCTCCCTGCGGGCTTCCCTGAGACGATCGGTACAAGGTGATGTACTCACATTGTACCGAGCGTCTTCTCCCTGCAGGTCCCGGATCCAAAATGGCCGCGGGGCTGCATCCGGGTCCTGCAGGGAGTACTTCCGGGTCGGAGCAGGCTGCAGATGAAAGCTGCAGCCTGCTCCGATGAAAGTATGATCGCCGATCTGATAGAGTGCTATGCACACTATCAGATCAGCGATCTGTGATGTCCCCCCTGGGACAAAGTAAAAAAGTAAAAAAAAAAATTTTCACGTGTAAAAAAAAACAAAAACAAATTCCTAAATAAAGAAGAAAAAAAAAATATTATTCCCATAAATACATTTCTTTATCTAAAAAAACCCAAAAAACAATAAAAGTACACATATTTAGTATCACCGCGTCCGTAACAACCCAACCTATAAAACTGCCCCACTAGTTAACCCCTTCAGTGAACACCGTAAGAAAAAAAAAAAACGAGCAAAAAAACCAACACTTTATTATCATACCGCCGAACAAAAAGTGGAATAACACGCGATCAAAAAGACTGATATAAATAACCATGATACCGCTGAAAACGTCATCTTGTCCCGCAAAAAACGAGCCACAATACAGCATCATCAAAGAAAAAATAAAAAAGTTATAGTCCTCAGAATAAAGCGATGCCAAAATACTGATTTTTTCTATAAAATAGCTTTTATCGTATAAAAGCGCCAAAACATAAAAAAATGATATAAATGAGGTATCGCTGTAATCGTACTGACCCGACGAATAAAACTGCTTTATCAATTTTACCAAACGTGGAACGGTATAAACGCCTCCCCCAAAATAAATTCATGAATAGCTGGTTTTTGGTCATTCTGCCTCACAAAAATCGGAATAAAAAGTGATCAAAAACTGTCACATGTCCGAAAATATTACCAATAAAAACGTCAACTCGTCCCGCAAAAAACAAGACCTCACATGACTCTGTGGAATAAAATACGGAAAAATTATAGGTCTCAAAATGTGGAGACGCAAAAACTTTTTTGCTATAAAAAGCGTCTTTTAGTGTGTGACAGCTGCCAATCATAAAAATCCGACATAAAAAACGCTATAAAATTAAATCAAACCCCCCTTCATCACCCCCTTAGTTAGGGAAAAATAATAAAATAAAAAAAAATGTATTTATTTCCATTTTCCCATTAGGGCTAGGGTTAGGGCTAGGGTTAGGGTTAGGGCTAGGGCTAGGGTTAGGGCTAGGGTTAGGGCTAGGGTTAGGGCTAGGGTTAGGGTTAGGGCTAGGGTTAGGGCTAGGGTTAGGGTTAGGGCTAGGGTTATGGCTAGGGTTATGGCTAGGGTTAGGGTTGGGGCTAGGGTTGGAGCTAAAGTTAGGGTTGGGGCTAAAGTTAGGGATAGGGTTGGGGCTAAAGTTAGGGTTAGGGTTGGGGCTAAAGTTAGGGTTAGGGTTTGGATTACATTTACGGTTGGGATTAGGGTTGGGATTAGAATTAGGGGTATGTCAGGGTTAGGGGTGTGGTTAGGGTTACTGATGGGATTAGGGTTAGGGGTGTGTTTGGATTAGAGTTTCAGGTAGAATTGGGGAGTTTCCACTATTTAGGCACATCAGGGGCTCTCCAAACGCGACATGGCGTCCGATCTCAATTCCAGACAATTCTGCGTTGAAAAAGTAAAACAGTGCTCCTTCCCTTCCGAGCTCTCCCGTGCGCCCAAACAGGGGTTTACCCCAACATATGGGGCATCAGCGTACTCGGGACAAATTGGAAAACAACTTTTGGGGTCCAAGTTCCCTTGTTATCCTTGGGAAAATAAAGATTTGGGGGGCTAAAAATCATTTTTGTGAAAAAAAAGAATTTTTATTTTCACGGCTCTGCGTTATATACTGTAGTGAAACACTTTGGGGTTCAAAGTTCTCATAACACATCTAGATAAGTTCCTTGGGAGGTCTAGTTTCCAATATGGGGTCAATTGTGGGGGGTTTGTACTGTTTGGGTACATCAGGGGCTCTGCAAATGCAACGTGACGCCTGCAGACCAATCAATCCAAGTCTGCATTCCAAATGGCGCTCCTTCCCTTCCGAGCTCTGCCATGCGCCCAAACATTGGTTCCTCCCCACATATGGGGTATCAGCGTACTCAGGACAAATTGGACAACAACTTTCGGGGTCCAATTTATCCTGTTACCCTTGTGAAAATACAAAACTGGGGGCTAAAAAATCATTTTTCTGAAAAAAAAAGAATTTTTATTTTCACGGCTCTGCGTTATAAACTGTAGTGAAACACTTGGGGTTCAAAGCTCTCAAAACCCATCTAGATAAGTTCCTTAGGGGGTCTACTTTCCAAAATGGTGTCACTTGAGGGGGGGTTTAATGTTTAGGCACATCAGGGGCTCTCCAAACGCGACATGGTGTCCCATCTCAATTCCAGTCAATTTTGCATTGAAAAGTCAAATGGCACTCCTTCCCTTCCGAGCTCTGCCATGCACCCAAACAATGGTTTACACCCACATATGGGGTATCAGCGTACTCAGGACAAATTGCACAACAATTTTTGGGGTCCAATTTCTTCTCTTACCCTTGGGAAAATAAAAAATTGGGGGCGAAAAGATCATTTTTTGTGAAAAAATATGATTTTTTATTTTTACGGCTCTGCATTATAAACTTCTGTGAAGCACTTGGTGGGTCAAAGTGCTCACCACACATCTAGATAAGTTCCTTAGGGGGTCTACATTCCAAAATGGTGTCACTTGTGGGGGGTTTCAATGTTTAGGCACATCAGGGGCTCTCCAAACGCAACATGGCGTCCCATCTCAATTCCAGTCAATTTTGCATTGAAAAGTCAAATGGCGCTCCTTTCCTTCCGAGCTCTGCCATGCGCCCAAACAGTGGTTTACCCCCACATATGGGGTATCAGCGTACTCAGGACAAATTGTACAACAACTTTTGGGGTCCATTTTCTCCTGTTACCCTTGGTAAAATAAAACAAATTGGAGCTGAAATAAATTTTGTGTGAAATAAAGTTAAATGTTAATTTTTATTTAAACATTCCAAAAATTCCTGTGAAACACCTGAAGGGTTAATAAACTTCTTGAAAGTGGTTTTGAGCACCTTGAGGGGTGCAGTTTTTAGAATGCTGTCACACTTGGGTATTTTCTATAATATAGACCCCGCAAAATGACTTCAAATGAGATGTGGTCCTTAAAAAAAAATGGTGTTGTAAAAATGAGAAATTTCTGGTCAACTTTTAACCCTTATAACTCCCTAACAAAAAAAAATGTTGGTTCCAAAATTGTGCTGATGTAAAGTAGACATGTGGGAAATGTTACTTATTAAGTATTTTGCGTGACTTATCTCTGTGATTTAAGGGCATAAAAATTCAAAGTTGGAAAATTGTGAAATTTTCGCCAAATTTCCGTTTTTTTCACAAATAAACGCAAGTTATATCGAATAAATTTTACCAATAGCATGAAGTACAATATGTCACGAGAAAACAATGTCAGAATCGCCAAGATCCGTTGAAGCGTTCCAGAGTTATAACCTCATAAAGAGACAGTGGTCAGAATTGTAAAAATTGGCCCGGTCATTAATGTGCAAACCACCCTCGGGGCTTAAGGGGTTAAACCCTTCGGGGTAATAGTGTCCAGTACAACCATCCATTTACTTTCCTATTTCAAAAGTTCCTTCTTGTAATTACCTCCTCTTATCCCTAACTGAACCCGATCAATTCCTTTGACTCGCAAGAGATTTGGGTTGCTCTGATGGTACATCCGAAAATGTTTAGGAATCGTCTTGAGGGTATCAGTGTCCAAAGCCAAAGCAGCATTCTTAATATCTCTCGCATGTTCCAGAATGCGTATCCGTAATTGGCGGGTGGTCATGCCAATGTAGATCAGCCCACAGGGCCAATAAGCATAATATATTACATTGTCAGTCCTACAATTGTTGTACGTGATGGTGAAGCTTTTACTTCCATCACTACTGTTGAACACAAATTTGCTATCTCAGTCCAAAAATAGAGTTAGGGTACTGTCACACAGTGGCACTTTGATCGCTACGACGGTACGATCCGTGACGTTCCAGTGATATCCATACGATATCGCTGTGTCTGACACGCAGCAGCGATCAGGGACCCTGCTGAGAATCGTACGTCGTAGCAGATCGTTTGGAACTTTATTTCGTCGCTGGATCTCCCACTGTCATCGCTGGATCGGTGTGTGTGACAGCGATCCAGCGATGCATTCGCTTGTAACCAGGGTAAACATCGGGTTACTAAGCGCAGGGCCGCGCTTAGTAACCCGATGTTTACCCTGGTTACCAGCGTAAAAGTAAAAAAAAACAAACAGTACATACTCACATTCCGGTGTCCTTCAGGTCCCTTGCCGTCTGCTTCCCGCACTGACTGACTGCCGGCCGTAAGGCAGTGGCACAGCACAGCGGTGACGTCACCGCTGTGCTCTGCTTTTACTTTACGGCGGCTCTCAGTCAGTGCGGGAAGCAGACAGCAAGGGACCTGAAGGACACCGGAATGTGAGTATGTACGGTTTGTTTTTTTTAACTTTTACGCTGGTAACCACGGTAAACATCGGGTTACTAAGCGTGGCCCTGCGCTTAGTAACCCGATGTTTACCCTGGTTACCCGGGACCTCGGCATCGTTGGTCGCTGGAGAGCTGTCTGTGTGACAGCTCCCCAGCGACCACACAACGACTTACCAACGATCACGGCCAGGTCGTATCGCTGGTCGTGATCGTTGGAAAGTTGCAGAGTGTGACAGTACCCTTAGAACAAACACACAACCAGTGAGACTGATAACTAGTTTTAATTCACAGTGGAAACAAATTAAGCAAATACTAGGGAAACACTGGTCAGTCTTGAGGGCAGATGATGACCTTGCCAAATGCATTCCACATTTTCCATCAGTTACATGGAGGAGATCCAAGAATTTGAAGGATATTTTAACAAAAAGCCACTATGTGGCTCCTCAAAAGTCATGTTTCTCAAATCGAGTTGGTCCCAGATGGGGGTCTTTCCAATGTGGTGACTGCTCAGCATGTAAATTTGTGGATCGTACATTTGTGTTCAACAGTAGTGATGGAAGTAAAAGCTTCACCATCACATACAACATCAATTGTAGGACTCACAATGTAATATATTATGCTTATTGCCCCTGTGGGCTGATCTACATTGGCATGACTTGGATTAGGGTTGGCATTAGGGTTACGTTTGGGATTAGGGTTAAGGCTAGGGTTGGGATTAGGATTAGGGGTGTTTTGGATTTAGGGTTCTGATTAGGGTTATGGTTGTTTTGGGTTAGGGTTGTGATTATCGTTAGGGTTGTGATTAGGATTATGGATCGGGTTGGCATTAGGGTTAGGGGTGTGTTGGGGTTAGGGTTGAAGTTAGAATTGGGGGATTTCCACTGTTTAGGTACATCAGGGGGTCTCTAAACAGCCAATTTTGCGCTCAAAAAGTCAAATGGTGCTCCCTCCCTTCCGAGCTCTGCTGTGCGCCCAGTGGTTTACCCCCACATATGGGGCATCAGCGTACTCGGGATAAATTGGACAACAACTTTTGGGGTCCAATTTCTCCAGTTACCCTTGTGAAAATAAAAACTTGGGGGCTAAAAAATATTTTTTGTGGAAAAAAAAATATTTTTTATTTTCACAACTGCACAACTCTGCATTATAAACTTCTGTGAAGCACTTGGGCATTCAAAGTTCTCACCATACATCTACTGTTTAGGTACATTGGGGGCTCTGCAAACGCAACATAACGCCCGCAGACCATTCTATCAAAGTCTGCATTCCAAAACGGCGCTTCTACCCTTTCGAGCTCTGCCATGCACCTAACCAGTGGTTTACTCCCACATATGGGGTATCAGCCTACTCAGCATAAATAGCACAATAAATTTTGGGGTTCAATTTCTCCTGTTACCCTTGTGAAAGTAAAAATTTTGGGGTGAAAAGATAATTTTTGTGGAAAAAATATGATTTTTTTTATTTTCATGGCTCTACATTATAAACTTCTGTGAAGCAGTTGGGGGTTCATAGTGCTCACCACACATCTAGATAAGCTCTTTGGGGGGTCTAGTTTCCAAACTGGGGTCACTTGTGGGGGGTTTCTACTGTTTAGGTACATCAGGAGCTCGGCAAATGCAACATGACGCCAACAGAGCATCCCATCAAAGTCTGCATTCCAAGCGGCGCTCCTTCCCTTCCGAGCCCCGATGGGTGCCCAAACAGTGCCCCCCCCCACATATGGGGTATCAGCGTACTCAGGACAAACTGGTCAACAGATTTTGGGGTCCAATGTCTCCTGTTACCCTTGAGAAAATAAAAAATTGCAGGTTAAAAAATCATTTTTGAGGAAAAAAAAAGATTTTTTATTTTCATGGCTCTACTTTATAAATTTCTGTGAAGCACTTGGGGGTTTAAAGTGCTCACCACAAATCTAGATAAGTTCCTTAAGGGGTCTATTTTCCAAAATGGGGTCACTTGTGGGGGGTTTCCACTGTTTAGGCACATCAGGGACTCTCCAAACGCGACATGGCGTCCGATCTCAATTCCAGCCAATTCTACATTGAAAAAGTAAAACGGTGCTCCTTCTCTTCCAAGCTCTGCAGTGCGCCCAAACAGTGGTTTACCCCCACATATGGGGTATCGATGTACTCAGGAGAAATTGCACAACAACTTTTGTGGTCTAATTTCTCCTGTTACCCTTGTGAAAATAAAAATTTTGGGGCAAAAATATCATTTTTGTAGAAAAAATGTGACTTTTCATTTTCACGGCTCTACGTTATAAACTTCTGTGAAGTACCTCGGGGTTTAAAGTGCTCACCACACATCTAGTTAAGTTCCTTAAGGGGTATAGTTTCCAAAATGGTGTCACTTGTTGGGGGTTTCCACTGTTTAGGCACATCAGGGGCTCTCTAAACGCGACATGGTGTCCGATCTCAATTCCAGCCAATTCTGCATTGAAAAAGTCAAACGGCGCTCTTTCTCTTCCAAGCTCTGCTGTGCTCCCAAACAGTGGTTTACCCCCACATATGGGGTATCAGCGTATTCCGGAGAAATTGCACAACTACATTTATGGTTAAATTCCTGTTTTTACACTTGTGAAAATAAAAAAAATGGTTCTGAATTAAAATGTTTGCAAAAAAAAGTTAAATGTTCATTTTTGCCTTCCATATTGTTTCAGTTCCTGTGAAGCACGTAAAGGGTTAATAAACTTCTTGAATGTGGTTTTGAGCACCTTGAGGGGTGCAGTTTTTAGAATGGTGTCGCACTTGGTTATTTTCTATCATATAGACCCCTCAAAATGACTTCAAATGTGATGTGGTCCCTAAAAAAAATGGTGTTGTAAAAATGAGAAATTGCTGGTCAAATTTTAACCCTTATAACTCCCTAACAAAAACAAAATTTTGTTTCCAAAATTGTGCTGATGTAAAGTAGACATGTGGGAAATGTTATTTATTAACTATTTTTTTGTGACATATCTCTCTGATTTAAGGGCATAAAAATACAAAGTTTGAAAATTGCAAAATTTTAAAAATTTTCACCATATTTCCATTTTTTTCATAAATAATCGCAAGTAATATTGAAGAAATGTTACCACTAACATAAAGTACAATATGTCACGAAAAAGCTATCTCAGAATCAGCGGGATCCGATAAAGCGTTCCAGAGTTATAACCTCATAAACTGACTGTGGTCAGAATTGTAAAAATTGGTTCGATCATTAAGTTCCCAATTGGCTCTGTCACTAAGGGGTTAAGCTGCGAAAACAGAAAAAACCCATCTGAGAAATTGCTACAATATTAGGAGTGGCAAAATCTACAGGTTGGTACATCCTGAGAAAGAAAGAAAGCACTGGTGAACTCATCAATGCAAAAAGACCTGAGCGCCCACGGAAGACAACAGTGGTGGATGACCGCAGAATAATCTCCATGGTGAAGAGAAACCTCTTCACAACAGCCAACCAAGTGACCAACACTCTCCAGGAGGTCGGCGGATCAATATCCAAATCTACCATAAAGAGAAGACTGCATGAAAGTAACTACAGAGGGTTCACTGCACGGTGCAGCCACTCATAAGCATCAAGAAGAAAAAGGCTAAAAAATATCTAAAAAAGCCGGCACAGTTCTGGAGGAACATTCTTTGGACAGATGAAACCAAGATCAACCTCTACCAGAATGCTGGAAAGAGAAAAGTATGGCGAAGGCGTGGTACAGCTCATGATCCAAAACATACCACATAATCTGTAAACCACGGCGGAGGCAGTGTGATGGCTTGGGCATGCATGGCTGCCAGTGGCACTGGGTCACTAGTGTTTATTGATGATGTGACCCAGGACAGAAGCAGCCGAATGAATTCCGAGGTCTTCAGAGCCGCCATACTGTGTGCTCAGATCCAGCCAAATGCAGCCAAACTGATTGGTCGTTGTTTCATACTACAGATGGACAATGACCCAAAACATAAAGCCAAAGCAACCCAGGAGTTTCTTAAAGAAATGAAGTGGAATATTCTGGAATGGCCAAGTCAGTCACCTGATCTCAACCCAATTGAGCAGCATTTCACTTGTTAAAGACTAAACTTCAGACAGAAAGGCGACAAACAAACAGCAACTGAAAACCACCGCAGTGAAGGCCTGGAGAGCATCAAAAAGGAGGAAACACAGCGTCTGGTGATGTCCATGAGTTCAAGACTTCAGGCAGTCATTGCCAACAAAGGGTTTTCAACCAAGTACTAAAAACGAACATTTTATTTAAAATTATTGAATCTGTCCAATTACTTTTTGTCCCTTTAAAAACAGGGTGGTGTTATGATCCGGTGACCCTGGAGCCGCATGAGACTATCTCTGGAGTAGGTGGTACCTGTACTGACCGCAATCCTAATACTGACACCGCAACTAGAAGTAGCCGTGGGATGTACCTAACCAGGCCTAGACACCTCGACACAGCCGGAGGACTAAATACCCCTAAAGATGGAAATGGGAAATCCTATCTTGCCTCAGAGCAGAGCCCCAAAGGATAGGCAGCCCCCCACAAATATTGACTGTGAGTTTAAGAGGAAACACGTACACAGGCAGAAAAGACAGAGTTTAGCAAATGAGGCCCTTCTAGCTAGATAGAAAGGTTAGGACAGAGTTCTAAGCGGTCAGTATTAAAACACTAGAAAAATCCACAGCAGAATATACTATATACTACATCTAACTAAAGACATAGGATGTATATCTGCATCTCCAGAGAAACCAGCATGACAGAAAAATCCAAACAAGTCTAAGCTGGACAAAACACAATAGATTGCACTGCACATAAAAGCACACAGCATGCGTGCTACAGAGAACAAAAAACAGGACACTTATCTTAGCTGAAATGACAGCAGGGCAAGTGGAGCCAGACAGAGATGCAATCCCTCCAAGATACAATGGACAACTGGCAGGGATTGATGGATCCTACAAACCTAAATACCTAATAGAGCTGCAATAAGCAGAAACACCTGCCTTGGCCTATAATCCAGAGACCACTGCACTACCACTAACAACCACCGGAGGGAGCCCAAGAGCAGAATTTACAACAGTACCCCCCCTTGAAGAGGGGTCACCGAACCCTCACCAGAGCCCCCAGGCCGATCAGGACGAGCCAGATGAAAGGCCCGAACCAAATCAGCAGCATGGACATCAGAGGCAAAAACCCAAGAATTATCCTCCTGGCCGTAACCTTTCCATTTGACAAGGTACTGAAGCTTCCGTCTCAAAAAACGAGAATCCAAAATCTTCTCAACCACATACTCCAACTCCCCATCAACCAACACAGGGGCCGGAGGATGCACACAGAGGGAACAACGGGCACCACATATTTCCGTAATACAGATCTATGGAAAACATTATAGATAGCAAAAGATGCCGGAAGGGCCAAACGAAAAGACACCGGATTGATAATCTCAGAAATCCTATAAGGACCAATAAACCGAGGCTTAAACTTAGGGGAAGAAACCTTCATAGGAACATGACGGGAAGACAACCAGACCAAATCCCCAACCCGAAGCCGGGAACCAACACACCGACGACGATTAGCAAAACGTTGCCCCTCCTCCTGAGACAACACCAAATTGTCCACCATATGAGCCCAAATTTGCTGAAACCTGTCAACCACAGAATCCACACCAGGACAATCAGAAGGCTCAACCTGCCCTGAAGAAAAACGAGGATGAAAACCAAAATTACAAAAAAAGGCGAAACCAAGGTAGCCGAGCTAGCCCGATTATTAAGGGCAAACTCGGCCAATGGCAAGAAAGCCACCCAATCATCCTGATCAGCAGACACAAAGCATCTTAAATAAGTTTCCAAAGTCTGATTAGTTCGCTCGGTCTGGCCATTTGTCTGAGGATGAAATGCGGAAGAAAAAGACAAATCAATGCCCAGCCTAGCACAAAAGGCTCGCCAAAACCTAGAAACAAACTGGGAACCTCTGTCGGACACAATATTCTCCGGAATGCCATGCAAACGAACCACATGCTGAAAAAACAACGGAACCAAATCAGAAGAGGAAGGCAATTTAGGCAAAGGTACCAAATGAACCATCTTAGAAAACCGGTCACAAACCACCCAGATAACCGACATCCTCTGGGAAACCGGAAGATCTGAAATAAAATCCATAGAAATATGCGTCCAAGGCCTCTCAGGGACCGGCAAAGGCAAAAGCAACCCACTAGCGTGGGAGCAGCAAGGCTTGGCCCGCGCACAAGTCCCACAGGACTGCACAAAAGAACGCACATCCCGTGACAAAGAAGGCCACCAAAAGGACCTACCAACCAAATCTCTGGTACCAAAAATCCCAGGATGGCCAGCCAACATAGAACAATGAACCTCAGAAATCACTTTACTAGTCCATCTGTCAGGAACAAACAGTTTCCCCACTGGACAGCGGTCAGGTTTATCAGCCTGAAATTCCTGAAGAACCCGTCGTAAATCAGGGGAAATGGCAGAAAGAATCACCCCTTCCTTCAGTATGCCAACCGGCTCAAGGACCCCAGGGGAATCAGGCAAAAAGCTCCTAGAGAGTGCATCAGCCTTAACATTCTTAGAACCCGGAAAATACGAGACCACAAAATTAAAATGGGAGAAAAACAGGGACCATCGGGCCTGTCTAGGATTCAGCCGTTTGGCAGACTCGAGGTAAATCAGATTCTTATGATCGGTCAAGACCACAATACGGTGCTTGGCCCCCTCAAGCCAATGTCGCCACTCCTCAAATGCCCACTTCATAGCCAACAACTCACGATTGCCGACATCATAATTGCGTTCCGCAGGCGAAAACTTTCTGGAAAAGAAGGCACACGGTTTCATCAAGGAACCATCAAAATTCCTCTGAGACAAAACGGCCCCTGCCCCAATCTCAGAAGCGTCAACCTCAACCTGAAAAGGAAGAGAAACATCCGGCTGAGGCAACACAGGGGCAGAAGTAAATCGGCGTTTAAGCTCCTGAAAGGCAGCAACAGCCGCAGAGGAACAATTCGTCACATCAGCGCCTTTCTTCGTCAAATCGGTCAGGGGTTTAACCACACTGGAGAAGTTGGCAATGAAACGGCGATAAAAATTAGCAAAGCCCAAAAATTTCTGAAGGCTCTTCACGGATGTGGGCTGGATCCAATCATGAATGGCCTGAACCTTAACCGGATCCATTTCTATAGATGATGGAGAAAAAATGAAGCCCAAAACAGAAACCTTCTGTACTCCAAAGAGGCACTTAGACCCCTTCACAAACAAGGCATTATCACGAAGGACCTGAAATACCATCCTGACTTGTTTCACATGAGACTCCCAATCATCTGAAAAAATCAAAATATCATCCAAATATACAATCATGAATTTATTAAGATAATTCCGAAATATATCATGCATGAAGGACTGAAACACAGATGGAGCATTAGAGTGTCTGAATGGCATGACAAGGTATTCAAAATGGCCTTCGGGCGTATTAAACGCAGTTTTCCATTCGTCACCCTGCTTAATACGAACAAGATTATATGCCCCTCGAAGGTCAATCTTAGTAAACCAACTAGCCCCTTTAATCCTAGCAAACAAATCAGAAAGCAAAGGCAAAGGGTATTGGAATTTGACCGTGATCTTATTCAAGAGGCGATAATCTATACAGGGTCTCAGAGAACCATCCTTCTTGGCAACAAAAAAAAACCTGCTCCCAATGGAGAAGAAGATGGCCGAATATGCCCCTTCTCCAAGGACTCCTTAACATAACTCCGCATGGCGGCATGTTCTGGCACAGACAGGTTAAAAAGTCGGCCCTTAGGGAACTTACAGCCTGTAATCAAGTCAATAGCACAATCACAGTCCCTATGCGGTGGAAGGGAACTGGATTTGGGCTCATCAAATACATCCTGGAAATCTGACAAAAACTCAGGAATTTCAGAAGAGGGGGAGGAGGAAATTGACATCAAAGGAACGTCACCATGAACCCCCTGACAACCCCAACTAGTCACAGACATAGATTTCCAATCCAACACCGGATTATGCACCTGTAACCATGGGAAACCCAGCACAATAGCATTATGCAAAACCAGAAAACGACAATCTTCCTGGTGAGCTGGCGCCATGCACATGGTCAGCTGTGTCCAAAAGTGAGGTTTATTTTTAGCCAACGGTGTAGCATCAATGCCCCTCAAAGGAATAGGACTCTGTAAAGGCTGCAAGGGGAAACCACAACGTCTGGCAAATTCTAAGTCAATTAAGTTTAAAGCGGCGCCTGAATCCACAAATGCCATGACAGAAAATGACGATAATGAGCAGATCAGGGTCACAGATAACAGAAATTTAGGTTGTACAGTACTGATGGTAACGGAACTAGCGATTCTCTTGGTACGCTTAGGGCAATCAGAAATAACATGAGCAGAATCGCCGCAGTAAAAACACAACCTATTCTGATGTCTGAATCCTTGTCGTTCAGCTCTAGACACAATCCTATCACACTGTATAGGCTCAGGACTCCGCTCAGAAGACAACGCCACAGTGTGCACAACTCTGCGCTCGCGCAAGCGCCGATCAATCTGAATGGCCAGAGACATAGAATCACTCAGACCAGCAGGCGTGGGAAACCCCACCATAATATCTTTAACGGATTCAGAAAGACCCTTTCTGAAAATTGCCGCCAAGGCATCCTCATTCCATTTAGTCAGCACAGACCATTTTCTAAATTTCTGGCAATACGATTCTGCCGCTTCTTGACCCTGACACAGGGCCAACAAGGTCTTCTCAGCATGATCCACTGAATTAGGTTCATCATACAATAATCCAAGCGCCTGGAAAAAGGTGTCTACATTAAGCAAAGCCGGATTCCCAGGTTCCAGGGCAAATGCCCAATCCTGGGGGTCACCACGCAGCAGAGATATGACAATTTTATCCTGCTGGATGGGATCACCAGAGGAACGGGGTTTCAGAGCAAAAACAGTTTACAGTTATTTTTAAAGCTCAAAAATTTGGACCTGTCCCAAAAAAACAAATCAGGAGTTGGAATTCTAGGCTCTAAAACCGGAGTCTGAACGATATAATCGGAAATACCCTGTACTCTAGCAGCAAGTTGATCCACACGAGAAGCCAATCCCTGAACATCCATGCCAGCGCCAAACTCCTGAGCCACCCAGAAGTAAAGAGGGAAAAAAAACCACAACAGACTACAGAAAAAAAAATGGCTCAGCACTTTCCTTCCCTTCTTCTGAGATGCGATTAACTCGTTGTCGGCCAGTTGTACTGTTATGATCTGGTGGCCTAGGAGCAGCATGAGACGTACTCTGGAGAAGGTGGTAACTGTTCTGACCGCAGACCCTGAACTTAACACCACAACTAGAAGTAGCCCTGGAATGTACCTAACACTCCCTAGACATCTTGACACAGCCGGAGGACTAAATACCCCTCGAGATAGAAAAGGGAAAACTATCTTGCCTCAGAGAAAATCCCCAAAGGATAGACAGCCCCCCACAAATATTGACTGTGAGAGGAGAGGGAAATAACATACGCAGACTGAAATCAGGATTTAGCAAAGGAGGCCGCTTCTAGCTAAATAGAAAGGATAGGACAGAGTACTATGCGGTCAGTATTAAAACACTAGAAAATATCCACCACAGAAAATACAAAATCTCCACATCTAACTAAAGATATGGAGGGTATATCTGCATCTCCAGAGATACCAGCTTGGCTGAACAAATCCTTACACAGACCAAGCTGGACAAGACAAAACATGAAAAAGAACTGAACAATAAGGCCCACAGAATGTGGACTGCAAAAAGCAAGGCCAGAACTTATCTTTGTTGAAATGAATAGCAAAGCAGGAGAGACCAGGCAGGGATGTGAATCCTCCAGGAACAATGGACAACTGGCACTGACTAAAGGGTCAAGCAAGACTAAATAGCCCAGTCAGAATTGCAATAAGTGGACACACCTGATGAATGCTGGGATCCAAAGACAGCAGCACTACCACTTATAACCACCGGAGGGAGCCCAAGAGCAGAATTCACAACAGGACTTTTCTTCCCTTCTTCTGAGATGCATTTAACTCATTGTTGGCCAGTTGTACTGTTATGATCCGGTGACCCTGGAGCCGCATGAGACTATCTCTGGAGTAGGTGGTACCTGTACTGACCGCAATCCTAATACTGACACCGCAACTAGAAGTAGCCGTGGGATGTACCTAACCAGGCCTAGACACCTCGACACAGCCGGAGGACTAAATACCCCTAAAGAAGGAAATGGGAAATCCTATCTTGCCTCAGAGCAGAGCCCCAAAGGATAGGCAGCCCCCCACAAATATTGACTGTGAGTTTAAGAGGAAACACGTACACAGGCAGAAAAGACAGAGTTTAGCAAAAGAGGCCCTTCTAGCTAGATAGAAAGGTTAGGACAGAGTTCTAAGCGGTCAGTATTAAAACACTAGAAAAATCCACAGCAGAATATACTATATACTACATCTAACTAAAGACATAGGATGTATATCTGCATCTCCAGAGAAACCAGCATGACAGAAAAATCCAAACAAGTCTAAGCTGGACAAAAACACAATAGATTGCACTGCACATAAAAGCACACTGCATGCGTGCTACAGAGAACAAAAAAACAGGACACTTATCTTAGCTGAAATGACAGCAGGGCAAGTGGAGCCAGACAGAGATGCAATCCCTCCAAGATACAATGGACAACTGGCAGGGATTGATGGATCCTACAAACCTAAATACCTAATAGAGCTGCAATAAGCAGAAACACCTGCCTTGGCCTATAATCCAGAGACCACTGCACTACCACTAACAACCACCGGAGAGAGCCCAAGAGCAGAATTCACAACAGGGTGGCACATGTTAAGGAGCTGAAACTCCTAAACCCTTCATCCAATTTTAATGTGGATACCCTCAAATGAAAGCTGAAAGTCTGAACTTCAACTGCATCGGAATTGTTTTGTTTAAAATTCATTGTGGTAATGTCTATAGCCAAAAATAGAAAAATGTTGTCTCTGTCCAAATATATATGGACCTAACTGTATAATTCCACATGTGTTAATTCATAGTTTTGATGCCTTCAGTGTGAATTTACAATTTTCATAGTCATGTAAATACAGAAAAATCTTTAAATGAGAAGGTGTGTCCAAACTTTTGGTCTGTACTGTATATGTCCCCAACCTGTTATATATGTCTCCCATCCTGGACTCATCCAGGTACAGTATATAAGTCCCCCATATGGGGCTCCTTCATGGTATATATGTCCCCCATCCTGAGTCCATCTTGGTATATATGTTCCCCATCCTGGTATATATGTCCGCCATCCTGGTATGTATGTTCGTCATCCTGGTCCCATCCTGGTATATGTCCTCATTCTGGTATACATGTTCCCCATCCTGGGCTCATCCAGGGGTATATGACCCCCATAAAGGGCTCATTCATGGTATATATGTCCTCCATTCTGAGTCCATCTTGGTATATATGTTCCCATCCTGTTGTATATGTCCACCATCCTGGTATGTATGTTCCTCATCCTGGTATATATGCCCCTATCCTAGTATACATGTCCCCCATCCTGGGCCCATCCTGGTATATATGTCCTCATCCTAGTATATGTTCCTCATCCTAGTATACTTGTCCTCCATCCTGGACCCATCCTGGGGTGTGCAACAAATCTCCACCCTAAAAAATAAGATAAGCTACACCAAAATTTCAATAAGAAAGCTGGGTGGCAGGCAAGTAATAAGACAAAATCAGACAACCAGGAGACCAAATATGCTCAAAATGATGGAACTTTGTGAAAAATAAACAAAAATGCACCTAGTTTACATTCTGCCATCGATGTACGTGGATGAGATGTGGCTGAAGGATGTGAACACAGATCTCTGTATAAGCAATGGCAGGTAGCGTTACTCGCCAACTCGTGCCTCTATTACTGATGAGCTGCACGTGATTAGTCCGGAAGGATGATGCAGTGATAATCAACAGGTTTTAATCACAGTACCTTGATGAGATAAGGTGAGATATCAGGGATGATGAAGGGTTGAAGATGAGGTAGAAGTTAGTACTTCAGGTTAGAACTGGTATTAGAAGTACAAAGTTAGAGGTAACAAGGGGAATCCTTTCTCCTGTCCTGAAGCATGTTTTGTCCAAGATGGCAATGACCACAAGAAGGAAGTGAGATAGGAGGAGTTGCAGAAAGAAAGGTATTATGGGTAAAGCACAGTAATAATACATGATCAACATAATATAACAACGGCCAGTAGATGGCAGCAAAGTACAACAAATACTATAGATTAAATGAAACCATTTACATTAGATAATGTCCTGTAATGACTGAAAGTCTTTGCAAAAAATTAGCTAACAGCACACTCCCTCTCTGAAATCCTTGGATTTCACTATTTTAACAGTCTTGAAGTGGAGGTATTTTGCTTAAGGATACTGAGGGATACCTCAACCTCAAAGACAAAAGAGTGCATGTGGAGCGCCCCCACGCAAGGGCAATGGGGTACTCGGTACCGGGTCCTTCGGTTCGGGGGATGTCACGGTGGCCCGACCTGGTCCGTGGCCCTTTGAGGGACGTCCAATTAAAGACGTAGTTGGTATGGTGTTCGTGATGCCACCTGTGGTATTCGGTCAGGATGACCGACGCTGCTAAGGCGTCCACTGGGGTGATGTTATGGCAGCTAGATGATATACCTTCCCACAGGTGAGGTATGTCCCCAGGGCTTCCCAGAAGTGTAGATGGTGATGGTGTAGGGCGCAGTAAATAACGAGGACACAAGGTTGCAGTCTCTTTACCTTTTACTGAAGACTTTAGTGTCCACAGTCCAGAGTACCGTTCACAGGGCAGGCAGAATCCGGTCGGTCCGAAGGCAAATCCAGAGTTCCCTTATCCAGGTGGAAATCAGTAGCCTACCTACTAGCGCCTGTGTGTTGTAGTACCTCTCTGCTGAGCACCATGGGATAGTCCTCAAAACTTTCATAGATGTTTCTGATGTTCTCTCTCTCTCTGTCCCTCAGATGGTATGGATAGGACAACCCGTATGACGGGGTAGGCCTGGAGCTTATTTATAGGGACCCTCTCCCACAATTTGCCTCCGTGTCTTCTTAGGTATTAAGGTCGGGCAACCAACTTGGAATTGACTGTCCTGCCGGTCTCTGAAGTAATGCGTAGAGTCAATTACTCCCTCGGTGTTCCGGCCACCGGCTATGCCCCTCAGAAGGAGGCTGCCGTTCTTGGGGCAGGACTCCTCCCGGTATTATCTCCTTGTGCTGTGATCTCGTTTCTCACTCTCCACAATATACTTCGCTTTGTGTCCTTTCTTTGGATGCTGCCGCAATGAGGTGCAGGCGCAGCTCCGTAATGTTCTATCTCCTTCTTGGCCTCTGTCAGGATCCCACCCCTGACAGGGACCCTCTGTCTGCAGCTCAGATGTTCCTCCTTTCCCCCTGTCTGCCTGACAGGTCCTCTCTGGGTCAAACCCAGGCAGCTTCTGACCCACTTCCTATCCAACCCACCAGTTTTACCTGTGTGTGAGGAGTGCCCTAATAGATAGAACCTTTGCTCCCCCTGGTGGCCGGAGTATGAAGTGTAGTGTGTGACTGTGATATCTGGTCAGGTGAACTCCTTTAGTACCATCAGATGTACCATCACTCCCCCTGATGGAAGAGCAACATTACTGCAACGACCAGGACTCTGGGGCGCTGCACTTGCAATGTAACAATAACAATAACATATAAACAAGGTAGATGAATGTCTATAACCAGTTCCTGAAGTAATCCAATGGTTCACGTTCCAGTGCAATCAGAAGAACATCTTAAATAGTCCGAAAGTTCCTTGAAAGTTCCTTCTGGTTGGATGGATCCTTGATGTTTGGTCTTTTTTTATGGTAATGTAGTATTAGTAGAGTGGTGATATGGTGACAGCCAGGAATAATTAGAGGATTCTTTTCTACCTCCTCCAACTTGGCTTTGTTTAACCCCTTTACCCCCGAGGGTTGTTTGCATGTTAATAACCGGGCTAATTTTTACAATTCTGACCACCGTCCCTTTATGATGTTATAACTTTGGAACGCTTCCATGCAGAGGCGTAGCTAGGGTTTCTACTTAGGGGGGGTGAAACATCTGAGTGGGCCCCTAACCAGCTTACCCTGATTACAGCTACGGTTGCGCACTCTAATTGTGAATATAGGGGAACCTCAGAATATGACCGCTCTGTTATTGAAAATAAATCTATATACAAAAACGAACATTGACTTTACCGCCATATTGTGACCATATGCAACTTTGATGGTCACAATACTCCGAGTGCCCCTATAACAATAATGCTTAAGTGCCCACTTAACATTTAATAATGTCCCCTAAGTTCCCTCATGTACTGCTCCATTATACACAGTCTAAGGCCCCCACAGCTCCCCTATACACCGTATGATGTTCCCACTGCTCCCCTCTACACAGTATGATACCACTGCTCCCCTATAGATAGTATGAGCCCAATGCTCCCCTATACACAGTATAATGCTGACAGAACTCCACTATAGAAAGTATAATGCCCCCCAGAGCTCCCCTATATACAGTGTAATGGGCCAACAGCTCCCATATGCACTATATGCCTTCACAGTTCCCTATACACAGTATGATGGGCCTGCAGCTCCCTTATACATAGTATGATGGGCCCGCAGCTCCTGTCAAACAGTATGATGTCCCCCAGAGTTCCCCTGTACACAGTATGATGGACTCACAGCTCCCTTATACACAGTATGATGGACCCACAGCTCCCTTATACACAGTATGATGGACCCACAGCTCCCTTATACACAGTATGATGGGCCCACAGCTCCCGTATACACAGTATGATGGACCCACAGCTCCCTTATACACAGTATGATGGACCCACAGCTCCCTTATACACAGTATGATGGGCCCACAGCTCCCTTATACACAGTATGATGGGCCCGCAGCTCCCCCATACACAGTATGATGGGCCCACAGCTCCCTTATACACAGTATGATGGGCCCACAGCTCCCATATACACAGTATGATGGGCCCACAGCTCCCTTATACACAGTATGATGGACCCACAGCTCCCTTATACACAGTATGATGAACCCACAGCTCCCTTATACACAGTATGATGGACCCACAGCTCCCCTATACACAGTATGATGGACCCACAGCTCCCTTATACACAGTATGATGGACCCACAGCTCCCTTATACACAGTATGATGGACCCACAGCTCCCTTATACACAGTATGATGGACCCGCAGCTCCCTTATACACAGTATGATGGGCCCGCAGATCCCGTATACACAGTATGATGGACCCACAGCTCCCTTATACACAGTATGATGGGCCCACAGCTCCCTTATACACAGTATGATGGGCATGCAGCTCCCGTATACACAGTATGATGGGCCCGCAGCTCCCTTATACACAGTATGATGGACCCGCAGCTCTTATACACAGTATAATTGGCCCGCAGGTCCCTTATACACAGTATGATGTGCCCGCAGCTCCCTTATGCACAGTATGATGGGCCCACAGCTCCCTTATGCACAGTATGATGGGCCCGCAGCTCCCTTATACACAGTATGATGGACTCACAGCTTCCTTATACACAGTATGATGGGCCCACAGCTCCCTTATACACAGTATGATGGGCCCGCAGCTCCCTTATACACAGTATGATGGGCCCGCAGCTCTCTTATACACAGTATGATGTGCTTGCAGCTCCCTTATACAAAGTATGATTGGCCCGCAGCTCCCTTATACACAGTATGATGGGCCCACAGCTCCCTTATGCACAGTATGATGGGCCCACAGCTCCCTTATACACAGTATGATGGGCCCGCAGCTCCCTTACACACAGTATGATGGGCCCGCAGCTCCCGTATACACAGTATGATGGACCCGCAGCTCCCTTATACACAGTATGATGGGCCCACAGCTCCCGTATACACAGTATGATGGGCCCGCAGCTCCTTTATACACAGTATGATGGGCCCGCAGATCCCGTATACACAGTATGATGGGCCCGCAGCTCCCTTATACACAGTATAATGGGCCCGCAGCTCCCTTATACACAGTATGATGGACCCACAGCTCCCTTATACACAGTATGATGGGCCCACAGCTCCCTTATACACAGTATGATGGGCATGCAGCTCCCGTATACACAGTATGATGGGCCCGCAGCTCCCTTATACAGAGTATGATGGACCCGCAGCTCCCTTATACACAGTATGATTGGCCCGCAGCTCCCTTATGCACAGTATGATGGGCCCACAGCTCCCTTATGCACAGTATGATGGACTCACAGCTTCCTTATACACAGTATGATGGGCCCACAGCTCCCTTATACACAGTATGATGGGCCCGCAGCTCCCTTATGCACAGTATGATGGGCCCACAGCTCCCTTATGCACAGTATGATGGGCCCGCAGCTCCCTTATACACAGTATGATGGGCCCGCAGCTCCCTTATACAAAGTATGATGGATTCACAGCTCCCTTATACACAGTATGATGGGCCCACAGCTCCCATATACACAGTATGATGGGCCCGCAGCTCCCTTATACACAGTATGATGGGCCCACAGCTCCCTTATACACAGTATGATGGGCCCACAGCTCCCATATACACAGTATGATGGGCCCGCAGCTCCCTTATACACAGTATGATGGGCCCACAGCTCCCTTATACACAGTATGATGGGCCCGCAGCTCCCTTATACACAGTATGATGGGCCCACAGCTCCCGTATACACAGTATGATGGGCCCGCAGCTCCTGTATACACAGTATGATGGGCCCGCAGCTCCCTTATACACAGTATGATGCGCCCGCAGATCCCGTATACACAGTATGATGGGCCCGCAGCTCCCGTATACACAGTATGATGGGCCCACAGCTCCCTTATGCACAGTATGATGGACTCACAGCTTCCTTATACACAGTATGATGGGCCCACAGCTCCCTTATACACAGTATGATGGGCCCGCAGCTCCCTTATGCACAGTATGATGGGCCCACAGCTCCCTTATGCACAGTATGATGGGCCCGCAGCTCCCTTATACACAGTATGATGGGCCCGCAGCTCCCTTATACAAAGTATGATGGATTCACAGCTCCCTTATACACAGTATGATGGGCCCACAGCTCCCTTATACACAGTATGATGGGCCCACAGCTCCCATATACACAGTATGATGGGCCCGCAGCTCCCTTATACACAGTATGATGGGCCCACAGCTCCCTTATACACAGTATGATGGGCCCGCAGCTCCCTTATACACAGTATGATGGGCCCACAGCTCCCGTATACACAGTATGATGGGCCCGCAGCTCCTGTATACACAGTATGATGGGCCCGCAGCTCCCTTATACACAGTATGATGCGCCCGCAGATCCCGTATACACAGTATGATGGGCCCGCAGCTCCCTTATACACAGTATAATGGGCCCGCAGCTCCCTTATACACAGTATGATGGACCCACAGCTCCCTTATACACAGTATGATGGGCCCACAGCTCCCTTATACACAGTATGATGGGCATTCAGCTCCCGTATACACAGTATGATGGGCCCGCAGCTCCCTTATACACAGTATGATGTGCTTGCAGCTCCCTTATACACAGTATGATGGGCCCACAGCTCCCTTATACACAGTATGATAGGCCCGCAGCTCCCTTATACACAGTATGATGGGCCCGCAGCTCCCTTATACACAGTATGATGTGATTGTAGCTCCCTTATACACAGTATGATTGGCCCGCAGCTCCCTTATACACAGTATGATGGGCCCACAGCTCCCTTATGCACAGTATGATGGGCCCACAGCTCCCTTATACACAGTATGATGGGCCCGCAGCTCCCTTATACACAGTATGATGGGCCCACAGCTCCCGTATACACAGTATGATGGGCCCGCAGCTCCTTTATACACAGTATGATGCGCCCGCAGCTCCCTTATACACAGTATGATGGACCCGCAGCTCCCTTATACACCGTATGATTGGCCCGCAGCTCCCTTATACACAGTATGATGGGCCCACAGCTCCCTTATACACAGTATGATGGGCCCGCAGCTCCCTTATACACAGTATGATGGGCCCGCAGCTCCCTTATACACAGTATGATGTGATTGTAGCTCCCTTATACACAGTATGATTGGCCCGCAGCTCCCTTATACACAGTATGATGGGCCCACAGCTCCCTTATGCACAGTATGATGGGCCCACAGCTCCCTTATACACAGTATGATGGGCCCGCAGCTCCCTTATACACAGTATGATGGGCCCACAGCTCCCGTATACACAGTATGATGGGCCCGCAGCTCCTTTATACACAGTATGATGCGCCCGCAGCTCCCTTATACACAGTATGATGGACCCGCAGCTCCCTTATACACCGTATGATTGGCCCGCAGCTCCCTTATACACAGTATGATGTGCCCGCAGCTCCCTTATGCACAGTATGATGGGCCCACAGCTCCCTTATGCACAGTATGATGGGCCCTGTCACGATTCACACCGTGACTGTCACCAATTGTCACGATCCCTTAGCCGTGGCCAGCAGTTGGTCACGAAAATCCACAGGGATTCCTGTCCACTGCCACAAATATGTCACGGATTGGGGTGACTTTAGACCAACAGACGGCTATCACATGTGCAGGGGGCTTATCCTAGTTATCCCTCCACTGCCACAATGTGATGAAAAAACACACACGAGGCTATTGACCTCTTAGTTTACAGCAGGGGCTTATTTTAGGTATCCCACTGCTCTTCAATATACCATGAACTGCAGGGATTTGTGTATATCCCGCTTACAGTTCCACTTAACACTTGCAGCTCTCTGGTGCCCCCCTTACTCTCAGGTCAGATTAGGTACTGCACCTAGGGTAATTAGTCGCCAGAAAGGCTGCCTGCTATGTACTGGCTATTGGGCGCGCTGCAGCGACGCGATAACTACTCCCACTCAGGCAGGAACAATAATTATCAAGCCGCAGTCGCTGAAACAACACCCCAAAAGCCTGCACACGGTAAGCTGCCACCAGCTCCGATCAAACGGGTCCGGAGCTAACCCAAAACAGTAGCGTAATTTCCCTTCAAGAGACTTAGGGTACGTTTTTAGAGCAAGGAGAAAGGACTGGCATGAAATAATATACCACACAGAATGTAGGCAGTGCTTTTTATATAAATATTTTACAAAGATGTTACAAATGAGACAATTGCAAATATGTACAAGGTAATTATAAAAAAACAGGGAATAACATGAGAAATACACTTACAGTTGTTCAGAGCATTGCAGGCAACCAGGCTTCTAGGGGGGTTTCCATCTATCCCAGTGCATTAGCACTCGCAGTCAGGTCGCTTCAGGAAAAAAACTCACATCTCCCCCTGGAAGCCTGCCAGCAACTTTATAACCTACAGCCTGTGACCTCACAGAAAGGGCTGGCTTTTCCAACCCCTCCTACTTCTTCAGTATTACTCACTGGGCATTAAATATATCTGATGCCCGTAACTTCGCTACAGAACATAAAATAATCGCACCATACCCATCATTCATCTCGTATTATCGTGGGCATTCCGAGGAGATCAAATATGTCCTATTATTTACAGAGCAATCCCTACTTCTTCACCAGATGGAGCTACAAGCCTGTGATTAGAGTCATGGATAGATCCACCGAGAGAGAATAAGAACATCTATTTTCGTGTTTTTAACGTAAACGGTTTGCGTAATATCTTACAAAAATGGAACAAAGAACTTCCATGTGTTCTAGAAGTTTCTATTCCAGTGATAGCTGGACAAGAGCTTACCAGGCAGGAAATGCCGGTCGTAAATAACTTAGGGCGGGGGATGAGGGCTTGTGAGCAGAAAGTCAGGCATTTGCAGCCACAAGCGGTTACAGAATCACTCCAAGAAGGGGGGCTTAGCCCACAGCAGGCTAGCAAGAGAACTAAACTTATATGATATTTCATACCATATCGTGACAGGCCCGCAGCTCCCTTATACAAAGTATGATGGACTCACAGCTTCCTTATACACAGTATGATGGGCCCTCAGCTCCCTTATACACAGTATGATGGGGCCGCAGCTCCCTTATGCACAGTATGATGGGCCCACAGCTCCCTTATGCACAGTATGATGGGCCCGCAGCTCCCTTATACACAGTATGATGGGCCCGCAGCTCCCTTATACAAAGTATGATGGATTCACAGCTCCCTTATACACAGTATGATGGGCCCACAGCTCCCTTATACACAGTATGATGGGCCCGCAGCTCCCTTATACACAGTATGATGGGCCCACAGCTCCCGTATACACAGTATGATGGGCCCGCAGCTCCTTTATACACAGTATGATGGACCCGCAGCTCCCTTATACACAGTATGATGCGCCCGCAGATCCCGTATACACAGTATGATGGGCCCGCAGCTCCCTTATACACAGTATAATGGGCCCGCAGCTCCCTTATGCACAGTATGATGGACCCACAGCTCCCTTATACACAGTATGATGGGCCCACAGCTCCCTTATACACAGTATGATGGGCATGCAGCTCCCGTATACACAGTATGATGGGCCCGCAGCTCCCTTATACACAGTATGATGTGCTTGCAGCTCCCTTACACACAGTATGATGGGCCCACAGCTCCCTTATACACAGTATGATGGGCCCGCAGCTCCCTTATACACAGTATGATGGGCCCGCAGCTCCCTTATACACAGTATGATGTGCTTGCAGCTCCCTTATACACAGTATGATTGGCCCGCAGCTCCCTTATACACAGTATGATGGGCCCACGGCTCCCTTATGCACAGTATGATGGGCCCACAGCTCCCTTATACACAGTATGATGGGCCCGCAGCTCCCTTATACACAGTATGATGGGCCCACAGCTCCCGTATACACAGTATGATGGGCCCGCAGCTCCTTTATACACAGTATGATGGGCCCGCAGCTCCCTTATACACAGTATGATGGGCCCGCAGATCCCGTATACACAGTATGATGGGCCCGCAGCTCCCTTATACACAGTATAATGGGCCCGCAGCTCCCTTATACACAGTATGATGGACCCACAGCTCCCTTATACACAGTATGATGGGCCCACAGCTCCCTTATACACAGTATGATGGGCATGCAGCTCCCGTATACACAGTATGATGGGCCCGCAGCTCCCTTATACACAGTATGATGGACCCGCAGCTCCCTTATACACAGTATGATTGGCCCGCAGCTCCCTTATACACAGTATGATGTGCCCGCAGCTCCCTTATGCACAGTATGATGGGCCCACAGCTGCCTTATGCACAGTATGATGGGCCCGCAGCTCCCTTATACACAGTATGATGGACTCACAGCTTCCTTATACACAGTATGATGGGCCCACAGCTCCCTTATACACAGTATGATGGGCCCGCAGCTCCCTTATGCACAGTATGATGGCCCACAGCTCCCTTATGCACAGTATGATGGGCCCCCAGCTCCCTTATACACAGTATGATGGGCCCGCAGCTCCCTTATACAAAGTATGATGGATTCACAGCTCCCTTATACACAGTATGATGGGCCCACAGCTCCCTTATACACAGTATGATGGGCCCACAGCTCCCGTATACACAGTATGATGGGCCCGCAGCTCCTTTATACACAGTATGATGGGCCCGCAGCTCCCTTATACACAGTATGATGGGCCAACAGCTCCCGTATACACAGTATGATGGACTCACAGCTCCCATATACACTGTATGATGGGCCCGCAGCTCCCTTATGCACAGTATGATGGCCCACAGCTCCCTTATGCACAGTATGATGGGCCCCCAGCTCCCTTATACACAGTATGATGGGCCCGCAGCTCCCTTATACAAAGTATGATGGATTCACAGCTCCCTTATACACAGTATGATGGGCCCACAGCTCCCTTATACACAGTATGATGGGCCCACAGCTCCCGTATACACAGTATGATGGGCCCGCAGCTCCTTTATACACAGTATGATGGGCCCGCAGCTCCCTTATACACAGTATGATGGGCCCACAGCTCCCGTATACACAGTATGATGGACTCACAGCTCCCATATACACTGTATGATGGGCCCGCAGCTCCCTTATGCACAGTATGATGGGCCCACAGCTCCCTTATGCACAGTATGATGGGCCCGCAGCTCCCTTATACACAGTATGATGGACTCACAGCTTCCTTATACACAGTATGATGGGCCCACAGCTCCCTTATACACAGTATGATGGGCCCGCAGCTCCCTTATGCACAGTATGATGGGCCCACAGCTCCCTTATGCACAGTATGATGGGCCCGCAGCTCCCTTATACACAGTATGATGGGCCCGCAGCTCCCTTATACACAGTATCATGGGCCCACAGCTCCGGTATACACAGTATGATGGAATCACAGCTCCCATATACACTGTATGATGGGCCCACAGCTCCCTTATGCACAGTATGATGGGCCCGCAGCTCTCTTATACACAGTATGATGGACTCACAGCTCCCATATACACAGTATGATGGGCCTGCAGCTCCCTTATACACAGTATGATGGACTCACAGCTCCCTTATACACTGTATGATGGACCTGCAGCTCCCTTATACACAGTATGATGGGCCCACAGCTCCCTGTCATGATTTGTATGCCCCGGTCATTTTCTCATCCTCCGGCGTATTCACTATTTTGTGGCACTGCTGCAGTGCCGCTGCTCAAACTTGTGAGTGCAGCTTCTGACTGGCCAGAAGATAGAAGCTATGTCACAAGTGTCCAATGTAAGACTATGACGCTTGTTGTGAATTCCGCTCTTGGGCTCCCTCCGGTGGTTGTAAGTGGCACTTTTGCGAGTTCTGCTCTTGGGCTCCCTCCGGTGGTTTTAAGTGGTACTGCTGCTCCTTGGATTTAGTAGTCAGCAGCTGCTTCCACTGATTGTCTTTCTGGCTCGGCTATTTAGCCTGGTTCTATCCTTCAGCCTGTGCCAGTTGTCAATGGTTCCTGGTTGGATTCACATCTCTGCTTGGATTTCCCTGATATTCTGACCAGTTCAGCAAAGATAAGTCCTTGCTTTGTTCTTTTGCAGTCCACTGGTTGTGGACTTAATCTTTCTGCACTTTCTATGTTTTTTCTAGTCCAGCTAGTCAGTATGGATTTATTCAGTTAAGCTGGAAGCTCTGGGAAGCAGATTTACCCTCCACACCTTTAGTCAGGTGTGGAGATTTTTGTAAACTCTGTGGTGGATTTTTCTAGTTTTTAATACTGACCGCACAGTGTTCTGTCCTGTTCTATTTATCTAGCTAGACTGGCCTCCTTTGCTACATCCTGGTTTCATTCTGCATATGTCATTTCCCTCTCCACGCACAGTCAATATTTGTGGGGGGCTGTCCTATCCTTTGGGGATTTTCTCTGAGGCAAGATAGCTTTCCTGTTTCTATCTTTAGGGGTAGTTAATCCTCCGGCTGTGACGAGGTGTCTAGGGAGTGACAGAAAACATCCCACGGCTACTTCTAGTGTTGTGTTAAGCTCAGGAACTGCGGTCAGTACAGGTACCACCTCCTCCAGAGCACGTCCCATGTTGCTCCTAAACCAGCAGCGTATAACAGTACAACTGGCCAAAAATGAATTAAATGCATCTCAAAAGAAGGAAAAGGAAGTTCTGAGCCATTTTTTTTCTGCAGTCTGTTTTGTCTTTTTTTTCCTCTTAATCTCTGGGTGGTTCAAGATTTTGGCGCTGGCATGGATGTTCAGGGTTTGTTTTCTCGTGTGGATCAACTTGCTGCAAGAGTACAGAGTATCCAAGATTATGTTGTTCAGACTCCGGCTTTAGAGCCTAGAATTCCAACCCCTAATTTGTTTTTTGGGGACAGATCCAAGTTTTTGAACTTTAAAAATAACTGCAAATTGTTTTTTGCCTTGAAACCCCGTTCCTCTGGTGATTCCATTCAGCAGGTTAAAATTGTCATCTCTCTGCTGCGTGGTGACCCTCAGGACTGGGCATTCTCCCTTGAATCAGGGGATCCGGCATTGCTTAATGTAGACGCATTTTTTCAAGCGCTCGGATTATTGTATGACGAACCTAATTCTGTGGATCATGCAGAAAAGACCTTGTTGGCCCTGTGTCAGGGTCAGGAAGCGGCAGAAGTATACTGCCAGAAATTTAGAAAATGGTCTGTGCTCACTAAATGGAATGAGGAGGCTCTGGCAGCAATTTTCAGAAAGGGTCTTTCTAAAGCCCTTAAAGATGTTATGGTGGGGTTCCCCACGCCTGCTGGTTTGAGCCGATCTATGTCTCTAGCCATTCAGATTGATCGGCGCCTGCGCGAGCGCAAAGTTGTGCACCATATGGCAGTATCCTCTGAGCAGAGTCCTGAGACTATGCAATGTGATAGGATTTTGACTAGAGCAGAACGGAAGGGATTCATACGCCAAAATAGGCTGTGTTTTTACTGTGGTGATTCTGCTCATGTTATTTCTGATTGCCCTAAGCGTACTAAGAGGGTCGCTAGGTCTGTTACCATCAGTACTGTACAGCCTAAATTTCTCTTATCTGTGACCTTGATTTGCTCATTATCGTCCTTTTCTGTCACGGCATTTGTGGATTCAGGCGCTGCCCTGAACTTGATGGGCTTGGAATTCGCCAGGTGCTGTGGTTTTTCCTTGCAGCCTTTGCAGAGCCCTTTTCCTTTGAGGGGCATTGATGCTACGCCGTTGGCCAAGGATAAACCTCAGTATTGGACTCAGCTGACCATGTGCATGGCTCCAGCACATCAGGAAGATTGCCATTTTCTGGTGTTGCATAATTTGCATGATGTTGTTGTACTGCCTTTTGCATGGTTACAGGGACATAATCCGGTGCTGGATTGGAAATCTATGTCTGTGACTAGTTGGGGTTGTCAAGTGGTACATAGTGACGTTCCTTTGATGTCAATTTCCTCTTCCCCCTCTTCTGAAGTTCCTGAGTTTTTGTCGGATTTCCAGGATGTATTTGATGAGCCCAAGTCCAGTTCCCTTCCTCCACATAGGGACTGTGATTGTGCTATTAACTTGATTCCTGGCTGTAAGTTCCCTAAGGGCTGACTTTTCAATTTGTCTGTGCCAGAGCATGCCGCCATGCGGAGTTATGTTAAGGAGTCTTTAGAGAAGGGGCATATTCGGCCGTCTTCGTCACCATTGGGAGCGGGATTCTTTTTTGTTGCCAAGAAGGATGGCTCCTTGAGACCCTGTATTGATTATCACCTTCTTAATAAGATCACGGTCAAATTCCAATACCCTTTACCTCTGCTTTCTGATTTGCTTGCTCGGATCAAGGGGGCTAGTTGGTTTACTAAGATTGACCTTCGAGGGGCATATAATCTTGTTCGTATTAAACAGGGTGACGAATGGAAAACTGCATTTAATACGCCCGAAGGCCATTTTGAATACCTTGTGATGCCTTTCGGACTCTCTAATGCTCCATCTGTGTTTCAGTCCTTCATGCATGATATTTTCCGCAATTATCTTGATAAATTCATAATTGTGTATTTGGATGATATTTTGATTTTTTCCGACGATTGGGAGTCTCATGTGAAGCAGGTCAGGATGGTATTTCAGGTCCTTCGTGATAATGCCTTGTTTGTGAAGGGGTCTAAGTGCCTCTTTGGAGTACAGAAGGTTTCTTTTTTGGGTTTTATTTTTTTCTCCCTCGTCTATAGAAATGGATCCTGTTAAGGTCCAAGCCATTCATGACTGGATTCAACCCACATCTGTGAAGAGTCTTCAGAAATTTTTGGGCTTTGCTAATTTTTATCGCCGTTTCATTGCCAACTTTTCCAGTGTGGTTAAGCCCCTGACCGATTTGACGAAGAAAGGCGCTGATGTGACGAATTGGTCCTCTGCGGCTGTTGAGGCCTTTCAGGAGCTTAAACGCCAATTTACTTCTGCCCCTGTGTTGCGTCAGCCGGATGTTTCTCTTCCTTTTCAGGTTGAGGTTGACGCTTCTGAGATTGTGGCAGGGGCCGTTTTGTCTCAGAGGAGTTCTGATGGTTCTTTGATGAAACCGTGTGCTTTTTTTTCCAGAAAGTTTTCGCCTGCGGAGCGCAATTATGATGTCGGCAATCGGGAGTTGTTGGCCATGAAGTGGGCATTTGAGGAGTGGCGACATTGGCTTGAGGGAGCCAAGCACCGCGTTGTGGTCTTGACTGCTCATAGGAATCTGATTTACCTCGAGTCGGCCAAGCGGTTGAATCCTAGACAAGCTCGATGGTCCCTGTTTTTCTCCCGTTTTGATTTTGTGGTCTCGTATCTTCCGGGATCTAAGAATGTTAGGGCTGATGCCCTCTCTAGGAGTTTTTTGCCTGATTCTCCTGGAGTCCTTGAGCCGGTTGGCATTCTTAAGGAAGGGGTGGTTCTTTCTGCCATCTCCCCTGATTTACGGCGGGTGCTTCAAGAATTTCAGGCTGATAAACCTGACCGCTGTCCTGTGGGGAAGCTGTTTGTTCCTGATAGATGGACAAGTAAGGTAATTTCTGAGGTTCATTGTTCGGTGTTGGCTGGTCATCCTGGGATTTTTGGTACCAGAGATTTGGTTGCTAGGTCCTTTTGGTGGCCTTCCTTGTCGCGGGATGTGCGTTCTTTTGTGCAGTCCTGTGGGACTTGTGCCCGGGCCAAGCCTTGCTGTTCCCGCGCTAGTGGGTTGCTTTTGCCTTTGCCGGTCCCTGAGAGGCCCTGGACGCATATTTCCATGGATTTTATTTTGGATCTTCCTGTTTCCCAGAAGATGTCTGTTATCTGGGTGGTTTGTGATCGGTTCTCTAAAATGGTCCATTTGGTACCTTTGCCTAAATTGCCTTCCTCCTCTGACTTGGTTCCATTGTTTTTTCAGCATGTGGATCGTTTGCATGGCATTCCGGAGAATATTGTGTCTGACAGAGGTTCCCAGTTTGTTTCTAGGTTTTGGCGGGCCTTTTGTGCTAGGATGGGCATTGATTTGTCTTTTTCTTCGGCATTTCATCCTCAGACAAATGGCCAAACTGAGCGAACTAATCAGACCTTGGAAACCTATTTGAGATGCTTTGTGTCTGCTGACCAGGATGATTGGGTGGCTTTCTTGCCGAGTTTGCCCTTAACCCCTTCCTGAAGTCGGACGGGATAGTACGTCCGACGTCAGGTCCCGTGCTTTGATGCAGGGCTCCGCGGTGAGCCCGCATCAAAGCCGGGACATGTCAGCTGTTTTGAGCAGCTGACATGTGCCCGCAATAGGCGCGGGCAGAATCGCGATCTGCCCGCACCTATTAACTAGTTAAATGCCGCTGTCAAACGCAGACAGCGGCATTTAACTACCGCATCCGGCCGGGCAGCCGGATATGACGTCATCGCCGACCCCCGTCACATGATCGGGGGTCGGCGATGCTTCTGAATGGTAACCATAGAGGTCCTTGAGACCTCTATGGTTACAGATCGCCGGCAGCTGTGAGCGCCACCCTGTGGTCGGCGCTCACAGCACACCTGCAATTCTGCTGTGTAGCAGCGATCTTATGATCGCTGCTACATAGCAGAGCCGATCGGGTTGTGCCTGCTTCTAGCCTCCCATGGAGGCTATTGAAGCATGGCAAAAGTGAAAAAAAAGTAAAAAAAAATGTGAAAAAAATAAAAAAAACATAAAAGTTTAAATCACCCCCCTTTCGCCCCAATCAAAATAAATAAATAAAAAAAAAAATCAAACATACACATATTTGGTATCGCCGCGTTCAGAATCGCCCGGTCTATCAATAAAAAAAAAGCATTAACCTGATCGCTAAACGGCGTAAAGAGAAAAAAAATCGAAACGCCAGAATTACGTTTTTTTGGTCGCCGCGACATTGCATTAAAATGTAATAACGGGCGATCAAAAGAACGTATCTGCACCGAAATGGTATAATTAAAAACGCCAGCTCGGCATGCAAAAAATAAGCCCTCACCTGACCCCAGATCACGAAAAATGGAGACGCTACGGGTATCGGAAAATGGCGCAATTTTTATTTTTTTTTAGCAAAGTTTGGAATTTTTTTTCACCACTTAGGCAAAAAATAACCTAGACATGTTTGGTGTCTATGAACTCGTAATGACCTGGAAAATCATAATGGCAGGTCAGTTTTAGCATTTAGTGAACCTAGGAAAATAGACAAGCAAAAAACAAGTGTGGGATTGCACTTGGAATTTTATTCCCGTTTTCTAGTACACGACATGGTAAAACCAATGATGTCGTTCAAAAGTACAACTCGTCCTGCAAAAAATAAGCCCTCACATGGCCAAATTGACGGAAAAATAAAAAAGTTATGGCTCTGGGAAGGAGGGGAGTGAAAAACGAAAACGGAAAAACGGAAAATCCCACGGTCATGAAGGGGTTAATAATTGGGCTAGTTCGGCTTCTTTGGTTTCGCCTTTCTTTTGTAATTTTGGTTTTCATCCTCGTTTCTCTTCGGGGCAGGTTGAGCCGTCTGATTGTCCTGGTGTGGATTCTGTGGTTGACAGGTTGCAGCAGATTTGGGCTCATGTGGTGGACAATTTGACGTTGTCTCAGGAAAAGGCTCAACGTTTTGCTAACCGTCGTCGGTGTGTTGGTTCCCGGCTTCGGGTTGGGGATTTGGTCTGGTTGTCTTCTCGTCATGTTCCTATGAAGGTTTCTTCCCCTAAGTTTAAGCCTCGCTTTATTGGTCCTTATAAGATTTCTGAGATTATCAATCCGGTATCTTTTCGTTTGGCCCTTCCAGCTTCTTTTTCCATCCATAATGTTTTCCATAGATCTTTGTTGCGGAGATATGTGGTGCCCGTGGTTCCCTCTGTTGATCCTCCGGCTCCGGTGTTGGTTGATGGGGAGTTGGAATATATGGTGGAGAAAATTTTGGATTCTCGTTTTTCGAGGCGGAGGCTTCAGTATCTTGTCAAGTGGAAGGGTTATGGCCAGGAGGATAATTCTTGGGTTGTTGCCTCCGATGTCCATGCTGCCGATTTGGTTCGTGCTTTTCACTTGGCTCGTCCTGATCGGCCTGGGGGCTCTGGTGAGAGTGGAAGCTGCCGGCTGCTGCGAGGGAGCGCGGTGAAAGGTGTCTGTGTGTAGTGATGGAGAAGGCAATGATGGGGGTGGGGTAACCATGTGTGGCCATTATACTGTACCCAGCATTATGTGTGGCCATTATACTATACCCAGCATTGTGTGGAGCCATTATACTGTACAAAGCATCATGTGGCGCCATAATACTGTATGGACCATCACGTGGGGCAAGTATACTGTACGCAGCATCATGTGGGGCCATTATACTATACCCAGCATTGTGTGGTGCCATTATACTGTACGCAGCATCACGTGGGGCCATCATACAGTATGGAGCATAATGTGGCCAATGGCCATTGTACAGTATGGAGCGTCATGTGTGGCCATTATACAGTATGGAGCGTCATGTGTGGCCATTATACAGTATGGAGCGTCATGTGTGGCCATATTTTTTTTTGTTTATAATTATTGTTTACGAAACATTGTGATCAGAAGTGCTAAATGGGTATGGTTGAGGTGTGGCTTGTTGTGAAATGGGTGTGGTCAGAGGTGTGGCCTAAAATTTGCTTTGTTCCTCTTTCCCTTCCTCGAAAGTTGGGAGGTATGCAATACCCCAATGGTCTCACAGTGACATACCTGAATTTAGTAAACCTGTTAAGTTCCATCCCCAAGTTTGCACTGCAGGCAGGACCAGGAAGTGTAAGTGAAATGCAGGGTGTGTGCACTAGGACCCAGCGTGCCTGAGCCAATCCCAGGTGTACAGAGTGAAGAAAGCTGCAGCCAGGAATAGCTTCATCATCAGGTCAGACGGGCGAAACCATTCACTGCAGGAGGGAGACTCTGCAGCCGGCCACTGTGCTAGTAGCCAGCGTGCAGCTTGTCAGACGGGAGCAGACGTTATACTGCTCTGCTCCTATGCGGTGTTCTGCCTCGTCACAGAAGTGGCCCTAACTCCCAGTGGGCCCCTTCATGTGACAGGGCCCGGGGCGATGGCCCCCTCTGCCCCCCCAGTACACTACTGCTTCCATGGATCCTGATGATTCTGAGATTGTTTTCTCATGACATATTGTACTTCATGATAGTGATAAAATTTATTTGATATTACCTGCGTTTATTTGTGAAAAAACTGAATTTTAGCAAAAATTTTGCAATTTTTCAACTTTGAATTTTCATACCCTTAAATCACAGAGATATGTCACACAGAATACTTAAGAAGGAACATTTCCCACATGTCTACTTTACATCAGCACAATTTTGGAACCAACATTTTTTTATTAGGGAGTTATAAGGGTTAAAATTTGACCAGTGATTTCTCATTTTTACAACAAAATTTACAAAACCATTTTTTTTAGGGACCACCTCACATTTGAAGTCCCTTTGAGGGGTCTATATGATAGAAAATACCCAAGTGTGACAGCATTCTAAAAACTGCACCCCTCAAGGTGCTCAAAACCACATTCAAGATGTTTATTAACCCTTCAGGTGTTTCACATGAATTTTTGGAATGTTTAAAAAAATGAACATTTACCTTTTTTCACAAAAAATTTACTTCAGGTCCAAATGTTTTATTTTACCAAGGGTAACAGGAGAAAATGGACCCCAAAAGTTGTTGTGCAATTGGCCTGAGAATGGTGATACCCCATATGTGGGGGTAAATCACTGTTTGGGGGCATGGCAGAGCTCAGAAGGGAATGAGCGCCTTTTGACTTTTTCAACGTAAAATTGGCTGGAATTGAGATCGGATGCCATTTGGAGAGCCCCTGATATGCCTAAACATTGGAGCTCCCCCACAAGTGACACCATTTTTGAAATTAGAACCCCCAAGGAACTTATCTAGATGTGTGGTGAGCACTTTAAAGCCCCAAGCGCTTCACAGAAGTTTATAATGCAGAGCCGTAAAAATAAAAAATCATATTTTTTCCACAAAAATGATATTTTCGCCCCCAATTTTTTATTTTACCAAGGGAAACAGGAGAAATCGGACCGCAAAAGTTGTTGTGAAATTTCTCTTGAGTACGCCGATACCCCATATGTAGGGGAATACTACTTTTGAGGCACAGTGCAAAGCTCAGAAGGGAAGAGGCTCCACATTGGAGTTCAGATTTTGATGGAATGGTTTGAGGGTGCCATGTCACATTGGCAGAGCCCCTGAGGTGCCAGAACAACAGAAACCCTCTATATGTGAACTAATTTTACAAACTACACTCCCCAATGAATTCATCTAGGGGTGCAGTAATCATATTAACACCACATGTGCCTCATAGAATTTTACACCACTGAGCGGTGAAGAAAGAATAAATTACATTTTTACCACAAAAATGTTGTTTTAGCCCCAAGTTTTTAATTTTTCTAAGGGCTAATAGGATTTTTTATTTTTATTTTTTTTTACAACAAACTGAGGTCCATTTTTTCCTGAGTGCGCCAATACCCTACATGTAATCGGGAAATATTTTTCAGGCACAGTGCAAAGCTCAGAAGGCAAGGAGCGCCAGATTTTACTGTTATGGTTTGCAGGTGTCATGACCCAGTGGGAGAGCCCATGAGGAGCCAGAACAGCAGAACCTCCCATAAGTGACCAACATCATTTTACGAATTACACCTCTCAATGAATTCATCTAGGGGTGCAGTGATCATATTGACACCATGAGTGTGTCACATAATTTTATACCATTGGGCAGTCAAGACAAAATAACTACATTTTTACCACCAAAATTTTGTTTTAGCCAAATATTTTATATTTTCACACAAGAAGTGGGTAAAAATGGTACCAAAATTTGTCAAACAATTTCTACTTAACGTGGCAATACCCAATATGTGACTCTACAGTACTACTAGGGTCTGTGCACGTCAGTGTGTTTCCACGGACCGTGTGTCCATGGGCAAAACACGCTAACATGTCCGTTTTTTAATGTCAGCACGGGCCACAAAATGTCCCGCACACGTGCATACGCATAATGTATCGCCCCCACTGCCGCAGGGCCGAGGGGTACCCGGTACCGGGTCTCTGAGTCTCTGTTCTGGTGTTGTCACGGTGGCTAGACCCGGTCCGTGACCCTGCTGAGGGGCGTACAATAAAGGTGGAGGTATGGGATGATGTTATGGTGCGGTGAAGTGCCGGTCGCAGTAAATAACGAGGACACCAGGTTGCAGTCTCTTTACCTCTTTACTGAAGGCTTCAGGATCCTCAATCCGGAATACGGTTAACCGGGCCGCGCAAGCCTGGCCGGTCCGATGGCACCTCCAGAGATCCCTTTGCAGGTGGAAATCTGTGCCTTCCTTCTAGCGCTTGTGTGTTGCGGTCCTCCCCTGCTGGGCTTACGGGATAGTCCCCACAACTGTTGTGTCTGTTTCTCGTGTTCCCTCACAACTCGATTATGATGTTCTGCTTCGTCCCCCAGATGTTATGGTTAGGACGCACCCGTATGACGGGTAGGCTCGGAGTTCTTCCGGGACCCTAGAGTCGCCCCTCTCCTAATGTTGCCCCCTATGTCTTCGTAGGTGATTTAGGTGAGACAGCCCGCCTATAACTGACTGTCCTGCCGTAGGTTTGAAGTAATGCCTGGAGCTCTATACTTTCTCGGTTATTTGCGCCTCAGTAGGATGTTGCCTCGTCTTACAGCACGACTCCTACTGGTATTCTCCTTGTTGCGTTGATCTCGTTTCTCACTCAGCAAAATAAACCTCGCTTCTTGTCCTTTCTTGGGGTACCGCCGCTATCTCGTGCAGGCGCGGTCCCGTAGCGTTCTCTCTGTTTGCTAGGCCTCTGTCAGGATCCCACCCCTGACAGGGACCCCTCTGAGTCTCTCCCTGCAACACCCTCTGCCACAAGGTGCTGCCTGTTCCATTCCCAGTCAGCTTTCTCTGATCTAACTTCCTGCCTAACCCCCAGTTTTACCAGACTGTGAGGAGTGGCCTAATACATAGAACCCTTAGCTCCCCTGGAGGCCGGACTGTGAAATGTATTGGTGTATGTGATACCTGGTCAGGTGAACTCCTTCAGTGCCATCAGACGTACCATAGCCCCCCTTAGCGGCGGAGCAACAATACTGCAACGACCAGGACTCTGGGGCGCTGCACTCCCCCCCGGTTAAATCCAGTACTCCTTGACTGGGAAGAAAACAACAATACATGTCAGCAAAAAGACATACAATTTTTGAAATGCAGTAACAACAAGCAAATTTGAACAGAGCTTCCCTTTATGGGAGGTGAGGACACTTGAACGTTGCAAACATTGTTAAATATTTAAAATAACTTACTATAAATAACTGCTGTTACCCAACCGGGTATTCTACTTAGTGCAAACTTTGAACAATAATTTAACATTGCCTTTAAGGACGTACACGCTCAATCCACTAAAGACCTACTTATAAAACATTATAATACTAAGCAACTTTTCTGCATTCTCCTTCTTTACATCTGCAGGACCGCCTGTCCTATCTGCTCCAGGCCTTCTGCCTCTCCTTTCTGTTACAGGACCGCCCCTTTCCGCCCGGGCCTTCTGCCTTTCCGCTACTATACACAGTATAGAACTTATCATCCATCTTTCAGTTCAGGATTACTGAGCCATCTCTGTATGGCTCCTAGGAGGACTCACTAACTAACCCCGTCTGGGTTCACATTATTAAGCATTTCTTACAATTAACTAACTTTCTACATATAACTTTACATGTAAGCATTATCACTATTTCTCTTAAGGCATCATTAGACTTTAAGTGCTACGAGTAAACGTTCCCTTTAAGAGGGGACCAAGTCTCTATGAGGTAGTGCAACTTCTCAAGCTGCAAGTCTGTTCGCAGTAAGGACTCCGGTGTTGTTTCTAGGAACAGTTTCTTCGCAAAGAGTCCTTTCCTTGTGTAAAACCAGTAGAGAGCACCTTTAAGAAGATGCAAACTATTTACAGCATCAGTTTGTGAATCATTCACCGTCCATGATTCGGCAGTCTCTTGATAACTGGGGCAAACGTAGAAAACAAACAAAAAGCAATAGGGATCCCGGGTCAACAAAGGGATCCCTTTAAGAATAACCCTAAACGGGTTTTAGCAGCAAAACAGCAGAAACAGTTAACTATTTACATGCGATAAAGCATTCTTGCTTACTCAGTTTCTGGTAGCGCAGGGGGCGGTCTCCTTCCAGGCCTCACCCGGCCAACGGGTCGTGTCGGTGCAACAAGGACCGGTCCCGGCTCCAGCAACGACAGGATCCCTCGTCAGGATGCCCTCCTTACTCGTGGGCAAGCACGACCCAGGGGCACGCGGTGAGCCTGAACTTCCGGAGGTTCCACGGAGGCAGGTTCCATCGCCTTCTCTGCAGGGGGCTCGTCCTCAGATGTCCCGGTAGCGGCCTGGAGTGCGACACACCACTGGACGCCCCGAGCCATCCAGCCGACCTCCCTCCTCCACCGGGTGTAGGTCACTGCGTCGCCAGGCTCCAGGTCGGAATCATACCTTCCCCCGCAGGGCTCCACTTCTTCTCGGTCAACACGGACCCGTAGTGGCTCCCCGATCTCCTGAATAACTCCCCTTCCTTTCCGGGAGTTGAAGGACACCACAACACCCCAGTGTGACGGTGGAGTCTCCGCGACGCTCGTCAGGTCGACCTGGGCCGCAGGTTGGGGTCTGTTCCGCCAAGCCGTCATCAAGCGCCGCAGGTGTTCTGCCTCCGGCAGGATCCTCAAGCCCTGTGCCTGCAGCTCACACTCCGCCGCGGTCGGGATGAGAGAAGCAGGGGACACCGGAGACAGGCGAACCTCCGTAGGTTGGCCCAGCTGAGCGGTCACACGGGCGTCGGCTTCCAGGCGGTAGGCTATCTGCCGGGCCTCGGCTGCAGCCACACACTCCTCAGACGGCGGCCAGTGGGGTCGGCCCATCGGTAGCTCCGCAAGGGTTAGTTCCCGCAACGATGGCGTATCCGGGGCTGTGTCGGGTTGTGCAGCCTCACGCTGAGTCGGGTCATTCCCACGCGGTGCTCCCAGCGTCGCCATCTTTGCTTCCTCTCCAGTGTCCTCTTCCCGCGGTCTCTTTCGTGGGCGGCCCCGTCTCCATGGTCTCCACCCTCCAAAGAGAATGAGGAGGCGGACCTCGGCTGCTGACGGACACGTCCTCAGGACGCAGAAATATTTAGACTGGGCGGCCATTGTCCTTCGCGCTCTCCAGCTTGTCTACGCCCACTCCACGCCCCTCTTCTTCTCCTGCGCTCTCCTCAGGGCGCTGTAATGGCGGATTTTGGCTGTAAATGGCAATACACAGTCCTTGCAATAAAGCACAGTCCAAGCACAATAAATCACAGTTCCAAGGCACACATGACCTGATTCTTCAGGCTTAAGTAGATCCTGTTCGTGACGCCAAGTTTGTATCGCCCCCACTGCCGCAGGGCCGAGGGGTACCCGGTACCGGGTCTCTGAGTCTCTGTTCTGGGGTTGTCACGGTGGCTAGACCCGGTCCGTGACCCTGCTGAGGGGCGTACAATAAAGGTGGAGGTATGGGATGATGTTATGGTGCGGTGAAGTGCCGGTCGCAGTAAATAACGAGGACACCAGGTCGCAGTCTCTTTACATCTTTACTGAAGGCTTCAGGATCCTCAATCCGGAATACGGTTAACCGGGCCGCGCAAGCCTGGCCGGTCCGATGGCACCTCCAGAGTTCCCTTTGCAGGTGGAAATCTGTGCCTACCTGCTAGCGCTTGTGTGTTGTGGTCCTTGTTGTGAAATTGGATTCTGGGCTCCCCCGGTGGCCACTTGTGGAATTGTACTTGTGTGCATCATCCCCTCTGTTCACCTGCTCCTATCAGGATGTGGGAGTCGCTATATAACCTTGCTCCTCTGTCAGTTTCATGCCGGTCAACAATGTAATCAGAAGCCTTCTGTGCATGTTCCTGCTACTAGACAACTCCTAGCTAAGTTGGACTTTTGTCCTTGTGTGTTTTTGCATTTTGTTCCTGTTCACAGCTGCTGTTTCGTTACTGTGTCTGGAAAGCTCTTGTGAGCGGAAATTGCCACTCTGGTGTTATGAGTTAATGCTAGAGTCTTAAAGTAATTTCTGGATGGTGTTTTGATAGGGTTTTCTGCTGACCATGAAAGTGCCCTTTCTGTCTTCATGCTATCTAGTAAGCGGACCTCGATTTTGCTAAACCTATTTTCATACTACGTTTGTCATTTCATCTAAAATCACCGCCAATATATGTGGGGGCCTCTGTCTGCCTTTTGGGAAAATTTCTCTAGAGGTGAGCCAGGACTGTCTTTTCCTCTGCTAGGATTAGGTAGTTCTCCGGCTGGCGCTGGGCATCTAGGGATAAAAAACGTAGGCATGCTACCCGGCCACTTCTAGTTGTGCGGCAGGTTTAGTTCATGGTCAGTATAGTTTCCATCTTCCAAGAGCTAGTTCTCATATATGCTGGGCTATGTTCTCTCGCCATTGAGAATCATGACAGTTTGACCGGCCCAAAAAAGGGTTAAATTACTGGCTGAGAAAGGAGAGAAAAAAGAAGTCTGCTACAATTTTTTTTTTTTTTTTTTTCCTCTAGTTCTGAGTGTGCTCTTAATTGAATCACTTGCTAGTTTGCCTATGCTGCAGCCTTCCTCTCTTTCTCTCCTTCTAATCCTTGAATGGCTCTGTGTTCACCTGTTTCAAATGGATCTTCAGAGTGTAGCTACAGGTTTGAATAATCTCGCCACAAAGGTACAAAATTTGCAAGATTTTGTTGTTCATGCACCTATGTCTGAGCCTAGAATTCCTTTGCCTGAATTCTTCTCGGGGAATAGATCTCACTTTCAAAATTTTAAAAATAATTGCAAATTGTTTTTGTCCCTGAAGTCTCGCTCTGCCGGAGACCCTGCACAGCAGGTCAGGATTGTAATTTCCTTGCTCCGGGGCGACCCTCAGGACTGGGCTTTTGCATTGGCACCAGGGGATCCTGCGTTGCTCAATGTGGATGCGTTTTTTCTGGCCTTGGGGTTGCTTTATGAGGAACCTCATTTAGAGCTTCAGGCGGAAAAGGCCTTGATGTCCTTGTCTCAGGGGCAAGATGAAGCTGAAATATACTGCCAAAAATTCCGCAAATGGTCTGTGCTTACTCAGTGGAATGAGTGCGCCCTGGCGGCGATTTTCAGAGAAGGTCTCTCTGATGCCATTAAGGATGTTATGGTGGGGTTCCCTGTGCCTGCGAGTCTGAATGAGTCCATGACGATGGCTATTCAGATCGATAGGCGTCTGCGGGAGCGCAAACCTGTGCACCATTTGGCGGTGTCTACTGAGAAAACGCCAGAAAATATGCAATGTGATAGAATTCTGTCCAGAAGCAAGCGGCAGAATTTTAGACGAAAAAATGGGTTGTGCTTCTATTGTGGTGATTCAACTCATGTTATATCAGCATGCTTTAAGCGTACTAAGAAGCCTGACAAGTCTGTTTCAATTAGCACTTTACAGTCTAAGTTTATTCTATCTGTGACCCTGATTTGTTCTTTGTCATCTATTACCGCGGACGCCTATGTCGACTCTGGCGCTGCTTTGAGTCTTATGGATTGGTCCTTTGCCAAACGCTGTGGGTATGATTTGGAGCCATTGGAGGCTCCGATACCTCTGAAAGGGATTGACTCCACCCCATTGGCTAGTAATAAACCACAATACTGGACACAAGTGACTATGCGTGTTAATCCGGATCACCAGGAGGTTATTCGCTTTCTGGTGCTGTATAATCTACATGATGTTTTGGTGCTGGGATTGCCATGGCTGCAATCTCATAACCCAGTCCTCGACTGGAGAGCTATGTCTGTGTTAAGCTGGGGATGTAAAGGAACTCATGGGGACGTACCTTTGGTTTCCATTTCATCATCTATTCCCTCTGAGATTCCTGAATTCTTGTCTGACTTTCGTGACGTTTTTGAAGAACCCAAGGTTGGTTCACTACCTCCGCACCGGGAGTGCGATTGTGCCATAGACTTGATTCCGGGTAGTAAATACCCTAAGGGTCGTTTATTTAATCTGTCTGTGCCTGAACACGCGGCTATGCGAGAATATATAAAGGAGTCCTTGGAAAAGGGACATATTCGTCCTTCGTCATCTCCCTTAGGAGCCGGTTTTTTCTTTGTGTCTAAGAAAGACGGCTCTTTGAGGCCGTGTATTGATTATCGACTTTTGAATAAAATCACGGTTAAATATCAATATCCGTTACCACTGCTTACTGATTTGTTTGCTCGTATAAAGGGGGCCAAGTGGTTCTCTAAGATTGATCTCCGTGGGGCGTATAATTTGGTGCGAATCAAGCAGGGGGATGAGTGGAAAACCGCATTTAATACGCCCGAGGGCCATTTTGAGTATTTGGTGATGCCTTTTGGTCTTTCAAATGCCCCTTCAGTCTTCCAGTCCTTTATGCATGACATTTTCCGCGATTATTTGGATAAATTTATGATTGTGTATCTGGATGATATTCTGATTTTTTCGGATGACTGGGACTCTCATGTCCAGCAGGTCAGGAGGGTTTTTCAGGTTTTGCGGTCTAATTCCTTGTGTGTGAAGGGTTCTAAGTGTGTTTTTGGGGTTCAAAAGATTTCCTTCTTGGGATACATTTTTTCCCCCTCTTCCATCGAGATGGATCCTGTCAAGGTTCAGGCTATTGGTGATTGGACGCAACCCTCTTCTCTTAAGAGTCTTCAGAAATTTTTGGGCTTTGCTAACTTTTATCGTCGATTTATTGCTGGTTTTTCTGATGTTGTAAAACCATTGACTGATTTGACTAAGAAGGGTGCTGATGTTGCTGATTGGTCCCCTGATGCTGTGGAGGCCTTTCGGGAGCTTAAGCGCCGCTTTTCTTCCGCCCCTGTGTTGCGTCAGCCTGATGTTGCTCTTCCTTTTCAGGTTGAGGTCGACGCTTCTGAAATCGGAGCTGGGGCGGTGTTGTCGCAGAGAAGTTCCGACTGCTCCGTGATGAGACCTTGTGCCTTTTTTTCCCGTAAATTTTCGCCCGCCGAGCGGAATTATGATATTGGGAATCGGGAGCTTTTGGCCATGAAGTGGGCTTTTGAGGAGTGGCGTCACTGGCTTGAGGGGGCCAGACATCAGGTGGTGGTATTGACTGACCACAAAAATTTAATTTACCTTGAGTCTGCCAGGCGCCTGAATCCTAGACAGGCGCGCTGGTCGTTGTTTTTCTCTCGGTTTAATTTTGTGGTGTCTTACCTACCGGGTTCTAAGAATGTTAAGGCGGATGCCCTTTCTAGGAGTTTTGAGCCTGACTCCCCTGGTAATTCTGAGCCCACAGGTATCCTTAAAGATGGAGTGATATTGTCTGCCGTTTCTCCAGACCTGCGGCGGGCCTTGCAGGAGTTTCAGGCGGATAGACCTGATCGTTGCCCACCTGGTAGACTGTTTGTTCCTGATGATTGGACCAGTAGAGTCATCTCTGAGGTTCATTCTTCTGCGTTGGCAGGTCATCCTGGAATCTTTGGTACCAGGGATTTGGTGGCAAGGTCCTTCTGGTGGCCTTCCCTGTCACGAGATGTGCGAGGCTTTGTGCAGTCTTGTGACGTTTGTGCTCGGGCCAAGCCTTGTTGTTCTCGGGCTAGTGGATTGTTGTTACCCTTGCCTATCCCGAAGAGGCCTTGGACGCACATCTCGATGGATTTTATTTCGGATCTGCCTGTTTCTCAGAAGATGTCTGTCATCTGGGTGGTGTGTGACCGTTTCTCTAAGATGGTCCATCTGGTTCCCTTGCATAAGTTGCCTTCTTCTTCCGAGTTGGTTCCTCTGTTTTTTCAAAATGTTGTTCGTTTGCATGGTATTCCGGAGAATATCGTTTCTGACAGAGGGACCCAATTCGTGTCTAGATTTTGGCGGGCATTCTGTGCTAGGATGGGCATAGATTTGTCTTTTTCGTCTGCTTTCCATCCTCAGACTAATGGCCAGACCGAGTGGACTAATCAGACCTTGGAGACATATTTGAGGTGTTTTGTGTCTGCGGATCAGGATGATTGGGTTGCTTTTTTGCCTTTGGCGGAGTTCGCCCTCAATAATCGGGCCAGCTCTGCCACCTTGGTGTCCCCGTTTTTCTGTAATTCGGGGTTTCATCCTCGATTTTCCTCCGGTCAAGTGGAATCTTCGGATTGTCCTGGAGTGGATGCTGTGGTGGAGAGGTTGCATCAGATTTGGGGGCAGGTGGTGGACAATTTGAAGTTGTCCCAGGAGAAGACTCAGCTTTTTGCCAACCGCCGTCGTCGTGTTGGTCCTCGGCTTTGTGTTGGGGACTTGGTGTGGTTGTCTTCTCGTTTTGTCCCTATGAGGGTTTCTTCTCCTAAGTTTAAGCCTCGGTTCATCGGCCCGTACAAGATATTGGAGATTCTTAACCCTGTGTCCTTCCGTTTGGACCTCCCTGCATCCTTTTCGATTCATAATGTTTTTCATCGGTCATTGTTGCGCAGGTATGAGGTACCGGCTGTGCCTTCCGTTGAGCCTCCTGCTCCGGTGTTGGTTGAGGGTGAGTTGGAGTACGTTGTGGAAAAGATCTTAGACTCTCGTGTTTCCAGACGGAAACTCCAGTATCTGGTCAAATGGAAGGGATACGGTCAGGAGGATAATTCTTGGGTCACTGCCTCTGATGTTCATGCCTCCGATCTTGTCCGTGCCTTTCATAGGGCTCATCCTGATCGCCCTGGTGGTTCTGGTGAGGGTTCGGTGCCCCCTCCTTGAGGGGGGGGTACTGTTGTGAAATTGGATTCTGGGCTCCCCCGGTGGCCACTTGTGGAATTGTACTTGTGTGCATCATCCCCTCTGTTCACCTGCTCCTATCAGGATGTGGGAGTCGCTATATAACCTTGCTCCTCTGTCAGTTTCATGCCGGTCAACAATGTAATCAGAAGCCTTCTGTGCATGTTCCTGCTACTAGACAACTCCTAGCTAAGTTGGACTTTTGTCCTTGTGTGTTTTTGCATTTTGTTCCTGTTCACAGCTGCTGTTTCGTTACTGTGTCTGGAAAGCTCTTGTGAGCGGAAATTGCCACTCTGGTGTTATGAGTTAATGCTAGAGTCTTAAAGTAATTTCTGGATGGTGTTTTGATAGGGTTTTCAGCTGACCATGAAAGTGCCCTTTCTGTCTTCATGCTATCTAGTAAGCGGACCTCGATTTTGCTAAACCTATTTTCATACTACGTTTGTCATTTCATCTAAAATCACCGCCAATATATGTGGGGGCCTCTGTCTGCCTTTTGGGAAAATTTCTCTAGAGGTGAGCCAGGACTGTCTTTTCCTCTGCTAGGATTAGGTAGTTCTCCGGCTGGCGCTGGGCATCTAGGGATAAAAAACGTAGGCATGCTACCCGGCCACTTCTAGTTGTGCGGCAGGTTTAGTTCATGGTCAGTATAGTTTCCATCTTCCAAGAGCTAGTTCTCATATATGCTGGGCTATGTTCTCTCGCCATTGAGAATCATGACAGGTCCTCCCCTGCTGTGCTTACGGGATAGTCCCCACAACTGTTGTGTCTGTTTCTCGTGTTCCCTCACAACTCGATTCTGATGTTCTTCTTCTTCGTCCCCCCAGATGCTATGGTTAGGACGCACCCGTATGACGGGTAGGCTCGGAGTTCTTTCGGGACCCTAGAGTCGCCCCTCTCCTAATGTTGCCCCCTATGTCTTCGTAGGTGATTTAGGTGAGACAGCACGCCTATAACTGACTGTCCTGCCGTAGGTTTGAAGTAATGCCTGGAGCTCTATACTTCCTCGGCGTTCCGGCCACCGGTTATTTGCGCCTCAGTAGGATGTTGCCTGGTCTTACAGCACGACTCCTACTGGTATTCTCCTTGTTGCGTTGATCTCGTTTCTCACTCAGCACAATAAACCTCGCTTCTTGTCCTTTCTTGGGGTACCGCCGCTATCTCGTGCAGGCGCGGTCCCGTAGCGTTCTCTCTGTTTGCTAGGCCTCTGTCAGGATCCCACCCCTGACAGGGACCCCTCTGAGTCTCTCCCTGCAACACCCTCTGCCACAAGGTGCTGCCTGTTACATTCCCAGTCAGCTTTCTCTGATCTAACTTTCTGCCTAACCCCCAGTTTTACCAGATTGTGAGGGGTGGCCTAATACATAGCGCCCTTAGCTCCCCCTGGAGGCCGGACTGTGAAATGTATTGGTGTATGTGATACCTGGTCAGGTGAACTCCTTCAGTGCCATCAGACGTACCATAGCCCCCCTTAGCGGCAGAGCATCAGCACTGCAACGACCAGGACTCTGGGGCGCTGCACATAACACACATGGATGTCATCCATGTGAAATGCATCGGTGCCGGGAAGGAATCTGCTGGTTGCCAGTTGCCACACGTGTGTCACACATGGACACTGACATCTCCGGTACCGGAAATATCAGGATGTGTGAAAGAGACCTTTTAGCGGGTTTTAATGTTTTTTAGTGTGCGACAGCAGCCAGACGCTTTTTATTGCAAAAAATAGTTTTTGCATCACCACATTTTGAGAACTATAATTTTTCCATATTTTGGCCCACAGAGTCATGTGATGGCTTGTTTTTGGCTGGATGAGTTGACGTTTTTATTGGTATAATTTTTGGGCACATGACGTTTTTTGATCGCTTTCTATTCTGATTTTTGGGAGGCAGAATGAACAAAAACCAGCAATTCATGAATTTCTCTTTCTTTGGGGGGGGGAGTTTATGCCGTTCCGTGTGTGGTAAAATTGATAAAGCAGTTTTGTTCTTCGGGTCAGTACGATTACAGCGGTATCTCATTTATATCTTTTTTTTATGTTTTGGCGCTTTTATACAATAAAAACTATTTTCATAGGAAAAAATAATTATTTTTGCATCACTTTATTCTGAGAGCTATAACATTTTTATTTTTCCGCTGATGGAGCTGTATGGAAGCTTGTTTTTTGCAGGACAAGATGACGTTTTCAGCGGTACCATGTTTATTTATATCCATCTTTTTGATTGCATATTATTCCACTTTCTCTTCGGTGGTATGATGAAGCTTTGTTTTTTTGCCTTGTTTTTTTTTATGGTGTTTACTAAAGGGGTTAACTAGTGGGACACTTTTATAGGTCAGGTCGTTGTGGACGCGGTGATACCAAATATGTGTACTTTTATTGTTTTTGTTTTTCATTCAAATATTTATTTATAGAATATATATAGATTTTTTTCTTATTATATATATATATATATATATATATATATATATATATATATATATATATATATATATATATATTTACAAATTTTTTAAAAAATGTGTTTTACTTTTTTCTAACTTTTTTCTTTTGTCCCACTATGGGACAATCATCTTTTGCAGGCTGATCGCTTCTATAGCATACAGATGAAGCATCATCTACAAGCCATATATGCTGTCAGCGATACACTGACAAAGAGACTTGCTGATCATGCACAGCGCATGATCAACAAGTTTCCTCGCTCTGGTGACTAGAGACGAGCGGTGTTCGAGTCGAACTGTTCGCCAATTTCAAATTCGAGCTGTTTTGGGCGGTGTTCGAGTCGTTCGACGAACCCGAATAATTTGCTTAAAATTCGGCTGTTCGAGTTTCTGTTCGATAACTGTTCGTTCACCAAAAGCCTAGCTTGATTTGCACATTAAAACTGTTTATCATTGTTAATGGACTGTTTCAGTGTATAGTGGGCGGGGGATAGAGCTGTGCTGAAATAACTCCGATCTCCATTTTTTTTTTCTTTCCCGCATTTACAGAGGGGACACACACAGCAATGTGCATGTGATGCAGACAAGCAAGGGCATGTGTCATTGGCTGTGTATGTCACATGTCACTCCTTGCCCAATGAGAACCAGCCATTTGCCCCGTCGTCACCATTTCCTCACTGGTGCAGCTTAGTGTTAAGGTACCGTCACATCAAGCGACGCTGCAGCGATATAGACAACGATGCCGATCGCTGCAGCGTCGCTGTTTAGTCGCTGGGGAGCTGTCACACAGACAGCTCTCCAGCGACCAATGATGCTGAAGTCCCCGGGTATCCAGGGTAAACATCGGGTTACTAAGCGCAGGGCCGCGCTTAGTAACCCGATGTTTATCCTGGTTACCATTGTAAATGTAAAAAAAAAAACATACTCACATTCCGGTGCCTGTCACGTCCCCCGGCGTCCACTTCCCTGCACTCCTCCTGCATCCTGTGTAAGCGCCGCCGGAAAGCAGAGCGGTGACGTCACCGCTGTGCTCTGCTTTACGGCCGGCAGGCGCTGACACAGTGCAGAGAAGCGGATGCCGGGGGACGCGACAGACACCGGAATGTAAGTATGTAGTGTTTGATTTTTTTTACATTTACAATGGTAACCAGGGTAAATATCAGGTTACTATGCGCGGCCCTGCGCTTAGTAACCCGATGTTTACCCTGGTTACCAGTGAAGACATCGCTGGATCGGTGTCACACACGTCGACTCAGCGATGTCTGCGGGTGATCCAGCGACGAAATAAGATGCTGGCCTTCTAGCTCCGACCAACGATGTCACAGCAGGATCCAGATCGCTGCTGCGTGTCAAACACAACGATATCGCTATCCAGGACGCTGCAACGTCACGGATTGCTGTCGTTATCGTTGTTAAGTTGTTCAGTGTGACGGTACCTTTAGACGGCACCGCTGCTGCTGTGGGCGCTATACAGTCAAAGAGTCTTTTTTTTGCCAGCAAATTTTCTGAGAGATAGGTTTAGGGAGTCGGAAGTTGGGACTAGTTGTAATATCAGCCCTTTTCAGGGTAGGTTACAGCAGTTCATAGCACTGTTTGCCAGGCAGGTCTGAGCCAGTGCTGTGCAAGTGTTAGTCACAGCATTTGGTGTAATCTAGCTCAGCCAATCCTTTTGGGCTTAGTAGCATTGTCTGATAGTCATCTGAGTAGCCCGCCTGTGAAGCTAGCTACACCGCCTGTGTATATCAATTTTTACGGCATCTAACCCAGTAAATCGTTTTGGGGTTTTGAGCTTAGTAGCATTGTCTGCACGTCAGCAGAGTAGCCGCCCGCCTGTGAAACAAACTATACCACCTGTGTATCTCTATTTTCACTGCATCTAATCCAGTTGATAGTTTTGGGCCTAGTACCACAGTTTGGCCACTCAGTTCTGCTCGGTTTTCATCCATCGGTTGTTGGCACTTCAGATATAGAGTTGCCAATTAAGCACTAAAATGAGTGGCAAAAGGCCTGCTGCTGGTGGAAAGGGGAATAGGCATGTTGGAAAGGTAAAAAAAGGTTGTGTCCGTGGGGTAGGTGGTAAAGCAACAGTAACATCTGCAGAAGAAAGACCATCTTCGAGCCAAAAAAAGATGTCTACTTCTTTTCGTGGACAATCTGATATGATCCCTTTCTTACGACCATGACTACAAGCATCGCCAAAAATTCCAGATGAGGCACAAAAACAGCAGGTGCTTGAACGGATATCAGAGGTCTGCTCCAGAGCTTCTGTGAATCCAGACGAGGAAATGATCTGCACTAATGCCCAGAATCTTTGTGAGTCGGATCCAGGCCCAGATGAAGAAGGTTCTGAGCATAATGTAGACCCTCGTTCCCAAACTGTAACTCCTGTTGGTGGAGACAATGAGGAAGATGATGATGAGACTGAGATACCTGATTGGAACGAAAAGTTGACTTTTAGGTCGGGGCAGGAAGAGGTTGGCTCTGAGGACGACGGGTGTGAGAACACACAGGATGATGATGACAAGGTTGTAGACCCCACTTACTGTCAACCCCCAGTCCGCCAGTCCATGAGGTCAGCAGAGGAGGTGGAGGAGGATGCTTGTGACGAGTCTGACGACGAGGTAACGGTGCGCCTTCCTGGACAGAGACGGAGTACTGGAAGCACGTCAACTGCATCCTCAACCCCAATTGTGCCTCAGACCAGAAGTGATGGTGGCTCTTCAGGTCGCACGGGCTCTAAGCCTTGCATAGCCTGGGCATTTTTTGACATCGCAAAGGATGACTCAACTCATGTTGTCTGTAAGATTTGTCAACAAAATCTCAGTAGAGGCCAAAAAATCACTAGCTTGAGTACTTCATGCATGAACCGTCACATGGATATGAGGCATAAGTTGCAGTGGGAAGCTCACTGTGCTACAATGTGGCCTAGTGGGCCGGGTCAACCACCGTCTGCCCCATCAAGTGCATCCGCGTCCTCTTCATCCTCTGTGACTGTGGGGACAGCAGTCGCACATGGTTTTGGAAGCAGACCTTCCTCCTCTTTACCCGCAACAGCCAGTGTGATTGGCAGGTCATCAGGACATTTGCAAGTGGAAACACCTGCTGGTGTTGAGCGCTCTCCGACATCGACACCACATTTTGATCAAGGCAACATAACATCTCCGCCTGCACCTTCCTCACAGACCAGCAGTTTGCCGGGGACACCCTACTCAACTCCATCTAAGCACGGCAGCCAGCCCTCAGTCCCTCAGATGTGGACAAGTAAAAGACCATTTCCTCCTAGCCATGACAAAGCTAAGAGGTTGAATTTCTCCATCTGCAAGCTGTTGGCTACAGAAATGCTGCCTTTCCGCCTGGTGAACACAGAGGATTTTCGAGACCTTATGTGTTGTGAATTCCGCTCTTGGGCTCCCTCCGGTGGTTATAAGTGGTACTGCTGCTCCTTTGGATTTCAGCAATTATCAGGTGCGTCCACTTATTACCAGTTCTGATTGGGCTATTTAATCTGGCTAGACCCTTTCCTTAGTGCCAGTTGTCAATTGTTCTTTGGTGGATTCACATATCTGCTTGGATTCTCCTGCTATTCTGACCAAATCATCAAAGATAAGTCCTGGCTTGGTTTTTTGCAGTCCACATACTGTGGACTTAATAGTTCAGTGCATTTTATGTTTTCTCTTGTCCAGCTTTGTCAGTATGGATTTATTCAGTTAAGCTGGAAGCTCTGGAGAAGCAGATTTACCCTCCACACCTTTAGTCAGGTGTGGAGATTTTTGTAATCTCTGTGGTGGATTTTTCTAGTATTTTAATACTGACCGCATAGTATTCTGTCCTGTACTTTCTATCTAGCTAGAGTGGCCTCCTTTGCTAAATCCTGGTTTCATTCTGCGTTTGTTATTTTCCTCTCCTCTCACAGTCAATATTTGTGGGGGGCTGTCTATCCTTTGGGGATTTTCTCTGAGGCAAAATAGCTTTCCTGTTTCTATCTTTAGGGGTATTTAGTCCTCAGGCTGTGACGAGGTGTCTAGGCAGTGTTAGGAACATCGCACGGCTACTTCTAGTTGTTGTGTTAAGTTCAGGGTCTGTGGTCAGTACAGGTACCACCTCCTCCAGAGCATGTCCCATGTTGCTCCTAAACCACCAGATCATAACAGTACAACTGGCCCACAATGAATTAAATGCATCTCAAAAGAAGGAAAGAAAAGTTCTGAGCCATTTTTTTTTCTGCAGTCTGTTATGTCTTTCCTTTCCTCTTAATCTCTGGGTGGTTCAGGACTTTGGCGCTGGCAAGGATGTTCAGGGTTTGTCTTCTCGTGTGGATCAACTTGCTGCAAGAGTACAGGGTATTCTAGATTATGTTGTTCAGACTCTGGCTTTAGAGCCTAGAATTCCTACTTCTGATTTGTTTTTTGGGGACAGGTCCAAGTTTTTGAACTTTAAAAATAACTGCAAACTATTTTTTGCTCTGAAACCCCGTTCCTCTGGTGATCCCATTCAGCAGGTTAAAATTGTCATCTCTCTGCTGCGTGGTGATCCTCAGGACTGGGCATTCTCCCTTGAATCAGGGAATCCGGCATTGCTTAATGTAGATGCATTTTTTCCAGTGCTAGGATTATTGTATGACGAACCTAATTCAGTGGATCATGCAGAAAAGACCTTGTTGACCCTGTGTCAGGGTCAGGAAGCGGCAGAATTATGCTGCCAGAAATTTAGAAAATGGTCTGTGCTCACTAAATGGAATGAGAAGGCTTTGGCAGCAATTTTCAGAAAGGGTCTTTCTGAAGCCGTTAAAGATGTTATGGTGGGGTTCCCCACGCCTGCTAGTCTGAGTGATTCTATGTCTCTGGCCATTCAGATTGATCGGCGCTTGCGCGAGCGCAGAGTTGTGCACACTATGGCGTTGTCCTCTGAGCAGAGTCCAGAGCCTATACAGTGTGATAGGATTTTGACTAGAGCTGAGCGGCAGGGATTCAGACGTCAGAATAGGCTGTGTTTTTACTGTGGCGATTCTGCTCATGTTATTTCTGATTGCCCTAAGCGTACTAAGAGAGTCGCTAGGTCTGTTACCATCAGTACTGTACAGCCTAAATTTCTCTTATCTGTGACCTTGATCTGCTCATTATCATCATTTTCTGTCATGGCATTTGTGGATTCAGGCACTGCTCTGAACTTAATGGACTTAGAATTCGCCAAGCGTTGTGGTTTCTCCTTGCAGCCTTTTGCAGAACCCTATTCCTTTGAGGGGTATTGATGCTACACCTTTGGCCAAAGATAAACCTCAGTTTTGGACACAGCTGACCATGTGCCTGGCGCCAGCACATCAGGAAGATTGCCGTTTTCTGGTGTTGCATAATTTACATGATGTTGTTGTACTGGGTTTTCCATGGTTACAGGTACATAATTCGGTGCTGGATTGGAAATCTATGTCTGTGACTAGTTGGGGTTGTCAAGGGGTACATAGTGACGTTCATTTGATGTCAATTTCCTCTTCCCCCTCTTCTGAAGTTCCTGAGTTTTTGTCGGATTTCCAGGATGTATTTGATGAGCCCAAGTCCAGTTCCCTTCCTCCACATAGGGACTGTGATTGTGCTATTAACTTGATTCCTGGCTGTAAGTTCCCTAAGGGCCGACTTTTCAATCTGTCTGTGCCAGAGCATGCCGCCATGTGGAGTTATGTTAAGGAGTCTTTGGAGAAAGGGCATAGTCGGCCATCTTCGTCACCATTGGGAGCGGGGTTTTTTTTTGTTGCCAAGAAGGATGGCTCCTTGAGACCCTGTATTGATTATCGCCTCTTGAATAAGATCACGGTCAAATTCCAATACCCTTTGCCTTTGCTTTCTGATTTGTTTGCTAGGATTAAGGGGGCTAGTTGGTTTACTAAGATTGACCTTCGAGGGGCGTATAATCTTGTTCGTATTAAACAGGGTGACGAATGGAAAACAGCATTTAATACGCCCGAAGGCCATTTTGAATACCTTGTGACTCTCTAATGCTCCATCTGTATTTCAGTCCTTCATGCATGATATTTTCCGCAATTATCTTGATAAATTCATGATTGTATATTTGGATGATATTTTGATTTTTTCCGATGATTGGGAGTCTCATGTGAAGCAGGTTAGGATGGTATTTCAGATCCTTCGTGATAATGCTTTATTTGTGAAGGGGTCTAAGTGCCTATTTGGAGTTCAGAAGGTTTCTTTTTTGGGGTTTATTTTTTCTCCCTCGTCTATAGAAATGGATTCTGTTAAGGTCCAGGCCATTCATGATTGGATTCAACCCACATCTGTGAAGAGTCTTCAGAAATTTTTGGGCTTTGCTAATTTTTATCGCCGTTTCATTGCCAACTTTTCCAGTGTGGCTAAGCCCCTGACCCATTTGACGAAGAAAGGCGCTGATGTGACGAATTTGTCCTCTGCGGCGGTTGCTGCCTTTCAGGAGCTTAAACGCCGATTTACTTCTTCCCCTGTGTTGCGTCAGCCGGATGTTTCTCTTCCTTTTCAGGTTGAGGTTGACGCTTCTGAGATTGGGGCAGGGGCCGTTTTGTCTCAGAGGAATGCTGATGGTTCTTTGATGAAACCGTGTGCCTTCTTTTCCAGAAAGTTTTCGCCTGCGGAGCGCAATTATGATGTCGGCAATCGGGAGTTGTTGGCCATGAAGTGGGCATTTGAGGAGTGGCGACATTGGCTTGAGGGAGCCAAGCACCGCGTTGTGGTGTTGACTGATCATAAGAATCTGATTTACCTCGAGTCTGCCAAGCGGCTGAATCCTAGACAGGCTCGATGGTCCCTGTTTTTCTCCCGTTTTGATTTTGTGGTCTCGTATCTTCCGGGTTCTAAGAATGTTAAGGCTGATGCCCTCTCTAGGAGTTTTTTGCCTGATTCTCCTGGAGTCCTTGAGCCGGTTGGCATTCTCAAGGAAGGGGTGATTCTTTCTGCCATCTCCCCTGATTTACGGCGGGTTCTTCAGGAATTTCAGGCTGATAAACCTGACCGCTGTCCAGTGGGGAAACTGTTTGTTCCTGATAGATGGACTAGTAAGGTAATTTCTGAGGTTCATTGTTCTGTGTTGGCTGGTCATCCTGGGATTTTTGGTACCAGAGATTTGGTTGCTAGGTCCTTTTGGTGGCCTTCCTTGTCACGGGATGTGCGTTCTTTTGTGCAGTCCTGTGGGACTTGTGCGCGGGCCAAGCCTTGCTGTTCCCGCGCTAGTGGGTTGCTTTTGCCTTTGCCGGTCCCTGAGAGGCCTTGGACGCATATTTCTGCAGCGCCCCAGAGTCCTGGTCGTTGCAGTACTGTGGCTCCGCCACTAAGGGGAGCTATGGTACGTCTGATGGCACTGAAGGAGTTCATCTGATCAGGTATCACATACACCAATACATTTCACCACTGGGCCTCCAGGGGGAGCTAAGGGTTCTATTTACTAGGCCACTCTCCACACACAGGTAAAACTGGGGGTCAGGCAGGAAGTTAGAGAAAAAGCTGACTGGATGGGAACCAGGCAACACCTTGTGGCAGAGGGTGTTGCGGGAGAAGATTCGGTAGGGTCCCTGTCAGGGGTGGGATCCTGACAGGGGCTTGGCAACTTGAGCGAACGTAACGGGACCGTGCCTGCACAGTATAGCGGCGGTGCCCAAGAAGGGACTGGAAGCGAGATAGATTGTGCTGAGTGAGAAACGAGATCAAAGCAAGAAGGAGAATACCAGTAGGGGTCGTGCTGTAAGACCGAGGCAACATCCTACTGAGGCGCAAACAACCGGTGGCCGGAACGCCGAAGGAAGTATTTCTACAGACAGCTTCAGGCAATACTTCGAACCTACGGCAGGACAGTCAGTCTCAGGCGGGCTGTCTCACCTTAATCACCTATGCAGTCTTGGGGGGCAACTTGTGGAGAGGGGCGACTCTAGGGTCCCGGAAGAGCTCTGAGCCTACCCGTCAAACGGGTGCCGTCCTGACCGCAACATCAGGGAGGGACGGAGATTAGTAGAAGATCATCTAATCGAGTTGTGAGGGAACTTAAGAAACAGACACAACAGTTGTGGGGACTTTCCGTAAGCACAGCAGGGAAGGACTACAACACATAGCGCTAGAAGGAAGGCACAGATTTCCACCTGTTAAGGGAACTCTGGAGGTGCCATTGGACCGGCCGGACTTGCGCAGCCTGGTGATCTGGATTCCGGACTGAGAACCCAGAGATCAACAGTAAAGAGGTAAAGAGACTGCAACCTGGTGTCCTCGTTATTTGCTGCACCGCACCACTACACCGCATCACTACAGCCTCACCACCGCTGCCACTATCTACTTCTATCATTACTGACTGTGCGCCCCTCGGCAGGGTCACGGACCGGGCCTAGCCACCGTGACAACCCCAGAGCAGAAGCTCAGAGGCCCGGTACCGGGTACCCCTCGGCCCTGCGGCAGAGTGGGGGCGCTACATTTCCATGGATTTTATTTCAGATCTTCCTGTTTCCCAGAAGATGTCTGTTATCTGGGTGGTTTGTGATCGGTTTTCTAAGATGGTCCATTTGGTACCTTTGCCTAAATTGCCTTCCTCCTCTGATTTGGTTCCGTTGTTTTTTCAGCATGTGGTTCGTTTGCATGGCATTCCAGAGAATATTGTGTCTGACAGAGGTTCCCAGTTTGTTTCTAGGTTTTGGCGGTCCTTTTGTGCTAGGATGGGCATTGATTTGTGTTTTTCTTCAGCATTTCATCCTCAGACAAATGGCCAAACTGAACGAACTAATCAGACCTTGGAAACCTATTTGAGATGCTTTGGGTCTGCTGATCAGGATGATTGGGTGGCTTTCTTGCCGTTGGCCGAGTTTGCCCTTAATAATCGGGCTAGTTCGGCTACATTGGTTTCGCCCTTCTTTTGTAATTTTGGTTTTCATCCTCGTTTTTCTTCAGGGCAGGTTGAGCCTTCTGATTTTCCTGGTGTGGATTCTGTGGTGGACAGGTTACAGCAGATTTGGACTCATGTGGTAGACAATTTGACGTTGTCTCAGGAAAAGGCTCAACGTTTTGCTAACCGTCGTCGGTGTGTTGGTCCCCGGCTTCGGGTTGGGGATTTAGTCTGGTTATCTTCTCGTCATGTTCCTATGAAGGTTTCTTCCCCTAAGTTCAAGCCTCGGTTTATTGGTCCTTATAAGATTTCTGAGATTATCAATCCTGTGTCTTTTCGTTTGGCCCTTCCAGCCTCTTTTGCCATCCATAATGTTTTCCCATAGATCTTTGTTGCGGAGATATGTGATGCCTGTTGTTCCCTCTGCTGATCCTCCTGCCCCGGTGTTGGTTGAGGGGGAGTTGGAATATGTGGTTGAGAAAATTTTGGATTCTCGTTTTTCGAGGTGGAGGCTTCAGTATCTTGTCAAATGGAAGGGTTATGGCCAGGAGGATAATTCTTCAGTTGTTGCCTCCGATGTTCATGCTGCCGATTTGGTTTGTGCTTTTCACTTGGCTCGTCCTGATCGGCCTGGGGGCTCTGGTGACGGTTCGGTGACCCCTCCTCAAGGGGGGGGTACTGTTGTGAATTCCGCTCTTGGGCTCCCTCCGGTGGTTATAAGTGGTAATGTTGTGAGTTCTGATCTTGGGCTCCCTCCGGTGGTTATAAGTGGTACTGCTGCTCCTTTGGATTTCAGCAATTATCAGGTGCGTCCACTTATTACCAGTTCTGATTGGGCTATTTAATCTGGCTAGACCCTTTCCTTAGTGCCAGTTGTCAATTGTTTTTTGGTGGATTCACATGTCTGCTTGGATTCTCCTGCTATTCTGACCAAATCATCAAAGATAAGTCCTGGCTTGGTTTTTTGCAGTCCACATGCTGTGGACTTAATAGTTCAGTGCATTTTATGTTTTCTCTTGTCTAGCTTTGTCAGTATGGATTTATTCAGTTAAGCTGGAAGCTCTGGAGAAGCAGATTTACCCTCCACACCTTTAGTCTGGTGTGGAGATTTTTGTAATTTCTGTGGTGGATTTTTCTAGTATTTTAATACTGACCGCATAGTATTCTGGCCTGTACTTTCTATCTAGCTAGAGTGGCCTCCTTTGCTAAATCCTGGTTTCATTCTGCATTTGTTATTTTCCTCTCCTCTCACAGTCAATATTTGTGCGGGGCTGTCTATCCTTTGGGGATTTTCTCTGAGGCATGATAGCTTTCCTGTTTCTATCTTTAGGGGTATTTAGTCCTCAGGCTGTGACGAGGTGTCTAGGCAGTGTTAGGAACATCCCACGGCTACTTCTAGTTGTTGTGTTAAGTTCAGGGTCTGCGGTCAGTAGAGGTACCACCTCCTCCAGAGCACGTCCCATGTTGCTCCCAAACCACCAGATCATAACACTTATGTCCGTCGCAGTGCCCCAGTACCAGATGCCCAGTCGCCACTACTTCTCAAAGAAAGCTGTGCCTGCGCTACACCAGCATGTCGCACACAACATCACCGCTTCCTTGAGAAACTCTGTGTGTGACAGGGTGCATTTCACCAAAGACACTTGGACGAGTAGACATGGACAGGGGCGTTACATGTCGGTGACTGGGCACTGGGTAACTACAGCGACATCAGGAGAAGGGGCTGCTGTCCAAGTCTTGCCATCCCCACAAGTTGCTCGTCGATCCTCTGTATCTAGAAGTTCCTCCACTGCTTCTGCCTCCTAAACCTCCTCTCGGTCCTCCACCTGCACCCAAAGCCTGTGTGGTAATGCCACCCATATTGTAACTGTGCAGAAGGAATCCTGCACACCTCCTCACTATGCTGTCACCAGGGCTCAACGGCATCAGGCAGTGTTTACATTGAAATGTCTGGGAAATGTGAGTCAGACAGCTGAGGAGTTGTGGTCAGCTCTGGAGACCGAGTTCCATCAATGGTTGTCTCCACTCAACCTGCAGCCAGGGAAGGCCGTGTCCGACAATGCTGCAAACCTGGGTGCAGCCCTTCGCTGGGGCAATGTCACACACGTGCCTTGTATGGGTCACGTTTTGAACCTGGTTGTCCAGCAATTTTTATCCCACTATCCCGGACTAGATGGGCTTCTGCACAGGGCACGGTCGCTGTGTGCTCCCTTCCGCCATTCGCATCCCGCAGCTCGACAACTTGCATCTCTACAGAAGTCGTTGGGCCCGCCAGTTCACCGGCTGAAATGCGATGTGCCCACATGGTGGAATTCAACTCTGCACATGTTGCAGCGACTGTGGCAGCACCGACGAGCCCTGGTGCAATACGTTATGACGTATAGCCTGGACCAACGAGATCAAGAGGTGGAGCAAAACATGCTGCAGGAGTGGTCTCAGATCAGGGACCTATGCACCCTTCTGCACAGTTTTGAATTAGCAACGAAGATGTTTAGTGCTGACGATGCCATTATCAGCATGACCATTCCGGTGATTTACATGCTGGAGCACACCTTACACAGTGTCCGGAGTCAGGTGGTGGAACAAGAGGAGGAGGAGGAGGAACAGGAGGAGTCGTATGCGGAAGGGATCATATCTCCAAGGTCAAGAAGGTTGGCAGCACCAAGGCGGCTGGCATTGGAGGCTGGGGGAGAGGGATTACCGAGGGCGCATGGTAGCAGCCAAACTGTTGAGGAAGGTGCAGGAGGCGAGGAAGAAGTGGAGGACGAACTGGCACTGGGCATGGAACTCATCAGATGAGGGAGACCTTGATCAAATTTCTGTGGTGCGAGGTTGGGGGGAGAGGGCAGACGAAGGAAGCATGATTCTCACCTCGCCACCACCAAGACAAGAAGGACTTGGTCCTCCTGGATGCGCAAGACACATGAGTGCCTTCTTGCTGCACTACCTGCAACATGACCCTCGGATTGTCAGAATCCAAAGTAATGCCGACTACTGGGTTGCCACACTCTTAGATCCCCGGTACAAAAGCAAATGTGGCGAAATAATTCCTGCCATAGAAAGGGATTCACGCATGCAGGAATATCAGCAGAGACTGTTACAGAATCTAACATCTGCTTTTCCACAAAACACCAGTGGTGCACGTAGTGAATCTCTGAGTTCTAACTTGCCAACCGTGGGACTATCGAGTCATCACTCAAACCGTAACAGTAACATCGTATCTGGTGGTAACAGCAATTTTTTCCAATCGTTTCAAGATTTTTTTAGACCATCCTTTGCAAGGCCACAGGAGACAAGAAGTCTGAAGCACAGCCAACGCCTAGAGAGGATGGTACAAGAGTATCTCCAAGTTAACATCGATACCATGACTGTGGAACTGGACCCTTGCTCATTTTGGGCTTCCAATCTTGAAAAATGGCCTGAGCTCGCCACTCACACCTTGGAGATCTTGTCGTGCCCCGCAGCCAGCGTTCTCTCTGAACGTGTGTTCAGCGCTGCTGGTGGTGTGTTGACAGATAAGCGCACGCGGCTGTCCAGTGACAATGTAGACAGACTAACGTTCATCAAGATGAACAAATCCTGGATCCGCAAGGACTTTTCTACCCCTGTGTCATCTTGGGGAGACTAAAAGCTTGATGATTTTTGAAAATCACCTCACCAACCGTTTTAAAAAACTCTGGCGAAATTGATGCCACTTGTGTCTGTGGCCGAATTTTTGGAAAAAATGGAGACTCTTTGATTTAGTCTCCTTGCTGAGTTTTACATGACATTGCCATCGTCAATTCCAGGTGGGTGGGGTCGTCTGCAGGGTTGTTTACTCATACTATGGCCTGGGATTCAGAGGTCTGCTCCAAAGCTTCAGTGTCTGCTAGTCAGCAGAGTAGCCCAGCCACCCACCGCCTGTTTACCTAAGTACTATTTTTAACAGCATCTGACCCAGGAAATCCTTTGGGGCCTAGTAGAATTTGGTGCTACTCAGCAGCGTACTTCACCCATGAAGCAAGCTACACTGCCTGTTTACCTAACTACTATTTTGTAACGGCATCTAGCCCAGGAAATCCTTTTGGGCCAAGTAGAATTTAGTGCTACTCAGCAGCGTACCCCACCCATGAAGCAAGCTACACCGCCTGTTTACCTAACTACTATTTTGTAACTGCATCTAGCCCAGGAAATCCTTTTGGGCCTAGTAAAATTTAGTGCAACTCAACAGCGTACCCCACCCATGAAGCAAGCTACACCGCCTGTTTACCTAACTACTATTTTTTAATGGCATTTGGCCAAGGCAATCCTTTTGGGCCTAGTAGCAATTTCTGCTACTCAGCAGAGTACCCCACCCATGAAGCAAGCTACACCGCCTTCTTTCATTCTCAATCTAACCCCACGGCTCTGGGGTGTCCACGCTCCCTCCAGCTCTCTCCTTCTCACAGGTGGACTACCGCGTGTTTTCACACTGTGGCGAATCTTTTGGGCCCAGGCATAAGAAGTCGTCGAGGTAATGGATAATATGTGCCGTCTTACAAACGTCCATGACGACACATTCGAGGAAGCAACTAAACGCCTCAAATAGTGAGCAGGATATGGAGCACCCCATGGGCAAACAGCGATCTATGTAGTATGCTTTTTCACAGAAGCAGCCCAATGGGAGGATACTATTCGGAGGCACAGGTAGTAACCGGAACGCCTCCTCAATGTCTGTTTTGGCCATTAGGGTGCCCCTTCCCAACTTCTTGACCCACCTGATTGCCTCGTCAAAGGAGGTACAGTACATAGTACTGTACTTGGTTCCGCGTCGATGTTGTCGTTTACTGACCTGCCCCTTGGATATGACAAATGGTGGATTAGTCTGAATGTATTGGGTTCATTTTTTGGCACAACTCCCAACGAGGGTACCACTACGTCTTCTAAGGAAAGTGTTCTGAATGGAGCCGCCGCCATTCTACCTAAAGATATTTCTTTTTTTTTGGTCAAGACATCTGGGTGTTGGTAGAGTGAGTTTAGATTTTTACTCCAGCCTTTCTTAACTTTAGAAGGGCATGACATGCCTATATCTGTGTCTCCTCCTCCTTTTACTCCTCCACCTCTTTTCTTTTCGCATGACTATGTGTAGTTGTGACTTTTCCATGTGTTTGTTGTGTCTTCTGAGCAGTTTGTCAGCTTTTGGACACCTTTTAAGGTGTTTTCTATGTGTTTTCCATGTGTTTGTATGTGTTTGTGTTTGCCTGCCATTGGTTTCAATGGGGTTCGATGGTGTTCGTCGAACATCTCCCTGTTCGACGAACCGAACCGAACCCGAACACTAGGGAGGTGGCTCATCTCTACTGGTGACGCCACGGGGTCTCCAATCCAAAGGCAGAGGGGCTGTCAGCCCTGTGCTGGCTTTCAGAATACTGTGATCGTGTTTGATCGCAGTATTTCTGGGGTTAAAGTTCCGGGAGTGGTCTGTGACCGCTCCTGGCACTTAGTGCCAGCTGTCAGAATCAGCTGACACCCGGCGGCGATCGCCCGCGCACACCCCCTGAGCACGGCCGATCGCGATGACATAATGATCCGTCTATGGTAAAATTGTCCCTGGTCACATGGACGGATCATTACATCCGATGTCAGAAAGGGATTAAGCGACCACCAATCTCAGTAAACCCTTCTTGTCAATTACTGGATTGAAGTCGACAACGAGGCTTTTTTAGGAACATCTTGTTTCTTAGGTTTACATTCCAGTTCCTTGTGAAAAACATGCTGCTGCACATTACGTATAACAAACAGTTCACTCAGACTCAATGTCTTCTGCAGAGAGAGGCTTATGACAGACGTGCCAACCGCTTACTGTCCTTATTACGATAGCATTGTGCGATGTGGTCTAACCTTGCAATGGAACGAACGAGCCTTGTCCATCTGTAGAAGCGATCAAATTGCTGACAGTCCAAACCAACCTTCTCTTTGGATTTGGTGAAGAGGGTGTTGACATCAGGATGGATCTCTGGATCAATGTCCGGATCCTGAAGGCTGAAGCTGTCTTCAACGGCAGTCTCTCCACACTGGCCGCGAAGGAACTCTGGTCCTGTTTACCAAGAAGAGTTTGTGAAAGCGCCAAGAGACACAGGCCTAGTACCGAGGTCAGCAGGGTTAATATGGGATGGAAATACTGCCATTGCTCAGGTTTGGAAGATTTCCTGATCCTTTCAAGGCAGTTACTGACATAGACATGGAAGCGTTTAGTCTGGTTGTATATGTAGCCCAGAACAACCTTGTGTCTGTGTAGAATCTTGCGTCATCCACGTGAAAAGCTAGTTCGCGCTGTATGACATCTGCAATCTCTATGGCTAGTACAGCCCCGCAGAGTTCAAGTCTGGGTATGGTGTGCTCAGGTTTAGGAGCCAATTTAGCCTTTCCAAACAGAAATCCAATGTGAGCTTCATTGTTAGTCTTTAATTTTCAAATAGGCAACAGCTGCAATAGCTTCAGTAGATTCATCAGAGAATATATGGATCTCTTTCCTTTGACTCTGGAATGCTGGAATGTAACAACGTGGTATGTGGATCTTATCCAAGGCACAAAGAGGTTCCCTCCATGACTTCCACTTTAGTTGTTTGTCAGCAGGGAGTGATACATCCCAGTCCTTAATAGACTCTGAGAGTTGTCTTAAGAGAAGCTTGCCTTGTATAGTCAAGGGTGCAACAAACCCGAGAGGATCATATAGACTGTTCACCACTGACAGAAGCCCATGCTTAGTAAATGGTTTTTCTGCACCACTAAGGCTACTTTCACACTAGCGTCGTGCGCTGCACGTCGCTATGCGTCGTTTTGTAGAAAAAACGCATCCTGCAAAAGTGCTTGCAGGATGCGTTTTTTTTCCATAGACTAGCATTAGCAACGCAGTGCGACGCAGTGCCACACGTCGCAACCGTCGTGCAATGGTTGCGTCATGTTGCGTCGGACCGTTGCCACCAAAAAACGTTACATATAACGTTCTTTGGTGCGTCGTGTCCGCCATTTCCGACCGCGCATGCGCGGCCGGGACTCCGCCCCCTCCTCCCCGCACCTCACAATGGGGCAGCGGATGTGTTGAAAAACAGCATCCGCTGCCCCCTTTGGGCGGCGCTTTCACTGCTTGCGTCAGTAGGTCGCAACGACGCAATTCGTCGTGCGTCGTACGACGCTAGTGTGAAAGTAGCCTAATCTGAAACCTGAAACCAGACTTCTCTGTACTGGTGGATTGTCTGAGCCTAGATTCAAGTCCCTGAATTGTGCAGCATGATCATTAGGGTGAAAGGCCTTTATGACAGCAGCCCTATTGGAGGCAATTTTATGCAATCTTAAATGAGCTTTAGAAAGCATACCTTGTGTCCGTTTGAGCAGATCTATGGCTTCTTCCGGTGTGGGCAGGGATTTGAGACCGTCGTCCACGCTGAAGTCCTTTTAAACAAACTGTTGGGCATCCTTCCTGAACTCTGATTCACCATCAGAGGCAGTCCTACATAGGCTGTATGTAGCACCTGCAGGAGGACTGTTTCCAAACACGTGCACCTTCCTGCGATATTCAACCATTTCCTTGTCGGGGTTGTTGTCTCGGTGCCATAGAAAATGGAGATAATTTCTGTGGTTTTGTCGCACAATGAAACATTTGTTCAATGTCTATCGACTGTCTCTTTTCTGAATTTCTTGAGTACTCCCACCAGGTTATTAGTCAGGTTGGGGGCCAGTGAGGAGAATGTCGTTCAGAGATACACCATGATGCTTTGCTCTGATTTGTTTCGGTTTTCTCGGATGATAGACTCCAAAAGAAGATAGATGCCAGCATTCTACATTCTCTTGCAAGGGAGGAGCTGGCTCTGCATGGTCTTTGAGAAATATCTTGTTCATAAAGGCTACAAAATGGTCCTTAATTTCAGGCTTGTTTCTTAATGTTCTCTGCAATGAGGTGAACCTGGATAAGGCCTGTTCTTGGTTGTTAGGAAGCTTGGTCCTTGTAACCTTGAAGGGTAAGGGTGGCAACCCAGCGGTCAGATTCATTCTTGAAGAATACACTGATTATTTTTTTTATAAATTCCTTGTCTTCTATGGATAATGCAATTTTGTTGTCCTCTTATGTTGTGTGAAGCACTGTTCTTCCTAAGTCATCACCGTAGGGAGTAGGAATGATGTCAGGCTCTTGGCTGAATTCTGAGAACCTTTCTATTACTTCGTAGTGATGAGAGCATGGCTTGAAGTGAGTTATGCGACCATTTTGGAGTACTTATTTTTAAAAGGAATTGACTTAGGATGCCTTGTGACTTTTATCCAGACATACAGTACATCGCCCACGATTACCCAGCCTAGATGAAGTCTTTGGGCGTATGGAGCATTATCTGGGCCTATGCATTGTTGGTGCACCTTGTGGACCTTCAGAATGGCTCTCCCGAGTAGGATTAGAATATCAGCATTTGTGTCCAGAGGCTGAATCTGGTTAGTTAGGTGCCTCAAATAGGGATGATGAAGCGTGGCTTCCGGAGTGGGAAATTCTTCGCTGTTATCAGGTATGTGGTCACATTCAATTAAAGTTGGCAAGGGTATGTGCACGTTCCCTTTGACTGAAGAGACAATGTATCCAGAGGCTCTACTGCCAGAAGTCTCAATACGACCAGAGCAGGTGTTGAGGGTGTATAGAGTTGTTTGTCCCTTTATGCTGAAGTTCTCAAAGAGTTTTGGCTTTGCTAGTGACCTGTTGCTCTGTTCATCTATTGCGGCATACATTCTGGAGGCCTTGTTGGGTTGTCCTTCTGGATAAACATCGACCAGACATACCTTGGCACAGCATTTAGGACCAGTTCCTTCTCCACAAACTTCAGTACATGAAGAGGAAACAGCAGTTGTAGTAGGATCATGAGTTTGTGGCTCTCCGCCATGCTTTTGAGCAGGATTAGATGCTGCAGAAGGTTGTGTGTTGTGAATTTGGATTCTGGGCTCCCCCGGTGGCCGCTTGTGGAATTGGACTTGTCATCCTCCTTCCTGTTTCACCTGGTTCCATCAGTAGTGGGTGTCGCTATTTAAGCTCATTTCTCTGGTGGTTTCTTGCCGGTCAACAATGTTATCTGATGCCTCTCAGTGCTTGTTCCTGCTTCTAGACAACTACTAGATAAGTTGGACTTTTGTCCAGGTTTTGTTTTGCCTATTTGTTCCAGTTCACAGCTGAAGTTTTGTTACTGTGTCTGGAAAGCTCTCGTTGATCAGGGATTGCTACTCTGGCGTTATGAGTTAATGCCAGAGTTTAAGGTAATCTCTGGATGGTGTTTTGTTAGTGTTTTTCTGCTGACCATGAAAGTATACTATCTGTCTTCTGCTATCTAGTAAGCGGACCTCAAATTTGCTAAGACTATTTTCCTGCTGCGTTTGTTGTTTCATCTGAACTCACCGTCATTATATGTGGGGGGCTACTGTCTTCTTTGGAATATTTCTCTAGAGGTGAGCCAGGTCTTATATTTCCCTCTGCTAGCTATTTAGGTCTTAGGCCAGAGCTGGGCATCTAGCGATAAATAGGAAATGCTACCTGGCTATTTCTAGTTGCGCGGCAGGCTTAGTTCATGGTCAGTATAGTTCCATCTTCCGAGAGCTTGTCCCTCTATAGGCTTGCTATGATCTCTGCCTGCAGAGATCATGACAGTTTGACCGGCCCATAAAGTGTTAAAGACCCAGGTTGAGAAAGGAGAGTTATAAGAAGTCTGCTGGAATTTTTTTTTTTTTTTTTCCTCCAGTCTGCCTTGCTGCAGTCTTTTTTCTCTCTCTCCTCCTAATCTCTGTATGGCTCTGTGTGCACCTGACAATAATGGATCTCCAGAGTGTAACTGCGGGTTTGAATAATCTCATTACGAAAGTACAAAATTTACAAGATTTTGTGGTACATGCTCCGGTATCTGAGCCGAGAATTCCTTTGCCGGAGTTCTTCACAGGGAATAGAGCTAGCTTCCAGAATTTCCGAAATAATTGTAAGCTTTATTTGTCCCTGAAGTCTCGTTCAGCTGGAGACCCTGCTCAGCAGGTTAGGATTGTGATTTCCTTGCTCAGGGGTGACCCTCAAGATTGGGCCTTCTCATTGCCAGCAGGGGATCCTGCGTTACGCGATGTGGATGCGTTTTTTCTGGCCTTGGGCTTGCTTTATGAGGAACCTCATTTGGAACTTCAGGCAGAAAAAACTTTGATGGCACTATCTCAGGGGCAAGACGAAGCTGAAGTTTTCTGCCAAAAATTCCGTAAATGGTCTGTGCTTACTCAGTGGAATGAGTGCGCCTTGGCGGCAACTTTCAGAGAAGGTCTCTCTGATGCCGTTAAGGATGTTATGGTGGGGTTCCCTGTGCCTGCAGGTCTGAATGAGTCCATGACAATGGCTATTCAGATTGATAGGCGTCTGCGGGAGCGCAAACCGGTGCACCATCTGGCGGTGTCTATGGAAAAGACGCCAGAAAGTATGCAGTGTGATAGAATTCTGTCCAGGAGCGAGCGACAGAATTTTAGACGGAAGAATGGATTGTGTTTCTATTGTGGGGATTCTACTCATGTTATATCAGCATGCTCTAGGCGTACAAAGAAGCTTGATAAGTCTGTTTCCATTGGCACCATTCAGTCTAAGTTTATTTTGTCTGTAACCCTGATTTGCTCTTTGTCATCCATTGCCACGGACGCCTATGTTGACTCTGGCGCCGCTCTGAGTCTTATGGATTGGTCCTTTGCCAATCGTTGTGGTTTTGATTTAGAGCCTTTGGAGACTCTTATTCCTCTGAAGGGGATTGACTCCACCCCATTGGCTAATAATAAACCACAATACTGGACACAAGTTACCATGCGTATCTATCCGGATCACCAGGAGATTATTTGTTTCCTGGTACTGTATAATTTACATGACGATTTGGTACTGGGATTGCCATGGTTGCAGTCTCACAACCCAGTCTTGGACTGGAGAGCAATGTCTGTGTTGAGCTGGGGATGTAAGGGTATTCATGGGGACTTACCTTTGGTTTCTATTTCGTCGTCCATTCCCTCTGAAGTCCCTGAGTTCCTCTCTGATTATCAAGACGTCTTTGACGAACCCAAGCTTGGGTCGTTACCTCCGCACCGTGAGTGCGATTGTGCCATAGATTTGATACCGGGTTGTAAATATCCAAAGGGTCGTTTGTTTAATCTGTCTGTGCCGGAACATGCTGCTATGCGGGAATATATAAAGGAGTCTTTGGAAAAGGGACATATTCGTCCATCTTCTTCTCCCTTGGGAGCTGGGTTTTTCTTTGTCTCAAAAAAAGACGGCTCTTTGAGACCATGTATTGATTATCGGCTTCTGAATAAGATCACTGTTAAGTATCAGTACCCATTGCCATTGCTTACTGATTTGTTTGCTCGTATAGAAGGTGCTAAGTGGTTCTCTAAAATTGATCTTCGTGGGGCGTATAATTTGGTGCGGATCAGGCAGGGGGATGAGTGGAAGACCGCATTTAATACGCCCGAGGGCCACTTTGAGTATTTGGTCATGCCTTTTGGTCTTTCTAATGCCCCTTCAGTTTTCCAGTCTTTTATGCATGATATTTTCCGCGATTTTCTGGATAAATTTATGATAATATATCTGGATGATATTCTGATTTTTTCTGATGACTGGGACTCTCATGTCCAGCAGGTCAGGAGAGTTTTTCAGGTTCTGCGGTCTAATTCTTTATGTGTGAAGGGGTCTAAGTGCGATTTTGGGGTCCAGAAAATTTCCTTTTTGGGGTATATTTTTTCTCCCTCTTCCATTGAGATGGATCCCGTCAAGGTGCAAGCTATTTGTGACTGGACTCAGCCCTCCTCTCTTAAGGGTCTTCAGAGATTTTTGGGCTTTGCCAACTTTTACCGCCGATTTATTGCTGGTTTTTCGGATGTCGTTAAACCACTGACTGATTTGACCAGACAAGGCGCTGATGTTGCTAATTGGTCCCCTCATGCTGTAGAGGCCTTTCAGGAGCTTAAGCGCCGTTTTGCCTCTGCCCCTGTGTTGCGTCAGCCTGATGTGAATCTGCCTTTTCAGGTTGAGGTTGACGCTTCGGAGATCGGAGCTGGGGCAGTGTTGTCGCAGAAAGGTTCCGACTGCTCCGTCATTAGGCCTTGTGCCTTCTTTTCTCGCAAATTTTCGCCCGCAGAGCGGAATTATGATGTTGGGAATCGGGAGCTTTTGGCCATGAAGTGGGCGTTTGAGGAGTGGCGCCATTGGCTCGAGGGGGCTAGGCATCAGGTGGTGGTATTGACTGACCACAAAAATTTGATTTATCTTGAGACTGCCAGACGCCTGAATCCTAGACAGGCGCGCTGGTCTTTATTTTTTTCTCGCTTTAATTTTGTGGTGTCATACCTACCGGGTTCTAAGAATGTTAAGGCAGATGCCCTTTCTAGGAGTTTTGACCCGGACTCTCCTGGTAATTCTGAACCCACAGGTATCCTTAGGGAGGGAGTAATTTTGTCGGCCGTTTCTCCTGATCTGCGGCGGTCCTTGCAAGAGTTTCAGGCGGATAGACCGGATCGTTGTCCGCCTGATAGACTGTTTGTTCCGGATGATTGGACCAGCAGAGTCATCTCTGAGGTACATTCTTCTGCATTGGCAGGTCATCCCGGAATTTTTGGTACCAGGGATTTGGTGGCAAGATCCTTCTGGTGGCCTTCCCTGTCACGAGATGTGCGAGTCTTTGTGCAGTCATGTGACGTTTGTGCTCGGGCCAAGTCTTGTAGTTCTCGGGCTAGCGGACTGCTGTTGCCCTTGCCTATTCCTAAGAGGCCTTGGACACACATCTCGATGGATTTTATTTCAGATCTGCCTGTTTCCCAGAAGATGTCTGTCATCTGGGTGGTCTGTGACCGTTTCTCTAAAATGGTCCATTTGGTTCCTCTGCCCAAGTTGCCTTCTTCTTCTGAGTTGGTTCCTCTGTTTTTTCAGAATGTTGTCCGATTGCACGGTATTCCTGAGAATATTGTTTCTGACAGAGGTACCCAATTTGTGTCTAGATTTTGGCGGGCATTCTGTGCTAGGATGGGCATAGATTTGTCTTTTTCATCTGCTTTTCACCCTCAGACTAATGGCCAGACCGAGCGGACTAATCAGACCCTTGAGACATATCTGAGGTGTTTTGTCTCTGCTGACCAGGATGATTGGGTTGCTTTTTTGCCATTGGCAGAGTTCGCCCTCAATAATCGGGCCAGCTCTTCCACCTTGGTGTCCCCGTTTTTCTGTAATTCGGGGTTTCACCCTCGATTTTCCTCCGGTCAGGTGGAATCCTCGGATTGTCCTGGAGTGGATGCGGTGGTGGAGAGATTGCATCACATCTGGGGGCAGGTTATGGACAATTTGAAGTTGTCCCAGGAGAAGACTCAGCGTTTTGCCAACCGTCATCGTCGTGTTGGTTCTCGGCTTTGTGTTGGAGATTTGGTGTGGTTGTCTTCTCGTTTTGTCCCTATGAGGGTCTCTTCTCCTAAGTTTAAACCTCGGTTCATCGGCCCTTATAGAATATTGGAGATTCTTAATCCTGTTTCTTTCCGTTTGGACCTCCCTGCGTCCTTTTCCATTCATAACGTTTTTCATCGGTCGTTATTGCGCAGGTATGAGGTACCTGTTGTACCTTCAGTTGAGCCTCCTGCTCCGGTGTTGGTTGAGGGTGAGTTGGAGTACGTTGTGGAGAAAATTTTGGACTCTCGTGTTTCCAGACGGAGACTCCAGTATCTGGTCAACTGGAAGGGTTACGGCCAGGAGGATAATTCTTGGGTCAATGCATCTGATGTTCATGCTTCTGATCTTGTTCGTGCCTTCCATAGGGCTCATCCTGGTCGCCCTGGTGGATCTGGTGAGGGTTCGGTGCCCCCTCCTTGAGGGGGGGGTACTGTTGTGAATTTGGATTCTGGGCTCCCCCGGTGGCCGCTTGTGGAATTGGACTTGTCATCCTCCTTCCTGTTTCACCTGGTTCCATCAGTAGTGGGTGTCGCTATTTAAGCTCATTTCTCTGGTGGTTTCTTGCCGGTCAACAATGTTATCTGATGCCTCTCAGTGCTTGTTCCTGCTTCTAGACAACTACTAGATAAGTTGGACTTTTGTCCAGGTTTTGTTTTGCCTATTTGTTCCAGTTCACAGCTGAAGTTTTGTTACTGTGTCTGGAAAGCTCTCGTTGATCAGGGATTGCTACTCTGGCGTTATGAGTTAATGCCAGAGTTTAAGGTAATCTCTGGATGGTGTTTTGTTAGTGTTTTTCTGCTGACCATGAAAGTATACTATCTGTCTTCTGCTATCTAGTAAGCGGACCTCAAATTTGCTAAGACTATTTTCCTGCTGCGTTTGTTGTTTCATCTGAACTCACCGTCATTATATGTGGGGGGCTACTGTCTTCTTTGGAATATTTCTCTAGAGGTGAGCCAGGTCTTATATTTCCCTCTGCTAGCTATTTAGGTCTTAGGCCAGAGCTGGGCATCTAGCGATAAATAGGAAATGCTACCTGGCTATTTCTAGTTGCGCGGCAGGCTTAGTTCATGGTCAGTATAGTTCCATCTTCCGAGAGCTTGTCCCTCTATAGGCTTGCTATGATCTCTGCCTGCAGAGATCATGACAGTTGTGCATTGTGTGGAGCTGGTGTGGGATGCATAAATGTAACGTGTTTGTCACTACTGCATTCAGTGCATTTAATGACGACCTTACAGTCCTTAGCAAGGTGGTCTGAGGAGGCGCAACACTTATAACATATCCCAAGCTCCTTCAGAGTATCTCTGTGTAATGACCAGAGGTCCGAATAAGATCCAGTGGGTCACAAACTGAGACTGGGGCAGAAATAACAATACTGTCTTTACTAAAACAGGGACACAGGACCGTGGGTGTATGCTGCTGCCACTAGGAGGCTGACACTAAGTGAATACAACAAAGAATAAGGCTACGTTCACATTAGCGTTGTGCGACGCAACGCAAATGTAAACGCATGCACAACGCAGCGTTTTGTGACGCATGTGTCCTTTTTTTGCTTGATTTTGGACGCCCAAAAAATGCAACTTGCTGCGTCCTGTGCGCCCTGACGCGTGCGCCGCAGTGACGCATGCGTCACAAAATGCAAGTGCAACGCATGTCCATGCGCCCCCATGTTAAATATAGGGGCGCATGACGCATGCATCACCGCAGCGGCGCCCGACGCTGCTTCGCACAACACTAATGTGAACGTAGCCTTAGCTCCTTCTCTGCAGTATACACCACCCACTGGCTCCAGACAGAACCAATTCAGTGACCAAGCAGTAGGGGATTACAATCATCAACAATAGGTACAACATGTTAAATCATAAAACAATAATAGCCATCAGTCCAACAGGGTGGGTGCTGTGTCCCCCAATGAGTGGTTTGGAGAAAAGGATTTTACAGTGAGTAAACAAAAATCCCTGTTTCTCCTTCCCACATTGGGGAACACAGGACCGTGGGACGTCCCAAAGCAGTCCCTGGGTGTGAAATAACATCATAACAGAGTAAACTCCCGGCATCCGCTGCCTAAAGACGCACTACCGCTGCCTGCAAAATTCGTCTACCCAGGCCTGCATCTGCTGGTGCCTGAGTATGGACATTGTAATGCTTTGAGAAAGTGTGCAGGCTAGACCAGGTCACCGCTTTGCAAACCTGCTCTGCAGATGCTTGATGCCAAATGGCCCATGAAGCACCTACCGATCGAGTGGAATGTGCCTTGATCTCTGCTGAAATAGGCTTGCCTCTGACGCGGTAAGCTTCTTGAATAGCTGACTGGATCCATCTGGCTATTGTCAACATAGAAGTGGCCAATCCCTTCCTGTGCCCCTCTGGGAGCATGTCCATCTGATGAAAAGACGCCGTCCTTGACACGTACCTTCTGAGAGCCCTCGCAAGATCCTAAGAGTGAAAAGCTTTCTCCACACGGTGCACCGGTGCTGGACAAAACAAGGGTAGTACAATATCCTTGTTAAGGTGAAACAAAGACACCGCTTTTGGAAGGAAGGGCGGAGATGGCCTGAGCACCACCTTGTCTCTGTGAAAAGTCAGAGAAGGAGCTCGGCAGAAGAGAGTAACTAACTCCGAGACCCTTCTGATTGATGTTACCGCGACTAGGAAGGTGACCATCCATGAGAGATGGAGGAAAGAGAGAGAGATGACCTGTAACGGTTCAAAGGGAGATTCCTATAGGACACCTAGGACCAAGTTAAGGTCCCAGGAGTCCAAGGGCACTCTGTAGGGAGGTTCCACATGGGAGACTCCCAGAAAGAAAGTTCTCACCCGCGGTTTGGAAGAGATCTTACGCTGAATCAATACAAACAAGGCAGGCAGACCTGCCCTTTGAGGGAGCTCGGCGCTAGGCCAGAGTCCAGACCGGACTGAAGGAATTCAAAAAAGGTGGGAATGGAGAAAAAACAGAGGAGGCTGACCTCAGTCTCCACACCAATCAAAAAAGGCTTTCCAGGTCCGATGATAGATGCGTATCGACACCGGCTCCTGAGCATTAATCATGGTGGAAACTACCTCATGGGAGAAACCAGCTAGGGTTAGGACCCAGGATTCCATGGCCAAGCCATCAAACTCGGGGCCCCTGGGTTCTGGTGGTCAAATGGGCTCTGGAAATTCAGGTCCGGTTGATCTGGTAGATGCCAAGGGACGTCTGCGACAAGCTGCACTAATTCTGCATACCACGCTCTGCGCGGCCAGTCTGTAGCAACTAGGATCACCCGTACCCTCTCCGCTTTGATCTTGCTGATAGCCTTCGAAAGCAAAAGCAATGGGGGAAACAGGTAGGGAAGACGAAACTGACTCCACAGAAGGATGAGCGCGTCCACCCAATGGCTCTCGGGTCCCGGGACCGAGCTACAAAGTCGAGCATCTTGGCATTCAACCAGCACGCTATCAGGTCCACATCCGGAGTCCTCTGGTGAAGACAGATCGGCTGGAAAATCTCCAGATGGAGAGACCACTCTCCTGAGGCCAGGCCTTGACGGCTGAGGAAGTCAGCAGCCCAGTTTTCTATGCTCCGGAAGTGAACAGCCGAGATAACTCAGTGGTTCCTATTGGCTCAGCGAAGGATGCGTTGACCTCACACATTGCCGCTTTGCTGTGGATGCCCCCCCTGTAAGCCAAGGCCGTGGCATTGTCTGATTGAATTTGGATTGGATGTCCTGTCAGGAGACAATGGAACTGCTGCAGGGACAGCCAGATAGCTTGGATCTCCAGGACATTGATGGAAGACTTGACTCCTGAGGAGACGAATTCCCCTGGGCAGTGTGATGATGAGGGAGAATTGGCTCCTGTCACATGCATCCAAAAGCGCATGTTGTCCCTCATGCCAAAGAGGATGGAACGAAGAGATGGTTGAGAAAGTGTTCTGCCCCTTGCTGAAGGACTAAGACCTTGTCCTGAGGGAGAAGCACCAACCCTCGGGAAGTGTCCAGGATCATGCTAAGGAAGGAAATCCTCTGGGCTGGGACAGGAGAAGATTTGCTCAGGTTTATCAAGCTGCCTAGCCAAGAAAAAGTATCGAAAGAAAAGCGGATGCACTCCTCGCAGGCTTGGAAGGATGGTCCCTTGATCAAGAGGTCATCTAGGAGGGCAAGACTACCAAGCCCCGAGAGTGTAAACCGGACATGATGCCTGCCATGACCTGTCAGAACACCCTGGGGGCGGTAGCAAGTCCGAAGGGCAAGGCTGAACTGAAAATGTTTTTCGCGGATGAACTTCTTGAACTTCTCGTTTCCCAGAATCGGGTAATGACCCTGTCTTGGCGGAGTGACTCAATGGCTAGTAAAAAGAACAGAGCCCTGGTTCCCGCTTTGGGGGGACGGGAGGCACAAAAAAACGGAATTGCATCTGCAGATGTCGGCGAATCCTTCTGCTGGGGAAGGAACTTACTTTTCCCTCCTGTGGCATCCGAAATTAGCTTGTTCAGCTTTCTCCGAATAAGCGGCTACTCTGGTAAGGCAAGAGGTTAAGGACTTTTTGGATGCAGAGACTGCTCACCAGTCCCGGGATCCATGGTGCTTTTCCGATAGCTACTGTGGAGCGCCCCCACTGCCGCGGGGCCGAGGGGTACCCGGCACCGGGCCTCTGAGTCTCTGTTCGGGGGTTATCACGGTGGCTAGACCCGGTCCGTGACCCTGCTGGTCAGTGGGGGACGTCCGGTGATAGTAAAGTGAGTGATGGTGTAGTTGTGAAGTGCTGGTCGCAGTAAATAATGAGGACACCAGGTTGCAGTCTCTTTACCTCTTTACTGAAGGTTTTAGAGTCCTCAGTCCAGAGAGCTGTCAACAGGGCTGTCAGAGACCGGCCGGTCCAAAGGCACATCAGGAGTTCTCTTTACAGGTGGGAATCAGTGTCTACCTTCTAGCGCTGGGTGTTGTAGTTCTTCCCTGCTGAGCTCCCGGGATAGTCCTCACAACTGTTTCTGTCTGTCTCTGATGTTCGTTCTCTCCGTCCCCCTGATGATATGGTAGGACGCACCCGTATGACGGGGTAGGCCTGGAGTTCTTCCGGGACCCTAGAGTCGCCCCTCTCCCACAGCTGCCTCCGTTGTCTGCTTAGGTGTTAAGTGAGACAGCCAACCTATAATTAGCTGTCCGGCCGTGGTTTGCAGTAGTACTTAAAGTCTCTTACTTGCTCGGCGTTCCGGCCACCGACTGTTTGCGCCTCAGAAGGATGTTGCCTCGGTCTAACAGCACGACTCCTTCTGGTCCTAATTCCTCTTTACTGTATTCCCGTTGTGCACTGGTTAGTTCTGTTCCTAGGAGTCTGCCAGGATCCCATCCCTGACAGGTCCTCTCACTAGCTCTTCCCAGCTACTTCTCCCTGTCTTCCTGTCCAACCCCCAGTTTTACCAGAGTGTGAGGAGTGGCCTACTAGATAGGACCACCCCCCCTGGTGGCCGGAGTGTGAAGTGTAGTGAGGTGTTACCTGGTCAGAGAAACTCCTTTAGTGCAATCAGACGTACAATAGCTCCCCATAGTGGTGGAGCCACAGTACTGCAACGACCAGGACTCTGGGGCGCTGCACTCCCCCCCGGTTAAATCCAGTACTCCCGGACTGGGAAAACAAGAACAACAATACATGTTAACAGGAAACACACAAAATTTTGAAATAGCATAAACAATTAAACATAACAGTGCTTCCCTTTACGGGAGGTGAGGATTCTTGAACGTTGCGAAAGTTAGGTCATGCACAGTTTATGACTCTCAGTTCAGTGGTTGAAACAGCGGGGACCCCGGGTAAACAAAGGGGCCCCCCTTTTGAAAGTTTTTGAGCAATTCACCGTCCATTACTCTATTGTCCATTTTAAAACCTGTAACAAAAGATATGCACACAAACATTTTTAATTACATAGCAGCCCTTATTAATACCTCCAAGTTTTGTAGCGGAGGGGAGTTTGGTTCTGAGTGCTGCGTGTGGACCTTCGCAGCGCAGGGGTTGCTATTGGCCTAACAGGGCCCGCTATGCTTGCTACCGCTGGTGTAGTGCACTGTCTTCTAGCTACACTTCTAGTGAGTCTGGGTAGCACTGGCAGGTTGGGGCTCTCAGAGCTGCTGCTATCAACAGTGGGTACAGCAGATTCACCGATAGCAGAGGGAGGATTTGCCAGTTCAACGGTTGGCATGGCAGCTTCAGGTAGGGCTTGTTGAGGTTGCGGGGTCGGATGATCTGGTACCCCCATTGTTTCTGGTGGGTCCGGCTGTTGAAACATTAGAACAGGTACCACGATGGCCTGATTTATCTGAGTCCAGGACTGGGGAAAGTCACCAAGGACGGTATGGATCATCTTCTCCTTTTCCACCGGCGGGGAGATTCCTGGGGCCGTGTCCCTCTCCCTCAACTTATCGGGGCAGACCTTAAGGTGATCCCTGGATACCGCTGTCGAGGTCTCCCCTCTGTCCTTGCTGATGAGACAGACCTTCGTGTTGTCGAAATCGGATGGCAGGATGGTATACGGTTCCGCTTCCCATTGGTCATCGAGCTTGTGTAGTCTCCTCTTTCGTTTAAGTACTTGCTCACCAGGTGACAGGGGAATCGCAGGAGCGTGCTGGTTGTAGTCCCTTTCTTGTTTTTGCCTAGCCTGGGCGAGACTTCTTTCCACGCACTCCTGTACTTTGCGGTACCTTCGCTGCCTTTCTGCATCCCAATCTGCATCCGGTGAGGTATCTTCGGGGACTAGGACCCCCATGTCCAGATCAACGGGTAACTGGCTAGGCCTTCCCCTCATTAGGTATGCTGGAGTACAGTTGGTAGAATTTACTGGGATGTGATTGTAGATATCCACCAAGTCAGGCAACTTTGTCGGCCACAGGTTCCGTTCCCGTAGAGGCAAGGTCTTCAATAAGTCGATCACCACCTGGTTCATCTTTTCGCACATCCCATTGGTTTGAGGATGGTACGGCGTGGTTCGGATCTTCTTACACCCGTACAGTTGGCAGAACTCTTGGAACACTTCTGCTTCGAATGCTGGTCCCTGATCGGTCAGCACCTTCTCCGGGTAGCCATGGGGCCTACAAAAGTACTGCTGGAAGGCCTTGGCGGCAGTCCTGGCCGTTAGATCCTTGACAGGTACAACCACCAAAAATCTGGAGTAGTGATCTACGATGGTAAGAGCGTAGATATAGCCTGACCGGCTAGATGTCAACTTCACATGATCCAGCGCGACCAGTTCGAGTGGCCGTTTGGTGATGATAGGCTGCAGGGGAGCCCGTTGGCTGCCACGGTCCTTCTTGCGTAGGCTACATGGACCGCACTCCCGACACCACTTCTCAATGGCTCTCTTCATGCCAATCCAATAGAACCTCCCTCGGAGTAGCCTCTCTAGCTTCCTCCATCCGAAGTGTCCGGCTCCATCGTGGTAGGCTCCCAGAACCATGGGCGCATCTCGCCTTGGCACCACTATCTGCCACACCAATTCATGAGTACGTGGGTCGATGCTCCTCCTGCACAGCTTGCCATCATGGATAAACAGTTTGCTTCTCCCCTTCCACAGCTGTTGGGTTTCCTGTGGATCATCTGGGCCGGGATGCAACCCTGCCTGCGTCAAGAGCTCTTTCACCCGACGGACCGCGGGGTCACAAGCCTGGGTCTCCGCCCACCCGTGATGGGGCAGGGGATTCAGCGTGGCATCCGGTTGGTTCCTGTGCCTGTTCTTCACATGATGAGAGTTCTGAGTGGCTTTGGGGTGATGGAATGCAGGCAGCTCCACCTCTTCAAGTGCCTCCGGGTCTTCTCCCGTTTCTGGCAAATTGGGCATTCGGGATAAGGCTTCGGGATCAGCATTGGCATTCTTGTGTCCTGCCCGGTACTTGATGGTGAAATCGTAGTTGGACAGCCGGGCCATCCACCGCTGTTCCAAGGCCCCGAGTTTGGCAGTATCCAGATGCGTTAGCGGATTGTTATCCGTGAAGACGGTGAATTTCGCGGAGGCCAGGTAGTGTTTAAACCTCTCTGTCACTGCCCAGACGATGGCAAGGAATTCCAGCTTAAAGGAACTGTAGTTGTCAGGGTTCCTTTCCGTGGGACGGAGTTTCCTGCTGGCGTAAGCGATCACCCTTTCTTTGCCTTTCTGGACCTGGGACAGCACGGCTCCTAATCCCATATTGCTGGCATCTGTGTACAGCACAAACGGTTGGTCGTATTCGGGGTAAGCCAGTACCTCTTCTCCCGTCAGTGCCGACTTCAAACAAGTGAAGGATCCCTCCAGCTCTTCGTTCCAATCAAAGGGGGTGTTCCTCCCCTTGGTCTTCTTTGGTTGGCCCACCAATAGGTTTTGCAAGGGCGCGGCCTTCTTGGTAAAGTCCTTAATGAACCTCCGGTAATAGCCTACCAGCCCGAGGAACTGCCGGACTTCATGAAGGTCACTGGGCTTTGGCCAGTCCCTGATCACCGTGACCTTATCGGGGTCTGGGGCCACTCCTTCAGCGCTCACCACATGGCCCAGGTACTGCACTTTAGGTTTCAGCAGATGACACTTGGACAGTTTCACCTTTAAGCCAAAGTTGGACAGGGCTTCAAACACCTCGGCCAGGTGCTTCAGATGGTCTTCGTAGGTCTTAGAGAAGACAATGACATCATCCAAATACAGCAGCACGGTTTCGAAGTTCATGTGTCCCAGGCAGCACTCCATCATCCTCTGGAACGTCCCGGGAGCATTGCACAATCCGAAGGGCATGTAATTGAACTCGCAGAGACCCATTGGTGTCGTGAAGGCCGTCTTCTCTTTGTCCGCCTCCGCTACAGGAACCTGCCAGTACCCACTGGTGAGATCTAAGGTAGAGAAGTAGTTAGCAGATTTTAAGGCAGCCAGAGACTCCTCTATCCTGGGCAGTGGGTATGCGTCCTTATGTGTAATGCGATTCAACTGCCTGTAATCAACACACATCCTCATTGTACCATCTTTCTTTTTAACAAGGACTAACGGAGCTGCCCAGGGGCTACAGCTGTCTCTCACCACCCCAGCCTCCTTCATTTCCCGCAACATGTCCTTGGCACACTGGTAATGAGCTGGGGGTACAGGGTGATATCTCTCTTTTATGGGTCGGTGGTCTCCCGTGGGGATATGATGTTGGATCCCTTTCACCTGCCCAAAATCTAAGGGGTGTTTGCTGAATACCTGCTCGTACTCGTGTACCACCCTGTAGGCCCCCTGTTTTTGATGGGATGGGGTAGAGTCTGTGCCCACATGCAATTCCCGACACCAGTCTTTCGAGTGCTCTGCAGAACCTTTGTTCTCCACCACGTTTGACGGGACCAAGGGCTCAGGTGTCTGTATCACGCTATTATTGACAGTGAACAGTTTGGCGAGCGTGGTATACTTGGTGAGGTGAATCTCTTCCTCCCCACAATTGAGGACACGTACGGGCACTCTCCCCTGGCGGATGTCGACCACCCCCTGGGCTGTCAGAACAGTAGGCCTATTGTCTGAATATACGGGTTCTACCAAGGCCTGGTAGTCCTTACCCCTGAGGCCTATGGCTGCCCGACACCATATTAACATCTCACTCCTGGGGGGTATCGCGATGGGGTTTGAATCACTCACAGTGACACGACCAATCTCACCACCAGTCAGCTCTACCTGCTGTCTCTGCATCAGAGCTCTGATTTCCTTCTGCAGGGCACGTTGCTCACTGTGGCCAGCGGTTTCTGCCACCTGTTGCAACAAAACAATAACTTCTGCAAGACAATTTTCTATAACATTAGTACCAAGAGTCATCATGGGATTACATTCTCGACGATCAATATCAACAATCACAATCCCTTGGGCTTTCAATTCCACCTGCCCCACCTTGATGGTGACCTCCTTATACCCCACTTGTGGCAACGGCTGACCATTACTGGCTATTATGGTGAAATCATCGTCAGGGCCACGAGTAATATCAGTGTCCTCCCAATACCGTTTATAAAGCACGTAAGGTATAGTCGTCACCTGAGAACCGGTGTCCAGCAAAGCGTTCAAGGGGATTCCATCAACCACTACAGGGAGAACTGGTCGTTCTCCAATATACTTGGTTCTCCAATGCTGCGGGCCTGACCGTCCTACTCCTGGGGGTTGGCCCTTTGCCCCAGGGGTTGCTCGTTTAAAGGACAGTACCTTGCAATGTGGCCCACTTGGTGACAGCGGCGGCAGATGGGTCGTCCGTCCTGATGGAAGCGATCGCTGTCCCGGCCTCTGGTCGGTGGGGTCCTCTTCTGTCGCGTCCAGGGGACATCTTCTGGTCTGGAGGCTAGCTGGATCTTTTCTTTGGGGGCCTCCTGTAGGGACTGCACCGTCCGGGCTAGGGCAGCAACGCTCTTGGTCAGCTCCTGCATCTGAATACGGAGTCCTGCAGGGGAGTCGTCCTCGAAGCTCTGGGCGTCGGCCTCCGCGGCAACTGGGGTATCCGATGCCACCTCCTGGTGGTATGTGAGAGCGGGGCGCCTGGGTGGTATTGCATGGCTGGGCTGTCGCTCCTGCAATGCCTGGATAGCTTTATCTTTGAATTGCGCAAAAGTCAAGTCTGGATTTTGCATGGCCAGGAAGTGCAATTGGCCCCGCTGGTGACTGCACAGGAGCCCCTCAATGAACCGCTCCTTCACAAGTTTATCCTCATCCTGCATGCTGCCGGGGTCACTCTGCTTAATGGCCCGCATCGCCTCCTGGAGATTAAGGGCATAGTCCCGTAAGCTATCCTGCGGTCTCTGTTTGCATCCATAGAAAGTCAGTTTAATTTCTGTAGCAGTGCGAGTATCGAAGGTGGCTTTAAGCTTTGCAAAAATCTGTTGTGCAGTTCCCTTATCCTCGGCGGGCCAGGACTTCAATTCTCTCAGAGCCGCCCCAAAGAGTTGGCCGGTTATCATATGAACCTTCTGAGGCTCTGTCAGGGGATAGAACACGAGCAGGCTGCAGAGCCCTTCCTTAAAGTCAGTGAATGTATGCGACTCCCCAGAGTATCGTGGGAGCCAGGCCGCTCCGGGCAGGTACGGCATAGAGAAGGGCATTATGGCTTTTGTGTTAGCGGCAGTGTCCGACTGGCTGAGGGGAACAGCGGGTTCTGCGGCAACCGGTGGTGGTATTAGGGCCGCGGCGTCGCCCGCTGCGGGGACCGGAGCTGCCCCTGCGTCCGTGGCTGCGGCCGCCACCTCCTCTCCTCCCGACTCGGACATGGCTGTCCCTTCCTCCCACTAACCTGCTGGAGGTCGGAGTTCCTCTTCCGGGATTGGCGCCTTACCGCGCTTTCCGTTCCGCGCTTCTTTTGGCTGGTTCCGCCCACGAAGCTAAGGCTCCTCCCTCCGTGCGCGGCAATGGCAAATTTTGGCGGTAAATGGCAATACACAGTCCAAGCACAATAAATCACAGTTCCAAGGCACACATGACCTGATTCTTCAGGCTTAAGTAGATCCTGTTCTTGACGCCAAATTGGAGCGCCCCCACTGCCGCGGGGCCGAGGGGTACCCGGCACCGGGCCTCTGAGTCTCTGTTCGGGGGTTATCACGGTGGCTAGACCCGGTCCGTGACCCTGCTGGTCAGTGGGGGACGTCCGGTGATAGTAAAGTGAGTGATGGTGTAGTTGTGATGAGCTGGTCGCAGTAAATAATGAGGACACCAGGTTGCAGTCTCTTTACCTCTTTACTGAAGGTTTTAGAGTCCTCAGTCCAGAGAGCTGTCAACAGGGCTGTCAGAGACCGGCCGGTCCAAAGGCACATCAGGAGTTCTCTTTACAGGTGGGAATCAGTCTACCTTCTAGCGCTGGGTGTTGTAGTTCTTCCCTGCTGAGCTCCCGGGATAGTCCTCACAACTGTTTCTGTCTGTCTCTGATGTTCGTTCTCTCCGTCCCCCTGATGATATGGTAGGACGCACCCGTATGACGGGGTAGGCCTGGAGTTCTTCCGGGACCCTAGAGTCGCCCCTCTCCCACAGCTGCCTCCGTTGTCTGCTTAGATGTTAAGTGAGACAGCCAACCTATAATTAGCTGTCCGGCCATGGTTTGCAGTAGTACTTAAAGTCTCTTACTTGCTCGGCGTTCCGGCCACCGACTGTTTGCGCCTCAGAAGGATGTTGCCTCGGTCTAACAGCACGACTCCTTCTGGTCCTAATTCCTCTTTACTGTATTCCCGTTGTGCACTGGTTAGTTCTGTTCCTAGGAGTCTGCCAGGATCCCATCCCTGACAGGTCCTCTCACTAGCTCTTCCCAGCCACTTCTCCCTGTCTTCCTGTCCAACCCCCAGTTTTACCAGAGTGTGAGGAGTGGCCTACTAGATAGGACCACCCCCCTGGTGGCCGGAGTGTGAAGTGTAGTGAGGTGTTACCTGGTCAGAGAAACTCCTTTAGTGCAATCAGACGTACCATAGCTCCCCATAGTGGCGGAGCCACAGTACTGCAACGACCAGGACTCTGGGGCGCTGCACTTCCATGGTGCTTTTCCGATAGCTACTGCATTTGAAGCCGTGAGCGCAGCGCAATTAGCCGTGTCTATGGATGCGTTTATCACATAGTCGCCGGCCAAGTAAATCTGATTTGCCAGCTCCATTACCTTCGGGGGAAGACTGCTCTTCTGTATAGTCTTAGACAGAGAATCTGTACAGGATACTGTGACTTTGGCTACCCATGTTGCTGGAAAGGAGGGAGCGAGTGCTGAGCCTGATGCCTCGAAAAACCAAACGGGGATTCTGTCCATTGTTTGCGGAGGTCAGATGAAAAGAGATATCTGGCCTCCAAAGCTTTTGTCCGGCCGCTCTCTTTGTCACCAAACTATGTCCTGTCCTGGAACGAACTCAGCGTGATTGCCAAACACCGTATGAGGACGTTTGGTCCTTTGAAGTTCCCCGTAAACTGCGTGGGTAGAAGTAGGTTCTTCGTCAACCCGCAACATCTGGTTGACCGCCTCGATGAGAGTATCTACTGTTATGTGGGAACCCGGAGATGCCTGAAGACTTGGAGCTTGACTTCCCTGGAGGGGGAGCACAGTTACTCATATACCCTTGACTGAAGATCGGTGCTTCATGTACCGGGGACAGCCATTCTCTTCGACCAAGTGCGCAGCTTCGGTAGGGACGCACATGGAGCGGTGAGAGAGGAAGGGGACACCTGCCTAGCCAGCCAGATTAGCCAAATCAACCCTAGCGATCAATGGGGTGACAGATGTCGCAGCCAGATCACCCTCACATCCTTCTAGTTCAAGGGGCCCATCAGACTCGTAGTCAGAGACTTGTTCACTATCAATCCCTGGAGAGGGAGAGCGAGGAACAGAGCTTATGGATGCAGAGACATCAGAGGGCCTGGGAGATGTGCTATGTATCAGTTTCCTAGATGCCCGTGTCTGCTTTAGGTGAGAACGGCCCCTGGAGGTCGACTGGTCCCGAAACGTAGGGGAATTCTCTAGACAGGCAGATTAGTGCTCCTGGGGGGATCCTGAAGGGATTCATTGCCTTAGTTAAGGAAGCCCTGGACTGTAATAAGGAAGAAAGCCACTCAGGGGAACTAGCCCCAGTGGGATTGGTAATGGGAAATCAGACAGCTTTCACATTGGTGATGATCTCGCTGTCAGAGAGCATCCTGCTATTGTTCGGCTGTGCGAACGTCTCGTCCTGCAGTGGGGCTTGAGCTCAAGTTTTCTATTCCATAAGCCAGAAGCTTGACTACTCAGCCATCTGCTCAACTGGCTGTCCTGCGGTGGGGGGCTCCTGAGCGCATTTGGGATCACAGGTTGCACCGACCGGGGTATTGTGTCCGCAGCCCAACCAGTAATGCAGCCTGACAGGAGGACCCTTGAGTAATTTCTAATATATATACTGCAGAGAAGGCTATGTGTATATATATGAGCGCAGCCCTAAGGGCGGCTCTGGAAAAAGGTGCAGCAGAGCAGTATGTGTAAAAAACAAGGGAGGCCTGAGGGAAGTGTCCGAGCACTTACCCAGGTCCTGTACCCCTGAGACAGCCTTGTCCCTTTGCAGGTGCGGTATTCTGTTTAGGAACCGCTGCGGAGGATTGCAGTCCTGTCATCCTGGAGCAGTAAGATGGCCGCCGAGATTAGGAAGGCGCTTTTCACACTAAGCGAGAAGAGTCAGGCAGGTGGGCATGACCTCCGGCGCAACGCACGTTAATGGGCGAAGCTACCAGCTTGCAGCTTAGGAGAGGCTGAAGCCGGGGAGTAAGTTAGCGGTGCCCAGCTGAAAAAAGCGACCGTGCCCACGACGCGCTATAGGAGACCCCCGGATCACCAACTTACCTCGGAGCCAGGAGGAGGAAGGTAGAGCTTTCTTGCAGGTACGATATGGATGGTGCAGGAACTGTCCATCCACCGTCCCCTTTTATAGGGGCGGTGGAGAGGGACCGTCCAGCTCCTTGCAGCACCGCTGTTCATTCAGTGGTGGCGCAGTGGGAGCAGCACGGACACCATAGGGGCCTTTGTGCTTCCTAAGGGTTTACTCCGCTAGGATGAAACAGGGCTGTGTCCGGCTGTAGCCTGGCTTAGAAGGGAGCACATGGAGGCGACACTCCATGTTCCCATCTGTTGCTGGTGCGGGGAGATAGGCGCCCTGAAGGGAACCGTCGCCCCTAGTATAGCTCAGGCATTGCATCCCCCATCACAGGAGAGGATACGGGGGGCAACACTCACCGTGCTCTCCTGTTGTTGGTTGGGGGAGATCGGCCCCTTGAAAGGGTCCGTCGCCCCAGTCTTCCTCGTGGAAAAAGGTTTAAAAGGTAAAAAGTTGAAAAATAAAAATAAAGGTATGGTCTGAATAGCAGACCCCAGTGTGCCTCCTACGGACACTAAGCATGAACTGGTTTTGTCCGGAGCCAGTGGGTGGTGTACACTGCAGAGGAGGAGCTGACTCTTTTTTTGTATTCACTTACTGTCAGCCTCCTTGTAGCAGCAGCATACACCCACGGTCCTGTGTCCCCCAATGTGGTAAAGGAGAAATGACGGTTTGAGGAATGAGATTTAGTATTAGAAAGAAACAGAATGAAATCCCCTTATAGAATACACTCACTCAGCCAGAGCTTAATTCAATATGCCAACCCCAAGGTTCCCTTTTTGAGTGTGTTACACTGGGATAGAGGATAAATTTACCTGTCCAAAAGCAACAAATCAGGTCCTAAGAAAACAGGTGTAAATAAACTGAGGTGGTATTAGGCCACACTCCACAGTCAGTCACCTCTCAAAAACGCTCTGTCCTTGTTCTCAGTAGAACCATAGGTTCCCAAGATGAAGGGGTTAACACCTTCACACACACAGGCTGGCAACAAACAGTCTTTACAGAGTCCAGTCTCCTTGCTCTTTTTCAGCTGCCTCACACACAGTGTCTCTCATAGCAGTCTCTCCTTCAGGAAGCTTCACTTTACAGAGTCACTAAATGGTAGACACCAGACCCTAACCCCCCTGCACACACACTTTCCTGGGCATTTTATCTCAGCTCAGAGGTGCAGCAGCAGCAGGGTCCTAATGCTCTCCTGATGTTATCACAGTTCATCTTAGGGTGCTTTCACACTAGCGTCGTACGACACACGTCACCAGGGCCGTTTCTTCAACAGGGCGGGCAGGGCGGCCACACGGGGCGCCGTGGGGCCGGGGGGCGCAGGAGAGGCCTCGGGCCCCGGTGGTCCCCTGCCCGCTGCTGCTGCTGTTTAAGGGCTGTCAGGGGCGCGGATGCCGCGCTCAGTGCTGAGCGCGGGCGCGCCCTGCCCGAACTCAGCTGCAAATCTGACAGCTGAGCGGTCAGATCATCGCCTCGCGTCGCCGCGCCCCCCCCCCCGCACCGCACATAATGGTTGCGGCCACCTCGGCGCCGCCACTCACCCATACCTCCCAACCGTCCCGATTTCAGCGGGACAGTCCCGCTTTGGCACCGGGGTCCCGCTGTCCCGCTTCGGGCATTTAAAATCCCGAATTTGCGGCCGCCGGTGAAGCCCCGCCCACTTCCGGGACGTAGAGAGAGCCTGTTTTTTTTTTTTTTTATATAAAAGCTGCCTCCTGACCGCCCGCGCAACACCCCCCCCCCCCTCCCGCCCCCTGTGCGGCGCTGCCACGCTGAAGGAGAGAGCCTGCAGCAATCAAGAAGAAAGGTCAGCGATTCACTACCTCTGGCTGTGTGTGCACGGAGCTCCGGCTTCTGCTCTTAGCTGCTATCCCGGCAGAGAAGGAGAGACGGGGGAGGTGCCGGGATAGTGCAGAGCTGTGAGCAGGAGACTGAAGACTTCAGCAGAGAGCTGCACATGGACATCAGCCGCCCCTGCATCACAGAGGAGATTGTGTGTGTGTGATGTGTGTGATGGCTGCGTGTGTGTGTGTGTGATGGCTGCGTGTGTGTGTGATGGCTGGGTGTGTGTGTGTGATGGCTGTGTGTGTGTGATGGCTGCGTGTGTGTGTGTGTGATGGCTGCGTGTGTGTGATGGCTGCGTGTGTGTGTGTGATGGCTGTGTGTGTGTGATGGCTGCGTGTGTGTGTGTGTGATGGCTGCGTGTGTGTGTGTGTGATGGCTGCGTGTGTGTGTGTGATGGCTGCGTGTGTGTGTGATGGCTGCGTGTGTGTGTGTGATGGCTGCGTGTGTGTGTGTGATGGCTGCGTGTGTGTGTGATGGCTGCATGTGTGATGGCTGCGCGTGTGTGTGTGTGTGTGATGGCTGCGTGTGTGTGTGTGATGGCTGTGTGTGTGATGGCTGCGTGTGTGTGTGATGGCTGCGTGTGTGTGTGTGATGGCTGCGTGTGTGTGATGGCTGCGTGTGTGTGATGGCTGCGTGTGTGTGATGGCTGCGTGTGTGTGATGGCTGCGTGTGTGTGTGATGGCTGTGTGTGTGTGATGGCTGTGTGTGTGTGATGGCTGTGTGTGTGTGATGGCTGTGTGTGTGTGATGGCTGTGTGTGTGTGATGGCTGTGTGTGTGTGATGGCTGTGTGTGTGTGATGGCTGCGTGTGTGTGATGGCTGCGTGTGTGTGTGATGGCTGCGTGTGTGTGTGTGTGTGATGGCTGCGTGTGTGATGTCTGCGTGTGTGTGTGATGGCTGCATGTGTGTGTGATGGCTGCGTGTGTGTGTGTGTGTGATGGCTGCGTGTGTGTGTGTGATGGCTGCGTGTGTGTGTGTGTGATGGCTGCGTGTGTGTGTGTGTGATGGCTGCGTGTGTGTGTGATGGCTGCGTGTGTGATGCATTTGTGTCAAAGCTGCATGTGTTTGTGAGCTGCGTGCGTGTGAGCTGCGTGCCTGTGTGTGAGCTGCGTGCCTGTATGTCATTATACAGTATGGAGCATCATGTGTGGTCATTATACAATATGGAGCATCATGTGCGGTCATTATACAGTATGGAGCATCATGTGCGGTCATTATACAGTATGGAGCATTATGTGTGGCCATTATACAGTATGGAGCATCATGTGCGGTCATTATACAGTATGGAGCATCATGTGCGGTCATTATACAATATGGAGCATCATGTGCGGTCATTGTACAGTATGGAGCATCATGTGCGGTCATTATACAGTATGGAGCATCATGTGCGGTCATTATACAGTATGGAGCATCATGTGTGGCCATTATACAGTATGGAGCATCATGTGCGGCCATTATACAGTATGGAGCATCATGTGTGGCCATTATACAGTATGGAGCATCATGTGCGGCCATTATACAGTATGGAGCATCATGTGCGGTCATTATACAGTCTGGAGCATCATGTGCGGTCATTATACAGTCTGGAGCATCATGTGCGGTCATTATACAGTCTGGAGCATCATGTGCGGTCATTATACAGTCTGGAGCATCATGTGCGGTCATTATACAGTCTGGAGCATCATGTGCGGTCATTATACAGTCTGGAGCATCATGTGCGGTCATTATACAGTATGGAGCATCATTTGCGGTCATACAGTATGGAGCATCATGTGCGGTCATTATACAGTATGGAGCATCATGTGCGGTCATTATACAGTATGGAGCATCATGTGGGGTCATTATACAGTATGGAGCATCATGTGCGGTCATTATACAGTCTGGAGCATCATGTGCGGTCATTATACAGTATGGAGCATCATTTGCGGTCATACAGTATGGAGCATCATGTGTGTTCATTATACAGTATGGAGCATCATGTGCGGCCATTATACAGTATGGAGCATCATGTGGGGTCATTATACAGTATGGAGCATCATGTGCGGTCATTATACAGTATGGAGCATCATGTGCGGTCATACAGTATGGAGCATCATGTGTGTTCATTATACAGTATGGAGCATCATGTGTGGCCATTATACAGTATGGAGCGTCATGTGTGTTCATTATACAGTATGGAGCATCATGTGTGGCCATTATACAGTATGGGGCACTGTGTGGCCATATTTTTTTGTTTATAATTATTGTATATGAAACAGTGTGATCGGCAGTGCTAAATGGGTGTGGTTGGGATGTGGATATGGGTGTGACTAATTATGAATGGGTGTGGTCAGAGGCGTGGCCTAAAATTTGCCGCGGCGCGCAAAGCGCGCCGCAAACTTTGTCCCTCTTTCCCATCTTCAAAAGTTGGGAGGTATGACTCACCTCCGCTCCGCGCTGGATGAACAGCGAGAATGAACAGCCAGGATGAGGCAGCTCGGCCACTCCCACACTGATAGCAGGGGCGCCGCGCTCTCGGCTGAGCACGGGCGCTCCCTGAGACAGTGATCAAAGAGCTAAGCACACACACTATCACTGTCAGACTAGGCTGCCTGGCTGTTGCCAATTTCAATGCTGGACAGGACAGGCTGCAGTCTAGTCTGACAGTGGTAGCAGTATAGCAAAAATGCCCACCCCCTGCCTATGGATTAGTCCTTCCCTTCCCAGCAGCCCCATTTAGCAGTCTGAGCGCGCTCAGACTCAGAGGGCAGAGGGCACTGACACACTGAACAGGTGAGGGGGTCTGAGGGATGGGATGGGTTGGGCTAGCCTTTTTTTTTGGATGGGGACCCCCACACCTGCCCCCCCCCCAACCACCCTTGGGGCATGCTGATTTGGCATGCCCCACAGCATGAAACCCGGGAGGGGGCCCAGCTGACTTACCTCATCTTTGGCAGTCTGGTGGCATCCTCACCCAGGCGAGAAGTGTTGGAAAGAGTTATGGCAGTAACTGTATACCTGGCAACCAATAATTTAGCTTTTCGAGGATCGTCAAATACATTGTTTACACCAAATAATGGACATTTCCTTGGGCTTATAGAGCTTCTTGGAAAATTTGAACCAGTAATGAGAGATCATTTAAAACGAATTACTTCCCAGGAAATCCATACACATTACTGTGGAAATTTAATTCAAAATGAAATTATCTGCTTGATGGCCTCTCAGGTGAAGAAATGTATTCTAGAAAAAGCCAAAAGATCTAAGTATTTTTCAATAATGTTGGACTGCACACAAGATGCAGGTCACACTGAACAGTTGTCATACACCTTAAGATTTGTTGATATAGATGATGATCACGTAGCAATAAAGGAACATTTTATTGGCTATCGTCCTGCTACTGATACATCTGGGGAAAGTCTCGCCAATCTCCTTTTAGAAGAGATTAGTAAATGTGACCTGGAATTAGAAAATGAACTGGCAGAAAAGCTGAATTATTCGGAAGCTATTAATGCTTTTGCAGCGGCTAAATCTAGAAGAGTCAGTTTCTCATAAATCTGCAACCTACAATTTTTAGGATCTGTTTCCAAAATAATTAATAGATATTATTTACCTACAACTTTGTTCTCACCGTTAATAATTAGCATACTTGTCCCTTTTCCCCAAGTTCTATATAAGTTAAAGGCAAATTATAATTTATTAAAAAAAGGGAAGATACAAGCCTGCTCTCTATTTATTACTCAAGCCCACAAAAATAATGTTTATTATTTTCGGTGCCGGGGGGGGGGGGGGGGGGAGAAATTTCCTACTCTCGCCCTGTGTCATTTTTGGGCTAGAAACTGCCCTGCACGTCACAATGCGTCGTTTTGGAGAAAAAACGCATCCTGCAAAATTGCCTGCAGGATGCGTTTTTTCTCCATACACTTGCATTAGCGACGCATTGCGACGGATTGCCACACGTTGCATACGTCGTGAGATGGATGCGTCGTGTTGTGGCGGACCGTCGGCACAAAAAACGTTACATGTAACTTTTTTTGTGCGTCGTGTCCGCCATTTCCGACCGCGCATGCGCAGCCGGAACTCCGCCCCCTCCTGCCAGGACATCACAATGGGGCAGCAGATGCATTGTAAAACTGCATCCGCTGCCCCCATTGTGTTTTTTTTTTCACAGTATGCGTCGGTACGTCGGCACGTCGCATTGCGACGAGCGTTGTACGACGCTAGTGTGAAAGTAGCCTTACATCTACTCTCCTGCAAAGTCTTTGTCCTGAGTCCACGACTTTCCTTAAGTGGGTGAGGTCTTTTGTGGATGTGGCACATACGGTTACTGTCCATAACCTTAGGAGCAACAGCATTTGTTTTAGTGAAGGCTAGTGCAGTAAGTGGAACATCAGTCTTTCTCATGGATACTGTGCCCCTTAAGGTTATGTGCACACGTATTCTTGGCCACTGCGGATTTTTCTGCAGCAGATTTGATAAATCTGCAGGGCAAAAATGCTGCGTTTTTGCTGCAGATTTATTGCAGATTTACCATGGTTTTACTGCGGTTTTACAACTGCGGTTTTCCATAGGGGCAGCTGTAAAACCGCTGTGGAATCCGCAGAAAGAAGTGACATGCTGCGGAATGTAAACTGCTGCGTTTCCGACTTTTTTTTTTCCGCAGCATGTGCACAGCATTTTCGTTTCCCATAGGTTTACATTGAACTGTAAACTCGTGGGAAACTGCTGCGGACCCGCAGCTGCAGAAATGCTGCAGATCCGCAGCAAAATCCGCATTGTGTGCACATAGCCTAACTCTCTGGTAATAATGTTATCATACCTTGTAGATGATGACGATGAAACTGGTGGAGTAGATTCAGTGAAATCGAAGCTGGGATCATTCTTTTTCAGAGCTTGATCACTGACAAATCTGGAAAAATGTGAAAAGGGAGGAAAAGACACATTATACTGTCTTTTATACAATGAGCCGTAGTCTGCCCATTTATCCTGCATGCCATATGGCAACTTGGACACTACTGGATTCACGCCATGAGCAGTATCAAGGTACCTCAGTCCTGAAAGACATGGGTGCAATTTTGCCAATTCTAATTCCTTTAGCAGGTCGCTCAGGTGTTGAAGTTTTCTATTGTCCTTGTTAGTTATATTTGGGAAGGTTTGCAGTCTCTTAAATGAAGCACACTCTATGGCTTCTGAGGTGCCGTAGGTTTGCTCCAGTCTCTCCCAGGCTGCAATAAGACCTTCATCTGAATGGTCCACATGAACTGCCCTTATTGTCTTGATGCGCTCCGCTGATTCAGAGCCTAACCAGTCAACAAGCAAATTCAGTTGTTCCTTGCTGGTGAGGTTAAGGTCTTGAATTACCGGTACTGCTTGAAAGGTTGAATTCCAGGCTTTATAATTTTCTTCACGATCATCAAACTTTGATAAACTGATGTTCATTTACTTCCTGCGAATCATTTATCTGGCAAAGTCAGACATGTCCAATCTCCCAGTCATAGTTGCAGGATTAACTTGTGGTATCCCTGGGGAATGTAAGCTCTCTGGCTTATATGACTGCGACAAATCAGGACGAAATGATGCGGCATGAGGGTTAAGCTGTGATTTAGCCACTATAGGGTCTGCTGGCTGTGGCCTAAATTGTGGGTTAGTTCTGGAAGTTACCTTGTCAACAGTAGGTAGCGACATCTTTTGGCTTGCGGGCCGCATCCATGTGGGAGAACGGAGGTGTCACTGGTATGGGTGTTAAATGTCTTAGCACATAGTCAGTAGTGAAATCAGCTGGTTCCTCCATCTCTCTTGGAATAAGGCAGTTCATATCAGCATCTTGACCCTTCAGTTTAGCAAGGGCTGTTGCTTCTTCCCTTTCTGCTTGGAGTATTTTCAATTAGAACCCCATCTCGGCTTCATTCCTTTTTAATTGTGCCTCCATCTCGTTTCTTTGGGTTTCTATCTCAGCCTCTTTCCTAGCAAAGGAACTTCTTACTCTAAAGGTACCTTCACACTAAGCGATGCTGCAGCGATACAGACAACGATGCCGATCGCTGCAGCGTCGCTGTTTGGTCGCTGGAGAGCTGTCACACAGACCGCTCTCCAGCGACCAACGATGCCGAGGTCCCCGGGTAACCAGGGTAAACATCGGGTTACTAAGCGCAGGGCCGCGCTTAGTAACCCGATGTTTACCCTGGTTACCAGTGTAAAATGTAAAAAAACAAACAGTACATACTCACCTACGCGTCCCCCGCCGTCCGCTTCCTGCACTGACTGAGCGCCGGCCCTAACAGCAGAGCGGTGACGTCACCGCTGTGCTGTGCTTTCACTTTACGGCCGGCGCTCAGTCAGTGCAGGAAGAGGACGGCGGGGGACGCGCAGGTGAGTATGTACTGTTTGTTTTTTTACATTTTACACTGGTAACCCGGGTAAACATCGGGTTACTAAGTGCGGTCCTGCGCTTAGTAACCCGATGTTTACCCTGGTTACCATTGTAAAACATCGCTGACATCGTTGCTTTTGCTGTCAAACACAACGATACACGCCGGTCTGACGACCAAATAAAGTTCTTAACTTTAACCAACGACCAGCGATATCACAGCAGGATCCTGATCGCTGCTGCCTGTCAAACTAAACGATATCGCTAGCGAGGACGCTGCAACGTCACGGATCGCTAGCGATATCGTTTAGTGTGAAGGTACCTTAAGTTCCTCTGCAGATGCATGGATTTCCAGTAGCTAGTCAGACAATGTTGACTTCCTGGAGTGAGATGATCTGGAAGATCGAGATGTGATTTTGCTTGACGTTGTGCGATGTGACCTAACCTCTTGGAGGTGTGCGATGCAGAGTTATGCTTTATCCTGGCAATCTTTCACTAATGAGATCTTTTCTTGGAGAAGAGTATCCCTTTCAGCTAGCTTTGTTGGGGCATCTTCCATGTCACAGTAAGGGTACCGTCACACAGTGGCACTTTGATCGCTACGACGGTACGATCCGTGACGTTCCAGCGATATCCATACGATATCGCTGTGTCTGACACGCAGCGATCAGGGACCCCGCTGAGAATCGTACGTCGTAGCAGATCATTTGGAACTTTATTTCGTCGCTGGATCTCCCGCTGTCATCGCTGGATCGGTGTGTGTGACAGCGATCCAGCGATGCATTCGCTTGTAACCAGGGTAAACATCGGGTTACTAAGCGCAGGGCCGCGCTTAGTAACCCGATGTTTACCCTGGTTACCATCGTAAATGTAAAAAAAACCAAACCGTACATACTCACATTCTGGTGTCCTTCAGGTCCCTTGCCGTCTGCTTCCCGCACTGACTGACTGCCGGACGGAAAGTAAAAGCAGAGCACAGCGGTGACGTCACAGGGGTGACAGCTCCCCAGCGACCACACAACGACTTACCAACGATCACGGCCAGGTCGTATCGCTGGTCGTGATCGTTGGTAAATCGTTTTGTGTAACGGTACCCTTATGTAAGGAGGTGGCGGGGACCCTCGTCTGCCTCCTCTCTCCCGTGTGCTGGGCCCGTGCCCCTTATGTGGTACCTGGTGAACCTGTTTATTAATTCGTTAATGCTATATTCATGTGATGTACTGTGTTTGTGATGTCTTTATGCTGTATCATTGTATGTGCTGTGATGTTCCTTGTGTTTTGCATTGTTATTAGCATGTACTGTAGTGTGCTGTGTTTGCCATGCACATATTAGAGGCAGGGACAAAAGGGGTTAACCCAGGAGGCTGGGCTAGCAGCTTCCAAACAGACAGGAAGTCCCTGTCTGCAGCTCAGTGCCCAGGCAGGCTTGCCTGTGGCAGGGTGTGCTCCACTGCTGGGAGCTAGCCATACCCCTGGAGGGGAACAGAGCTGTCAGTGGACTGTCGGGCAGCGAGCACAGGGACTGCGTGTGTGCCCCACAAGAGACTTGTTCAGCTCCCCAGAGTCCTGGTTGTTGCAGTATTGTCGCTCTTCCACCAGGGGGAGTGATGGTACGTCTGATTGTACTAAAAGAGTTCACCTGACCAGGTATCACAGTCACACACTACACTTCACACTCCGGCCACCAGGGGGAGCAAAGGGTTCTATTTATTAGGCCACTCCTCACACTCTGGTAAAACTGGGGGTTGGATAGGAAGTGAGAAAAGAAGCTGACTGGGTTTTGCCCAGGTAACATCTAGAGAGGGAGAGTTGCTGGGAAGATTCAGGGAGGTCCCTGTCAGGGGTGGGATCCTGACAGTGGCCTAGCAAGAGACAGATCCTTACGGAGCCGCGCCTGCACTTCATTGCGGCGGCATCTTAAGAAAGGACAAGGAAATGTTAAGTCCTTCTCAGTCCCTGGCTTACTGGAGGTAAGCTTCCAGGTAAATGACACGCAAACAAAGTATTGTGTGATCATATACAGGGGAAGCTCAGGAGCGCGTCTGACTCTCTGGGCTTTACCCCTCCTTTATAAAGAAAAAGAGTTATGCATTTGCAGACATGCGCACAAGCGCTCATTATTTCACATTCTCTTACAAAGCTTATCTATACTGTGAAATTTACAACCTCTAGTATGTAGGTAAAAGGCTATAATAACAGAAGGAATGCGTGCATAAAAAGGAAATGTCAACTTGCTCAAGTTTCTTGATATGAGCCAGATGTTTCAGGAGAAAGATACAATGGATTCTTTCAGTCTAATCTCTACAATTCCCCCCTTTGACATATTCCTTTTATTTATTACCATAGGGCCAAAGACAAAGCCTTTATTTTTGGTATTACACATACACACACTTATATTATTAATAAGAGAATCAAATCTAGTATTAATTCTTCTATCGCAAATTATTTTCTTCTTTAGCAGTATACTAAAATATAAAAACAAAAATTAGTACAGTAATATTAATTAGAATCACTAGAGGATAACATAAGAAGGAAGAAAAAAAAAAAAAAAACTTTATACTCTTGCATCTATTACACAAAGTTTATCTGTGCATACTGAGATACCCTTGAGCACAATCTGGAATAGTACGTATATGACTACAATAATCATAACTATATGTATTATGCTCTGCATAATCCCAGCAACCCACCCACCGATTCCTCTGAACCAGTTGGCTGGGTTAAGAAAAGAAAAGGTATCTAACCACCAGTTATCCTTATTCTGGTCATTATCTTTGTCATACTGATCTCTGAGTCGTTGTACGTCCTTTAATTTAAATGTCATACTCATAGTACTATTCGGGTCTATATAATGACAGCAGGTGGGTCCGATGATTTGACACATACCTCCTTGTGAGGCAGTTAGGTAATCCAATACCAGAGTATGTTGGTTGATGACTATTATAAGCTGATTCTGTACAGCTATACTAGTGTTTAGTATATCCAATATATCCCAAATCTGATCATCTAAATAGTCTGTGGCCCTAACCAGTTTATCCCACATCTGTGTTAACATTATTAACATCAATATCATGAGTTTTGTACTGCTTTTTTGCAGTGGCTTGCATGTATCCATGATGCCTTTCCTTCAAGCTTGACTGATGTAGGTGTTGTCAACAGGACTTGGAAGGGTCCGTCAAACCTTGGTTCTAGAGCCTTTCTGGTGTGTCTTTTTACATAGACTTGATCACCTGGTTCCAACTTGTGACTTCCTTCAATGTTGTCAGGATCTGGAAGAGAAGCAAAAACTTGTGCATGCACCTTAGTTAATTGTTTCTGGAGGTTTTGCACATAAGAAGTCAATGACTCAATATTTAACACAAGTTGTTGTGGAAAATAACATCCTAAATTGGCAGTCCTGCCAAACAAAATTTCATATGGAGACAGTTTAGTCTTACCCCTTGGGGTATTGCGTATTGAGTAAAGGGCCAGTGGAAGGCATTCTGTCCAAGGCTTTCCTGTTTCAGCCATGGCTTTCTGTATTTTTAATTTTAAAGTTCCATTCATGCGTTCCACCTTACCAGAACTTTGAGGATGGTATGGAGTGTGTAACTGACTTTCAACACCCAACATTTTCAGTACATTTTGAAATATTTCTCCAGTAAAATGAGTACCCCTATCTGACTTGATCACTTCAGGGAGACCGTAACGGGGTATCAGTTCGGCAACTAGCTTTACAGCAGTGTTTTTAGCTGAAGCCTTCCGAACTGGATAGGCCTCTGGCCACCCTGAGAACATGTCCACACACACCAACACATACTCATACCCATTACTTTTTGGCAGCTGGATAAAGTCTATTTGTAATCGCTGAAACGGATAGAGAGGTCGGACGTGGTGCTTCATAGGGGTCTTTGTTGTCTGTCCGGGATTATGTGTTAGGCATATAGCGCATGCAGCACAATAGTCTCTTGCGTAGTTGCCAAAACCTGGAGCCAACCAGACTTGCTTTGCCAGTAGTGTCATTGCATTTGCAGACACATGAGTAGGGTGGTGCAGTCCACCAACTACAATCGGGTACCAGGCTCTAGGTAGACATATTAGTCCATCTTTCTTCCAAATTCCTGCTTGTTCTTCTGCCCCTTCCTTTTTCCACCTGTCCCTCTCCTCTTCTCCTGCATCTTCCTGTGCTTGTCTCAGTCTATCTTCAGTATTTTCTGTGGGGTTTACAGTATGAACCTGCTGTAAGGGTTTGACCGCTGCTGCCTTGGCTGCTTTATCAGCCCTATCATTTCCCCTAGATTCCCTAGTGTCGAGTCTCACATGTGCAGCTACCTTAATTACTGCTACTTCTTTTGTTTCTTGTGCAGCCTCTAAGATCTGTTTGATCAGAGAAGCATGTTTTACAGGTTGGCCTGACGCTGTCATGTAACCTCTAGCTCTCCAGATTACTCCAAAGTCAAACACAATACCATGTGCATACCTAGAATCAGTGTATATATTAGCTGTCTGATTCTCAGCTATTTTTAGCGCTTCAATCAATGCTGTTAGTTCTGCTTCTTGTGCAGACTGTTTCGGTGGAAGAGGTTCTGCTTTGAGAGTTTCAGATTCTGACACAACTGCATACCCTGTATGGAAGTTACCTGTGTCATCTGCAAACCTACTACCGTCTATAAACAGCTCTAAATCTGGATTTTGAAGTGGTGTTTCGGATACATTGGGTAAGCCTACCGTTTCTTGTAAAATGAGCTCTGTACAATCATGTGTGTCTGTAGGGAAAAAATTTGCGTGTGGATCAGTGTCCTTATTCCCCCCTTCAGACTCGAGAGGTAGCAGTGTAGCTAAATTGAGAGTCTGAAGCCTTGCAAATGTGATAGTAGAGGGGAGCAGCAAAGAACACTGTAGCCGCAAATGTCTGGCCATGGAAATGTGTTTTGGTTGGACCTGGTTTAATATCCCATAAACATCATGTGTGGTTTGAACTGTGAGTGGATGCTCTAGGACAATTTCTGATGCTTTGTCCAACAATAGCGAGACAGCAACAACCACACGTACACAGGTTGGCGCTGCCCTGGCTACTGGATCTAACCTTGCTGAAAGATATGCAATTGGTCTTTGTTTCCCTGCATGCTTCTGGGTAAGAACTCCTGTAGCATGGGAATCAACTTCTGCAGCCATAAGCTGAAATGGTTTGGTGTAGTCTGGTAGCCCTAACGCTGGAGCTGAAACAAGGGCATCTTTTAATTGTTGGAACGAAATCTGACCTTCTTTTGTCAACAAATAAGGTTCACTTTTTACACAGTCATACAGTGGTTGCATTAGTTGACTGGCATGTATAATCCATTGTCTACAATGAGACACTATTCCTAAAAATGCTCGTAGCTGTTTATGATTTCTAGGCTCATTCATCTGTCTTATTGCTTCAGTTCTTTGAGGTGTAAGATGCTTTTTACCTTGAGAAATGCAATGACCTAGAAAGACCACTTTGATCTGACAAACTTGTAGCTTTTGTCTATTCACTTTACACCCTTCTTTTTCTAGAAAACATAGTAAACTCACAGTGGACCTTTCTGCAGTTTCTAGATCTGGGCAGCAAAGTAGTAGGTCATCCACATACTGCAAAATTACTACCTGTGATTCAGGTTCAAACCTTTGAAGAACTGTTTGTAGGGCATTTGAATAAAGAGTAGGGGAGTGTATCATTCCCTGTGGAAGGCGTGTCCACGCCAACTGTTTGCCCTTAAATGTAAATGCAAACAAATGCCAACTATCTTGGTGTAAAGGAACCGAGAAAAATGCATTTGAAAGATCTATTACAGTAAACACTTGAGAACTGGCTGGTATCTGTGATAGTAACGTATGAGGATTGGGTACAACTGGGGTGATTGGATCTAGAACTTTGTTTATTTCTCTTAGATCATGTACCATACGGTATTTGGGCATGGAACCCTTATCAAGAGTTCTCTTCTTGACTGGATACAGAGGAGTGTTAGCAGGTGATTGTATCTCTACCAGAACTCCTTTCTCTCTATATCCCTCTATCTGTTTTGTAATTGCTAATTCCTGCTGGGCACTCACAGGGTATTGTCTGAGCTGTGGGAGAACAGTTCCTGGTTGCACAGATAATTTTACAGGAGAGATATGTAATAATCCCACATCAGTGTCACCCTGTGCCCACAGTGTTTCTGGGACCATTGAGAGGTCTAGATCTGTGGTGTACTCTTTTTCTTCAGTATAATCCTCAAAAGCCTGAATTCTGACATATTGTTCTAATGATTCTGCATCATCAGGGATAGTCAGCATAACTGTGCCATCTTCCCTAAAATTGATGTTAGCTTCTAATTTCTTTAGTACATCAGTTCCTAACAGACATGTTGGGGCACCTCTGGCATACAAAAATCTGGATGCAAAACATTTAGGTCCTAATGAGACCTCTAGGGGCACAGTATATGGCAGTGTTCGAATTACCCCATCATAACCCTCAGCAAAAGTTGTTTGTTCTGAAATATCTTCCGGATTCGGAAGAAAATCTTGATTCAAAATTGAGGAAGTTGCACCTGTATCTATCAAAAATGGAATCTCTCTCCCCCCCACATTCACCTGTATCATAGGTCTTCTAGCTGGTAGGGAAGTTTGTAACACATCGAGTCAATCTGAATCTGGTATGGGACCATCTATGATGGTAGATTTCTGCTGGTTGTCCGTTTGGGGAGGGTTATTTCTGGGAACAAATTTGCCTGACTTTATATCTGCCAACTTCTTCCTGCACTCTCTTTGAAAATGACCTGGCTTTTTACAGTAGTGGCAAAGAAAATTGTGTCTCACTCTTCCTCCTGTATTAGCTTGTGCTATTCTAACAGGCTTACGATTCTCTCTCATATCCATGGCTATTCCTAAACATCGTTGTTTCACAATATTTGGTTGTTCAATTGTTCTCCAATCTGGAGTAGAGGATTTAAATTTTTCTCTGATTTTTGGATCTAACCCCTCTATTAATTGTTTTGTAAAAAGTCTCCTTACTGAAGCATCAGTCAAATCCAATCCTTCATCCCTAAAGCTATTTTCTAGTTCTTGACTATATTCTTCAATACTTTGCCCAAATTTCTGCATAATCACACCTGTAGACCCCCTTTCCCTCTGTTTTCCTCTCATGAAAATTATTAATGCCTCTGTGAACTGGGTACCTGATGCTTCTGTCTGTAAGGCACCCCCTTCTACCACTGGTCTATTGGGCTGTAGGTGTGTCAATAATTCCTGAAAAAGTCCGGGGGACATTTTCATTCTACATAATTCTTCCCCGTCCGCCCAGACCCCAGCATGAGTCTGCATGATTTGTTGTATATACTGCGCAAACCTTATGGGGTATTGAGTGGGATCAGGCGCATTATGCAGGAGGGACATACCCTCAGCAGGGGACCAAGGAAAGTATTGTCTGGTCTGATGATATCTGGTGTTCATTACCCCGTCAGCACCAGCTTCTCTAAAAGGTCTTGGTACTACCCTAACAGGGGCAAGTACAGCGCCATATCTAGGTGTACCACAGGCTAGGCAATCATTTCTCCAATCTGGATTTTGTTGTCCACAGTGTGAACATTCCCATCCTCCTACCCCACCAAGATTGGGATACAAGGCTGGAAATTGTTTTCCTCCTTCTGCTCTTCCAGATGGTACAAATGATTGGGCTTTTGGATCTAGGTAAGGTGGCGGGATTATGTCACAACTTTTTCCCTTCCCCATGATCCATTTGGAAGTGTCTGGATCATACTTCCAATTCTCCTCTTTAGCTGTTTTTGAGACCTCTATCATACAATGTATGATTTCTTCCCACCCATTGTCTTTGATAATTCCACCTCGTTCTTTACTCAGTCTTTCCCATTCTGTACTAAACATAAGTGCTTCTGAAATTCCCAATTTTTCTCTTACCCTTCTAATCTGCCTTCTGACTGTCTTTCCACATCTTTCCTGTATGATATCTGCTGCTTCCACTTGTCCTAAGACAGTTTTGGTCTGTTTATTTCCCATTTTTCTTTTCAATATTAGCTATGACTACCCTAGGTGACGTTTGGACAATCACTTACTCTATGGTGATGTCTCGTTGCCTTCTCTCCTAGGGAGCTAAAATATTGAAGGGCTTGTCTGCTCCGTTTCTTCTAATATGCAGGACGTACTTAAGTGCTATTATGCACACAAACAGACCCATCAACACCATACAGATCACAAAACTTTCTGTGTCAGTTAGCATACTTGTCCCAGGCTCATGAAAACCGCGTCCTGGGCTCATTCTATCAAACCTTATCCAGAAATGAAGGAGGTTAAGCACTTAATGAATAGTCAAGCATGGGCGGAGGTCTCCCAGAAGGACGCAACAACATGACCCAGTTAGGCTGACTTTCGTGTATAAGGCTTATACCCCAACTATTTCGGCTTATTTTTCTACGCACTTTTGCTCTTCTTTCACAACATACCACAACCTTCACACTGTTCACACACTGCCAGGGACAGGACTCATAAGTCTATACAATATGGTAACCCGAGTTTTATAGGTATCTACTCACTACTAGACTAACCCAGCGTGACACGGCTCATAGAGATCTTTCGGATAATACAGGGCAGATAAAAGAGAACTAATAATGTCTCTTACCTGGCCAGGTTTTTCAGTTCATTTGCCGTCCATTATCCCAGATCTCCGTTGTCCGTATCCGCAGGTAAATCTCGAGCAAATACTCTTATCTCAGGTCCCTGTTCGATGCGCCAAAGAAATGTTAAGTCCTTCTCAGTCCCTGGCTTACTGGAGGTAAGCTTCCAGGTAAATGACACGCAAACAAAGTATTGTGTGATCATATACAGGGGAAGCTCAGGAGCGCGTCTGACTCTCTGGGCTTTACCCCTCCTTTATAAAGAAAAAGAGTTATGCATTTGCAGACATGCGCACAAGCGCTCATTATTTCACATTCTCTTACAAAGCTTATCTATACTGTGAAATTTACAACCTCTAGTATGTAGGTAAAAGGCTATAATAACAGAAGGAATGCGTGCATAAAAAGGAAATGTCAACTTGCTCAAGTTTCTTGATATGAGCCAGATGTTTCAGGAGAAAGATACAATGGATTCTTTCAGTCTAATCTCTACAAAGCGGAGTATATTGTGGAGAAGTGAGAAACGAGATCACAGCACTAGGAGATAATACCGGCCCTTTGCACATGAAATGACAGTTCTAGTCCCATCCCCGAATCACAGTGGGTTACCTCAGACATCTGGCTCCTCTCCATGCTGTAATGGATGCACCACGTGTCACATGTTGTAGGGCCCAACAGTGGCAACTTGTATTTAATAAAGGTGTTGAAGAAAGGATGGTACAATTCCTGAGCTGTCCATCAGCTGTCGGTTGCAGCAGCAGAGGCAGTAGCGCCAGACAAATTCGAGGAGCTGCAAGTGGAGCGCCCCCAAACGCAGGGCCGCGGGGTACTCTGCACCGGGTCTCTCTGTCTCAGTTCTGGGGATGTCACGGTGGCCCGACCCGGTCCGTGGCCCTGCTAAGGGACGTCCAATTAAAGGTGTAGGTCGAAGTCTGTCAAGTGTTTGTGACGCCACCTGTGGTATTCGGTCAGAGTGACCGACGCTGCTAGGGGTCCGCTGGGGTGATGAAATGACTGTGACCTAGTGGACTCGGCTATGACTACCACCCCGTGCCACATTGTTACTCAGGAATGTGATATACTTTGCAAACAGTCTCTGGTAGCGATCATAGGCGGCAGATAAACGATTCATTGTGGTTAAATCTGCTGTGTCATTGTTAGAGTGTGGAATAGCTGCTAAATAATGATCAACTCTGCCCCATAAATAATCTAGGTTATTGTGGCGCCCCTAGGGGTATTTGCCACAAAAATAGTTATTGACACAAATAAATGTTAAAATAGCCAGACTGCGCTACCATCTCCGGCCAGAAGGGGGAGCTCCAGAGATTCCCCTTGATCTATTCTGGTCTGAGAAAAAGATTGGCAGTTGGGTTGAGGAGCTGAAAGTGAGAGGTCGTATAACTGAGCTCCTAACAGCCCTATGACGGATTATAGGCCCGTAATACCGATAGTAAGAAAAGAGGAATAGAGAAAAAGGACATTGTGAGAACCGGGTAGCAATAACCTCTACCCAGAATAGGCGCAGAGACGGATACCGGATCCGTGGCTATATTCATTATATATAATACAGCAACCGGAAGGAAGTGAGGTGATATCAGCTTCACCAGGGTAAGACGCAGCAACAGACACAGAGTTCAGCGGTACTCCCAGAGGGGGTAAGCCGACAAAAAGGGACTCGGGTTGTCCATCAAACCAGAGCACAGAAGGGACAGATTGGGTCGGCAGCCAGTTCACAAACAGCATCAGGACCATACAGAAACTGCGCATAATAAGAGGTGGAAATCCTGACAGGGTCAAAGTAATTCAGGGTTCTTATACAGACTCCGGTGACAGTATTGGTGGCAAATCCCTTTTTGTTGAAGTAAATTGGTTAAACGTTTCAGCGCCTCAGTCTTTCATTTGGACAATAGCCATCGATCCAGGATCGGGGTCATCACAGCTGAGACGACCTGCTGCTGATCAAGTAAGTGTCTGTTCCTTCATGATATCCCTTACATTGTGCATCGCCTGAGGCCACAGCACCGGGTCAAGCCACTAGTGACATCCCCCTTAAGAGACGGACCTCATTGATCTGGTGCTGGGTACCTCGGTCTCCCGGGCGTCACAACAGGATTGGGCCAGCCCGTACACCGGGTATTGTGTGCCGTAATTGGAGTCTGAGACTGTGAAAATTTGGATGAGAAATCTTGGAAATTGACTGTTAAAGAAAATCCCGTTCCCCATTGAAAACTATTGAAAGTGACTTTTCTCCATTGGTTATAATGGGGTAAAAATGGCCGCCATCCCCTGAAGTAATCATCTCATAACTGTCAGGCACAAAACTGTTAATCGAGTTACGTCATTACCCAAGCCCCAGTCTAACTGAAAAACTTCAAAATCCACCATCACAGAGCGTGCGGCAGTTAGAGGCAGCAGGGGGCGCGTCATTGTCATCCTGCTGCACAGAGGAACGAATCTACATTATCTAGACGGAAGCTGGGACCGGAGGGGTCTGGATTAACTAAGGGGGTACAGTATGTCGCAGCACGGAGACGCCGCAGCACCCGGCGACGCTAATGCAGCTGAAAGACAGAGTGTCGATAGAGAGCCTGGCAGCGCAGCAGTGCAAGGAGTGGCGCCCATCATGCCGGTGTTGATGCCATATACCCCGGGTGGCCCGTGGCTTCCAATGTATGAAGGTGAACCTAATACCCTTGACGGTTTCAGGGAAAAGATGCTGGCTCATTTTGATATGTTCCCCGTGGGTGAAGCTCAGCGTGTTAGTCTCCTGATGATGCAGTTAAGTGGCCATGCTAAGCGAGAAGTCACGGCATGGGCAACTGATCTAAAAGGTACTGTTGAACGCATATTTGCTGGATTAAAAGCTACATTTGAAACCACTGCCAGCAGCAAAGCTAAAGTACGATTCTTTAATTGCAAACAAAAAGCTAATGAGGGCGTGAGAGATTTTGCCTTAAACCTGCAGGAAGCCCTTAAATCACTTACACTGGCTGAACCCATTTTTAACACAGGAGCCGATAAACTGCTAAGAGATCAATTTATTGAGGGACTCTACACCCCTTCTCACCGGGGGCATGTGAGCATGCTTGTTTTTAAGAACCCTGAATTGACATTTGCCCAATTAAAGGAGAGTGCTATACGTCTCCAACTGGCAGAGGCACCTCGGGATCAGGATCTCACACAACCCATGGCAGATGCACTTCAGCAACGGGGAATGCCAGTGACATCAGCTACGTCCGGTGTCAGTGCTAAGTCCCTGGGGCCCATTACTAATGAGGCTCTTCAGCAAAAGCTTGACTCTTTAACTGATGTTGTTGCTTCAATGGCTAAAACCATGCAGGAGATGAGAGAACCCAAGATGGAGTTGGAAAACCGTAGAGAGGATGTTCCATGGATGAGGTCCCGGAGATACCCGACATGGAGAGGACGACCCCGTGACCGCTACCAACCGGATGGACAGCCCATTTGCCGCCGTTGCCAGCAGCCAGGCCACTTCGCACGAAATTGTGATTTAAACGGGAATCCCCTGGGAATGCGGGCCGCTTCGCAGGAATGAATTTTCAAGGCCCAACACCCTGGCACGACAGGTACATCGGAGGATGACCTATCATCCCTATCGTGCTGGACGGAATTCCCCTCAACGCTTTGCTGGATACAGGTTCCCAGATTTCATCTATACCATATATCCTTTATAAGAGGTACTGGGCTGAGGTAGATATTGATAAACGACCCTCTGATGTTGAACTAAATATATGGGCCAGTAATGGTAAGTTGGTACCGAAACTAGGATTCAGGGAGATGACCATAAAGATTGGTAAAGCAGAATTGAAGAAACAGGGTATAATTGTTGTTGATGTTGACCGACAGAACTGTGAACCAACTGTATTGATAGGAATGAATGTGTTAGAGAACTGCTTTTCCGAAGTTATTTCTGTCTTACAACAAATTGCTGAAACCACCCGATCCTGCCAGCAGAGAGTTCTCCGGAGGGAAATAAAAGTATTAATGTTAAGGCAACAGATAGAAGTTGCAGGTGGAGAAATCGGCAGTGTGAGGGTGAGTGATCCAACGTCTATTGTAATCCCACCAAAAACAGAAATGCTGGTATGGTGTAGAGCGGCCATTGGTACTAAAGGACGAGACTATCAAGCCTTAATAGAACCATCATACACTGACAGCAGACCCACTATACTCACGGCACGAGGGGTGGTCGAGGTACACCGGGGACGGGTGCCGGTACGACTTTTGAACTGTGGAGAGGAAGAGGTCACTTTGCCAAGGTACGCTACAGTGGCAAAGTTATATACTGTTGACAACAATGCCATCACAACCGTTGAGCCTTTAGAATCGACCTGTCAGGTGGAAAATAACGGCTCAGATGGAGAATCGGAGGATTGGTGCCAACAGCTAGATGTGGGTGTAGATTCAACACCTACCCATCAAAGACAAGGGGTATATAGATTAGTGACGGAATATGAACAGGTCTTCAGTAAACACCCATTGGACTTCGGACGGATAGAAGGGGTGGAACATACAATCCCCACCGGTGACCATCCCCCGATAAAAGAAAGATATAGGCCCATACCGCCCGCTCACTATCAATGCGCGAAGGACATGCTGAGAGAGATGAAACAGGCCGGGGTAATAAGAGATAGTTGTAGCCCTTGGGCGGCCCCTCTGGTGATTGTCAAAAAAAAGGACGGAACCATGAGAATGTGCGTAGACTACCGGCGGATTAATAACATCACCCATAAAGACGCCTATCCCTTGCCTAGGATAGAAGAGTCCTTGACTGCTTTGAAATCTGCTAATTATTTTTCCACCTTAGACTTAACAAGCGGGTATTGGCAAGTCCCTGTGGCTGAGAGAGATAAAGAAAAAACGGCATTCACCACACCAATGGGTCTAAGCGAATTTAATCGCATGCCGTTCGGACTCTGCAATGCATCCGGTACTTTCCAGCGACTGATGGAATGTTGCCTCGGACACAAGAACTTCGAGACCGTCCTCCTGTACCTAGATGATGTGATCGTCTACTCAAAGACTTACGAACAGCACTTAACAGATCTGGCAGAGGTGTTCGAAGCCTTATCCAAGTATGGTATGAAAATCAAACCATCCAAATGTCACCTTCTCAAGCCAAAGGTACAATACTTAGGGCACATCGTGAGTTCGGAGGGAGTAGCACCGGATCCCGAGAAAATAACTGCCATAAGGGATTGGCCAAGACCTACCAACGCAAAAGAAATGAGGCAATTCTTGGGATTAGTGGGTTACTATCGTAGATTTATAAAAGGATTTACCAAATTGGCAGCGCCCTTGCAAGATACTTTGATAGGGCAGACGAAGAAACCTTCAAACCGAAACCCTCCTTTTCAGTGGAACGACGAAAGAGAAGACTTCTTTGAACAACTAAAGAAGGCACTAACTGGAGAAGAAGTTCTGGCGTACCTGGATTACCATCAACCTTTCATCCTCTACACCGATGCCAGTAATGTGGGATTGGGAGCGGTGCTGTCACAAAAGCAAGAAGGTCGGGAGAAAGTCATCGCCTTTGCAAGTAGAAAACTCCGGCCTACTGAAAGAAATTTTGAAAATTATAGTTCCTTCAAATTGGAGCTACTGGCAGTAGTTTGGGCTGTGACTGAACGTTTCAAACACTATTTGACCGGTGCAGAATTTATTGTCTATACTGACAACAATCCATTGACCCACCTAGACACGGCTAAATTAGGTGCGTTAGAACAGCGATGGATAGCCCAGTTATCTAATTACAACTTCGTGATCAAGTATCGAGCAGGTCGCAAGAATGGAAATGCCGATGCCCTATCCCGGATGCCACACTTGAGAGATGTAGAAGAAGAAACAGGGGAGCTTGAAGAAATTGAACTACCAGCCTTTCATCAGCCCAAGGCAAAACATCGTCAGCCAAATACCTATCAGAAACAACAAGAAGTGAATTTTAATCCGTTAGCACACCATAGATGGGCTGACACCCAAGATAGCAATCCGGCTGTGAAGATAGTGAAGGAACTATTGATTGAGCAAAGTGCATATCCCGATGAGGATGCCCCAGAAGAGACGCATCAACTCTGGAAAGAGAGAGGCAAAATGTTCCTGTATCAAGGGAAACTCTGTAGAAGATACACCAATCCGAAAACACATTAATTGGTCTGGCAGATTATCGTGCCTAAACAAGATGTGAGGATGGTTGTTATGACCCCAATGGCAGAGGGTCTCAGAATTTATAGCCAAGTCTGCAAACACAAAAAAACAGCTCATAGGGCAGTGGTAACTAAGCTGACCATATACCTGAACCTAGCACCACAAATAGCAGCAGCCGGGGAACGTACCTACATTGGTTCTAGACGTCTCGCGCCAGCCGGAGAACTAACTAACCCTAGAAGGAAAAAGATAGACCTTTCTTGCCTCCAGAGAAAAGACCCCAAAAGTTGGATACAAGCCCCCAACAAATAATAACGGTGAGGTAAGAAGAAAAGACAAACGCAAGGATGAACTAGGTTTTTTAGCAAAGAGAGGCCCACTGACTAATAGCAGAATATAGGAAGATGACTTATACGGTCAGCAAAAACCCTATCAAAATTTCCATGCTGAATATTCAAGAACCCCCGAACCGTCTAACGGCACGGGGGGAGAATATCAGCCCCCTAGAGCTTCCAGCTATATCAGGAATCACATTTGGTACAAGCTGGACAGAAATAAGAGCAAATGCAAATAACCAAAAAATAAGGAAGCAGGACTTAGCTTATTTTGCAAGAACCAGGACCAGCAGACAGGAGCAAACAGAAAGGAACTGATTACAACGATGCCAGGCACCAGACTGAAAATCCAGGAAGCTTAAATAGCAACACCCCTGGACTAACGAGCCAGGTGGGTACCAAGCTAGAGAAAGAAGCTCAAAGTGTCATGTCGCTAGTGACCACAAGAGGGAGCCAAAAAAGTCCAATTCACAACAGTAACCCCCCCTTAAGGAGGGGTCACCGAACCCTCACCAAGACCACCAGGACGATCAGGATGAGCAGCGTGAAAGGCACAAACTAAATCGGCCGCATGAACATCAGAGGCGACCACCCAGGAATTATCCTCCTGACCATAGCCCTTCCACTTGACCAGATACTGAAGCCTCCGTCTAGAGAGACGAGAATCCAAGATCTTCTCCACCACGTACTCCAACTCGCCCTCAACCAACACCGGAGCAGGAGGCTCAACAGAAGGAACCACAGGCACAACGTAGCGCCGCAACAAAGACCTATGGAACACGTTGTGAATGGCAAACGACACCGGAAGATCCAAGCGAAAGGACACTGGATTAAGGATTTCCAAAATCTTATAAGGACCGATGAAGCGAGGCTTAAATTTAGGAGAGGAGACCTTCATAGGAACAAACCGAGAAGACAGCCACACCAAATCCCCAACACGAAGTCGGGGACCCACACCGCGGCGGCGGTTGGCAAAACGCTGAGCCTTCTCCTGTGACAACTTTAGGTTGTCCACCACATGATTCCAGATCCGCTGCAACCTATCCACCACAGAATCTACCCCAGGACAGTCAGAGGGCTCAACATGTCCCGAGGAAAAACGAGGATGAAAACCAGAGTTGCAGAAAAATGGCGAAACCAAAGTAGCGGAACTAGCCCGATTATTAAGGGCAAACTCAGCCAATGGCAAGAAGGTCACCCAATCATCCTGATCTGCAGAAACAAAACACCTCAAATAAGCCTCTAGAGTCTGATTTGTTCGCTCCGTTTGGCCATTAGTCTGAGGATGAAAGGCAGACGAAAATGACAAATCAATGCCCATCTTAGCACAAAAGGATCGCCAGAACCTGGAAACAAACTGGGATCCTCTGTCAGACACGATATTCTCAGGAATGCCGTGCAAGCGAACCACATTCTGAAAGAATAAAGGAACCAGATCGGAAGAGGAAGGCAGCTTAGGCAAGGACACCAAATGGACCATCTTGGAAAAGCGATCACATACCACCCAGATGACAGACATGCCCTGAGACACCGGAAGATCTGAAATGAAATCCATGGAAATGTGTGTCCAAGGCCTCTTCGGGACAGGTAAAGGCAAGAGCAACCCGCTGGCACGAGAACAGCAAGGCTTAGCTCGAGCACAAGTCCCACAGGACTGCACAAATGACCGCACATCCCGTGACAAGGAAGGCCACCAAAAGGACCTAGCCACCAAATCTCTGGTGCCAAAAATTCCCGGATGCCCTGCCAACACCGAGGAATGAACCTCGGAAATGACTCTGCTGGTCCATTTATCAGGAACAAACAGTCTGTCAGGTGGACAAGAGTCAGGTCTACCAGCCTGAAATCTCTGCAACACACGTCGCAAATCCGGAGAAATGGCTGACAAGATTACTCCCTCTTTAAGAATACCAGCTGGCTCTGAAACTCCAGGAGAGTCAGGCACAAAGCTCCTTGAAAGAGCATCAGCCTTCACATTCTTTGAACCTGGTAGGTACGAGACCACAAAGTCAAAACGGGAGAAAAACAATGACCAACGGGCCTGTCTAGGATTCAGGCGCTTAGCAGACTCGAGATACATCAGATTCTTGTGATCAGTCAAGACCACCACACGATGCTTAGCACCCTCGAGCCAATGACGCCACTCCTCAAATGCCCACTTCATGGCCAACAACTCCCGATTGCCAACATCATAGTTCCACTCAGCAGGCGAAAACTTCCTAGAAAAAAAAGCACATGGTCTCATTACAGAGCAACCAGGGCCTCTCTGCGACAAAACAGCCCCTGCCCCGATCTCAGAAGCATCCACTTCAACCTGAAAGGGAAGTGAGACATCAGGCTGGCACAAAACAGGCGCCGAAGTAAACCGGCGCTTCAGCTCTTGGAAAGCTTCCACGGCTGCAGGAGCCCAGTTAGCAACATCAGAACCTTTCTTGGTCATATCCGTCAAAGGTTTAACAACGCTAGAAAAGTTAGCGATAAAACGACGGTAGAAGTTAGCAAAACCCAAGAACTTCTGAAGACTCTTAACTGACGTGGGTTGAGTCCAATCATGAATAGCTCGGACCTTGACTGGGTCCATCTCCACCGCAGAAGGGGAAAAAATAAAACCCAAAAAGGGAATCTTCTGTACTCCAAAGAGACACTTTGAGCCCTTAACAAACAAAGCATTCTCACGCAAAACCTGAAACACCATCCTGACCTGCTTTACATGTGAGTCCCAATCATCAGAAAAAAACAGAATATCATCCAGATAAACAATCATAAATTTATCCAGATACTTCCGGAAGATATCATGCATAAAGGACTGAAAAACTGAAGGAGCATTAGAAAGCCCAAAAGGCATCACCAAGTACTCAAAATGACCTTCGGGCGTATTAAATGCAGTTTTCCATTCATCTCCTTGCTTAATGCGCACAAGGTTGTACGCACCACGAAGATCTATCTTGGTGAACCACTTGGGACCCTTAATCCGGGCAAACAAGTCTGACAACAGAGGCAAAGGATACTGAAATTTAACAGTGATTTTATTCAGAAGCCGATAGTCTATACAAGGTCTCAAAGATCCGTCCTTTTTGGCCACAAAAAAGAATCCCGCACCAAGAGGGGAAGAGGATGGACGGATATGCCCCTTCTCCAGAGACTCCTTGATATACGAACGCATTGCGGTATGCTCAGGTACAGACAGATTAAATAATCTTCCCTTAGGAAATTTACTACCTGGAATCAAATCTATAGCGCAGTCACAATCCCTATGAGGAGGAAGAGCACTGGACCTGGACTCGCTGAAAACATCCTGATAATCAGACAAATACTCAGGAACTTCCGAAGGAGTAGAGGAAGCAATAGACACCGGCGGGGAATCACCATGAATTCCCCGACAACCCCAACTTGACACTGACATTGCCTTCCAATCCAAAACTGGATTATGGGTCTGTAACCATGGCAGACCCAAAACGACCAAATCATGCATTTTATGCAGAAGAAGAAAACGAATCACCTCCCGATGTTCAGGAGTCATGCACATGGTTACCTGTGTCCAAAACTGCGGCTTATTTTCCGCCAATGGCGTAGCATCAATACCTCTAAGAGGAATAGGATTTACCAACGGCTCAAGTACAAAACCACAGCGCTTGGCAAATGACAGATCCATAAGACTCAGGGCAGCACCTGAATCCACAAACGCCATAACAGGGTAAGAAGACAAAGAGCAAATTAAAGTCACAGACAAAATAAATTTAGGTTGCAGATTACCAATGGCGACAGGACTAACAACCCTTGTTAGGCGTTTAGAGCATGCTGATATAACATGTGTAGAATCACCACAGTAAAAACACAACCCATTCAGACGTCTATGATTTTTCCGTTCATTTCTAGTCTGAATTCTACCACATTGCATTAAATCAGGTGTTTGTTCAGACAACACCACCAGAGGATTAGCGGCTTTGCGCTCCCGCAAACGCCGGTCAATCTGAATAGCCAGCGCCATGGAATCATTTAGACTTGTAGGAATGGAGAAACCCACCATCACATTCTTAATGGCTTCAGAAAGGCCATTTCTGAAATTTGCGGCCAGAGCACACTCATTCCACTGAGTAAGCACGGACCATTTCCGAAATTTTTGGCAATACACTTCAGCTTCATCCTGGCCCTGAGAAATAGCCACCAAGGCTTTTTCTGCCTGAATTTCAAGATTGGGTTCCTCGTAAAGCAACCCGAGCGCCAGAAAAAACGCATCAATATTTGCCAATGCCGGATCTCCTGGCGCTAACGAGAAAGCCCAATCCTGAGGGTCGCCCCGCAAGAAAGAGATAACAATTTTAACTTGCTGAGCTGAGTCTCCAGACGAACGGGGTCTCAGAGATAGAAACAATTTACAATTATTCCTGAAATTCCTAAACTTAAATCGGTCTCCAGAAAACAGTTCAGGAATAGGTATTTTAGGTTCTGACATAGGACTACTGGTAATAAAATCTTGAATACCCTGCACACGAGCAGCAAGCTGATCCACACTAGTAATCAAGGTCTGGACATTCATGTCTGCAGCAAGCTCAAGCCACTCTGAGGTAAAGGGGAGGAAGAAAGAAAAAAAAACCTCAGAATTTCCTTTCTTATTATCCCACTTCTGCAATGCATTAAACATTCACCTTCGGCCTGGCATACTGTTATGACCCCAATGGCAGAGGGTCTCAGAATTTATAACCAAGTCTGCAAACACAAAAAAACAGCTCATAGGGCAGTGGTAACTAAGCTGACCATATACCTGAACCTAGCACCACAAATAGCAGCAGCCGGGGAACGTACCTACGTTGGTTCTAGACGTCTCGCGCCAGCTGGAGAACTAACTAACCCTAGAAGGGAAAAGATAGACCTTTCTTGCCTCCAGAGAAAAGACCCCAAAAGTTGGATACAAGCCCCCAACAAATAATAACGGTGAGGTAAGAAGAAAAGACAAACGCAAGGATGAACTAGGTTTTTTAACAAAGAGAGGCCCACTGACTAATAGCAGAATATAGGAAGATGACTTACTTATACGGTCAGCAAAAACCCTATCAAAATTTCCACGCTGAATATTCAAGAACCCCCGAACCGTCTAACGGCACGGGGGGAGAATATCAGCCCCCTAGAGCTTCCAGCTATATCAGGAATCACATTTGGTACAAGCTGGACAGAAATAAGAGCAAATGCAAATAACCAAAAAATAAGGAAGCAGGACTTAGCTTATTTTGCAAGAACCAGGACCAGCAGACAGGAGCAAACAGAAAGGAACTGATTACAACGATGCCAGGCACCAGACTGAAAATCCAGGAAGCTTAAATAGCAACACCCCTGGACTAACGAGCCAGGTGGGTACCAAGCTAGAGAAAGAAGCTCAAAGTGTCATGTCGCTAGTGACCACAAGAGGGAGCCAAAAAAGTCCAATTCACAACAGATGGTCCTCGAGGCTTACCACAATGGTGCTGGTTACTTTGGTTGGAAAAAGCTAGAAGTACTTCTGAGAGAGAGATTTTATTGGGTCGGGATGAGAAAATCAATCGAACAGTGGTGTAGAAACTGTGGCCCGTGCAACCTCAGAAGGAACGATCAAAAGAGCCAAAGAGCACCACTGCAGCCCATAATCACCAAACAACCACTCGAACTGGTAGCCATGGACCACGTGAAGTTGACACCGAGCCGGTCCGGTTACGTCTATGCCTTGACCATCGTGGATCATTATTCGCGCTTCTTGGTAGTAGTACCTGTAAAAGATCTGACTGCAAAAACAGCAGCCAAAGCGTTCCAAACGTACTTTTGTAGACCCCATGGATATCCGGAACAGGTTCTCACTGATTTGTGTGTGTATGTCTGTGGGTACCTGGGTGTGGGTAGCAAGTAGGACCCTACTAGGGTAAGAAGGGACAGTCGACGGTGAGCGGGGGCGCCATATCGAAATCTAGGGTGCCAACCTCCGCTGGTAGGTAGGTTTAAGACACTTTAGGGCCACCTACAGGGACTGTGTGAGGCATATCTGCTATTTTCTCCCTATTTTTCTAGCTTACCCAACCCAGTTGGCTGATGTTGATTGCATACATTTGAGTCTTATTTATTGGGATTTTAGACAATTTAATAATAAAATATCGTTTTAAGGATAGTATGCTTTTTCTGGTTTTTCAATTTAATATATCCTTTCAATATTCTAGTCGGTTTTCTACAGGTTCTCACTGACCAGGGTACAGCCTTTGAATCAGAGATCTTCAGAGAATTCTGTAATATGTATGGTTGCAAAAAGATCCGGACGACGGCCTATCATCCGCAAACAAACGGCTTATGTGAGAAGATGAACCATATTGTGATAGACCTACTAAAGACTTTACCTGAAACGGAAAGGAATCAATGGCCAGAGAAATTGCCTGACTTGGTGGATCTGTATAATCATGTCCCGGTGAGCTCTACCAACTGCACCCCAGCTTATCTTATGCGTGCAAGACTCGGCCAATTGCCAATCGATCTAGAAATGGGAATACTGAAACCAGACGCAGAAGTTCAAGACTCCAATTGGGATGTCGTACGGCAAAAGCAGTATCGCCAAGTGCAAGAGAGTGTGGAAAGAAGCCTCCAGCAAACCAGAGAAAGACAAGAGCGAACTTTCAACCAGAATGCTCTAGCAACTCCATTAAGACCGGGTGACCAAGTACTCAAGAGGAATCGTCAAACCAATAAACTGGATAATCAATGGGAAGCCGTACCCTACACAGTTTTACCAACAAGAATGGATAATCCTAAAATGTGTCTCATTAGCAAAAACGGAGGTTTAACATCTGTACTAGTGTCAAGAGACAATCTTAAATTATGTCCGGAAACGTTGAAAGAGCCAGAAGTTGTCCAGCCAGAATCAGAAGTTATTCAACCTATACAGGTTCAACCAGTAAAGGAAAAAGAGGAGGAAATGTATCACACCTGTATAGGAGACTTTCCTAAAACCTTACTAACATACCATGGTGCAGTAGTGGTTCCCATGGTGGCCTTTTATCCAACACCGAATCCAATATTAGAAGTCCCAAGACAGGAAGAGGCTGACCCCGTACTGCAAGAGGTTCCAGGTCAGGAAGAACAGATTCCTGATCAGAGTAATCCCATTCACGGTGGACTTGCCAACCCCATAGTGGTGGAATTATCTTTAGCAGAGAGGGCAGATACTATATCTGCAGTAGACAATAGTACACCACATAAAGAGACACTGCTATTACGTAGATCCCAGCGTAGTACCCGGGGTCAATTACCGGCCAGGTATGCGGATTACCAACTATAAGACTATAGTCATTGTTATTGTTCTGTAACGTTTAAGCCCAGTACCTACAGAGACTTACCTGTATGAACTTCTTGCATATTCTTGAACTTTTTATCAGCCCGGAAACACTAAATCAAAGCTCCGGAAAGACTGCTTTGTGAACTTTGCTTCCTAGTGCCTTCAAGGATAGAACTGTATTAATGGACGCTATTTGAAGTGACTTTTCACAGAATTCCATTTTTTTTTTTTGTTTCTTTGAGTGGTTTTTGTAACTTTTCATTTTTAAGACTCTGTATATATCAATTGTTATTTCAAAATGTTATCGTCCCACAGTCCCGGAGTACTGTTCTTAACTAAGGGGGAATGTGGCGCCCCTAGGGGTATTTGCCACAAAAATAGTTATTGACACAAATAAATGTTAAAATAGCCAGACTGCGCTACCATCTCCGGCCAGAAGGGGGAGCTCCAGAGATTCCCCTTGATCTATTCTGGTCTGAGAAAAAGATTGGCAGTTGGGTTGAGGAGCTGAAAGTGAGAGGTCGTAGAACTGAGCTCCTAACAGCCCTATGACGGATTATAGGCCCGTAATACCGATAGTAAGAAAAGAGGAATAGAGAAAAAGGACATTGTGAGAACCGGGTAGCAATAACCTCTACCCAGAATAGGCGCAGAGACGGATACCGGATCCGTGGCTATATACATTATATATAATACAGCAACCGGAAGGAAGTGAGGTGATATCAACTTCACTAGGGTAAGACGCAGCAACAGACACAGAGTTCAGCGGTACTCCCAGAGGGGGTAAGCCGACAAAAAGGGACTCGGGTTGTCCGTCAAACCAGAGCACAGAAGGGACAGATTGGGTCGGCAGCCAGTTCACAAACAGCAGCAGGACCATACAGAAACTGCGCATAATAAGAGGTGGAAATCCTGACAGGGTCAAAGTAATTCAGGGTTCTTATACAGACTCCGGTGACAGTATTGGTGGCAAATCCCTTTTTGTTGAAGTAAATTGGTTAAACGTTTCAGCGCCTCAGTCTTTCATTTGGACAATAGCCATCGGTCCAGGATCGGGGCCATCACAGCTGAGAAGACCTGCTGCTGACCAAGTAAGTGTCTGTTCCTTCATGATATCCCTTACACTGTGCATCGCCTGAGGCCACAGCACCGGGTCAAGCCACTAGTGACATCCCCCTTAAGAGACGGACCTCATTGATCTGGTGCTGGGTACCTCGGTCTCTCGGGCGTTACATTATCATGAAACTCATCTCTAGTTGTCTCAAAGTTCTCTCTGACCCTTTGTGTTGGCTTCGTTACACATTTGGGTCAGACGTCCTACCTGCAGTAAGTGTGGACTCTTCTCCTGGAGCATCTGTGGTGTCAGGAACATGATGTGCTTCTTTCACAGAGAGATCCACGGTGCTTTTTGTGGACATGCTTTAGCCATGATTGCGGACGGTCATAGACTTGCTAGCAGACAATGCATATGCATACAAATACTGTAGAATTAGGTCGCTTGTTACTATTCTGCCACCGATGTACATGGGTGAGGTGTGTGATGTGTCTGAGGGAAAACACTGTTCTCTGTATAAGCAATGGCAGGTAACATTACTCGCTAACTTGTGCCTCTAATCCTGATGAGCTGCACGTGATTAGTCCAGAAGGATGATGCAGTGATGCATGAAGTTAGAGGTAACAAGGGAATCCTTTCCCCGTTCCTGAAGCATGTGTTGTCCAAGATGGCACTGACCACAAGAAGGAAGTGAGATAGGAGGAGTTGCAGAAAGAAAGGTATTAGGGTATGTTTCCACGTTCAGGAAACGCTGCGTTTTTGACGCTGCGTTTTTCCGCAGCGTCAAAAACGCAGCGTCCAGATGTTACAGCATAGTGGAGGGGATTTCATGAAATCCCAACTCCACTATGCGTTAAAAAACGCATGCGTTTTTGCCGCGAAAACGCACGCGCGGTGCGTTTTTTCAAATTGCAGCATGTTGCTACAATGAGCAAAACACGCAGGCACACTGCAGGTGACCTGCCAGTGACCTCAGGTGCAGTTTTGGTCAGGATTTTACTTGCATAAAATCCTGACCAAAGCCTGAAGCAAACCTGAACGTGGACACATACCCTTATAGGTAAAGCAGTAATACATGATCAACATAATATAACAGTAGATGGCAGCAAAGTACAGCAAATACAATAGATATAATTAAACCATTTACATCAGCTAATGTACTGTAAGTGCAGCGCCCCAGAGTCCTGGTCGTTGCAGTAATGTCGCTCTGCCACTAAGGGGAGTGATGTTACGTCTGTCTGCATTAAAGGAGTTCACCTGACCAGGTAACACTCACACTACACTTCACACTCCGGCCACCAGGGGGGGTGGTTCTATCTAGTAGGCCACTCCTCACACTCTGGTAAAACTGGGGGTTGGACAGGAAGACAGAGAGAAGTAGCTGGGAAGAGCTAGTGAGAGGACCTGTCAGGGATGGGATCCTGGCAGACTCTTAAGAGCAGCACAAACCAGTGAGCAACGAGAATACAGCAAAGAGGCAATAGGACCAGAAGGAGTCGTGCTGTTAGACCGAGGCAACATCCTTCTGAGGCGCAAACAGTCGGTGGCCGGAACGCCGAGCAAGTAAGAAACTACAAGCATTACTTCAAACCACGGACGGACAGCCAATTATAGGTTGGCTGTCTCACTTAAACACCTAAGCAGACAACGGAGGCAGCTGTGGGAGAGGGGCGACTCTAGGGTCCCGGAAGAACTCCAGGCCTACCCAGTCATACGGGTGCGTCCTAGCCATATCATCAGGGGGACGGAGAGAATGGATATCAGAGACAGACAGAATAAGTTGTGAGGACTATCCCGGGGTGCTCAGCAGGGAAGGACTACAACACACAGGCGCTAGAAGGTAGACACTGATTCCCACCTGGAAAGGGAACTCCTGATGTGCCTTTGGACTGGCCGGTCTCAGACAGCCCTGTTAACAGTGCTCCGGATTGAGCACCTTGAAGCCTTCAGTAAAGAGGTAAAGAGACTGCAACCTGGTGTCCTCGTTATTTACTGCGACCGGCACTTCACCGCATCATAACATCATCCCATACCTCCACCTTTATTGTACGCCCCTCAGCAGGGTCACGGACCGGGTCTAGCCACCATGACAACCCCAGAACAGAGACTCAGAGGCCCGGTACTGGGTACCCCTCGGCCCTGCGACAGTGGGGGCGCTAAAAAACTTGGCGTCACGAACAGGATCTACTTAAGCCTGAAGAATCAGGTCATGTGTGCCTTGGAACTGTGATTTACTGTGCTTGGACTGTATTGCAAAGACTGTGTGTTGCCAATTGCCGCCAAGAGTTCCCGCCACGATTCGCCATTGCCGTGCGCGGAGGGAGGAGCCTTAGCTTCGTGGGCGGAACCGGCCAAAACAAGCGCGGAACGAGAAAGCGCGGTAAAGTGCCAATCCCGGAAGAGGAACCTCGACCTCCAGCAGGTTAGTGGGAGGAAGGGACAGCCATGTCCGAGTCGGGAGTAGAGGAGGTGGCGGTCGCAGCCGTGGACGCAGGGGCACCTCCGGTCCCCGCAGCGGGCGAAGCCGCGGCCCTAATACCACCACCGGTTGCCGCAGAACCCGCTGCCCCCCTTAGCCAATCGGATGCTGCCGCTACCACAAAAGCCATAATGCCCTTCTCTATGCCGTACCTGCCCGGAGCGGCCTGGCTCCCACGATACTCTGGGGAGTCGCATATATTTACTGACTTTAAAGAAGGGATCTGCAGCCTGCTTGAGTTCTATCCCCTGACAGAGCCTCAGAAGGTTCATTTGATAATCGGCCAACTCTTTGGGGCGGCTCTGAGAGAAGTAAAGTCCTGGCCCGCCGAGGATAAGGGAACTGCACAGCAGGTTTTTGCAAAGCTTAAAGCCACCTTTGATACCCGTACTGCTACAGAAATTAAATTGACTTTCTATGGATGCAAACAGAGACCGCAGGATAGCTTACGGGACTATGCCCTTAACCTCCAGGAGGCGCTGCGGGCCATTAAGCAGAGTGACCCCGGCAGTATGCAAGATGAGGATAAACTTCTGAAAGAGCGGTTCATTGAGGTGCTCCTGTGCCATCACCAAAGGGGCCAATTACACTTCCTGGCCATGCAGAATCCAGACTTGACTTTTGCGCAGTTCAAGGATAAAGCTATCCAGGCATTGCAGGAGCGACAGCCCAGCCGTGCAGCGCCTCCCAGGCGTCCCGCTCTCACATACCACCAGGAGGTGGCGTCGGATGCCCCAGTCGCCGCCGAGGCCGATGCCCAGAGCCTAGAGGACGACTCCCCTGCAGGACTCCGCCTCCAGATGCAGGAGCTGACCAAGAGCGTTGCTGCCCTGGCCCGGACGGTGCAGTCCCTACAGGAGGCCCCCAAGGAAAAGATCCAGCTGGCCTCCAAACCAGAAGATGTCCCCTGGATGCAACAGAGGAGGACTCCACCGACCAGAGGCTGAGACAGCGACCGCTTCCATCAGGACGGACGACCCATCTGCCGCCGCTGTCACCAGGTGGGCCACCTTGCAAGGTACTGTCCTTTAAACGAGCAACCCCTGGGGCAAAGGGCCAACCCCCAGGAGTAGGACGATCAGGCCCACAGCATTGGAGAGCCAAATACGTTGGAGGGCGACCAGTTCTTCCTGTTGTGATCGACGGTATCCCCCTGAACGCTCTGCTGGACACCGGTTCTCAGGTGACGACTATGCCTTATGTGCTTTATAAACGGTATTGGGAGGACACCGATATTACTCGTGGCCCTGATGACGATTTCACCATAATAGCCAGTAATGGTCAGCCGTTGCCACAAGTGGGATATAAAGAGGTCACCCTCAAGGTGGGGCGGGTGGAATTGAAAGCCCAAGGGATTGTGATTGTTGATATTGATCGCCGAGAATGTAATCCCATGATGACTATCGGTACCAATGTTATAGAAAATTGTCTTGCAGAAGTTATTGTTTTGTTGCAACAGGTAGCAGAAACCGCTGGCCACAGTGAACGTGCCCTGCAAAAAGAAATCCGAGCTCTGATGCAGATGTAGCGCCCCCACTGCCGCAGGGCCGAGGGGTACCCGGTACCGGGCCTCTGAGTCTCTGCTCTGGGGTTGTCACGGTGGCTAGACCCGGTCCGTGACCCTGCTGAGGGGCGTACAGTAATAGATGTGAATGGTGGTGGTGGTGCGGTGCAGGTCGCGGTAAATAACGAGGACACCAGGTTGCAGTCTCTTTACCTCTTTACTGAAGATCTCTGAGTCCTCAGTCCAGAATACGGTTCACCAGGCTGCGCAAGTCCGGCCGGTCCAATGGCACTTGCAGAGTTCTCTTCACAGGAGGAAATCTGTGCCTTCCCCCTAGCGCTATGTGTTGTAGTCCTTCCCTGCTGTGCTTACGGAAAGTACCCCACAACTGTTGTGTCTGTTTCTGATGTTCCCTCACAACTCGATTAGATGATGTTCTGCTAATCTTCCGTCCCTTCCTGATGTTACAGTTAGAACGGCACCCGTTTGTCGGATAGGCCTGGAGTTCTTCCGGGACCCTAGAGACGCCCCTCTCCCGCAATTGCCTCCCAAGACTTCATAGGTGATTTGAGTTAGACAGCCCGCCTGAGACTGACTGCCCTGCCGCTGTTTGGAGTATTGCTTGAAGCTGAATATTATTCTACTCCCTCGGCGTTCCGGCCACCAGTAGTGTGCCTCAGTAGGATGTTGCTTCGATCTTACAGCACGACTCCTACTGGTATTTCTCCTTTTTGCGTGATCCCATTTCTCACTCAGCACAATCTATCTCGCTTCTAGTCCTTTCTTGGGTCCCGCCGCTTCCCGGAGCAGGCGCGGACCCGTTACGTTCTTTTCAATGCCAAGCCTCTGTCAGGATCCCACCCCTGACAGAGACCCTACTGTCTCTTCCTCCACAACACCCTCTGCCACTAGGTGTTGCTTCGTCCAATCCAGTCAGCTTTCTCATCTAACTTCCTGCCTGACCCCCAGTTTACCCACTATGGTGGGGAGTGGCCTAATGAATAGCACCCTTAGCTCCCCCCGGAGGCCCGGCTGTGAAATGTATTGGTGTCTGTGATACCTGGTCAGATGAACTCCTTCCGTGCCATCGGACGCACCATAGCTCCCCATAGTGGCGGAGCCACAGTACTGCAACGACCAGGACTCTGGGGCGCTGCACAGAGACAGCAGGTAGAGCTGACTGGTGGTGAGATTGGTCGTGTCACTGTGAGTGATTCAAACCCCATCGCGATACCCCCCAGGAGTGAAATGTTAATATGGTGTCGGGCAGCCATAGGCCTCCGGGGAAAGGACTACCAGGCCTTGGTAGAACCCATATATTCAGACAGTAGGCCTACTACTCTGACAGCCCGGGGGGGGGTCGACGTCCGCCAGGGGAGGGTGCCCGTACGTGTCCTCAATTGTGGGGAGGAAGAGGTTCATCTCACCAAGTATGCCACGCTCGCCAAACTGTTCACTGTCAATAATAATGTGATACAGACACCTGAACCCTTGGTCCCGTCAGACGTGGCGGAGGACAACGGTTCTGCAGGGCACTCGAAAGATTGGTGTCGGGAATTGCATGTGGGCACTGACTAAACCCCATCCCATCAGAAACAGGGGGCTTACAGGGTGGTTCACGAGTACGAGCGGGTATTTAGCAAACACCCCTTAGATTTTGGACAAGTGAAAGGGATCCAACATCACATCCCCACGGGAGATCACCGGCCCATAAAAGAGAGATACCGCCCTGTACCCCCAGCTCATTACCAGTGTGCCAAGGACATGTTGCGAGAAATGAAGGAGGCTGGGGTGGTGAGAGACAGTTGTAGCCCCTGGGCAGCTCCATTAGTCCTTGTTAAAAAGAAAGATGGCACCATGAGGATGTGCGTTGACTACAGGCAATTGAATCGCATTACACATAAGGATGCATACCCACTGCCCAGGATAGAGGAGTCCCTGGCTGCTTTAAAATCCGCTAACTACTTCTCTACCTTAGATCTCACCAGTGGGTACTGGCAGGTTCCCGTGGCGGAGGCGGAGAAAGAGAAGACGGCCTTCACGACGCCGATGGGGCTCTGCGAATTCAACTACATGCCCTTCGGATTGTGCATTGCCTCGGGGATGTTCCAGAGGATGATGGAGTGCTGCCTGGGGCACAAGAACTTTGAAACCGTACTGCTGTATTTGGATGATGTCATTGTCTTCTCTAAGACCTACGAAGACCATCTGAAGCACCTGGCTGAGGTGTTTGAAGCCCTGTCCAACTTTGGCTTAAAGGTGAAACCGTCCAAATGTCATCTGCTGAAGCCCAAAGTGCAGTACCTGGGCCATGTGGTGAGCGCTGAAGGAGTGGCCCCAGACCCCGACAAGGTCACGGTGATCCAAGACTGGCCGAAGCCCAGCAACCTCCACGAAGTCCGGCAGTTCCTCGGGCTGGTAGGCTATTACCGAAGGTTCATCAAGGACTTCACCAAGAAGGCCGCACCCTTGCAAGACCTGTTGGTGGGCCAATCAAAGAAGGCCAGGGGGAAGAACGCCCCATTTGACTGGAAGGAGGGGCTGGAAGGATCCTTCACTTGTTTGAAGTCGGCACTGACGGGAGAAGAGGTACTGGCCTACCCCGAATACGACCAACCGTTTGTGCTGTACACGGATGCCAGCAATGTGGGATTGGGAGCCGTGCTGTCCCAGGTCCAGAAAGGCAAAGAGAGGGTGATCGTTTACGCCAGCAGGAAGCTCCGTCCCACGGAAAGGAACCCTGACAACTATAGTTCCTTTAAACTGGAGTTCCTTGCCATCGTCTGGGCAGTGACAGAGAGGTTCAAACACTACCTGGCCTCAGCGAAATTCACCGTCTTCACGGATAACAATCCGCTAACGCATCTGGATACCGCCAAGCTCGGTGCCTTGGAACAGCGGTGGATGGCCCGGCTGTCCAACTACAACTTCACCATCAAGTACCGGGCAGGACACAAGAATGCAAATGCCGATGCCTTGTCTCGAATGCCCAATTTGCCAGAAGCAGGGGAAGACCCGGAGGCACTTGAAGAGATGGAGCTGCCTGCATTCCATCGCCCTAAAGCCACTCAGAACTCCCATCATGTGCGGAACAGGCACAAGAACCAACCGGATGCTACGCTGAATCCCCTGCCCCATCACGGGTGGGCGGAAACCCAGGATGGTGACCCCGCGGTTCGTCGGGTGAAAGAGCTCTTGACGCAGGCAGGGTTGCATCCCGGCCCAGATGATCCACAGGAAACCCAACAGCTGTGGAAGGGGAGAAGCAAACTGTTTATCCATGATGGCAAGCTGTGCAGGAGGAGCATCGACCCACGTACTCATGAATTGGTGTGGCAGATAGTGGTGCCAAGGCGAGATGCGCCCATGGTTCTGGGAGCCTACCACGATGGAGCCGGACACTTCGGATGGAGGAAGCTAGAGAGGCTACTCCGAGGGAGGTTCTATTGGATTGGCATGAAGAGAGCCATTGAGAAGTGGTGTCGGGAGTGCGGTCCATGTAGCCTACGCAGGAAGGACCGTGGCAGCCAACGGGCTCCCCTGCAGCCTATCATCACCAAACGGCCGCTCGAACTGGTCGCGCTGGATCATGTGAAGCTGACACCTAGCCGGTCAGGCTATATCTACGCTCTTACCATCGTAGATCACTACTCCAGATTTTTGGTGGTTGTACCTGTCAAGGATCTAACGGCCAGGACTGCCGCCAAGGCCTTCCAGCAGTACTTTTGTAGGCCCCATGGCTACCCAGAGAAGGTACTGACCGATCAGGGACCAGCATTCGAAGCAGAAGTATTCCAAGAGTTCTGCCAACTGTACGGGTGTAAGAAGATCAGAACCACACCGTACCATCCTCAAACCAATGGGATGTGCGAAAAGATGAACCAAGTGGTGATCGACTTATTGAAGACCTTGCCCGTAGAGGAACGGAACCTGTGGCCGACAAAGTTGCCTGACTTGGTGGATATATACAATCACATCCCAGTAAATTCCACCAACTGCACTCCAGCGTACCTGATGCGAGGAAGGTCTAGCCAGTTACCCGTTGATCTGGACATGGGGGTCCTAGTCCCCGAAGATACCTCGCCGGATGCAGATTGGGATGCAGAAAGGCAGGGAAGGTACCGCAAAGTACAGGAGTGCGTGGAAAGAAGTCTCGCCCAGGCTAGGCAGAAACAAGAAAGAGACTACAACCAGCACGCTCCTGCGATTCCCCTGTCACCCGGTGAGCAAGTACTCAAACGAAAGAGGAGACTACACAAGCTCGATGACCAATGGGAAGCAGAACCGTATACCATCCTGCCATCCGATTTCGACAACACGAAGGTTTGTCTCATCAGCATGGACAGAGGGGAGACCTCGACAGCGGTATCCAGGGATCACCTTAAGGTCTGCCCCGATAAGTTGAGAGAGAGGGACACGGTCCCAGGAATCTCCCCGCCGGTGGAAAAGGAGAAGATGATCCACACCGTCCTTGGTGACTTTCCCCAGTCCTGGACTCAGATAAATCAGGCCATCGTGGTACCTGTTCTAACGTTTCACCAGCCGGACCCACCAGAAACAATGGTGATACCAGATCATCCGGCCCCGCTACCTCAACAAGCCCTGCCTGAAGATGCCGTGCCGACTGTTGAACTGGCAAGTCCTCCCTCTGCTATCGGCGAGCCTGCCGTACCTACTGTTGCTAGCAGCAGCAGCCCTGAGAGCTTCAGCCTGCCAGTGCTACCCAGACTCACTAGAAGTGTAGCTAGAAGGCAGTACACTACACCAGGGGTAGCAAGTATAGTGGGCCCTGTTAGGCCGGTAGCAACCCCTGTGCTGCGAAAGTCCACACGCAGCACTCAGAATCAAACTCCCCTCCGCTACAAAACTTAGAGGTATTAATGAGGGCTGTTATTTAGTTGAAAATGTTTGTGTGCATATCTTCTGTTACAGGTTTTAAAAATGAACAACGGGGTAATGGACAGTGAATTGCTCCAAAAACTTCTAAAAGGGGACCCCTTTGTTTACCCGGGGTCCCCGCTGTTTCAACCACTGAACTGAGAGTCATAAACTGTGCATGACCTAACTTTTGCAACGTTCAAGAAGTCCTCACCTCCCATAAAGGGAAGCACTGTTATATTTGACTGTTTATGATATTTCAAATTGTTGTGTGTTTCCTGTTAACATGTATTGTTGTTCTTGTTTTCCCAGTCCGGGAGTACTGGATTTAACCGGGGGGGAGTGCAGCGCCCCAGAGTCCTGGTCGTTGCAGTAATGTCGCTCTGCCACTAAGGGGAGTGATGTTACGTCTGACTGCACTAAAGGAGTTCACCTGACCAGGTAACACTCACACTACACTTCACACTCCGGCCACCAGGGGGGGTGGTTCTATCTAGTAGGCCACTCCTCACACTCTGGTAAAACTGGGGGTTGGACAGGAAGACAGAGAGAAGTAGCTGGGAAGAGCTAGAGAGAGGACCTGTCAGGGATGGGATCCTGGCAGACTCTTAAGAGCAGCACAAACCAGTGAGCAACGGGAATACAGCAAAGAGGCAATAGGACCAGAAGGAGTCGTGCTGTAAGATCGAGGCAACATCCTTCTGAGGCGCAAACAGTCGGTGGCCGGAACGCCGAGCAAGTAAGAAACTACAAGCATTACTTCAAACCACGGACGGACAGCCAATTATAGGTTGGCTGTCTCACTAAACACCTAAGCAGACAACGGAGGCAGCTGTGGGAGAGGGGCGACTCTAGGGTCCCAGAAGAACTCCAGGCCTACCCCGTCATACGGGTGCGTCCTAGCCATATTACCTGGGGGACGGAGAGAACGAACATCAGAGACAGACACAGCAGTTGTGAGGACTATCCCGGGGTGCCCAGCAGGGAAGGACTACAACACACAGGCGCTAGAAGGTAGACACTGATTCCCACCTGGAAAGGGAACTCCTGATGTGCCTTTGGACTGGCCGGTCTCAGACAGCCCTGTTAACAGTGCTCCGGATTGAGCACCTTGAAGCCTTCAGTAAAGAGGTAAAGAGACTGCAACCTGGTGTCCTCGTTATTTACTGCGACCAGCACTTCACCGCACCATAACATCATCCCATACCTCCACCTTTATTGTACGCCCTTCAGCAGGGTCACGAACCGGGTCTAGCCACTGTGACAACCCCAGAACAGAGACTCAGAGGCCCGGTACCGGGTACCCCTCGGCCCTGCGACAGTGGGGGCGCTACATAATGACTGAAAGTCTTTGCAAAAGATTAGTTAACAATACAGTTTGTAAATTACTGATTCCCATTTTTCTCCTGCAGTATTCCTTGCAGTCGTTCATTGAAGAGCGGACAACTTATTGGAAAACTAATGTATATTACGGTATGGAAAAGGCACAGTGGCCATTATATCTCATTTATACTATTACTGTCTTCATAAAGGGCTATATTTTCTGGGACCCCACAGGTTTGTGGGCTCAGGCTTTGCTTCCAGATACATCCATAGTCACATTTCTTATACTAAGGCTAAGTTCAAATTTGCGTATGTGTCCGCAGCGTATCGTCTGCATGCATAAACGCATGCCAAAATGCATGCAAAAGCATGCTTACGCCTGCTCATCATCTTGCGCATGACGCAAACCAAAACGCTGCATGTGCATGCTTTTAAATGAATTTTGGCATGCGTTTGCAGTTTTTATGTGCATGGTGGGGGCAGTGACATCATTTTCTGGACATGCGCAGTCTAAAGTATGCATGTGTATCGAATGCATGCATAAGCATGTCCTTGCGTACCAATGCGTTCCCATAGACAGTAATGCGTTTTTTGGACGGAATCGTCTGCCTCAAAAAATGCAACATGTTGATTTCGCCAGACACCACCGCACACTGCAAAAAGACTCATGCGTACGCATCCGCAAGCGAACGCATGCAAAAACATGTCACTGCGTACATAATGTTAAAGATATGTACTCATGATGCATGAGGATCGTACGCTGCGCACACAGACGCAAATGTGAACCTGGACTAAGAGAATTATTAGCTTTTTGCACCTTTACACATGTGGCCTTTTATTCCTTCTCTTGAAATGTATGCGTGTGTAATAAGTTTATAGATGTGCATATAGTAGACTATATTATAATAAGCAAAAAATTATTAAATTAACAACCTGTAATCACATAAACCTATAAATACTTAATGAGTTACATATCTAGTAACCTGGCATCCACATTAATATACTTATGGAATTTATGATTGTTAATACATTCATCCACGTATAGTTTGGGAGATTATATTAATAATATTAATGTTTACTGGAGGAACTTAACCTTTATTGCACACTTTCAAGTTTCAGTTTTAAAAATATTTGACTCTGAAGTCAGTAAGAAGTTCCATGTAGTTATATAAATATTGCTATGCATATACAATTTTCATTCATTTTTCCCTGATGGCAGCATATAAAAATCAGAGCGTTACTTAGTTTATCCTGTACAGAAAATGTAAAACTAGTATGTTACCTGGAGTTCACATTGTGCAATGTCTGGTAAATAATATTAAAATGACATTCACCCATGTATACTGAAGGAGTTTAATTAATATTACAATGACAGTCACCCATGTATACTGAAGGAGTTTAATATTACAATGACATTCACCCATGTATACTGAAGGAGTTTAATTAATATTACAATGACAGTCACCCATGTATACTGAAGGAGTTTAATATTACAATGACATTTATCTATGTATACTGGAGGAGTTCAATTAATATTACAATGACATTCACGCATGTATACTGAAGGAGTTAAATTAATATTACAATGATATTCACCCATGTATACTGGAGGAGTATAATTAATACTAGCTGTTTCCAGCCAGCTAACGCTCGGCATGCTCATTGCTATCTAATTAACGCTGCTAGTGATTAAATTAAAGTAAATAATGACAACATTCAATAGCGCTTACGCAGGTGGTAAATCAACTTAAAATGAAGTTAATAGCAAAAATAATAATTAAAAATCAGAATAATACTAATACATTTTATTCACAGTGTAAAATCAAAAGCAAACTGGATTCGTGTGGTAATGTGTGGGGACAGAGCCTTGTATGGTAATGTGTGGGGACAGAGCCTCGTGTGGTAACGTGTGGGGACAGAGCCTCATGTGGTAACGTGTGGGGACGGAGCCTCATGTGGTAATGTGGAGGGACAGAGCCTTGTATGGTAATGTGTGGGGACAGAGCCTTTTATGGTAACGTGTGAGGACGGAGCCTCGTGTGGTAATGTGGAGGGACGGAGCCTCATGTGGTAATCTGAGGACAGAGCCTCGTGTGGTAATGTGTGAGGACGGAGCCTCGTGTGGTAATGTGGGGGGATGGAGCCTTGTGTGGTAATGTGTGAGGACGGAGCCTCGTGTGGTAATGTGTGAGGACGGAGCCTCGTGTGTTATGATCCTAGTGGTAGAGGATCTCTGGTATTCCGGCTAAGTCTGAAAAAACATAGAACTGCTCTAGGGAGGTGGAAACTGGGCTAACCGCATACCTGATCCTAACACACAACTAGAAGTAGCCGGTGAACGTGCCTACGTTGTTTCTAGACGTCTCGAGCCAGCCGGAGAACTGACTACCCCTAAAGGGAAAATAAGACCTCACTTGCCTCCAGAGAAATTAACCCCAAAGATATAGAAAGCCCCCAACAAATAATAACGGTGAGGTAAGAGGAAAACACAAACGTAGAGATGAACTAGATTCAGCAAAGTGAGGCCCACTAATCTAGATAGGCAGAAAATAGAAAGTGAACTATGCGGTCAGCAGAAAACCCTGCAGAAACATCCACGCTGAATATTCAAGAACCCCCGCACCGACTGACGGTGTGAGGGGAGAATATCAGCACCCTAGAGCTTCCAGCGAGCTAGAAAATCACATTTTGAGCAAGCTGGACAAAAATACACTGATAATGCAAATGATCCAAAGTATGCAAACAGGACTTAGCTTTTCTTGCATGAGACAGATGGCAAGGAATCAGGAGGAGACCAAATTGGACTGAATACATCGATACCAGGCAAGAGACTGAGTCCTAAGGAGGACTAAATAGGGAACACCCCCAGCTTAATGAAACAGCTGAAGCCCAGGCCTGCAGAAAGACATGACTCATACAATACCATTCGTGACCACAAGAGGGAGCCCAGAAACACAGTTCACAACACTCGTGTGGTAATGTGTGAGGACGGAGCCTCGTGTGGTAATGTGTGGGGACGGAGCCTCGTGTGGTAATGTGTGAGGACGGAGCCTCATATGGTAATGTGTGGGGACAGAGCCTCGTGTGGTAATGTGTGAGGACGGAACCTCGTGTGGTAATGTGTGGGGACAGAGCCTCGTGTGGTAATGTGTGGGTACGGAGCCTCATGTGGTAATGTGTAAGGACGGAGCCTCGTGTGGTAATGTGTGAGGATGGAGCCTCGTGTGGTAATGTGTGGGGACAGAGCCTCGTGTGGTAATGTGTGGGGATGGAGCCTCGTGTGGATATGTGTGGGTACGGAGCCTCATGTGGTAATGTGTTATGACCCCAGTGGACAGGGTCTCAGAGGAACGTGTAAGTCTGCGAGATTCAAAAATCCAGCTCATAGGGCTGTGGTAACTGGGTTGACCAAATAGCTACTCCTAACGCCAACACTAGAAGTAGCCGGGGATCATGCCTACGGTGATCGCTAGATGACTCGCGCCAGCCGGAGAATCTAACTACCCCTAGGAGAAGAAAACAAAGACCTCTCTTGCCTCCAGAGAAAGGGACCCCAAAGCAAGATACAAGCCCCCCACAAATAATAACGGTGAGGTAAGAGGAAATGACAAACACAGAAATGAACCAGGTTCAGCAAAGAGAGGACAGGTTACTAATAGCAGAATATAGCAAGATAACTTATCTGGTCAACAAAAACCCTATAAAAATCCACGCTGGAGATTCAAGAACCCCCGAACCGTCTAACGGTCCGGGGGGAGAACACCAGCCCCCTAGAGCTTCCAGCAAAGGTCAGGATACAGATTGGAACAAGCTGGACAAAAATACCAAACAAAACAAAAGCAAAAAGCAAGGAAGCAGACTTAGCTTGAAATACAGGAACCAGGATCATAGGACAAGAGCACAACAGATTAGCTCTGATTTCAACGATGCCAGGCATTGAACTGAAGGTCCAGGGAGCTTATATAGCAACGCCCCTGAACTAACGGCCCAGGTGAGGATATAGGAAAAGACAGAAGCTCCAGAGTCAAATCACTAATAACCACTAGAGGGAGCAAAAAGCAAAATCACAACAGTACCCCCCCCCCTTAGTGAGGGGTCACCGAACCCTCACCACGACCACCAGGGCGATCAGGACGAGCGGCGTGAAAGGCACGAACTAAATCGGCCGCATGAACATCAGAGGCGACCACCCAGGAATTATCTTCCTGACCATAGCCCTTCCACTTGACCAGGTACTGAAGCCTCCGCCTGGAGAGACGAGAATCCAAGATCTTCTCCACCACGTACTCCAACTCACCCTCAACCAACACCGGAGCAGGAGGCTCAGCAGAAGGAACCACAGGCACAACGTACCGCCGCAACAAGGACCTATGAAACACGTTGTGGATAGCAAACGACACAGGAAGATCCAGGCGAAAGGATACAGGATTAAGGATTTCCAATATCTTGTAAGGACCAATAAAACGAGGTTTAAATTTGGGAGAGGAAACCTTCATAGGAACAAAGCGGGAAGAAAGCCACACCAAATCCCCAACACGTAGTCGGGGACCCACACCGCGGCGGCGGTTGGCAAAGCGCTGAGCCCTCTCCTGTGACAACTTCAAGTTGTCCACCACAAGATTCCAGATCCGCTGCAACCTATCCACCACAGAATCCACCCCAGGGCAGTCAGAATGTTCCACATGACCCGAAGAAAAACGAGGGTGGAAACCAGAGTTGCAGAAAAACGGCGAAACCAAGGTGGCGGAACTAGCCCGATTATTAAGGGCAAACTCAGCCAACGGCAAGAAGGTCACCCAATCGTCCTGATCAGCAGAGACAAAACACCTCAAATAAGCCTCCAAAGTCTGATTAGTTCGCTCCGTCTGTCCATTAGTCTGAGGATGGAAAGCAGACGAAAATGACAAGTCAATGCCCATCCTACTACAAAAGGATCGCCAGAATCTGGAAACGAACTGGGATCCTCTGTCTGACACAATATTCTCAGGGATGCCGTGCAATCGAACCACGTTCTGGAAAAACACAGGAACCAGATCGGAAGAGGAAGGCAGCTTAGGCAAAGGAACCAAATGGACCATCTTGGAGAAGCGATCACATATCACCCAGATAACAGACATGCCTTGAGACACCGGAAGATCAGAAATGAAATCCATGGAGATATGTGTCCAAGGTCTCTTAGGGACAGGCAAGGGCAAGAGCAACCCGCTGGCACGAGAACAGCAAGGCTTAGCTCGAGCACAAGTCCCACAGGACTGTACAAATGACCGCACATCCCTAGACAAGGAAGGCCACCAAAAGGATCTGGCCACCAGATCTCTGGTGCCAAAAATTCCTGGGTGACCTGCCAACACCGAGGAATGAACCTCGGAAATGACTCTGCTGGTCCACTTACCAGGCACAAACAGTCTGTCAGGTGGACAAGAATCAGGCCTATCAGCCTGAAATCTCTGCAACACACGTCGCAGATCTGGAGAAATAGCTGACAAGATAATACCATCCTTAAGAATACCAACAGGTTCAGCGACTCCAGGAGCATCAGGCACAAAGCTCCTGGAAAGAGCATCGGCCTTCACATTTTTTGAACCTGGTAAATACGAGACAACAAAGTCAAAACGGGAGAAAAACAATGACCAGCGGGCCTGTCTAGGATTCAGGCGTTTAGCAGACTCGAGATACATCAGATTTTTGTGATCAGTCAAGACCACCACACGATGCTTAGCACCCTCGAGCCAATGACGCCACTCCTCAAATGCCCATTTCATGGCCAACAACTCCCGATTGCCCACATCATAATTTCGCTCCGCAGGCGAAAACTTCCTAGAGAAAAAGGCGCAAGGTCTCATAACAGAGCAACCAGGGCCTCTCTGCGACAAAACGGCCCCTGCTCCAATCTCTGAAGCATCCACCTCAACCTGAAAGGGAAGCGAGACATCAGGCTGGCACAAAACAGGCGCCGAAGTAAACCGACGTTTCAACTCCTGGAAAGCCTCCACGGCAGCAGGAGCCCAATTAACCACATCGGAGCCCTTCTTGGTCATATCCGTCAAAGGTTTCACAATGCTAGAAAAGTTAGCGATAAAACGACGGTAGAAGTTAGCGAAACCCAAGAACTTCTGAAGACTCTTAACTGACGAGGGCTGAGTCCAATCAAGAATAGCTCGGACCTTGACTGGGTCCATCTCCACAGCAGAAGGGGAAAAAATGAACCCCAAAAAGGGAACCTTCTGTACACCAAAAAGACACTTTGAGCCCTTGACAAACAAAGAATTTTCACGCAAAATTTTAAAGACCATCCTGACCTGCTCCACATGCGAGTCCCAATTATCAGAAAAAACCAGAATATCATCCAGATAAACGATCAAAAATTTATCCAGATAGTTCCGGAAAATGTCATGCATAAAGGACTGAAAAACTGAAGGGGCATTAGAGAGCCCAAAAGGCATCACCAAGTACTCAAAATGACCTTCGGGCGTATTGAATGCGGTTTTCCATTCATCCCCTTGCTTAATGCGCACAAGGTTGTACGCACCACGAAGGTCTATCTTGGTAAACCACTTGGCACCTTTAATCCGGGCAAACAAGTCAGACAACAGCGGCAAAGGATACTGAAATTTGACAGTGATCTTATTTAAAAGCCGATAGTCAATACAAGGCCTCAAAGATCCGTCCTTTTTAGCCACAAAAAAGAATCCCGCACCAAGAGGGGAAGAAGACGGACGGATGTGTCCTTTCTCCAGAGACTCCTTGATATATGAACGCATAGCGGTATGTTCAGGTATCGACAGATTAAACAGTCTTCCCTTAGGAAATTTACTGCCTGGAATCAAATCTATTGCACAGTCACATTCCCTATGAGGAGGCAATTCACTGGACCTGGACTCGCTAAAGACATCCTGATAATCAGACAAATACTCAGGAACTTCCGAAGGCGTAGAAGAAGCAATAGACACAGGCAGGGAATCCTCATGAATACCACGACAGCCCCAACTAGACACTGACATAGCCTTCCAGTCAAGGACTGGATTATGGGTCTGTAACCATGGCAGCCCCAAAACAACCAAATCATGCATTTTATGTAGAACGAGAAAACGTATCACCTCGCGGTGTTCAGGAGTCATGCACATGGTAACCTGTGTCCAATACTGCGGTTTATTTTCTGCTAATGGCGTAGCATCAATACCCCTAAGAGGGATAGGATTTTCTAATGGTTCAAGAATAAAACCACAGCGCTTAGCAAATGACAGATCCATAAGACTCAGGGCAGCACCTGAATCTACAAACGCCATAACAGGATAAGACGACAGTGAGCAAATCAAAGTTACAGACAGAATAAACTTAGGATGCAAATTACCAACGGTGACAGGACTAACAACCTTAGATATACGTTTAGAGCATGCTGAGATAACATGTGTAGAATCACCACAGTAGTAGCACAAGCCATTCCGGCGTCTATGAATTTTCCTCTCATTTCTAGTCAGGATTCTATCACATTGCATCAAATCAGGTGTCCGTTCAGACAACACCATGAGGGAATTTGCGGTTTTTCTATCACATTGCATCACATCAGGTGTCTGTTCAGACAACAACATGAGGGTATTTGCGGTTTTGCGCTCCCGCAACCGCCGGTCAATTTGAATAGCCAGGGACATGGTATCATTCAGACCTGTGGGAATGGGAAAACCCACCATAACATTCTTAATGGCCTCAGAAAGGCCATTTCTAAAATTAGCGGCCAGTGCACACTCGTTCCAATGTGTCAGCACGGACCATTTCCGAAATTTTTGGCAATACACCTCAGCCTCGTCCTGGCCCTGAGACATAGCCAGCAAGGCTTTCTCTGCCTGAATCTCAAGATTGGGTTCCTCATAAAGTAAACCGAGCGCCAGAAAAAACGCATCAATATCAGCCAATGCCGGATCTCCTGGCGCCAACGAAAAAGCCCAATCTTGAGGGTCACCCCGTAAGAATGAAATAACAATTTTTACTTGTTGAGCAGAGTCTCCAGACGAACAAGGTTTCAGGGACAAAAACAATTTACAATTATTCCTGAAATTCCTAAACTTAAATCGGTCTCCTGAAAACAGTTCAGGAATCGGAATCTTGGGTTCAGACCTAGGATTTCTGGTAACATAATCTTGTATACCCTGCACACGAGCGGCAAGCTGGTCCACACTTGTAATCAAGGTCTGGACATTCATGTCTGCAGCAAGCTTAAGCCACTCTGAGGTAAAGGGGAAAAGAAAAAGAAAAAAAAAAAAAAAAATGAGAGAGGGGAAAAAAAAAACTCAAAATTTTCTTTCTTATAATCCCACTTCTGCAATGCATTAAACATTTAATACTGGCCTGGCATACTGTTATGACCCCAGTGGACAGGGTCTCAGAGGAACGTGTAAGTCTGCGAGATTCAAAAATCCAGCTCATAGGGCTGTGGTAACTGGGTTGACCAAATAGCTACTCCTAACGCCAACACTAGAAGTAGCCGGGGATCATGCCTACGGTGATCGCTAGATGACTCGCGCCAGCCGGAGAATCTAACTACCCCTAGGAGAAGAAAACAAAGACCTCTCTTGCCTCCAGAGAAAGGGACCCCAAAGCAAGATACAAGCCCCCCACAAATAATAACGGTGAGGTAAGAGGAAATGACAAACACAGAAATGAACCAGGTTCAGCAAAGAGAGGCCAGGTTACTAATAGCAGAATATAGCAAGATAACTTATCTGGTCAACAAAAACCCTATAAAAATCCACGCTGGAGATTCAAGAACCCCCGAACCGTCTAACGGTCCGGGGGGAGAACACCAGCCCCCTAGAGCTTCCAGCAAAGGTCAGGATACAGATTGGAACAAGCTGGACAAAAATACCAAACAAAACGAAAGCAAAAAGCAAGGAAGCAGACTTAGCTTGAAATACAGGAACCAGGATCATAGGACAAGAGCACAACAGATTAGCTCTGATTTCAACGATGCCAGGCATTGAACTGAAGGTCCAGGGAGCTTATATAGCAACGCCCCTGAACTAACGGCCCAGGTGAGGATATAGGAAAAGACAGAAGCTCCAGAGTCAAATCACTAATAACCACTAGAGGGAGCAAAAAGCAAAATCACAACAGTAATGTGTAAGGACGGAGCCTCGTGTGGTAATGTGTAAGGACGGAGCCTCGTGTGGTAATGTGTGGGGATGGAGCCTCGTGTGGTAATGTGGGGGGGCGGGATTATGTGTGGTAATATGGTGGGGGGCGGGATTATGTGTGGTAATGTGGGGGGGCAGGATTGTGTGTGGTAATGTGGTGGGGGGTGGGATTATGTGTGGCAATGTGGTGGGGGGGTGGGATTATGTGTGGTAATGTGGGGGGTGGGATTATGTGTGGTAATGTGGTGGGGGGCAGGATTATGTGTGGTAATGCGGTGGGGGCGGGATTATGTGTGGTAATGCGGTGGGGGCGGGATTATGTGTGGTAATGCGGTGGGGGGGCGGGATTGTGTGTGGTAATGCGGTGGGGCGGGATTGTGTGTGGTAATGTGGTGGGGGGTGGGATTATGTGTGGTAATGTGGGAGCGGGATTGTGTGTGGTAATGTGGTGGGGGGGCGGGATTATGTGTGGCGATGTGGTGGGGGGGCGGGATTATGTGTGGTGATGTGGTGGGGGGCGGAATTATGTGTGGTAATGTGGTGGGGGGCAGGATTGTGTGTGGTGATGTGGGGGGGGCGGGATTATGTGTGGTAATGTGGTGGGGGGCGGGATTATGTGTGGTAATGTGGGAGCGGGATTGTGTGTGGTAATGTGGTGGGGGGGCGGGATTATGTGTGGTGATGTGGTGGGGGGCGGGATTGTGTGTGGTAATGTGGTGGGGGGCGGGATTATGTGTGGTAATGTGGTGAGGGGCGGGATTATGTGTGGTAATATGGTGGGGGGGCGGGATTGTGTGTATTAATGGGGTGGGGCGGGATTATGTGTGGTGATGTTGGGGGGCGGAGCTACTGTGCAGGGGGCGGGATTAGCGAGTAATCACGATGCCTCATATATATAGATTACAATAACATTCACCAGTGTATATTGGACGAGTTTATTCCATGGTAAAATGGCTTTTGCAGAAAACGTTTAATGACTGTTTTAGTGGCATTAACCCACACCACCATGTTTTCTGAAGAAGTTTAAAAAAGGCAAAGATGACCTTTACCCATTGTTGCTTGTAAATATGCTGCCAAGTAAAATTAGGAAGTCTTCATGTAAATGGCCACTCTTATCCACTATAATAACTAATATTTTTCATGTGATCCATCTATAGGGGAAGAAGTGGATGGTTCTTTCAATGGACCGGCTCCTGGACGATGGAATATACAGGTGAACTGTCCGGAGTGGTTTAAGGAAGATAAGTGTCATGTGACAGTCCCTCATACATCAGAGGTGAAGGTAAAGAAACAGTTGCAGCTTCTGCATCAACATATTTTCAGTGTAAATTCTTTGTCATTGTAGACACTTCTGCAGAATATCTCCAGGCAGTTTCAGTTTTTGAGGACAGTGCTCTAAATTCCCTTTGTAGACATGGAGTTACTTGAGTTCGGTCTCTTTCTTGGTCACCACAAGGTGGAGCTCAGACGCTTATGAAACTTCACTTTCACTAGCTCAGTGAAATTGAGTGCTGCCAGCCCGAGAGGACTAACACCAGTTCCTCATTAGATTTACACCCGATCCGTCAACAGGATTATATCGGGCCAGAAACCAGCCCTGGTAGCATGGAAAGATAAACCGAGAAAATGGACAAGTGGATTTATGGATCGAGATAGAACTGCCCAAGGTTAAATTAGATATATAGTCACCTTAAGAGCATGCTGGACAATACACTATATACACGATGGTTGTACATAAACAATGGTCAGATATGCAAATACAGATGGTAGCACAATAAAGGTACCGATAAAGGCAATGCACACGGCACTCAAGGGTCCTGTGTGGTGCACAAGTCAGGTTTCCAGCCCGTCAACAAGGTAATAGCAATCACTTGGCACTCGAGATTTTTTGTTGCAAGAAAAAATGAACATTCCGTTTATTTGTGCATCCAGTTCAAAGATTTAAACGTTTTCGGTCCAATCACAAGACCTTCATCAGAAATATCTTTAACAAAACTGGAAGCAATACACAAAAGGGGTTGTGAAGGCCAGAACGGCCTGAGCTTGGGCAACCCGGGACCAAGGTGACACCTGGAGCGTCTCAGGGATCCTGGAGAGATTCCCGGAGGAAAGGTACTGAGGAGAGGCGAGAACCCACCACTAGGGGTAGCGTTTGGATAGCCAGGTTCGTGGCGCTCTGTCAGGTGCTCCCGGGGCCGCTCCATTCCTGACACCTGACCTGACAGAGCGCCACGGACCTGGCTATCCAAGCGCTACCCCTAGTGGTGGGTTCTCGCCTCTCCTCAGTACCTTTCCTCCGGGAATCTCTCCAGGATCCCTGAGACGCTCCAGGTGTCACCTTGGTCCCGGGTTGCCCAAGCTCAGGCCTTTCTGGCCTTCACAACGCCTTTTGTGTATTGCTTCCAGTTTTGTTAAAGATATTTCTGATGAAGGTCTTGTGATTGGACCGAAAACGTTTAAATCTTTGAACTGGATGCACAAATAAACGGAATGTTCATTTTTTCTTGCAACAAAAATCTCTGAGTGCCAAGTGATTGCTATTACAATAAAGGTACCGTCACACTCAGCGACGCTGCAGCGATATAGACAACGAGCCGATCGCTGGAGCGTCGCTGTTTAGGTCGCTGGGGAGACGTCAAACACAGCAGCTCCAGAACGATGCAGGAGCGATCCAGTGACGTAACGGTGACTCACTTATCGTCCTCGCTGGTTGTTAGCTCCATGTAAAACATTGCTGACATCGTTGCTTTTGCTGTCAAACATGACGATACACGCCGACCTGACGACGAAATAAAGTTCTGGACTTCTAGCTCCGACCTGCGATATAACAGCGGGATCCAGATCGCTGCTGCGTGTCAAACACAACGAGATCACTAACCAGGACGCTGCAACGTCACGGATCGTTGTCGTTCTCATTGCAAAGTTGCTGAGTGTGACGGTACCTTAAGTATAAGCAGAAGTCAGTTATCAGTTGGTGGCTGGCAGCCACATGGAAGGTGTGGGGCTCCAGCGTTTTCCGTTTTCTTCCAACACGATGTGACCGCCCTCAAAAGAGAACAAGCGCCACAGCCTCGCATGAGCACCGACTTTGTCGGTCACTTCTTTTTCCGCCTCACAGGATAGTCCTATTTTTCTTCCACTTAGGACTGCTCGTTCAAGCTCCAAAACCTATGATGGATCATAACTTCTGAACGGAAGGTCATAGGGAGGCAGTTTTGGCATCATCGGATCTGGCCTGGCCTCCCTTATTCCTGGAGACAAAACATGGCTTCACTACCTGGCTTCTATTAGCCATTCTAAATTATCCACACTCGGGGGTGCTAGAACGAGTCGAGATCACGGGAGCGTTCGGCCCATTCCCGATATCTCGCACATGTAATTGGCTAAGATGTACAATAACTCCATAATTCCTTATGAAATTAAGGCTCCCGTATGTCTTGGGGGAATCTTTGAAGTAGTTAAGCAGCTTGGGCTCCCAGGAGGGGTACCTCCTGCCAGAAAGGCCTTGCTACCAGCTTGGCTGCTGGTGGTGTGAGTTTTTTCTCTTGGAGCTTTTGAAGCTGGACCACCTGCTGAGCCAGGTGTCCTGTCTCAGTTTCACACTTTGAAGGAGGTGTATAATCTCAGCCTGGATATAATACAGTCAATTTTCATTAAATTATATCCTTCTTCTTCTTCACAGGAATCAATACCACTAAGCGTTTATATGCCATTAGGTAGCCATACCTAATCGCGTTATGTAATTTTAACAGTCAGAGCATTATTCTTTTTTGTTAAAGGGAATCTATTACCCCAAAATTGGCCTATAAACTAAGGACTCCGGCATCAGCGGCTTATCTACAGCATTCTGTAATGCTCTAGATAAGTCCCCGATGTAACCTGAAAGATAAGAAAAACAGGTTATATTATATTCACCCAGGGGCGGTCCCGGTTCAGTCTGGTCCGATGGGCGTTGCGATCCGGGTCCAGCGCCTCCCATCTTCATACGATGTTGTCCTCTTCTTTTATTCCTGCCACGGCTCCTGTGCAGGCGTACTTTATCTCCCTGTTGAGGGCAGAGCAAAGTACTGCAGTGCGAAGTTGCTGGGAAAGGTCAGAGAGGCCCAGAGCCTGCGCACTGCAGTACTTTGCTCTGCCCTCAACAGGGAGATACAGTATGCCTGCACAGGAGCCGTGGCAGGAAGACAAGAAGAGGACGTCATCCTATGAAGACGTGAGGCACTGGACCCGGACCGCAACACCCGTCGGACCCGGACCGCAGCGGGAACGCCCCTGGGTGAGTATAATCTAATCTGTTTTTCTCCTCTTTCAGGTTACATTGGGGGCTTATCTACAGCATTACAGAATGCTGTAGATAAGCCCCTGATGCCGGTGGGCTTAGTTTATTGGCCAATTTTGGGGTGAGAGATTCCCTTTAAGTATATACAATAAAAGTTATATTTTAACATAGTCTTCAATCTAGGGGATGTTTTGCTTTTTGGTCATTTACATATCTGACACATCGCACAGGCCCGAAAACATTAAAATAAATAAATAAATCTTTTGCAGAAGCAAGTGTCTCAAATTATTTTATTTTTTAATTATGAATTCTACTGTGTGCCTACGGTTAATCTGCAAAGATGGGCTGCATTTTGACATTAAACATTGTGTCTGGAGGCTCCATTGACGTAATGCGTACCAGATTTATGTCTCACAGCTACGAATACGCATGTACACTTCCACACCACTAGGGTATATTGCAACTTTTTTGGTAACTTTTAAAACTAAATCCTGCCTAATTCACTGAGGGGTTCATTCCAGAATTCTGGTGTAAAATACCTTGAAATGTCACAATTTGTCTGCTCAATTCGATCCTGTACAAGAATGTTGTTACTTTTGGCATTTTTTCGCCAGTCCCGGCTAGATTCCCCAAAGTAGGAGGAATTGGGATGGGACAAGGAGTGGCAAAGCCCACCTGGAAAATTCATTAATTGGCTTGCGACTCGTAATGATTTACGGTAGATTCTGCTCACTGCAGAAGACCCTTCATTAAGACTCGGTGCACAATGTCAGTCTCAATGAAGCGGGCCGGTCATTCATACATCTGGTTATGACCTGCTCACCAGGATAATCACAACCACTTGCAGAATAATATGGAAATTTATTTTTTTCGCACAAAGATGGCATGCAGCAAAGTTTTCAACTTTTAGACACAAAAAAACTGGTGTAGATTCTTTATATGTTCCCCCCAAATAATTGATCATAGCATTTTTGCAACTTTGTATATGTGTAGATGCAGTGATTGATAGCAGCGCTGTTCCCTGTGAGTGTGGGGAAGCACTAAGCGATATGTGCCGGCTGTGTCTCATGGCTGGAGCTGAGGGCAAGGTCTGATTCCCATCATTTGTTTCGCTGCAGAATTGCTCAGACTGCGACGGAAATGGAAAGAAAGTCTGTCCGTCCTGTAAAGGAAAGAGAAGAGTAAGTAGCAGAATATAGTATGGCACATAGAAAGATACAAGTATCTACAGATGCAATTTCACAGTGTGACTGGTGTATCTGATCCCATCCTGTGTGATACTGACAGCTGAGCCGTGTATCTAATCCTCTCCTGTGTGATACTGACTGCTGAGCTGTGTATCTAATCCTCTCCTGTGTGATACTGACTGCTGAGCTGTGCATCTAATCCTCTCCTGTGTGATACTGACTGCTGAGCTGTGCATCTAATCCTCTCCTGTGTGATACTGACTGCTGAGCTGTGCATCTAATCCTCTCCTGTGTGATACTGTCTGCTGAGCCGTGTATCTAATCCTCTCCTGTGTGATACTGACTGCTGAGCCGTGTATCTAATCCTCTCCTGTGTGATACTGACTGCTGAGCTGTGTATCTAATCCTCTCCTGTGTGATACTGACTGCTGAGCTGAGTATCTAATCCTCTCCTGTGTGATACTGTCTGCTGAGCCGTGTATCTAATCCTCTCCTGTGTGATACTGACTGCTGAGCCGTGTATCTAATCCTATCCTGTGTGATACTGTCTGCTGAGCCGTGTATCTAATCCTCTCCTGTGTGATACTGACTGCTGAGCTGTGTATCTAATCCTCTCCTGTGTGATACTGACTGCTGAGCTGTGCATTTAATCCTCTCCTGTGTGATACTGTCTGCTGAGCCGTGTATCTCATCCTTTCGCATGATAGTATCAGTGTATAAGACACAGTGTACAAGTTCTGGAGAAGTTTATGGGTCTGTACATTGTACACAGGGGTGTAGATAAAATATCACAGGGGCTCATAACAAGAGTCCTAATTTGGCTCTGTTCCCCACTCCCCCAAAAATATTGTAATCAAACCTCCCAACTTATGAAAACGGGGAGAGGGACATTTATTACCGCACTTATACAGTAATTGTGTCCACAATGAGGCCTCTTAGTGATCTCGCCCATTACAAAACCCTTTTCATGGCTGCAGCTCACCCTTTTACACAGAGCGATCGGTGGAGATCTGGAGACTCCGACAACAAACCAACTGCATCACGTTTGAAAAAAACAAACCTTTTATGTACAATGTGTCTGTGATCCAAACCTTCTCCTCAATGTTTTGCACACAGAAAGATTGCATGGCATGCTTCGGGAGTGGTCAAACCTTCCAAGGTGACACGTGCTTCTCCTGCGGAGGAACTGGGAAAATAATGTGAGTCTCCATCTGTTCTCATTATATCCTCATCCTCCAGTTACTGACTGGTCACAAACTTATTAGCTGCATCCACAACTTTCCATGTTCTCGCTGTTTTCCTGCTTTGTGTTTTTACATATTTGTCTCTCCAGTTACTGTCACCGTTCACACCATGCTGCCACCAATATGTCATGGATCCCGCCATCTATGTCAGGGATCCCACCAATCTGTCACGGTTGACGGGGAAGATACCTTTATCACCCCCACCACTCACACCAATTTGTCATGAACCGGGGTTGTTTGGTTACCCCTGGTTCCTTCTGAAGGGAATTTATCTATATCCCACTTCCCAGTTCCGGTTTGGAAGTTGCAGGTCTCTGGTGCCCCCCTTACCCTCATGTCAGTCGGGGTACTGCACCTAGGGTAATTGTTCGCCAGAAAGGCTGTCTGCTATGTACTGGCTATTGGGCATGCTACAGCGAGGGCAATGTAACTACTCCCACGCAGGCGGGAACAATAATTATCAATGCTGCCGGTCGCTGCAAAGATGCCCAATTGCCCAGAACAAATATGCTGCCACCAGCTCCGATTAACGGGTCCGGAGCCAACCCAAATCAGTAGCGTAATTCACCTCAGAGGACGTACAGTTTGTTATAGAGCAGAGAGAGACAGCTAGTAATTTTCTATTTTACTCCAAAAAAAGGTAGGCAGTGTTTACAAAGTATAAAAAAGATATTATAAAGCAGACAAAATCATGTGCACATTACAATTACAAATAAAAGAAGGATTAAAATTGAAAAAACACTTGCATAGCACTCAGATCATTTCATATCATCATGGCTGACCTGTGGGCTTTGTAGGATGCACACCTCTAGATGCATATCACATCTATATAGCAGCAGCACCCCGGACATAAAGACACTGAAGCCTCCTGCATCACACAGATATTCCTAGCCTAAAACCAAGGCCTCCCCTCTGTGGTGACATCACATAGAGGCTGGATACTCCCCTGTCTTAGCAGTATGAAAATCATCATCCCACATATCTCGGCGTCGGAACCTCATGGAAAGACGACACCCATGTCATTATGCTCAGCGTGCCATAGGGATTCGTTTAAGTATAGACATTTGGTGGTTGGGTGACCCAGTTCTGTAGTAATCCGTTTCTCAATTGTGCTGGTTCTGGAACCTAGAAAACTCACTGGCTGATAGTTCTACCGAAGCCCATGTCAAAAATGTATTTGTCCCACTTCAATCATTAATCAGTGCTATGATATTTACATTAGCAAAGACAAAGAAACTTGTTTTTTTTCCCCATGTACTTCTACTTGTACTTTCACTTTGAAGCAGTAGCGTAGCTACCGGGGGGGCAGAGGGTGCCCACCCGGAGCTACGCCACTTTAACTGTATCGGCGCACGCAGCACGCGATACAGTTACTTTCTGCGTCAGAGCAGGGAGAATCGATCTCCCTGCTCTGCCGCTGGGCCACTATGGGGCCCCTGAGCAGGCGGGGGGGCCCGGTGCCAGCAGTGGGCCCCCCCCACCGTCATCGGAAGATCAGCTGTAGCGGCATTTAGCCGATACAGCTGATCGCATTGATGGGAGAAGGAGCACTGCGCTGCGCTCCTTCTCCCATCATCCCCCTGTCAGTGTCGACGTCTGACGTCGCCCACACTGACAGCGGGCGCGATTACGTGACTGCCCGGTGCCCGCTGTCAGGAGATCAGCGGGAGCAGCGCAGGAACCAGGAAGAAGAGTGGTGACTATTTATAAAAATTTTTATAGGTGCTGCTGCCTTATTACAGGGTCTGCCTATGGGGATCTGCCGCCTTATTACAGGTTCTGCCTATAGGGATCTGCCACATTATTACAGGGTCTGCCTATGGGGATCTGCCGCCTTATTACAGGGTCTGCCTATGGGGATCTGCCGCCTTATTACAGGGTCTGCCTATGGGGATCTGCCGCCTTATTACAGGGTCTGCCTATAGGGATCTGCCGCCTTATTACAGGGTCTGCCTATGGGGATCTGCCGCCTTATTACAGGGTCTGCCTATGGGGATTTGCCGCCTTATTACAGGGTCTGCCTATGGGGATTTTCCGCCTTATTACAGGGTCTGCCTATGGGGATCTGCCGCCTTATTACAGGGTCTGCCTATGGGGATCTGCCGCCTTATTACAGAATCTGCCTATGGGGATCTGCCGCCTTATTACAGGGTCTGCCTATGGGGATCTGCCGCCTTATTACAGGGTCTGCCTATGGGGATCTGCCGCCTTATTACAGGGTCTGACTATGGGGGCTGCCTTATTACAGGGTTTGCCTATGGGGATCTGCCGCCTTATTACAGGGTCTGCCTATGGGGGCTGCCTTATTACAGGGTCTGACTATGGGGGCTGCCTTATTACAGGGTCTGACTATGGGGGTGCTGCCTTATTAAAGGGCCTGACTATGGGGGTGCTGCCTCATTACAGGGTCTGACTATGGGGCTGCTGGCTTATTACAGGGTCTGCCTATATGGGTGCTGCCTTATTACAGGGTCTGACTATGGGGGTGCTGCCTTATTACAGTGTCTGCTTATGGGGGCTGCCTTATTACAGGGTATGACTAAGGGGGCTGCCTTATTACAGGGTCTGACTATGGGGGCTGCCTTATTGCAGGGTCTGACTATGGGGGCTGCCTTATTACAGGGTCTGCCTTTAGGGGTGCTGCCTTATTACAGGGTCTGACTATGGGGGTGCTGCCTTATTAAAGGGTCTGACTATGGGGGTGCTGCCTCATTACAGGGTCTGACTATGGGGCTGCTGGCTTATTACAGTGTCTGCTTATGGGGGCTGCCTTATTACAGGGTATGACTATGGGGGCTGCCTTATTACAGGGTCTGACTATGGGGGCTGCCTTATTACAGGGTCTGACTATGGGGGCTGCCTTATTGCAGGGTCTGACTATGGGGGCTGCCTTATTACAGGGTCTGACTATGGGGGCTGCCTTATTACAGGGTCTGCCTTTAGGGGTGCTGCCTTATTACAGGGTCTGACTATGGGGGTGCTGCCTTATTAAAGGGTCTGACTATGGGGGTGCTGCCTCATTACAGGGTCTGACTATGGGGCTGCTGGCTTATTACAGGGTCTGCCTATATGGGTGCTGCCTTATTACAGGGTCTGACTGTGGGGGCTGCCTTATTACAGGATCTGACTATGGGGGTGCTGCCTTATTACAGGGTCTGCCTATAGGGGTGCTGCCTTATAACAGAGTCTGACTATGGGGGCTGCCTTATTACAGGGTCTGACTATGGGGGCTGCCTTATTACAGGGTCTGACAATGGGGGTGCTGCCTTATTACAGGGTCTGGCTATAGGGGTGCTGCCTTATTACGGGGTCTGCCTATGGGGGCTGCCTTATTACAGGGTATGACTATGGGGGTGCTGCCTTATTACAGTGTCTGCCTAATTGGGCTGCCTTATGCTATAGAGTCTGCCTATGGGGAGTGCATTATACTAAATTGTGGACTATTTGGTACATTATGCTACTGTATATGGAGGCTAGGGGGCCATCATACAGTATGGAGATTACAGTGTGGAGGTCATTATACATTGTTGAAGCCATCAAACAGTTTGGGGGCTGCTAAGGAGTCAGTATACTGTGTGGGTGGTACTATACAGTGAGGGGGCATTATACTGTGTATAAGAGAGCATCATACTGTGTATAGGGGAGCTTTACAGGGGGGAGACCCGGGATATTATTAAATGTAAAGTGGGCACTTATTGTTATAGAGGAACTCAGGTTACTGTGGCTATCAAAGGGGCACACACGGCAATATTTCTTTCTAGGGGACAAAATATGGGCTCTGTTTTCTAGGGCACTTGCACCCGAATTACTATATGATATGCTACCGTATGTGTCCCTATTACTGCACCTGATACCCCAATACTGAGCCGCTGCTGCCGTATGTGTCCTTATTACTGCACCTGATACCCCAATACTGAGCCCCTGCTGCCGTATGTGTCCCTATTACTGCCCCTGATACCCCAATACTGAACCTCTGCTGCCGTATGTATCCTTATTACTGCACCTGATACCCCAATACTGAGCCTCTGCTGCCGCATGTGTCCCTATTACTGCACCTGATACCCCAATACTGAGCCGCTGCTGCCGTATGTGTCCCTATTACTGCTCCTGATACCCCAATACTGAGCCGCTGCTGCCGTATGTGTCCTTATTACTGCCCCTGATACCCCAATACTGAGCTGCTGCTGCCGTATGTGTCCCTATTACTGCACCCGATACCCCAATACTCTGCTGCTGCCGTATGTGTCCATATTACTGCACCTGATACCCCAATACTGAGCCGCTGCTGCCGCATGTGTCCCTATTACTGCACCTGATACCCCAATACTGAGCCGCTGCTGCCGTATGTGTCCCTATTACTGCACCTGATACCCCAATACTGAGCCGCTGCTGCCGTATGTGTCCCTATTACTGCACCTGATACCCCAATACTGAGCCGCTGCTGCCGTATGTGTCCTTATTACTGCACCTGATACCCCAATACTGAGCCGCTGCTGCCGTATGTGTCCCTATTACTGCACCTGATACCCCAATACTGAGCCGCTGCTGCCGTATGTGTCCTTATTACTGCACCTGATACCCCAATACTGAGCCGCTGCTGCCGTATGTGTCCCTATTACTGCACCTGATACCCCAATACTGAGCCGCTGCTGCCGTATGTGTCCCTATTACTGCCCCTGATACCGCAATACTGAGCCGCTGCTGCCGTATGTGTCCCTATTACTGCACCTGATACCCCAATACTGAGCCGCTGCTGCTGTATGTGACCCTATTACTGCCCCTGATACCCCAATACTGAGCCGCTGCTGCCGTATGTGTCCCTATTACTGCCCCTGATACCCCAATACTGAGCCGCTGCTGCCGTATGTGTCCCTATTACTGCCCCTGATACCGCAATACTGAGCCGCTGCTGCCATGTGTCCCTATTACTGCCCCTGATACCCCAATACTGAGCCGCTGCTGCCGTATGTGTCCCTATTACTGCACCTGATACCCCAATACTGAGCCGCTGCTGCCGTATGTGTCCCTATTACCACCCCTGATACCCCAATACTGAGCCGCTGCTGCCGTATGTGTCCCTATTACTGCCCCTGATACCCCAATACTGAGCCGCTGCTGCCGTATGTGTCCCTATTACTGCACCTGATACCCCAATACTGAGCCGCTGCTGCCGTATGTGTCCCTATTACTGCCCCTGATACCCCAATACTGAGCCGCTGCTGCCGTATGTGTCCCTATTACCACCCCTGATACCCCAATACTGAGCTGCTGCTGCTGCCGTATGTGTCCCTATTACTACACCTGATACCCCAATACTGAGCCGCTGCTGCCGTATGTGTCCCTATTACTGCACCTGATACCCCAATACTGAGCCGCTGCTGCCGCATGTGTCCCTATTACTGCCCCTGATACCCCAATACTGCGCCGCTGCTGCCGTATGTGTCCCTATTACTGCCCCTGATACCCCAATACTGAGCCGCTGCTGCCGTATGTGTCCCTATTACTGCACCTGATACCCCAATACTGAGCCGCTGCTGCCGTATGTGTCCCTATTACTGCCCCTGATACCGCAATACTGAGCCGCTGCTGCTGTATGTGTCCCTATTACTGCCCCTGATACCCCAATACTGAGCCGCTGCTGCCGTATGTGTCCCTATTACTGCACCTGATACCCCAATACTGAGCCGCTGCTGCTGTATGTGTCCTTATTACTGCCCCTGATACCCCAATACTGAGCCGCTGCTGCCGTATGTGACCCTATTACTGCACCTGATACCCCAATACTGAGCCGCTGCTGCCATATGTGTCCCTATTACTGCACCTGATACCTCAATACTGAGCCGCTGCTGCCGTATGTGTCCCTATTACTGCACCTGATACCTCAATACTGAGCCGCTGCTGCCGTATGTGTCCCTATTACTGCCCCTGATACCCCAATACTGAACCGCTGCTGCTGTATGTGTCCCTATTACTGCCCCTGATACCCCAATACTGAGCCGCTGCTGCCATATGTGTCCCTATTACTGCACCTGATACCTCAATACTGAGCCGCTGCTGCCGTATGTGTCCTTATTACTGCACCTGATACCCCAATACTGAGCCGCTGCTGCCATATCTGTCCCTATTACTGCCCCTGATACCCCAATACTGAGCCGCTGCTGCCATATGTGTCCCTATTACTGCCCCTGATACCCCAATACTGAGCCGCTGCTGCCATATGTGTCCCTATTACTGCACCTGATACCCCAATACTGAGCCGCTGCTGCCGTATGTGTCCCTATTACTGCCCCTGATACCCCAATACTGAGCCGCTGCTGCCGTATGTGACCCTATTACTGCACCTGATACCCCAATACTGAGCCTCTGCTGCTGTATGTGTCCCTATTACTGCACCTGATACCTCAATACTGAGCCGCTGCTGCCGTATGTGTCCTTATTACTGCACCTGATACCTCAATACTGAGCCGCTGCTGCCGTATGTGTCCCTATTACTGCACCTGATCCCCCAATACTGAGCTGCTGCTGCCGTATGTGTCCTTATTACTGCCCCTGATACCCCAATACTGAGCCGCTGCTGCCGTATGTGTCCCTATTACTGCACCTGATACCCCAATACTGAGCCGCTGCTGCCATATGTGTCCCTATTACTGCCCCTGATACCCCAATACTGAGCCGCTGCTGCCGTATGCGTCCCTATTACTGCACCTGATACCTCAATACTGAGCCGCTGCTGCCGTATGTGTCCCTATTACTGCACCTGATCCCCCAATACTGAGCTGCTGCTGCCGTATGTGTCCTTATTACTGCACCTGATACCTCAATACTGAGCCGCTGCTGCCGTATGTGTCCCTATTACTGCACCTGATACCCCAATACTGAGCCGCTGCTGCCGTATGTGTCCCTATTACTGCCCCTGATACCCCAATACTGAGCCGCTGCTGCCGTATGTGTCCCTATTACTGCACCTGATACCCCAATACTGAGCTGCTGCTGCCGTATGTGTCCCTATTACTGCCCCTGATACCCCAATACTGAGCCGCTGCTGCCATATGTGTCCATATTACTACACCTGATACCCCAATACTGAGCCGCAGCTGCCGTATGTGTCCCTATTACTGCCCCTGATACCCCAATACTGAGTCTCTGCTGCTATATGTGTCCCTATTACTGCACCTGATACCCCAATACTGAGCCGCTGCTGCCATATGTGTCCCTATTACTGCAGCTGATACCCCAATACTGAGCCGCTGCTGCCGTATGTGTCCCTATTACTGCCCCTGATACCCCAATACTGAGCCTCTGCTGCCATATGTGTCTCTATTACTGCACCTGATACCCCAATACTGAGCCGCTGCTGCCGTATGTGTCCTTATTACTGCACCTGATACCCCAATACTGAGCCTCTGCTGCCGTATGTGTCCCTATTACTACACCTGATACCCCAATACTGAGCCGCAGCTGCCGTATGTGTCCCTATTACTGCACCTGATACCTCAATACTGAGCCGCTGCTGCCGTATGTGTCCCTATTACTGCCCCTGATACCCCAATACTGAGTCTCTGCTGCTATATGTGTCCCTATTACTGCACCTGATACCTCAATACTGAGCCGCTGCTGCCGTATGTGTCCCTATTACTGCACCTGATACCTCAATACTGAGCCGCTGCTGCCGTATGTGTCCCTATTACTGCACCTGATACCTCAATACTGAGCCGCTGCTGCCGTATGTGTCCCTATTACTGCCCCTGATACCCCAATACTGAACCGCTGCTGCCGTATGTGTCCCTATTACTGCCCCTGATACCCCAATACTGAGCCGCTGCTGCCATATGTGTCCCTATTACTGCCCCTGATACCCCAATACTGAGCCTCTGCTGCCGTATGTGTCCTTATTACTGCACCTGATACCCCAATACTGAGCCGCTGCTGCCATACGTGTCCCTATTACTGCACCTGATACCTCAATACTGAGCCGCTGCTGCCGTATGTGTCCCTATTACTGCACCTGATACCTCAATACTGAGCCGCTGCTGCCGTATGTGTCCTTATTACTGCCCCTGATACCCCAATACTGAGCCACTGCTGCCGTATGTGTCCTTATTACTGCCCCTGATACCCCAATACTGAGCCACTGCTGCCGTATGCGTCCCTATTACTGCACCTGATACCTCAATACTGAGCCGCTGCTGCCGTATGTGTCCCTATTACTGCCCCTGATACCCCAATACTGAGCTGCTGCTGCCGTATGTGTCCTTATTACTGCACCTGATACCTCAATACTGAGCCGCTGCTGCCGTATGTGTCCCTATTACTGCACCTGATACCCCAATACTGAGCCGCTGCTGCCGTATGCGTCCCTATTACTGCACCTGATACCTCAATACTGAGCCGCTGCTGCCGTATGTGTCCCTATTACTGCCCCTGATACCCCAATACTGAGCCGCTGCTGCCGTATGTGTCCCTATTACTGCACCTGATCCCCCAATACTGAGCTGCTGCTGCCGTATGTGTCCTTATTACTGCCCCTGATACCCCAATACTGAGCCGCTGCTGCCGTATGTGTCCCTATTACTGCACCTGATACCCCAATACTGAGCCGCTGCTGCCATATGTGTCCCTATTACTGCCCCTGATACCCCAATACTGAGCCGCTGCTGCCGTATGTGTCCTTATTACTGCACCTGATACCCCAATACTGAGCCGCTGCTGCCGTATGTGTCCCTATTACTGCACCTGATACCCCAATACTGAGCTGCTGCTGCCGTATGTGTCCCTATTACTGCCCCTGATACCCCAATACTGAGCCGCTGCTGCCATATGTGTCCGTATTACTGCACCTGATAACCCAATACTGAGCTGCTGCTGCCGTATGTGTCCCTATTACTGCACCTGATACCCCAATACTGAGTCTCTGCTGCTATATGTGTCCCTATTACTGCACCTGATACCCCAATACTGAGCCGCTGCTGCCATATGTGTCCCTATTACTGCACCTGATACCCCAATACTGAGCCGCTGCTGCCATATGTGTCCCTATTACTGCCCCTGATACCCCAATACTGAGCCGCTGCTGCCGTATGTGTCCTTATTACTGCACCTGATACCCCAATACTGAGCCGCTGCTGCCGTATGTGTCCCTATTACTGCACCTGATACCCCAATACTGAGCTGCTGCTGCCGTATGTGTCCCTATTACTGCCCCTGATACCCCAATATTGAGCCGCTGCTGCCATATGTGTCCATATTACTACACCTGATACCCCAATACTGAGCCGCAGCTGCCGTATGTGTCCCTATTACTGCCCCTGATACCCCAATACTGAGTCTCTGCTGCTATATGTGTCCCTATTACTGCACCTGATACCCCAATACTGAGCCGCTGCTGCCGTATGTGTCCTTATTACTGCACCTGATACCCCAATACTGAGCCGCTGCTGCCGTATGTGTCCCTATTACTGCACCTGATACCTCAATACTGAGCCGCTGCTGCCGTATGTGTCCCTATTACTGCCCCTGATACCCCAATACTGAACCGCTGCTGCCGTATGTGTCCCTATTACTGCCCCTGATACCCCAATACTGAGCCTCTGCTGCCATATGTGTCCCTATTACTGCCCCTGATACCCCAATACTGAGCCTCTGCTGCCGTATGTGTCCTTATTACTGCACCTGATACCCCAATACTGAGCCTCTGCTGCCGTATGTGTCCCTATTACTACACCTGATACCCCAATACTGAGCCGCAGCTGCCGTATGTGTCCCTATTACTGCACCTGATACCTCAATACTGAGCCGCTGCTGCCGTATGTGTCCCTATTACTGCCCCTGATACCCCAATACTGAGTCTCTGCTGCTATATGTGTCCCTATTACTGCACCTGATACCCCAATACTGAGCCGCTGCTGCCATATGTGTCCCTATTACTGCCCCTGATACCCCAATACTGAGCCACTGCTGCCGTATGTGTCCTTATTACTGCCCCTGATACCCCAATACTGAGCCACTGCTGCCGTATGTGTCCCTATTACTGCCCCTGATACCTCAATACTGAGCCGCTGCTGCCGTATGTGTCCTTATTACTGCACCTGATGCCCCAATACTGAGCCGCTGCTGCTGTATGTGTCCCTATTACTGCCCCTGATACCCCAATACTGAGCCGCTGCTGCCGTATGTGTCCTTATTACTGCACCTGATACCCCAATACTGAGCCGCTGCTGCCGTATGTGTCCTTATTACTGCACCTGATACCCCAATACTGAGCCGCTGCTGCCGTATGTGTCCATATTACTGCCCCTGATACCCCAATACTGAGCCGCTGCTGCCGTATGTGTCCTTATTACTGCACCTGATACCCCAATACTGAGCCGCTGCTGCCGTATGTGTCCATATTACTGCCCCTGATACCCCAATACTGAGCCTCTGCTGCCGTATGTGTCCCTATTACTGCCCCTGATACCCCAATACTGAGCCGCTGCTGCCATATGTGTCCCTATTACTGCCCCTGATACCCCAATACTGAGCCTCTGCTGCCGTATGTGTCCTTATTACTGCACCTGATACCTCAATACTGAGCCGCTGCTGCCGTATGTGTCCCTATTACTACACCTGATACCCCAATACTGAGCCGCTGCTGCCGTATGTGTCCCTATTACTGCACCTGATACCTCAATACTGAGCCGCTGCTGCCGTATGTGTCCCTATTACTGCCCCTGATACCCCAATACTGAACCGCTGCTGCCGTATGTGTCCCTATTACTGCACCTGATACCCCAATACTGAGCCGCTGCTGCCATATGTGTCCCTATTACTGCACCTGATACCTCAATAATGAGCCGCTGCTGCCGTATGTGTCCTTATTACTGCACCTGATACCCCAATACTGAGCCGCTGCTGCCATATGTGTCCCTATTACTGCACCTGATACCCCAATACTGAGCCGCTGCTGCCGTATGTGTCCCTATTACTGCCCCTGATACCCCAATACTGAGCCGCTGCTGCCATATGTGTCCCTATTACTGCACCTGATACCTCAATACTGAGCCGCTGCTGCCATATGTGTCCCTATTACTGCCCCTGATACCCCAATACTGAGCCGCTGCTGCCATATGTGTCCCTATTACTGCACCTGATACCCCAATACTGAGCCGCTGCTGCCGTATGTGTCCCTATTACTGCCCCTGATACCCCAATACTGAGCCGCTGCTGCCGTATGTGACCCTATTACTGCACCTGATACCCCAATACTGAGCCGCTGCTGCCGTATGTGACCCTATTACTGCACCTGATACCCCAATACTGAGCCGCTGCTGCCGTATGTGTCCCTATTACTGCACCTGATACCTCAATACTGAGCCGCTGCTGCCGTATGTGTCCCTATTACTGCCCCTGATACCCCAATACTGAGCCGCTGCTGCCATGTGTCCCTATTACTGCACCTGATACCCCAATACTGAGCCGCTGCTGCCGTATGTGTCCCTATTACTGCACCTGATACCCCAATACTGAGCCGCTGCTGCCGTATGTGTCCCTATTACTGCCCCTGATACCCCAATACCGAGCCGCTGCTGCCGTATGTGTCCCTATTACTGCCCCTGATACCCCAAAACTGAGCCTCTGCTGCCGTATGTGTCCCTATTACTGCACCTGATACCCCAATACTGAGCCGCTGCTGCCGTATGTGTCCCTATTACTGCACCTGATACCCCAATACTGAGCCGCTGCTGCCGTATGTGTCCCTATTACTGCACCTGATACCCCAATACTGAGCCGCTGCTGCCGTATGTGTCCATATTACTGCACCTGATACCCCAATACTGAGCCGCTGCTGCCGTATGTGTCCTTATTACTGCCCCTGATACCCCAATACTGAGCCGCTGCTGCCATATGTGACCCTATTATTGCACCTGATACCTCAATACTGAGCCGCTGCTGCCGTATGTGTCCCTATTACTGCACCTGATACCCCAATACTGAGCCGCTGCTGCCGTATGTGTCCCTATTACTGCCCCTGATACCCCAATACTGAGCCGCTGCTGCCGTATGTGTCCCTATTACTGCCTCTGATACCCCAATACTGAGCCTCTGCTGCCGTATGTGTCCCTATTACTGCACCTGATACCCCAATACTGAGCCGCTGCTGCCGTATGTGTCCCTATTACTGCACCTGATACCCCAATACTGAGCCGCTGCTGCCGTATGTGTCCCTATTACTGCACCTGATACCCCAATACTGAGCCGCTGCTGCCGTATGTGTCCATATTACTGCACCTGATACCCCAATACTGAGCCGCTGCTGCCGTATGTGTCCTTATTACTGCCCCTGATACCCCAATACTGAGCCGCTGCTGCCATATGTGTCCCTATTACTGCACCTGATACCTCAATACTGAGCCGCTGCTGCCGTATGTGTCCCTATTACTGCACCTGATCCCCCAATACTGAGCTGCTGCTGCCGTATGTGTCCTTATTACTGCCCCTGATACCCCAATACTGAGCCGCTGCTGCCGTATGTGTCCCTATTACTGCACCTGATACCCCAATACTGAGCCGCTGCTGCCATATGTGTCCCTATTACTGCCCCTGATACCCCAATACTGAGCCGCTGCTGCCGTATGTGTCCTTATTACTGCACCTGATACCCCAATACTGAGCCGCTGCTGCCGTATGTGTCCCTATTACTGCACCTCATACCCCAATACTGAGCCACTGCTGCCGTATGTGTCCCTATTACTGCACCTCATACCACAATACTGAGCCGCTGCTGCCGTATGTGTCCCTATTACTGCACCTGATACCCCAATACTGAGCCGCTGCTGCCGTATGTGTCCCTATTACTGCCCCTGATACCCCAATACTGAGTCTCTGCTGCTATATGTGTCCCTATTACTGCCCCTGATACCCCAATACTGAGCCGCTGCTGCCGTATGTCCCTATTACTGCCCCTGATACCCCAATACTGAGCCTCTGCTGCCGTATGTGTCCCTATTACTGCCCCTGATACCCCAATACTGAGCCGCTGCTGCCGTATGTGTCCTTATTACTGCACCTGATACCCCAATACTGAGCCTCTGCTGCCATATGTGTCCCTATTACTGCCCCTGATACCCCAATACTGAGCCGCTGCTGCCGTATGTGTCCCTATTACTGCCCCTGATACCCCAATACTGAGCCGCTGCTGCCGTATGTGTCCCTATTACCACCCCTGATACCCCAATACTGAGCCGCTGCTGCCGTATGTGTCCCTATTACCACCCCTGATACCCCAATACTGAGCCGCTGCTGCCGTATGTGTCCCTATTACTGCACCTGATACCCCAATACTGAGCCTCTGCTGCCATATGTGTCCCTATTACTGCACCTGATACCCCAATACTGAGCCGCTGCTGCCATATGTGTCCCTATTACTGCACCTGATACCCCAATACTGAGCCGCTGCTGCCGTATGTGTCCTTATTACTGCCCCTGATACCCCAATACTGAGCCGCTGCTGCCGTATGTGTCCTTATTACTGCCCCTGATACCCCAATACTGAGCCGCTGCTGCCGTATGTGTCCCTATTACTGCCCCTGATACCCCAATACTGAGCCGCTGCTGCCGTATGTGTCCCTATTACTGCACCTGATACACCAATACTGAGCTGCTGCTGCCGCATGTGTCCCTATTACTGCCCCTGATACCCCAATACTGAGCCGCTGCTGCCGTATGTGTCCCTATTACTGCACCTGATCCCCCAATACTGAGCTGCTGCTGCCGTATGTGTCCCTATTACTGCACCTGATACCCCAATACTGAGCCTCTGCTGCCGTATGTGTCCCTATTACTGCCCCTGATACCCCAATACTGAGCCGCTGCTGCCGTATGTGTCCCTATTACTGCACCTGATACCCCAATACTGAGCCGCTGCTGCCGTATGTGTCCCTATTACTGCCCCTGATACCCCAATACTGAACCGCTGCTGCCGTATGTGTCCCTATTACTGCACCTGATACCCCAATACTGAGCCGCTGCTGCCGTATGTTTCCCTATTACTGCCCCTGATACCCCAATACTGAGCCGCTGCTGCCATATGTGTCCTTATTACTGCACCTGATACCCCAATACTGAGCCGCTGCTGCCGTATGTGTCCCTATTACTGCACCTGATACCCCAATACTGAGCCTCTGCTGCCATATGTCCCTATTACTGCCCCTGATACCCCAATACTGAGCCGCTGCTGCCGTATGTGTCCCTATTACTGCACCTGATACCCCAATACTGAGCTGCTGCTGCCGTATGTGTCCCTATTACTGCCCCTGATACCCCAATACTGAGCCGCTGCTGCCATATGTGTCCCTACTACTGCAGCTGATACCCCAATACTGAGCCGCTGCTGCCGTATGTTTCCCTATTACTGCCCCTGATACCCCAATACTGAGCCGCTGCTGCCATATGTGTCCTTATTACTGCACCTGATACCCCAATACTGAGCCGCTGCTGCCGTATGTGTCCCTATTACTGCACCTGATACCCCAATACTGAGCCTCTGCTGCCATATGTCCCTATTACTGCCCCTGATACCCCAATACTGAGCCGCTGCTGCCGTATGTGTCCTTATTACTGCACCTGATACCCCAATACTGAGCTGCTGCTGCCGTATGTGTCCCTATTACTGCACCTGATACCCCAATACTGAGCCACTGCTGCCGTATGTGTCCCTATTACTGCACCTGATACCCCAATACTGAGCCGCTGCTGCCGTATGTGTCCTTATTACTGCACCTGATACCCCAATACTGAGCCGCTGCTGCCGTATGTGTGCCTATTACTGCACCTGATACCCCAATACTGAGCCGCTGCTGCCGTATGTTTCCCTATTACTGCCCCTGATACCCCAATACTGAGCCGCTGCTGCCGTATGTGTCCCTATTACTGCACCTGATACCCCAATACTGAGCCTCTGCTGCCGTATGTGTCCCTATTACTGCCCCTGATACCCCAATACTGAACCGCTGCTGCCGTATGTGTCCCTATTACTGCACCTGATGCCCCAATACTGAGCCGCTGCTGCCGTATGTGTCCCTATTACTGCACCTGATACCCCAATACTGAGCCGCTGCTGCCGTATGTGTCCTTATTACTGCACCTGATACCCCAATACTGAGCCGCTGCTGCCGTATGTGTCCTTATTACTGCACCTGATACCCCAATACTGAGCCTCTGCTGCCGTATGTGTCCCTATTACTGCCCCTGATACCCCAATACTGAGCCTCTGCTGCCATATGTGTCCCTATTACTGCCCCTGATACCCCAATACTGAGCCGCTGCTGCCGTATGTGTCCCTATTACTGCACCTGATATCCCAATACTGAGCCGCTGCTGCCGTATGTGTCCCTATTACTGCACCTCATACCCCAATACTGAGCCGCTGCTGCCGTATGTGTCCCTATTACTGCACCTGCTGTGTTACTATGTGCCTTCTAAATTCTAAAGCAACTAGAATATAGTAATGTAGATGCAAGTGCCCTAGAAAACAGTGCCCATATTTTGCCCCCTAGAAAGTAATATTGCCCTGTGTACCCCTTTGATAGTCACAGTAACCTTGTTCCCCTATAACAATAAGTGCCCACTTTACTTTTAATAATGTCCCGAGTCTCCCCCCTGTACATACTGTGATGCTCTCTTATACACAGTATAATGCCCCCTCAATGTATAGTACCACCAACACAGTATATTGACCCCTTAGTAGCCCCCAAACTGTTTGATGTCTCCAACACTGTATGATGGCCTCCTCACTGTAATCTCCACACTATATGATGCTCCCCTAGATAGCCTCCATATAGTATAATGCACCAGATAGTCTTAAATGTAGTATAATCCACTCCCCATAAGCCTCCATATAGTATAATGCACTCCCCATAGGCCTACTGTATATTGTATAATGCACCCCCCATAGGCAGGCTCTACAGCACAAGGCAGCCCCATAGGTCTACTGTATATTGTATAATGCACCCCCCATAGGCAGACTCTATAGCACAAGGCAGCACCCATAGGCAGACTCTGTAGTATAAGGCAGCACCCCATAGGCAGACCCTGTAGTATAAGGCAACACCCCCATAGGCAGTCCCTATAGTATAAAGCAGCACCCCACAGGCAGACCCTGTAGTATAAAACAGCACCCCCATAGGCAGATCCTGTAATATAAGACAGCACCCCCATAGGCAGACCCTGTAATATAAGACAGCACCCCCATAGGAAGACCCTGTAATATAAGGCAGCACCCCATATGCAGACCCTGTAGTATAAGGCAGCATTCCTATATGCAGACCCTGTAGTATAAGGCAGCACACCTATAGGCAGACCCTGTAGTATAAGGCAGCACCCTATAGGCAGACCCTGTAGTATAAGGCAGCACCCCTATAGGCAGACTGTAGTTTAAGGCAGCACCCCTATAGGCAGGGTCTGTAATATAAGGCAGCACCCCTATTGGCAGACCCTGTAGTATAAGGCAGCACCCCTATATACAGACCCTGTAGTATAAGGCAGCCCCCATAAAAAATAAATACTCACCTCTCTTCTTCCTGGTTCCTCCGCAGCTCTGAGCGCCCGCTCATCTCCTGACAGCGGGCGCCGGTTAGTGATGTCATTGCGCCTGCTGTCAGTGTCTGTGTCGGTGACGTCAGACGCTGACAGGGGGATGACGGGTGAAGGAGCGTAGCGCTCCTTCTCCCATCCATGCAATCAGCTGTATCGGCTAAATGCCAGTACAGCTGACCTTGCGATGACGGGCGGGGGGCCCACTGCTGGCACCAGGTCCCACCCGCCTGCTCAGGGGCCCCATAGCGGCCGGGCGGCAGAGCAGGGAGATCAATTCTCCCTGCTTTGCCACAGAATGTAACTGTATCTGCGCGCTGATACAGTTACAGTAGCGTAGCTCCGGGTGGTCCCCCTCAGAACGCGGGGCCCTGGGGGACCGCCCCCTCAAGGTTATCTAATTATTTTAGAAATATAAATCTGAACATTGTGCGGAGCATTTGTTTTCAGCCCCTAAGTCAGTACTTTGTAGGACCACCTTTCTCTGCAATCATTGCTTCAGTCTTTTGGTCTTTTGCAAACTGGTAATGTAACTTCTTATGGCTTTCCTAAATGTCTTTCTTCTGGCCACTCTTCCATAAGGGCTCCCTAACCCTGTCGAGTAGCCAGTGTATAACTCAGACGAGTGCTCTGTCCCCTGTGCTTTACACTGCAGCTCAGTCTACTCTTCTGAAAATTACCCTGCTTTCAACATTTTAAAAATCAATGTGGCAAGCCTATAAGTATTTTCTTTGTGCCTCCGATACGCCCTTCCTACATATGTCCCCCACAATTTAGCCCCTTCACCTTCTGGCGGGGTAGTTTTACTAGATTGCACACTTTGTTGGGGGCAGCACTATTTGTCCAGTATATAAAGTGATCCTGGATGTTCGTGCACCTGTGTAACATTGCCTTACTGTCACCAACCTAACACCAGCTTTCTCCCTCTACAGATGCTTTACGTGTAAGGCCCGGGGAAAAATAACGTGCTCCAACTGCTCAGGGCAAGGGCAAGTGATCACCTTCTTGGAGATGAAAGTAAAATGGTGAGAACACAAGGACTATGCCAGCAGTATAGGAGCTCCGCAGTCAGGGGCATATATAGGAATCACAGGGACGAAGCACAAGTTTTAATTAGCCCCCTAAATATATATATATATATATATATATATATATATATATATATATATATATATATATATATATATATATATATACTAGATGGCAGCCCGATTCTAAAGAATCGGGAGTCTAGAATCCATATATACTTTATTTATTCAAATGTAAGAATAATACAATTAATAAATAATAGTAAGAAAGAACAAAAAATGGCTGCACTCACCAGCTCTTGACAATTCTTGTTATTTAAGGTACAGTTACACAGGATCCATGAACATGCTTATGAGGAGAGGGATGAAAGACATCAGACAACAACTTTGCGTGTTGTGGCAAATGCCACAACAACGGTTCTTTGCTTAAGAACAATAATGTAAATAATAAATAATATGTATCAATAACTATGTATATTGGTATGTTCTTTCTTGGCACAAATTGCAGGAAGTAGTATTCTAGGCAATTATATATTAGATGGGCATTTCCTGAAGGAAATACATGGTGCTTGAACAGCGCTACCAGCTTTACAGCAGCACTTTTCACACACGGGACTGGGGGGCGCGCTTACTTTTGCACCCGGGGGCGCGCTTACTTTTGCACCCGGGGGCGCACTTACTTTTGCACCCGGGGGCGCACTTACTTTTGCACCCGGGGGCGCACTTACTTTTGCACCCGGGGGCGCACTTACTTTTGCAACCGGGGGCGCACTTACTTTTGCACCCGGGGGCGCACTTACTTTTGCACCCGGGGGCGCACTTACTTTTGCACCCGGGGGGCGCACTTACTTTTGCACCCGGGGGCGCACTTACTTTTGGGGCCGCACTTACTTTTGGTGGGCGGGGCTCCTCGGCCTCCGATTTGGTTGGTGGGGCCCCTCGTCCTCCGATTTGGTGGGCGGGGACCCTCGGCCTCCGATTTGGTGGGCGGGGACCCTCGGCCTCCGCTTTGGTGGGTGGGGCCCGTCGGCCTCCGATTTGGTGGGCGGGGACCCTCGGCCTCCGCTTTGGTGGGCGGGGACCCTCGGCCTCCGATTTGGTGGGCGGGGACCCTCGGCCTCCGCTTTGGTGGGTGGGGCCCGTCGGCCTCCGATTTGGTGGGCGGGGACCCTCGGCCTCCGATTTGGTGGGCGGGGACCCTCGGCCTCCGATTTGGTGGGCGGGGACCCTCGGCCTCCGATTTGGTGGGCGGGGCCCATCGGCCTCCGATGTGGTGGGCGGGGCCCCTCGGCCTTCGCTTTGGTGGGCGGGGCCGGGCCCCTCGGCCTCCATAAGCTGCCTGGGGCCCCTGTGCTCTGCCTGGGACCACTGTGCTCTGCCTGGGGCCCCATATGCTGCCTGGGGCCCCTGTGCTCTGCCTGGGGCCACTGTGCTCTGCCTGGGGCCCCATATGCTGCCTGGGGCCCCTGTGCTCTGCCTGGGGCCCCATATGCTGCCTGGGGCCCCTGTGCTCTGCCTGGGGCCCCTGTGCTCTGCCTGGGGCCCCATATGCTGCCTGGGGCCCCTGTGCTCTGCCTGCGGCCCCATGTTCTGCCTGGGGCCCCTGTGCTCTGCCTGGGGCCCCTGTGCTCTGCCTGGGGCCCCATATGCTGCCTGGGGCCCCTGTGCTCTGCCTGGGGCCCCATATGCTGCCTGGGGCCCCTGTGCTCTGCCTGGGTGTAGGACACTGGTGACGTCACTTAGCTCCGGACATTAGCTCCGGACAAAGCCACGGAAGTTGGCACAAATTGCAGGAAGTAGTATTCTTGGCAATTATATATGAGATATATATATATATATATATATATATATATATATATATACACTGCTCAAAAAAAATAAAATCCCACATCCTAGATATCACTGAATGAAATATTCCAGTTGTAAATCTTTATTAATTACTAGATGGCAGCCCGATTCTAAAGAATCGGGAGTCTAGAATCCATATATACTTTATTTATTCAAATGTAAGAATAATTTGGTGGGCGGGGACCCTCGGCCTCCGATTTGGTTGGCGGGGCCCCACGGCCTCCGATTTGGTGGGCAGGGTCCCTCTGCCTCTGCTTTGGTGGGCGGGGCCGCTCGGCCTTCGATTTGGTGGGCGGGGCTCCTCGGCCTCCGATTTGGTTGGTGGGGCCCCTCGGCCTCCGATTTGGTGGGCGGGGCCCCTCGGCCTCCGATTTGGTTGGCGGGGCCCCTCGGCCTCCGATTTGGTGGGCAGGGACCCTCGGCCTCCGATTTGGTGGGCGGGGCCCCTCGGCCTCCGATTTGATGGGCGGGGCCCCTCGGCCTCCGATTTGGTGGGCGGGGACCCTCGGCCTCCGATTTGGTGGGCGGGGACCCTCGGCCTCCAATTTGGTGGACGGGGACCCTCGGCCTCCAATTTGGTGGGCGGGGCCCCTCGGCCTCCAATTTGGTGGGCGGGGCCCCTCGGCCTCCGATTTGGTTGGCGGGGCCCCTTATCCTCCGATTTGGTGGGCGGGGACCCTCGGCCTCCGATTTGGTGGGCGGGGACCCTCGGCCTCCGATGTGGTGGGTGGGGCCCCTCGGCCTCCGATTTGGTTGGCGGGGCCCCTCGGCCTCCGATTTGGTTGTCGGGGACCCTCGGCCTCCGATTTGGTGGGCGGGGCCCCTCGGCCTCCGATTTGGTGGGTGGGGCCCCTCGGCCTCCGATTTGGTGGGCGGGGACCCTCGGCCTCCGATTTGGTGGGCGGGGACCCTCGGCCTCCGATTTGGTGGGCGGGGACCCTCGGCCTCCGATTTGGTGGGCGGGGACCCTCGGCCTCCGATTCGGTGGGCGGGGACCCTCGGCCTCCGATTTGGTGGGCGGGGACCCTCGGCCTCCGATTTGGTGGGCGGGGACCCTCGGCCTCCGATGTGGTGTTCGGGGCCCCTCGGCCTCCGCTTTGGTGGGCGGGGCCAGGCCCCTCGGCCTCCGCTTTGGTGGGCGGGGCCGCTCGGCCTTCGATTTGGTGGGCAGGGCTCCTCGGCCTCCGATTTGGTTGGCGGGGCCCCTCAGCCTCCGATTTGGTTGGCGGGGCCCCTCGGCCTCCGATTTGGTGTGTGCTCTGCCTGGGGCCACTGTGCTCTGCCTGGGGCCCCATATGCTGCCTGGGGCCCCTGTGCTCTGCCTGGGGCCCCATATGCTGCCTGGGGCCCCTGTGCTCTGCCTGGGGCCCCATATGCTGCCTGGGGCCCCTGTGCTCTGCCTGGGGCCCCATGTTCTGCCTGGGGCCCCTGTGCTCTGCCTGGGGCCACTGTGCTCTGCCTGGGGCCCCATGTTCTGCCTGGGGCCACTGTGCTCTGCCTGGGGCCCCATAAGCTGCCTGGGGCCCCTGTGCTCTGCCTGGGACCACTGTGCTCTGCCTGGGGCCCCACATGCTGCCTGGGGCCCCTGTGCTCTGCCTGGGGCCACTGTGCTCTGCCTGGGGCCCCATATGCTGCCTGGGGCCACTGTGCTCTGCCTGGGGCCCCATATGCTGCCTGGGGCCCCTGTGCTCTGCCTGGGGCCCCATATGCTGCCTGGGGCCCCTGTTATGACCCCAATGGCGAGGGTCTCAGAGGAACGTGGAAGTCTGCAGAATACAAAAATCCAGCTCATAGGGCAGTGGTAACTGGGTTGACCATATATCTACTCCTAACGCCAACACTAGAAGTAGCCGGGGATCATTCCTACGTTGATTCTAGATGACACGCGCCAGCCGGAGAATCTAGCTACCCCTAGTAGAGGAAAACAAAGACCTTTCTTGCCTCCAGAGAAGGGGACCCCAAAGCTGGATAGAAGCCCCCCACAAATAATGACGGTGAGGTAAGAGGAAATGACAAACACAGAAATGAACCAGGTTTAGCACAGAGAGGCCCGCTTACTGATAGCAGAATAAAGAAAGGTAACTTATATGGTCAACAAAAACCCTATCAAAATCCACACTGGAAATTCAAGAACCCCCGAACCGTCTAACGGTCCGGGGGGAGAACACCAGCCCCCCTAGAGCTTCCAGCAAAGGTCAGGATATAGATTTGGAACAAGCTGGACAAAAATGCAAAACCAAAACAAATAGCAAAAAGCAAAAGGCAGACTTAGCTGATATAACTGGAACCAGGATCAGTAGACAAGAGCACAGCAGACTAGCTCTGATAACTACGTTGCCAGGCATTGAACTGAAGGTCCAGGGAGCTTATATAGCAACACCCCTAACTAACGACCCAGGTGCGGATAAAAGGAATGACAGAAAAACCAGAGTCAAAAAACTAGTAACCACTAGAGGGAGCAAAAAGCAAATTCACAACAGTACCCCCCCCTTAGTGAGGGGTCACCGAACCCTCACCACGACCACCAGGGCGATCAGGATGAGCGGCATGAAAGGCACGAACCAAATCGGCCGCATGAACATCAGAGGCGACCACCCAGGAATTATCCTCCTGACCATAGCCCTTCCACTTGACCAGGTACTGAAGCCTCCGCCTGGAGAGGCGAGAATCCAAGATCTTCTCCACCACGTACTCCAACTCGCCCTCAACCAACACCGGAGCAGGAGGCTCAGCAGAAGGAACTACAGGCACAATGTACCGCCGCAACAAGGACCTATGAAATACATTGTGAATAGCAAACGACACAGGAAGATCCAGACGAAAAGATACAGGATTAAGGATTTCCAATATCTTGTAAGGCCCAATAAAACGAGGTTTAAATTTGGGAGAGGAGACCTTCATAGGAACAAAGCGGGAAGAAAGCCATACCAAATCCCCAACGCGTAGTCGGGGACCCACACCGCGGCGGCGGTTGGCAAAGCGCTGAGCCTTCTCCTGTGACAACTTCAAGTTGTCCACCACATGATTCCAGATCTGCTGCAACCTATCCACCACAGAATCCACCCCAGGACAGTCAGAAGGCTTCACATGACCCGAAGAAAAGCGAGGATGGAAACCAGAGTTGCAGAAAAAAGGCGAAACCAAGGTGGCGGAACTAGCCCGATTATTAAGGGCAAACTCAGCCAACGGCAAGAATGTCACCCAATCGTCCTGATCAGCAGAGACAAAACACCTCAAATAAGCCTCCAAAGTCTGATTGGTTCGCTCCGTCTGTCCATTAGTCTGAGGATGGAAAGCAGACGAAAACGACAAATCAATGCCCATCCTACTACAAAAGGATCGCCAGAACCTGGAAACGAACTGGGATCCTCTGTCTGACACAATATTCTCAGGGATGCCGTGCAACCGAACCACGTTCTGGAAAAACACAGGAACCAGATCGGAAGAGGAAGGCAGCTTAGGCAAAGGAACCAAATGGACCATCTTGGAGAAGCGATCACATATCACCCAGATAACGGACATGCCCTGAGATAGCGGAAGATCAGAAATGAAATCCATGGAGATATGTGTCCAAGGTCTCTTCGGGACAGGCAAGGGCAAGAGCAAACCGCTGGCACGAGAACAGCAAGGCTTAGCTCGAGCACAAGTCCCACAGGACTGCACAAATGACCGCACATCCCTTGACAAGGAAGGCCACCAAAAGGACCTGGCCACCAGATCTCTGGTGCCAAAAATTCCCGGGTGACCTGCCAACACCGAGGAATGAACCTCGGAAATGACTCTGCTGGTCCACTTATCCGGGACAAACAGTCTGTCAGGTGGACAAGACTCAGGCCTATCAGCCTGAAATCTCTGCAACACACGTCGCAGATCCGGAGAAATAGCTGACAAGATAACTCCATCTTTAAGAATACCAACAGGATCAGCGACTCCAGGAGCATCAGGCACAAAGCTCCTAGAAAGAGCATCGGCCTTCACATTCTTTGAACCTGGTAAATACGAGACAACAAAATCAAAGCGGGAGAAAAACAATGACCAGCGGGCCTGTCTCGGATTAAGGCGTTTAGCAGACTCGAGATACATCAGATTTTTGTGATCAGTCAAGACCACCACACGATGCTTAGCACCCTCGAGCCAATGACGCCACTCCTCAAATGCCCATTTCATGGCCAACAACTCCCGATTGCCCACATCATAATTTCGCTCGGCAGGCGAAAACTTCCTAGAGAAAAAGGCACAAGGTTTCATAACAGAGCAACCAGGGCCTCTCTGCGACAAAACGGCCCCTGCCCCAATCTCCGAAGCATCCACCTCAACCTGAAAGGGAAGTGAGACGTCAGGCTGGCACAAAACAGGCGCCGAAGTAAACCGGCGTTTCAACTCCTGGAAAGCCTCCACGGCAGCAGGAGCCCAGTTAGCTACATCGGAGCCCTTCTTGGTCATATCCGTCAAAGGTTTCACAATGCTAGAAAAATTAGCGATAAAACGACGGTAGAAGTTAGCGAAGCCCAAGAACTTCTGAAGACTCTTAACTGACGAGGGCTGAGTCCAATCAAGAATAGCTCGGACCTTGACTGGGTCCATCTCCACAGCAGAAGGGGAAAAAATGAACCCCAAAAAGGGAACCTTCTGTACACCAAAGAGACACTTTGAGCCCTTGACAAACAAAGAATTTTCACGCAAAATTTTAAAGACCAACCTGACCTGCTCCACATGCGAATCCCAATTATCAGAAAAAACCAAAATATCATCCAGATAAACAATCAAAAATTTATCCAGATACTTCCGGAAAATGTCATGCATAAAGGACTGAAAAACTGAAGGCGCATTGGAGAGCCCAAAAGGCATCACCAAGTACTCAAAATGACCTTCGGGCGTATTGAATGCGGTTTTCCATTCATCACCTTGCTTAATGCGCACAAGGTTGTACGCACCACGAAGGTCTATCTTGGTGAACCACTTGGCACCCTTAATCCGGGCAAACAAGTCAGACAACAGCGGTAAAGGATACTGAAATTTGACAGTGATCTTATTTAAAAGCCGATAATCAATACAAGGTCTCAAAGATCCGTCCTTTTTAGCCACAAAAAAGAATCCCGCACCAAGAGGGGAAGAAGACGGACGAATATGTCCTTTCTCCAGAGACTCCTTGATATATGAACGCATAGCGGTATGTTCAGGTACCGACAGATTAAACAGTCTTCCCTTAGGAAATTTACTGCCTGGGATCAATTCTATAGCACAGTCACAGTCCCTATGAGGAGGCAGTGCACTGGACTCAGACTCACTGAAGACATCCTGATAATCAGACAAATACTCCGGAACTTCCGAAGGCGTAGAAGAAGCAATAGACACAGGCAGGGAATCCCCATGAATACCACGACAGCCCCAACTTGAGACTGACATAGCCTTCCAGTCCAGGACTGGATTATGGGTCTGTAACCATGGCAGCCCTAAAACAACCAAATCATGCATTTTATGTAAAACCAGGAAACGTATCACCTCGCGGTGTTCAGGAGACATGCACATGGTAACCTTTGTCCAATACTGCGGTTTATTTGCTGCCAATGGTGTAGCATCAATACCCCTAAGAGGAATAGGATTTTCTAATGGTTCAAGAGTAAAACCACAGCGCTTAGCAAATGAGAGATCCATGAGACTCAGGGCAGCACCTGAATCTACAAACGCCATGACAGGATAAGATGACAGTGAGCAAATCAAAGTTACAGACAGAATAAATTTAGGTTGCAAATTACCAACGGTGACAGGACTAACAACCTTAGCTATACGTTTAGAGCATGCTGAGATAACATGTGTAGAATCACCACAGTAGTAGCACAAGCCATTCCGGCGTCTATGAATTTTCCGCTCATTTCTAGTCAGGATTCTATCACATTGCATTAAATCAGGTGTCTGTTCAGACAACACCATGAGGGGATTTGCGGTTTTTCTATCACATTGCACCGAATTAGGTGTCTGTTCAGACAACACCATGAGGGAATTTGCGGTTTTGCGCTCCCGCAACCGCCGGTCAATTTGAATAGCCAGTGCCATAGTATCATTCAGACCTGTGGGAATGGGAAAACCCACCATAACATTCTTAATGGCTTCAGAAAGGCCTTTTCTAAAATTAGCGGCCAGTGCACACTCGTTCCAATGTGTCAGCACGGACCATTTCCGAAATTTTTGGCAATACACTTCAGCCTCGTCCTGCCCCTGAGACATAGCCAGCAAGGCCTTTTCTGCCTGAATCTCAAGATTGGGTTCCTCATAAAGTAAACCGAGCGCCAGAAAAAACGCATCAAGATCAGCCAATGCCGGATCTCCTGGCGCCAGCGAAAAAGCCCAATCCTGAGGGTCGCCCCGTAAGAACGAAATAACAATTTTTACTTGCTGAGCAGAATCTCCAGATGAACAGGGTCTCAGGGACAAAAACAATTTACAATTATTCACGAAATTCCTAAACTTAAACCTGTCTCCGGAAAACAGTTCAGGAATCGGTATTTTAGGTTCTGACCTAGGATTTCTGATAACATAGTCTTGTATGCCCTGCACACGAGTAGCCAGCTGGTCCACACTTGTAATCAAGGTCTGGACATTCATGTCTGCAGCAAGCATAGCCACTCTGAGGTAAAGGGGAAGAAGAGAAAAAAAAAAACTCAGAATCTTCTTTCTTATAATCCCTCTTCTGCAATGCATTAAACATTTAATACTGGCCTGGCAAACTGTTATGACCCCAATGGCGAGGGTCTCAGAGGAACGTGGAAGTCTGCAGAATACAAAAATCCAGCTCATAGGGCAGTGGTAACTGGGTTGACCATATATCTACTCCTAACGCCAACACTAGAAGTAGCCGGGGATCATTCCTACGTTGATTCTAGATGACACGCGCCAGCCGGAGAATCTAGCTACCCCTAGTAGAGGAAAACAAAGACCTTTCTTGCCTCCAGAGAAGGGGACCCCAAAGCTGGATAGAAGCCCCCCACAAATAATGACGGTGAGGTAAGAGGAAATGACAAACACAGAAATGAACCAGGTTTAGCACAGAGAGGCCCGCTTACTGATAGCAGAATAAAGAAAGGTAACTTATATGGTCAACAAAAACCCTATCAAAATCCACACTGGAAATTCAAGAACCCCCGAACCGTCTAACGGTCCGGGGGGAGAACACCAGCCCCCCTAGAGCTTCCAGCAAAGGTCAGGATATAGATTTGGAACAAGCTGGACAAAAATGCAAAACCAAAACAAATAGCAAAAAGCAAAAGGCAGACTTAGCTGATATAACTGGAACCAGGATCAGTAGACAAGAGCACAGCAGACTAGCTCTGATAACTACGTTGCCAGGCATTGAACTGAAGGTCCAGGGAGCTTATATAGCAACACCCCTAACTAACGACCCAGGTGCGGATAAAAGGAATGACAGAAAAACCAGAGTCAAAAAACTAGTAACCACTAGAGGGAGCAAAAAGCAAATTCACAACAGGCCCCTGTGCTCTGCCTGGGGCCCCTGTGCTCTGCCTGGGGCCCCATGTTCTGCCTGGGGCCCCTGTGCTCTGCCTGGGGCCACTGTGCTCTGCCTGGGGCCCCATATGCTGCCTGCGGCCCCTGTGCTCTGCCTGGGGCCCCATATGCTGCCTGGGGCCCCTGTGCTCTGCCTGGGGCCCCTGTGCTCTGCCTGGGGCCCCATATGCTGCCTGGGGTCCCTGTGCTCTGCCTGGGGCCCCTGTGCTCTGCCTGGGGCCCCATGTTCTGCCTGGGGCCCCTGTGCTCTGCCTGGGGCCACTGTGCTCTGCCTGGGGCCACTGTGCTCTGCCTGGGGCCCCATATGCTGCCTGGGGCCCCTGTGCTCTGCCTGGGGCCCCTGTGCTCTGCCTGGGGCCCCATGTTCTGCCTGGGGCCCCTGTGCTCTGCCTGGGGCCACTGTGCTCTGCCTGGGGCCCCATATGCTGCCTGGGGCCCCTGTGCTCTGCCTGGGGCCCCATATGCTGCCTGGGGCCCCTGTGCTCTGCCTGGGGCCACTGTGCTCTGCCTGGGGCCCCATAGGCTGCCTGGGGCCCCTGTGCTCTGCCTGGGACCACTGTGCTCTGCCTGGGGCCCCATATGCTGCCTGGGGCCCCTGTGCTCTGCCTGGGGCCACTGTGCTCTGCCTGGGGCCCCATATGCTGCCTGGGGCCCCTGTGCTCTGCCTGGGTGTAGGACACTGGTGACGTCACTTATCTCCGGACATTAGCTCCGGACATTAGCTCCGGACAAAGCCACGGAAGTTGGCACAAATTGCAGGAAGTAGTATTCTAGGCAATTATATATTAGATATAGTGGAATATGTTGAGAACAATAAAACCTTAAAATGATCAATGTAAATCACAACTAATATCCAACGGAGGTCTGGAGTTGGAGTGATGCTCAAAATCAAAGTGGAAAATGAAGATACAGGCTGATCCAACTTCAGTGGAAATGCTTCAAGACAAGGAAATGATGCTCAGTAGTGTGTGTGGCCTCCACGTGCCTGTATGACCTCCTTACTGTACAATGCCTGGGCATGCTCCTGATGAGGCGGCAGATGGTCTCCTGAGGGATCTTGTTGTGAAATTGGATTTTGGGCTCCCCCGGTGGCCACTGGTGGAATTGAACTGGTGTGCTTCATCCTCTCTGTTCACCTGTTTCCATCAGGATGTGGGAGTCGCTATTTAGCCTTGCTCCTCTGTCACTTCCATGCCGGTCAACATTGTAATCAGAAGCCTTTCTGTGCATGTTCCTGCTGCTAGACAACTCCCAGCTAAGTTGGACTTAGTCCTTGTTTGTTTTTGCATTTTGTTCCAGTTCACAGCTGTAGTTTCGTTTCTGTGTCTGGAAAGCTCTTGTGATCTGAAATTGCCACTCTGATGTTATGAGTTAATACTAGAGTCTTAAAGTAATTTCAGGATGGTATTTTGATAGGGTTTTCAGCTGACCATGAAAGTGCCCTTTCTGTCTTCCTGCTATCTAGTAAGCGGACCTCAATTTTGCTAAACCTATTTTCATACTACGTTTGTCATTTCATCTAAAATCACCGCCAATATTTGTGGGGGCCTCTGTCTGCCTTTCGGGGAAATTTCTCTAGAGGTGAGCCAGGACTATATTTTCCTCTGCCAGGATTAGTTAGTCCTCCGGCCGGCGCTGGGCGTCTAGGGATAAAACGCAGGCTACGCTACCCGGCTACTGTTAGTTGTGCGGCAGGTTTAGTTCATGGTCAGTTTAGTTTCCATCCTTCCAAGAGCTAGTTCGTATGTTTGCTGGGCTATGTTCTCTTGCCATTGAGAACCATAACAGTTTGACCGGCCACAAGGGTTAAATTAATTGACAGAGAAAGGAGAGAAAAGAGAAGTCTGCTGAAATTTTTTTTTTTTTTTTTTCTCAGTTCTGAGTGTGCTTGTAATTGAATCTCTTGCAAGTCTGCCTATATTGCAGCCTTTCTCTCTCTCTCTCCTTCTATTCCTGGAATGGCTCTGTGTTCACCTGTTTAAAATGGATATTCAGAGTTTAGCTGCAGGTTTGAATAATCTCACCACGAAAGTTCAAAACTTACAAGATTTTGTTGTTCATGTTCCTATATCTGAACCTAGAATTCCTTTGCCTGAATTTTTCTCGGGGAATAGATCTTGCTTTCAAAATTTCAAAAATAATTGCAAGTTGTTTTTGTCCCTGAAATCTCGCTCTGCTGGAGATCCTGCTCAGCAGGTCAGGATTGTGATTTCTTTGCTCCGGGGCAACCCTCAGGATTGGGCTTTTGCATTGGCTCCAGGGGATCCTGCGTTGCTCAATGTGGATGCGTTTTTTCTGGCCTTGGGGTTGCTTTATGAGGAACCTCAGTTAGAACTTCAGGCGGAAAAGGCCTTGATGTCCCTATCTCAGGGGCAAGACGAAGCTGAAATATACTGCCAGAAATTCCGTAAATGGGCTGTGCTTACTCAGTGGAATGAGTGCGCCCTGGCGGCGAATTTCAGAGAGGGTCTCTCTGATGCCATTAAGGATGTTATGGTGGGGTTCCCTGTGCCTGCGGGTCTGAATGAGTCCATGACAATGGCTATCCAGATCGATAGGCGTTTGCGGGAGCGCAAACCTGTGCACCATTTGGCGGTGTCTACTGAGAAGACGCCAGAGAATATGCAATGTGATAGAATTCTGTCCAGAAGTGAACGGCAGAATTTAAGACGAAAAAATGGGTTGTGCTTCTATTGCGGTGATTCAACTCATGTTATATCAGCATGCTCTAAGCGTACTAAGAAGCTTGATAAGTCTGTTTCAATTGGCACTTTACAGTCTAAGTTTATTCTATCTGTGACCCTGATTTGTTCTTTATCATCTATTACCGCGGACGCCTATGTCGACTCTGGCGCCGCTTTGAGTCTTATGGATTGGTCCTTTGCCAAACGCTGTGGGTATGATTTGGAGCCTCTTGAAACTCCTATACCCCTGAAGGGGATTGACTCCTCCCCATTGGCTAGCAATAAACCACAATACTGGACACAAGTAACTATGCGGATTAATCCGGATCACCAGGAGATTATTCGCTTTCTTGTGCTGTATAACCTACATGATGTGTTGGTGCTTGGATTGCCATGGCTGCAATCTCATAACCCAGTCCTTGACTGGAAAGCTATGTCTGTGTTAAGCTGGGGATGTAAGGGGACGCATGGGGACGTACCTGTGGTTTCCATTTCATCATCTATTCCCTCTGAGATTCCTGAATTCTTGACTGAATATCGTGACGTTTTTGAAGAACCTAAGCTTGGTTCATTACCTCCGCACCGGGAGTGCGATTGTGCCATAGATTTGATTCCGGGTAGTAAATACCCTAAGGGTCGTTTATTTAATCTGTCTGTGCCTGAACATGCTGCTATGCGAGAATATATAAAGGAGTCCTTGGAAAAGGGACATATTCGTCCTTCGTCATCTCCCTTAGGAGCCGGTTTTTTCTTTGTGGCTAAGAAAGATGGCTCTTTGAGGCCGTGCATTGATTATCGGCTTTTGAATAAAATCACGGTTAAATATCAATATCCGTTGCCACTGCTGACTGATTTGTTTGCTCGCATAAAGGGGGCCAAGTGGTTCTCTAAGATAGATCTTCGTGGGGCGTATAATTTGGTGCGAATTAAGCAGGGGGATGAGTGGAAAACCGCATTTAATACGCCCGAGGGCCACTTTGAGTATTTGGTGATGCCTTTTGGTCTTTCAAATGCCCCTTCAGTCTTTCAGTCCTTTATGCATGACATTTTCCGTGATTATTTGGATAAATTTATGATTGTGTATCTGGATGATATTTTGATTTTTTTCGGATGACTGGGACTCTCATGTCCAGCAGGTCAGGAGGGTTTTTCAGGTTTTGCGGTCTAATTCCTTGTGTGTGAAGGGTTCTAAGTGCGTTTTTGGGGTTCAAAAGATTTCCTTTTTGGGATATATTTTTTCCCCCTCTTCCATCGAGATGGATCCTGTCAAGGTTCAGGCTATTTGTGATTGGACGCAACCCTCTTCTCTTAAGAGTCTTCAGAAATTTTTGGGCTTTGCTAACTTTTATCGTCGATTTATTGCTGGTTTTTCTGATGTTGTTAAACCATTGACTGATTTGACTAAGAAGGGTGCGGATGTTGCTGATTGGTCCCCTGCTGCTGTGGAGGCCTTTCGGGAGCTTAAGCGCCGCTTTTCTTCCGCCCCTGTGTTGCGTCAGCCTGATGTTGCTCTTCCTTTTCAGGTTGAGGTCGACGCTTCTGAAATCGGAGCTGGGGCGGTTTTGTCGCAGAGAAGTTCCGATTGCTCCGTGATGAGACCTTGTGCTTTTTTCTCGCGTAAATTTTCGCCCGCCGAGCGGAATTATGATGTTGGGAATCGGGAGCTTTTGGCCATGAAGTGGGCTTTTGAGGAGTGGCGTCATTGGCTTGAGGGGGCTAGACATCAGGTGGTGGTATTGACTGACCACAAAAATCTAATTTATCTTGAGTCCGCCAGACGCCTGAATCCTAGACAGGCGCGCTGGTCGTTGTTTTTCTCTCGGTTTAATTTTGTGGTGTCCTACCTGCCGGGTTCTAAGAATGTTAAGGCGGATGCCCTTTCTAGGAGTTTTGAGCCTGACTCCCCTGGTAATTCTGAACCTACAGGTATCCTTAAGGATGGAGTGATATTGTCTGCCGTTTCTCCAGACCTGCGGCGGGCCTTGCAGGAGTTTCAGGCGGATAGACCTGATCGTTGCCCACCTGGTAGACTGTTTGTTCCTGATGATTGGACCAGTAAAGTCATTTCTGAGGTTCATTCTTCTGCGTTGGCAGGTCATCCTGGAATCTTTGGTACCAGGGATTTGGTGGCAAGGTCCTTCTGGTGGCCTTCCCTGTCTCGAGATGTGCGAGGCTTCGTGCAGTCTTGTGACGTTTGTGCTCGGGCCAAGCCTTGTTGTTCTCGGGCTAGTGGATTGTTGTTGCCCTTGCCTATCCCGAAGAGGCCCTGGACGCACATCTCGATGGATTTTATTTCGGATCTTCCTGTTTCTCAGAAGATGTCTGTCATCTGGGTGGTGTGTGATCGTTTCTCTAAGATGGTCCATTTGGTTCCCCTGCCTAAGTTGCCTTCTTCTTCCGAGTTGGTTCCTCTGTTTTTTCAAAATGTGGTCCGTTTGCATGGTATTCCGGAGAATATCGTTTCTGACAGAGGTACCCAATTCGTGTCTAGATTTTGGCGAGCATTCTGTGCTAGGATGGGCATAGATTTGTCTTTCTCGTCTGCTTTCCATCCTCAGACTAATGGCCAGACCGAGCGGACGAATCAGACCTTGGAGACATATTTGAGGTGTTTTGTGTCTGCAGATCAGGATGATTGGGTTGCTTTTTTGCCTTTAGCGGAGTTTGCCCTCAATAATCGGGCCAGCTCTGCCACCTTGGTGTCTCCCTTTTTCTGTAATTCGGGGTTTCATCCTCGATTTTCTTCTGGTCAGGTGGAATCTTCGGATTGTCCTGGAGTGGATGCTGTGGTGGAGAGGTTGCATCAGATTTGGGGGCAGGTAGTGGACAATTTGAAGTTGTCCCAGGAGAAAACTCAGCTTTTTGCCAACCGCCGGCGTCGGGTTGGTCCTCGGCTTTGTGTTGGGGACTTGGTGTGGTTGTCTTCTCGTTTTGTCCCTATGAGGGTTTCTTCTCCCAAGTTTAAGCCTCGGTTCATCGGCCCGTACAAGATATTGGAGATTCTTAACCCTGTGTCCTTCCGTTTGGACCTCCCTGCATCTTTTTCTATTCATAATGTTTTTCATCGGTCATTATTGCGCAGGTATGAGGTACCGGTTGTGCCTTCCGTTGAGCCTCCTGCTCCGGTGTTGGTTGAGGGCGAGTTGGAGTACGTTGTGGAAAAAATCTTGGACTCCCGTGTTTCCAGACGGAAACTCCAGTATCTGGTCAAATGGAAGGGATACGGTCAGGAGGATAATTCTTGGGTGACTGCCTCTGATGTTCATGCCTCCGATTTGGTCCGTGCCTTTCATAGGGCTCATCCTGATCGCCCTGGTGGTTCTGGTGAGGGTTCGGTGCCCCCTCCTTGAGGGGGGGGTACTGTTGTGAAATTGGATTTTGGGCTCCCCCGGTGGCCACTGGTGGAATTGAACTGGTGTGCTTCATCCTCTCTGTTCACCTGTTTCCATCAGGATGTGGGAGTCGCTATTTAGCCTTGCTCCTCTGTCACTTCCATGCCGGTCAACATTGTAATCAGAAGCCTTTCTGTGCATGTTCCTGCTGCTAGACAACTCCCAGCTAAGTTGGACTTAGTCCTTGTTTGTTTTTGCATTTTGTTCCAGTTCACAGCTGTAGTTTCGTTTCTGTGTCTGGAAAGCTCTTGTGATCTGAAATTGCCACTCTGATGTTATGAGTTAATACTAGAGTCTTAAAGTAATTTCAGGATGGTATTTTGATAGGGTTTTCAGCTGACCATGAAAGTGCCCTTTCTGTCTTCCTGCTATCTAGTAAGCGGACCTCAATTTTGCTAAACCTATTTTCATACTACGTTTGTCATTTCATCTAAAATCACCGCCAATATTTGTGGGGGCCTCTGTCTGCCTTTCGGGGAAATTTCTCTAGAGGTGAGCCAGGACTATATTTTCCTCTGCCAGGATTAGTTAGTCCTCCGGCCGGCGCTGGGCGTCTAGGGATAAAACGCAGGCTACGCTACCCGGCTACTGTTAGTTGTGCGGCAGGTTTAGTTCATGGTCAGTTTAGTTTCCATCCTTCCAAGAGCTAGTTCGTATGTTTGCTGGGCTATGTTCTCTTGCCATTGAGAACCATAACAGGATCTCCTCCCAGACCTGGACTAAAGCATCCACCAACTCCTGGACAGTCTGTGGTGCAACGTGACGTTGGTGGATGGAGCGAGACATGATGTCCCAGATGTGTTCAATCAGATTCAGGTCTGGGGAATGAGCAGGCCAGTCCATAGCTTCAATGCCTTCATCTTGCAGGAACTGCTGACTAACTCCAGCAACATGAGGTCAGGCATTGTCCTGCATTAGGAGGAACCCAGGGCCAACCGCACCAGCATATGGTCTCACAAGGAGTCTGAGGATCTTATCTCTGTACCTAATGGCAGTCAGGCTACCTCTGGTGAGCACATGGAGGGCTGTGCGGCCCTCCAAAGAAATGCCACCCCACACCATTACTGACCCACTGCCAAACCGCTCATGCTGAAGGATGTTGCAGGCAGCAGTTCGCTCTCCATGGCGTCTCCAGACTCTGTCACGTCTGTCACATGTGCTCAGTGTGAACCTGCTTTCATCTGTGAAGAGCACAGGGTGCCAGTGGCGAATTTGCCAATCCTGGGGTTCTGTGGCAAATGCCAATTGTCCTGCACGGTGTTGGGCAGTGAGCACAACCCCCATCTGTGGACGTCGGGCACTCAGACCATCTTCATGGAGTCGGTTTCTAACAGTGCAGACACATGCACATTTATGACCTGCTGGAGGTCATTTTAAGGGCTCTGGCAGTGCTCCTCCTGTTCCTCCTTGCACAAAGGCTGAGGTAGCGGTCCTGCTGCTTGGTTGTTGCCCTCCTACGGCCCCCTCCACGTCACCTGGTGTACTGGCCTGTCTCCTGGTAGCGCCTCCAGCCTCTGGACACTACGCTGACAGACACAGCAAACCTTGTTGCCACAGCTTGTATTGATGTGCCATCCTGGATGAGCTGCACTACCTGAGCCACTTGTGTGGGTTGTAGAGTTCGTCTCATGCTACCACGAGTGTAAAAGCACAACCAACATTCAAAAGTGACCAAAACATCAGCCATAAAGCATTGGTACTGAGATGTGGTCTGTGGTCCCCACCTGCAGAACCACTCCTTTATTGAGGGTGTCTTGATAATTGCCAGTAATTTCCATCTGTTGTCTATTCCATTTGCACAACAGCATGTAAAATTGATTGTCAATCAGTGTTGCTTCCTAAGTGGACAGTTTGATTTCCCTTTATTTTTTTTGAGCAGTGTATATAGTCATGGCCAAAAGTGTTGGCACCCTTCAAATTGTTCCAGAACATGAAGTATTTCTCCCAGAAAATTACTGCACTTACACACGTTTTGTCATACACATGATTATTTCCTTTGTGCGTATTGGAACAACACAAAAAAACTGAGATGGGGTAATTTGGTCCAAATTTGCACTTTTTGGGACTTTTTCACTTGCGGTGAGCACATTCATTGCCTCTCGGGCAGCACATCAGTTCGGGACAGTCATGTACCATCCTGCCAGCCATACTGCCGTGGCACACAAATCATTGTACCATTCTACCAGCCATACTGCCAGGGCACACACACCATTGTACCATCCTACCAGCCATACTGCCGGGGGCACACACACCATTGTACCATCCTACCAGCCATACTGCCGGGGGCACACACACCATTGTACCATTCTACCAGCCATACTGCCGTGGCACACACACCATTGTACCATCCTACCAGCCATACTGCCAGGGCACACACACCATTGTACCATTCTACCAGCCATACTGCCGTGGCACACACACCATTGTACCATCCTACCAGCCATACTGCCGGGGGCACACACACCATTGTACCATCCTACCAGCCATACTGCCGGGGGCACACACACCATTGTACCATTCTACCAGCCATACTGCCGTGGCACACACACCATTGTACCATCCTACCAGCCATACTGCCGGGGGCACACACACCATTGTACCATTCTACCAGCCATACTGCCGGGGGCACACATACAGTTTTTTACTGAATCATAATTTAGCCTAAAACATAAGCCTGGCGATTCTCCTGACCACAGTCCACAGCCAGCAAGAGACTGAATTTGGGAAGGGTTCAGCATCTAGTACAGATGTAGCGACAATGTTTCCCGCTCCTTATAGATGGGTTTGGATGAATATGCCTTAATATGTACACAAGATGGAAAATCAATTAATACAATGTAACCATCGCTGTTCTTTCTTCCTCCAGGGAAAACCTGGATTGTTCTATTATTGTCTACGATGACCCAGAATTCCCTTTCGACCGTTTCGAGAAAGTGTCGGGAGAAGTTATCGTCTCGGATGAGGATAATCTGGTGAGACTATTTCATAGAATTCACAAGGGGCAAGATCAGAGAGGCGCTGCCCCCTACTGGGCAGAGAAGCAATTATCTACTGGGGGTGATAAACAGGCTGATGCCCCCTGACACAGACCGGACCGGTTACTGGTGGTGACAACCCGCGCTGTTACCCAGGAGGATTCTGTCATTTATAGTCAGACAGACCAGCCAGCTCAGCTCTGCTACATCTAAGGCTCTGATCACATGACGTTTATTTTCAGGAGGTCAAAAATTGAGTTTTTCAAGGTTAAGGAAATGCTGTCTGTCTGGCCGGCTGTCATTATGCATTTTTTGTAAATGTTTTCCTAGTTTTTATCTTTTTTGGCAATTTTACTGACTTTTTTTGTACATCAATTAGGGGAAAACACTTCAAAAACCACTCACAAAATGCTCAGAAAGCACTCAGGTGTTCCTGTAACTTTCCAAATGACCTGTATAGTTCGCTCCGCTCACTTCTCTCAGCCTCTTGCCTTTTTTAGGAAACCTTAAGTTAATTTAAAAAATTATAAAAAAAAACCTGAATGTAAAATCAGTTTTAAAGAGAAATAAATAGAAGCAGATTTTCAAGTCTTTTTTTTCTGTTCAGAGTGGGAAAAAAATCTTAAACACCTGCAATGTGCACATAGCAGTAGGATGCAATCACACTGGCCGATAACTGGGAAAAGTCATATTCGATAATCGTTCAGTGTAAACAGGCTGCTGATCACTCAACAACCAAACTAACCACTTGTTTGTCACGTGAAATCCTTAATCTTGCGTAAAAATCCCCATTCTCAGCCGCACGCTGTAATATGTGCTGTGCTGGAGGCACAATGGGGTCCTGTGCACAGAATGGCGGTAGTACTACTCATTGCTCTGTGCACATGGGACACTCGGTCGACTTTTCTAAACAGCTGCAATTATGTAAATCACATATGTCAAACGCTGGCCCACAGGGTGAGTATATTTGGCCCGCAACGCCAGGCGGGTCCCCCACCCAAAATCACACTTTCAACCATATCAGCATCCTAGATGCCCATACAGGTGAAAGCAATGATTGAGTGAAAGTCCACTGACGCTCCGTCCCCCATCAGTACCCCTCTGTACCTGACGTCTCAGCCCAGCGGGCACAATGACATCATTACAACACACCCGGTGTACTGAGACATCTTCAGAATCTGAAGACACCATGAAGAGACTGGAGCAGAGGGGGAAAGGGCAGAGGTATGGAGCACTAAGTGGGGCCATTATACTGTATGGAGCACTATGTGGGGCCATTATACTGTATGGAGCACTATGTGGGGCCCATTATACTGTATGGATCTGAGTCGCCCGCCTGGGCCGTGGGGTACTTGGTACCGGGTGCGGTGTTCACAGGGGGATGTCACGGTGGCTGCGACCCGGTCCGTGGCCCTGGGCGCCCATGTAAAAGGGAAAGGTCTTTAAAGGGATAAAGTTTGTTTGTGATGCCACCTGTGGTATTCGGTCAGGGTGACCGACGCTGCTTTAAGGGGTCCGCTGGGGTGATGTTATGGCAGCTAGATGGTATACCTTCCCACAGGTGAAGTAGATCCCCAGGGCTTTCCAGTGTGTAGATGGTAGAATAGTGAGAGGTACAGTAAGGAACGAGAACACAAGGTTTCAGTCTCTTTACCTCGTTTACTGAAGTCTTCAGCAGCCCCAGTCCAGGGCACCGGATCACAGGGCAGGTAGAGTCCGGTCGGTTTGGAGACAAGTCCAGAGTCCCCTTATCCAGGTAGAAAATAGAAGCCTTCCCTTGCGCTGTAGTGGTGTAGTCCCTTACTGCTAAGCTTCACATAAGGTCCTCACAGATGTTATCTGTTGTGAATTTGGTTTTTGGGCTCCCCCGGTGGTCACTGGTGGTACTGGACTTGTGTGCTTCACTTTCTCTGTTCACCTGTTTCCATCAGGATATGGGTGTATCCTATTTAGCCTTGCTGCTCAGTTATTCTAGTGCCGGCCATCAATGTAACCAGAGCCTTTCTGTTGCATGTTCCTGCTTCTAGACTACTATCAGCTAAGTTGGACTCTTAGTCCTAAGTTTGTTTTGCATTTTTGTTCCAGTTCACAGTTATGTTATTTGTTGTGAATTTGGATTCTGGGCTCCCCCGGTGGCTACTGGTGGAATTGAACTGGTGTCTTCATCTTCTCTGTTCACCTGTTCCCATCAAGATGTGGGAGTCGCTATATAACCTTGCTGCTCTGTTAGTTGCTTGCCGGTCAACAATGTTATCAGAAGCCTCTCTGTGCTTGTTCCTGCTCCTAGACAACTACTAGATAAGTTGGACTCTTGTCCATGTTTGTTTTTGCATTTTTGTTCCAGTTCACAGCTGTAGTTTCGTTACTGTGTCTGGAAAGCTCTTGTGAACAGGAATTGCCACTCTGGTGTTATGAGTTAATGCCAGAGTTTTAAAGTAATTTCTGGATGGTGTTTTGATAGGGTTTTCAGCTGACCATGAAAGTGTCCTTTCTGTCTTCTGCTATGTAGTAAGTGGACCTCAAATTTGCTAAACCTATTTTCATACTACGTTTGTTATTTCATCTTGATTCACCGCCAATACATGTGGGGGGCCTCTGTCTCCTTTCGGGGTATTTCTCTAGAGGTGAGCTAGGACTAATATTTTCCTCTGCTAGCTTTATTTAGTCCTCCGGCTGGTGCTGGGCATCTAGAATCAACGTAGGCATGCTACCCGGCCACTGCTAGTTGTGCGTTAGGTTTAGTTCATGGTCAGCTCAGTTTCCATCTTCCAAGAGCTAGTTCCTATATATGCTGATGCTATGATCTCTTGCCATTGAGATCATGACAGTTTGACCGGCCACTAAAGGGTTAAAATCCTTGGCTGAGAAAGGAGAGAAATAAGTAGTCTGCTGAAATTTTTTTTTTTTTTTTTTCTCCTACTAATCTTTGAATGGCTCTGTGTCCACCTGTTTGCAATGGATCTTCAGAGTGTAACTGCAGGTTTGAATAATCTCGCCACGAAGGTACAAAATTTGCAAGATTTTGTTTGTCATGCACCTGTATCTGAGCCGAGAATTCCTTTGCCGGAATTTTTCTCGGGGAATAGATCTGGGTTTCAGAATTTTCGAAATAATTGCAAATTATTTTTGTCCCTGAAATCTCGCTCTGCCGGAGATCCTGCACAGCAGGTCAGGATTGTGATTTCCTTGCTCCGGGGCGACCCTCAAGACTGGGCTTTTTCATTGACACCAGGGGATCCTGCGTTGCTCAATGTGGATGCGTTTTTTCTGGCCTTGGGGTTGCTTTATGACGAACCTCATTTGGAGCTTCAGGCAGAAAAAACTTTGATGTCCCTATCTCAGGGGCAAGATGAAGCGGAAATTTACTGCCAAAGATTCCGTAAATGGTCTGTGCTTACTCAGTGGAATGAGTGCGCCCTGGCGGCGATTTTCAGAGAGGGTCTCTCTGATGCCATTAAGGATGTTATGGTGGGGTTCCCTGTGCCTGCGGGTCTGAATGAGTCCATGACAATGGCTATTCAGATCGATAGGCGTTTGCGGGAGCGCAAACCAGTGCACCATCTGGCGGTGTCCACTGAGAAATCGCCAGAGAGTATGCAGTGTGATAGAATTCTGTCCCGAAGCGAGCGGCAGAATTTTAGACGGAAAAATGGGTTGTGTTTCTATTGTGGTGATTCTACTCATGTTATATCAGCATGCTCTAAGCGCACTAAAAAGCTTGGTAAATCTGTTTCCATTTGCACCTTACCGTCTAAGTTTATTCTATCTGTGACCCTGATTTGCTCTTTGTCATCTATTACCACGGACGCCTATGTCGACTCTGGCGCCGCTTTGAGTCTTATGGATTGGTCCTTGGCCAAACGCTGTGGGTATGATTTAGAGCCTTTGGAGACTCCTATTCCTCTGAAGGGGATTGACTCCACCCCATTGGCTAATAATAAACCACAATACTGGACACAAGTAACTATGCGTATTAATCCGGATCACCAGGAGATTATTCGCTTTCTGGTGCTGTATAATCTACATGATGATTTGGTGCTAGGATTGCCTTGGCTGCAATCTCACAACCCAGTCCTCGACTGGAGAGCTATGTCTGTGTTGAGCTGGGGATGTAAGGGGGCTCATGGGGATGTACCTGTGGTTTCCATTTCATCATCTATTCCCTCTGAAATTCCTGAGTTCCTGTCTGACTATCGTGACGTCTTTGAAGAATCCAAGCTTGGTTCATTACCTCCGCACCGAGAGTGCGATTGTGCCATAGATTTAATCCCGGGTAGTAAATACCCAAAGGGTCGTTTATTTAATCTGTCTGTGCCTGAACATGCTGCTATGCGTGAATATATAAAGGAGTCCTTGGAAAAGGGACATATTCGTCCATCGTCATCTCCCTTAGGAGCCGGTTTTTTCTTTGTGTCAAAAAAAGACGGCTCTTTGAGACCATGTATTGATTATCGGCTTTTGAATAAAATCACTGTTAAATATCAATACCCATTGCCGTTGCTGACTGATTTGTTTGCTCGCATAAAGGGGGCCAAGTGGTTCTCTAAGATTGACCTTCGTGGGGCGTATAATTTGGTGCGAATCAGGCAGGGGGATGAGTGGAAAACCGCATTTAATACGCCCGAGGGCCACTTTGAGTATTTAGTGATGCCTTTTGGTCTTTCAAATGCTCCGTCAGTTTTCCAGTCCTTTATGCATGATATTTTTCGCGATTATTTGGATAAATTTATGATTGTGTATCTGGATGATATTCTGATTTTTTTCGGATGACTGGGACTCTCATGTCCAGCAAGTCAGGAGGGTTTTTCAGGTTTTGCGGTCTAATTCTTTGTGTGTGAAGGGTTCTAAGTGTGTTTTTGGGGTACAGAGGATTTCCTTTTTGGGATATATTTTTTCCCCCTCTTCCATTGAAATGGATCCTGTCAAGGTTCAAGCTATTTGTGATTGGACGCAGCCCTCTTCTCTTAAGAGTCTTCAGAAATTTTTGGGCTTTGCTAACTTTTATCGTCGATTTATTGCTGGTTTTTCGGATATTGCTAAGCCATTGACCGATTTGACTAAGAAGGGTGCTGATGTTGCTGATTGGTCCCCTGATGCTGTGGAGGCCTTTCGGGAGCTTAAGCGCCGTTTTTCCTCTGCCCCTGTGTTGCGTCAGCCTGATGTTGCTCTACCTTTTCAGGTTGAGGTCGACGCTTCTGAGATCGGAGCTGGGGCAGTGTTGTCGCAGAAAAGTTCTGACTGCTCCGTGATGAGGCCTTGTGCCTTCTTTTCCCGTAAATTTTCGCCCGCTGAGCGGAATTATGATGTTGGGAATCGGGAGCTTTTGGCCATGAAGTGGGCTTTTGAGGAGTGGCGCCATTGGCTTGAGGGGGCCAGACATCAGGTGGTGGTATTGACTGACCACAAAAATTTGATTTATCTTGAGACCGCCAGGCGCCTGAATCCTAGACAGGCGCGCTGGTCATTATTTTTCTCTCGGTTTAATTTTGTGGTGTCATACCTACCGGGTTCTAAGAATGTTAAGGCGGATGCCCTTTCTAGGAGTTTTGAGCCTGACTCGCCTGGTAACTCTGAGCCCACAGGTATCCTTAAGGATGGAGTGGTATTGTCTGCCGTTTCTCCAGACCTGCGGCGGGCCTTGCAGGAGTTTCAGGCGGATAGACCTGATCGTTGCCCACCTGATAAACTGTTTGTTCCTGATGATTGGACCAGTAGAGTCATCTCTGAGGTTCATTCTTCTGCGTTGGCAGGTCATCCTGGCATTTTTGGTACCAGGGATTTGGTGGCAAGGTCCTTCTGGTGGCCTTCCCTGTCACGAGATGTGCGAGGCTTTGTGCAGTCTTGTGACGTTTGTGCTCGGGCCAAGCCTTGTTGTTCTCGGGCTAGTGGATTGTTGTTGCCCTTGCCTATTCCTAAGAGGCCTTGGACGCACATCTCGATGGATTTTATTTCAGATCTGCCTGTTTCTCAGAAGATGTCTGTCATCTGGGTGGTGTGTGACCGTTTCTCTAAGATGGTCCATTTGGTTCCTCTGCCCAAGTTGCCTTCTTCTTCCGAGTTGGTTCCTCTGTTTTTTCAAAATGTTGTTCGTTTGCATGGTATTCCTGAGAATATCGTTTCTGACAGAGGGACCCAATTCGTGTCTAGATTTTGGCGGGCATTCTGTGCTAGGATGGGCATAGATTTATCTTTTTCGTCCGCTTTCCATCCTCAGACGAATGGCCAGACCGAGCGGATTAATCAGACCCTGGAGACATATCTGAGGTGTTTTGTGTCTGCTGACCAGGATGATTGGGTTGCTTTTTTGCCATTGGCGGAGTTTGCTCTCAATAATCGGGCCAGCTCTGCCACTTTGGTGTCCCCGTTTTTCTGTAATTCGGGGTTTCATCCTCGATTTTCCTCTGGTCAGGTGGAATCTTCGGATTGTCCTGGAGTGGATGCTGTGGTGGAGAGATTGCATCAGATCTGGGGGCAGGTGGTGGACAATTTGAGGTTGTCCCAGGAGAAGACTCAGCTTTTTGCCAACCGCCACCGTCGTGTTGGTCCTCGGCTTTGTGTTGGGGATTTGGTGTGGTTGTCTTCTCGTTTTGTCCCTATGAGGGTCTCTTCTCCTAAGTTTAAGCCTCGGTTCATCGGCCCATATAAGATATTGGAGATTCTTAACCCTGTTTCCTTCCGTTTGGACCTCCCTGCATCCTTTTCTATTCATAACGTTTTTCATCGGTCATTATTGCGCAGGTATGAGGTACCGGTTGTGCCTTCCGTTGAGCCTCCTGCTCCGGTGTTGGTTGAGGGTGAGTTGGAGTACGTTGTGGAGAAAATCTTAGACTCTCGTGTTTCCAGACGGAGACTCCAGTATCTGGTCAAGTGGAAGGGATACGGCCAGGAGGATAATTCTTGGGTGAATGCATCTGATGTTCATGCCTCTGATCTGGTTCGTGCCTTTCATAGGGCCCATCCTGATCGCCCTGGTGGTTCTGGTGAGGGTTCGGTGCCCCCTCCTTGAGGGGGGGGTACTGTTGTGAATTTGGATTCTGGGCTCCCCCGGTGGCTACTGGTGGAATTGAACTGGTGTCTTCATCTTCTCTGTTCACCTGTTCCCATCAAGATGTGGGAGTCGCTATATAACCTTGCTGCTCTGTTAGTTGCTTGCCGGTCAACAATGTTATCAGAAGCCTCTCTGTGCTTGTTCCTGCTCCTAGACAACTACTAGATAAGTTGGACTCTTGTCCATGTTTGTTTTTGCATTTTTGTTCCAGTTCACAGCTGTAGTTTCGTTACTGTGTCTGGAAAGCTCTTGTGAACAGGAATTGCCACTCTGGTGTTATGAGTTAATGCCAGAGTTTTAAAGTAATTTCTGGATGGTGTTTTGATAGGGTTTTCAGCTGACCATGAAAGTGTCCTTTCTGTCTTCTGCTATGTAGTAAGTGGACCTCAAATTTGCTAAACCTATTTTCATACTACGTTTGTTATTTCATCTTGATTCACCGCCAATACATGTGGGGGGCCTCTGTCTCCTTTCGGGGTATTTCTCTAGAGGTGAGCTAGGACTAATATTTTCCTCTGCTAGCTTTATTTAGTCCTCCGGCTGGTGCTGGGCATCTAGAATCAACGTAGGCATGCTACCCGGCCACTGCTAGTTGTGCGTTAGGTTTAGTTCATGGTCAGCTCAGTTTCCATCTTCCAAGAGCTAGTTCCTATATATGCTGATGCTATGATCTCTTGCCATTGAGATCATGACAGTTATTTTTCTGTAGCTGGAAGCTCTTGTGGGCCGAAATTGCCACTCCGGTGTCATGAGTTGACACATGAGTCTTAAAGTAATTTCGGGATGGTATTTTAATAGGGTTTTCAGCTGACCGTGAAGTTCCCTATTGTATCTTCTTGCTATCTAGTAAGTGGACCTCGCTTTGCTGAACCTACCTTCATACTACGTATGTCTTTTCCTCTGAACTCACCGCCAATATATGTGGGGGGCTTCTGTCTCCTTTTTGGGGGAATTTCCCTAGAGGTAAGCCAGGTCTGTCTTTTCCTCTATTAGGGTTAGTTAGTCCTCCGGCTGGCGCTAGGCGTCTAGGGATAAAACGTAGGTACGCCACCCGGCCACTGTTAGTTGTGTGGTAGGTTTAGCTCACGGTCAGCTCGAGATTCCATCTCCCAGGAGCTAGTCTGTAGTTTAAGTTCTCTGACGTTTCCTTGCCATTGGGAACCATGACAGTATGGCCGGCCAAGGGTTAAAACCGTTGGCAGAAGAAAGGAGAGAAAAAGAAGTCTGCAGATTTTTTTTTTTTTTTTTTTTTCCTTCTGAGTTTGCTTTTTAGTTGACTCAGTTGCATTTCTGCTCTAATTGCAGCCTTTGTCTCTCTCTCTCCTTCTAATCCTTGAATGGCTCTGATCTCACCTGATTAAAATGGATCCTCAGTGTTTGGCTACAGGTTTGAATAATCTTGCTATGAAGATTCAAAATTTACAGGATTTTGTTATTCATGCTCCTATATCTGAACCTAGAATTCCTATACCAGAATTTTTCTCCGGGGATAGATCTCGTTTCCTGAATTTCAAAAATAATTGTAAATTATTTCTTTCCCTGAGATCTCGCTCCGCTGGAGATCCCGCACAGCAGGTTAAGATAGTAATTTCCTTGCTGCGGGGTGACCCTCAAAACTGGGCATTTGCATTGGCACCCGGGGATCCTGCGTTGCTCAATGTGGATGCGTTTTTTCTGGCTTTGGGGTTGCTTTATGAGGAACCTAACTTAGAGATTCAGGCTGAAAAAGCCTTGATGGCCCTATCTCAAGGGCAAGATGAAGCTGAAATATACTGCCAAAAATTTCGTAAATGGTCTGTGCTTACTCAGTGGAATGAGTGCGCGCTGGCGGCGAATTTCAGAGAGGGTCTCTCTGATGCCATTAAAGATGTTATGGTGGGGTTCCCTGCACCTACAGGTCTGAATGAGTCCATGACAATGGCTATTCAGATTGATCGGCGTTTGCGGGAGCGCAAACCTGTGCACCATTTGGCGGTGTCTTCTGAGAAGGCTCCAGAAAATATGCAATGTGATAGAATTCTGTCTAGAAGCGAACGGCAGAATTTTAGGCGAAAGAATGGGTTGTGCTTCTATTGTGGTGATTCAACTCATGTTATATCAGCATGCTCTAGTCTAAACGTACAAAAAAGGTTGATAAGTCTATTTCAATTGGCACTTTACAGTCTAAGTTTATTCTGTCTGTGACCTTGATTTGTTCATTATCGTCAATTACCGCGGATGCCTATGTCGACTCTGGCGCCGCTTTGAGTCTAATGGATTGGTCCTTTGCCAGGCGCTGTGGGTTTGATCTAGAGCCTCTGGAAGTTCCTATACCTCTGAAGGGTATTGACTCTACACCATTGGCTAGTAATAAACCACAATACTGGACACAAGTGACTATGCGTATGAATCCAGACCATCAGGAGATGATTCGCTTCCTTGTGTTGTACAATCTACATGACGTTTTGGTGCTCGGATTACCATGGTTACAATCTCATAACCCAGTTCTTGACTGGAAAGCAATAGCAATGTCTGTGTTAAGCTGGGGATGTCAGGGGGCTCATGTGGACGTACCTTTGGTTTCCATTTCATCATCTATTCCCTCTGAGATTCCGGAATTTTTGTCTGATTATCGTGATGTTTTTGAGGAGCCTAAGCTTGGTTCACTACCTCCCCACAGAGATTGCGATTGTACCATAGATCTGATTCCGGGCAGTAAATTTCCAAAGGGTCGTTTATTTAATCTATCTGTACCTGAACATGCTGCTATGCGAGAATATATTAAGGAGTCCCTGGAAAAGGGACATATTCGTCCTTCTTCATCTCCCTTAGGAGCCGGTTTTTTCTTTGTATCTAAAAAAGATGGCTCCCTGAGGCCCTGTATTGATTATCGACTCTTGAATAAAATTACAGTCAAATATCAGTATCCTCTGCCACTGCTGACTGATTTGTTTGCTCGAATAAAGGGGGCTAAGTGGTTCTCTAAGATTGATCTCCGTGGGGCGTATAATTTGGTGCGAATTAAGCAGGGGGATGAGTGGAAAACCGCATTTAATACGCCCGAGGGCCATTTTGAGTATTTAGTAATGTCTTTTGGTCTTTCAAATGCCCCTTCAGTCTTTCAGTCCTTTATGCATGACATTTTCAGTGAATATTTGGATAAATTTATGATCGTGTATCTGGATGATATTTTGATTTTTTCGGAGGACTGGGATTCTCATGTCCAACAGGTCAGGAGGGTTTTTCAGGTTTTGCGGGCTAATTCCTTGTGTGTGAAGGGTTCTAAGTGTATTTTTGGGGTTCAAAAGATTTCTTTTTTGGGGTACATTTTTTCCCCCTCTTCCATTGAGATGGATCCTGTCAAGGTTCGGGCTATTTGTGATTGGACGCAACCTTCTTCTCTTAAGAGCCTTCAGAAATTTTTGGGCTTTGCTAATTTTTATCGTCGATTTATAACTGGTTTTTCTGATGTTGCTAAACCTTTGACTGATTTGACCAAAAAGGGTGCTGATGTTGCTGATTGGTCCCCTGCTGCTGTGGAGGCCTTTCGGGAGCTTAAGCGCCGCTTTTCTTCCGCCCCTGTGTTGCGTCAGCCTGATGTTACTCTTCCTTTTCAGGTTGAGGTCGATGCTTCCGAGATCGGAGCTGGGGCGGTCTTGTCGCAGAAAAGTTCCGACTGCTCCGTGATGAGACCTTGTGCGTTCTTTTCTCGAAAATTTTCGCCCGCCGAGCGAAATTATGATATTGGTAATCGGGAGCTTTTGGCTATGAAGTGGGCTTTTGAGGAGTGGCGTCATTGGCTTGAGGGGGCTAGACATCAAGTGGTGGTATTGACCGATCACAAGAATTTGATTTATCTTGAGTCTGCCAGGCGCCTGAATCCTAGACAGGCGCGCTGGTCGTTGTTTTTCTCTCGGTTTAATTTTGTGGTCTCATACTTACCAGGTTCTAAAAATGTGAAGGCGGATGCCCTTTCTAGGAGTTTTGAGCCTGATTCCCCTGGTGATTCTGAACCTACAGGTATCCTTAAGGATGGGGTGATATTATCTGCTGTTTCCCCAGACCTGCGACGGGCTTTGCAGGAGTTTCAGGCGGATAGACCTGATCGTTGCCCGCCTGGTAGACTGTTTGTTCCTGATGATTGGACCAGTAGAGTCATCTCGGAGGTTCATTCTTCTGTGTTGGCAGGTCATCCCGGGATCTTTGGTACCAGGGATTTGGTGGCTAGGTCCTTCTGGTGGCCTTCCCTGTCTCGAGATGTACGAGTTTTTGTGCAGTCTTGTGATGTTTGTGCTCGGGCCAAACCTTGTTGTTCTCGGGCCAGCGGATTGTTGTTATCTTTGCCTATTCCGAAGAGGCCTTGGACTCACATCTCTATGGATTTTATTTCTGATCTCCCTGTTTCTCAGAAAATGTCTGTCATCTGGGTGGTGTGTGACCGTTTTTCAAAGATGGTCCATTTGGTGCCCTTGCCTAAGTTACCTTCCTCATCCGAGTTGGTTCCTCTGTTTTTTCAAAATGTGGTTCGCTTGCATGGTATTCCGGAGAATATCGTTTCTGACAGGGGGACCCAGTTCGTGTCTAGATTTTGGCGGGCGTTCTGTGCTAGGATGGGCATTGATTTGTCTTTTTCGTCTGCGTTCCATCCTCAGACTAATGGCCAGACTGAGCGAACTAATCAGACCTTGGAGACTTATTTGAGGTGTTTTGTGTCTGCGGATCAGGATGACTGGGTTGCCTTTTTGCCGTTGGCGGAGTTTGCCCTCAATAATCGGGCTAGTTCTGCCACTTTGGTTTCTCCTTTCTTTTGCAATGCGGGGTTTCATCCTCGTTTTTCTTCCGGTCAGGTGGAGTCTTCGGATTGTCCTGGAGTGGATACTGTGGTGGATAGGTTGCATCGGATTTGGGGACAGGTGGTGGACAATTTGGAGTTGTCCCAGGAGAAGACTCGGCATTTTGCTAACCGCCGTCGTCGTGTTGGTCCTCGTCTTCGTGTTGGGGACTTGGTGTGGTTGTCTTCTCGTTTTGTCCCTATGAGGGTTTCTTCTCCTAAGTTTAAGCCTCGGTTCATCGGCCCGTATAAGATTTTGGAGATTCTTAACCCCGTGTCCTTTCGATTGGACCTCCCAGCATCTTTTTCTATCCATAATGTCTTCCATCGGTCATTATTGCGCAGGTATGAGGTACCGGTTGTGCCTTCCGTTGAGCCTCCCGCTCCGGTGTTGGTTGAGGGTGAATTGGAGTACGTTGTGGAGAAGATCTTGGACTCCCGTGTTTCCAGACGGAAACTTCAGTATCTGGTCAAGTGGAAGGGCTACGGTCAAGAGGATAATTCTTGGGTGACAGCCTCTGATGTTCATGCCTCTGATTTGGTCCGTGCCTTTCATAGGGCTCATCCTGATCGCCCTGGTGGTTCTTGTGAGGGTTCGGTGCCCCCTCCTTGAGGGGGGGGGGGTACTGTTGTGAATTTGGTTTTTGGGCTCCCCCGGTGGTCACTGGTGGTACTGGACTTGTGTGCTTCACTTTCTCTGTTCACCTGTTTCCATCAGGATATGGGTGTATCCTATTTAGCCTTGCTGCTCAGTTATTCTAGTGCCGGCCATCAATGTAACCAGAGCCTTTCTGTTGCATGTTCCTGCTTCTAGACTACTATCAGCTAAGTTGGACTCTTAGTCCTAAGTTTGTTTTGCATTTTTGTTCCAGTTCACAGTTATGTTATTTTTCTGTAGCTGGAAGCTCTTGTGGGCCGAAATTGCCACTCCGGTGTCATGAGTTGACACATGAGTCTTAAAGTAATTTCGGGATGGTATTTTAATAGGGTTTTCAGCTGACCGTGAAGTTCCCTATTGTATCTTCTTGCTATCTAGTAAGCGGACCTCGCTTTGCTGAACCTACCTTCATACTACGTATGTCTTTTCCTCTGAACTCACCGCCAATATATGTGGGGGGCTTCTGTCTCCTTTTTGGGGGAATTTCCCTAGAGGTAAGCCAGGTCTGTCTTTTCCTCTATTAGGGTTAGTTAGTCCTCCGGCTGGCGCTAGGCGTCTAGGGATAAAACGTAGGTACGCCACCCGGCCACTGTTAGTTGTGTGGTAGGTTTAGCTCACGGTCAGCTCGAGATTCCATCTCCCAGGAGCTAGTCTGTAGTTTAAGTTCTCTGACGTTTCCTTGCCATTGGGAACCATGACAGTTATCTCTCTCTCTCTGTCCCATGGTTAGGATAGGACAAAACCCGTATGACTGGTGACTTGAGCCTGTTTATAGGATCTCTTAGATGACCTGGCTCTGCGGGGTGTCACCGTGCCTCCTGGGTGTTGGGTCGGACAGGTAACGTGCAATTAGCTGTCCTGCTGGTCTCTGATGTAAGGCGTAGAGGTCCTTACAACCTCGGTGTTCTGGCTACCGGTGTCCTGCGCCTCAGAAGGAGGCAGCCTGCTCGGGGCTGGTCCCCTTCTGGTATCATCTCCTGAGCTCTGCTTTCCTGCATGCTCGCTGCAATCAATTCGGCTTTCTAAATGTCTCTTTCTGGGAGCTCTGGGGGCATGCACAGCTCCGTAAACCCTCTGTCCTCCTTAGACGGATGTCTCGAACTTTCTCAAACTTTCCCTACAGACTACCAGTTATATATATGGGGAGTCACCTAGTAAATAGGATCAAAAGCTCATCCTGGTGGCCTGGAGTGTGAATGTGTTGCATGTTTGTGGTACCTGGTTAGAGTTATCCTTTCTTGCCTCCAAACGTATCATCACTCTCCCCTTGAGGAAAGCAATGCTACTGTGACGACCAAGACCCTGGGGCGCCACAGATCACCATGTGGGGCCGATTATACTGTATGGAGCACTATGTGGGGCCATTATACTGTATGGATCACTATGTGGTGCCCATTATACTGTATGGAGCACTATGTGGGGCCAATTATACTGTGTGGGGCCTATTATACTGTATGGATGTTGTGAACTATAGTTCTTGGCTCCCTCTTGTGGTCATTAGCGGTATGGCACTTTGAGTGTCTTTCCCCAGGTTGGCACTCACCTGCTTCGTTTGGTCTGGGTGTGCCTATATAAACTTCCTGGATTCTCAGTATTGTGCCTGGATTCGTTGTTATCAGACCTTGTCTGTTTTCTCCTGTCTCCTGGTCTCCTGATTTTGCAAGATAAGCTAAGTCCTGCTTTCTTATTTTTGTGCATTTGAATTTCCCTTATTTTGTTCCAGCTTTGTTTAAAATGTGATTCCTGATTTTGCTGGAAGCTCTAGGGGGGCTGTTATTCTCCCCCCACACCGTTAGTCGGTGCGGGGGTTCTTGGATATTCAGCGTGGATATTTTGTAGGGTTTTTTGCTGACCGTATAAGTCATCTTTCTATTTTCTGCTATTAGTCAGTGGGCCTCTCTTTGCTAAATCTAGTTCATTCTTACGTTTGTCATTTCTTCTTACCTCACCGTTATTATTTGTTGGGGGCTTGTATTTTAACTTTGGGGTCCTTTCTCTTGAGGCAAGAGAGGTCTTATTTTCTCTGAAAGGGTTAGTTAGTTCTCCGGCTGGCGCGAGACGTCTAGAACCAACGTAGGTACGTTCCCCGGCTGCTGCTAGTTGTTTGTGCTAGGATCAGGTATACGGTCAGTCAAGTTACCACTTCCCTATGAGCTGGTTTTTTGTGTTTGCAGACTTAGCTGGTACTCCTGAGATCCTCTGCCATTAGGATCATAACAGTAATCCAGGCCTTAAAAAGTGCATTGCTGAAGTGGGACTATAAGAAAAGAAGTCTGAGGTTTTTGTTTTTTTTTCTTCCTCCCGTTTATCTCTGAGTGGCTTGAAGCTCTGCTGCAGACATGAATGTTCAGACTCTGATTACTAGTGTGGATCAGCTTGCTGCACGTGTGCAGGGCATTCAGGATTTTGTTATTAGCAGTCCTATGTCAGAACCTAAGATACCTATTCCTGAGCTGTTCTCTGGAGATCGATTTAAATTTGGGAATTTTAGGAATAATTGTAAATTGTTTCTATCTTTGAGACCTCGTTCGTCTGGAGACTCAGCTCAACAAGTTAAAATTGTTATCTCCTTCTTGCGTGGCGACCCTCAGGATTGGGCTTTCTCATTGGCGCCAGGAGATCCGGCATTGGCAAATATTGATGCGTTTTTTCTGGTGCTCGGATTGCTTTATGAGGAGCCCAATCTTGAAATACAGGCAGAAAAGGCATTGCTGGCTATCTCTCAGGGCCAGGATGAAGCTGAGGTGTACTGCCAAAAATTTCAGAAATGGTCCGTGCTTACTCAATGGAATGAGTGTGCTCTGGCCGCAAATTTCAGAAATGGCCTTTCTGAAGCCATTAAGAATGTGATGGTGGGTTTTCCCATTCCTACAAGTCTGAATGATTCTATGGCTCTGGCCATCCAGGTTGATCGGCGTTTGCGGGAGCGCAAAACTGCTAATCCTCTGGCGGTGTTGTCTGAACGGACACCTGACTCAATGCAATGTGATAGAATCCTGACTAGAACCGAACGGCAAAATCATAGGCGTCAGAATGGGTTGTGTTTTTACTGTGGTGATTCTACACATGTTATCTCGGCATGCTCTAAACGGCCATCAAAGGTTGTTAGTCCTGTCGCCATTGGTAATTTACAGCCTAAGTTCATTTTGTCTGTGACTTTAATTTGCTCATTATCTTCCTACCCTGTTATGGCATTTGTGGATTCAGGTGCTGCCCTGAGTCTTATGGACTTGTCGTTTGCCAAGCGCTGTGGTTTTGTCCTAGAGCCTTTAGAACATCCTATTCCTCTTAGAGGAATTGATGCTACGCCATTGGCGGAGAATAAACCGCAGTATTGGACACAAGTGACCATGTGCATGACTCCTGAACATCGGGAGGTGATTCGTTTTCTTGTTTTGCATAAAATGCAGGATTTGGTCGTTCTGGGTCTGCCATGGTTACAGACCCATAATCCAGTTTTGGATTGGAAGGCAATGTCAGTGTCAAGTTGGGGTTGTCAGGGAATTCATTGCGATTCCTCGTCGGTGTCTATTGCTTCTTCCACTCCTTCAGAAGTTCCTGAGTATTTGCTTGACTATCAGGATGTGTTCAGTGAGTCCAGGTCCAGTGCCCTTCCTCCTCATAGGGACTGTGACTGCGCTATAGATTTGATTCCTGGTAGTAAATTTCCTAAGGGACGACTATTTAATCTGTCTGTACCTGAGCATGCCGCGATGCGTGCTTATATTAAGGAGTCTTTGGAGAAGGGACATATTCGTCCATCCTCTTCCCCTCTTGGTGCGGGATTCTTTTTTGTGGCCAAGAAAGACGGGTCTTTGAGACCGTGTATAGACTATCGGCTTTTGAATAAAATCACTGTCAAATTTCAGTATCCTTTGCCACTATTGTCGGACTTGTTTGCCCGGATTAAGGGTGCCAAGTGGTTCACCAAGATAGATCTTCGCGGTGCGTACAACCTTGTGCGCATTAAGCAGGGAGATGAATGGAAAACTGCGTTCAATACGCCCGAAGGTCATTTTGAGTACTTGGTGATGCCTTTTGGGCTTTCTAATGCCCCCTCAGTGTTTCAGTCCTTTATGCATGACATTTTCCGGAAGTATCTGGATAAATTTATGATTGTTTATCTGGATGATATTCTGGTTTTCTCTGATGATTGGGATTCTCATGTAAAGCAGGTCAGGATGGTGTTTCAGGTTTTGTGTGATAATGCTTTGTTTGTGAAGGGCTCAAAGTGTCTCTTTGGAGTGCAGAAGGTTTCCTTTTTGGGTTTTATTTTCGCCCCTTCTACTGTGGAGATGGACCCAGTCAAGGTCCGAGCTATTCATGATTGGACTCAACCCACGTCCGTTAAGAGTCTTCAGAAGTTTTTGGGTTTTGCTAATTTCTACCGTCGTTTTATTGCTAATTTTTCTAGCATTGTAAAACCTTTGACGGATATGACCAAGAAAGGTTCTGATGTTGCTAATTGGGCTCCTGCGGCCGTGGAGGCTTTCCGGGAGCTGAAGCGCCGGTTTACTTCGGCGCCTGTTTTGTGCCAGCCTGATGTCTCACTTCCCTTTCAGGTTGAAGTAGACGCTTCTGAGATCGGTGCAGGGGCTGTTTTGTCGCAGAAAGGCTCTGGTTGCTCTGTGATGAGACCATGTGCTTTTTTTTCTAGGAAGTTTTCGCCTGCTGAGCGGAACTATGATGTTGGTAATCGGGAGTTGTTGGCTATGAAGTGGGCATTTGAGGAGTGGCGTCATTGGCTCGAGGGAGCTAAGCATCGTGTGGTGGTCTTGACTGATCATAAGAATCTGATGTACCTCGAGTCCGCTAAACGCCTGAATCCTAGACAGGCTCGTTGGTCGTTGTTTTTCTCCCGTTTTGACTTTGTGGTCTCGTACCTGCCTGGTTCAAAGAATGTGAAGGCTGATGCTCTTTCTAGGAGTTTTGTGCCTGACTCTCCTGGAGTCGCAGAGCCAGCGGGTATTCTTAAAGAGGGAGTAATCTTGTCAGCCATTTCTCCTGATTTGCGACGTGTGTTGCAGAGATTTCAGGCTGGTAGACCTGACTCTTGCCCACCTGACAGACTGTTTGTTCCTGATAAATGGACCAGTAGAGTTATTTCCGAGGTTCATTCCTCAGTGTTGGCAGGGCATCCTGGGATTTTTGGTACCAGAGATTTGGTGGCTAGGTCCTTTTGGTGGCCGTCCCTGTCGCGGGATGTGCGATCTTTTGTGCAGTCCTGTGGGATTTGTGCTCGGGCTAAGCCTTGCTGTTCTCGTGCCAGCGGGTTACTTTTGCCCTTGCCCGTCCCGAAGAGGCCTTGGACGCACATTTCCATGGATTTCATTTCAGATCTTCCGGTGTCTCAAGGAATGTCTGTCATCTGGGTGGTCTGTGATCGTTTTTCCAAGATGGTCCATTTGGTGCCCTTGCCTAAGTTGCCTTCCTCTTCCGATTTGGTTCCTTTGTTCTTTCAGAATGTGATTCGTTTGCACGGCATTCCTGAGAATATCGTGTCTGACAGAGGATCCCAGTTTGTGTCCAGATTCTGGCGATCCTTTTGTGCTAGGATGGGCATCGATTTGTCATTTTCATCTGCCTTTCATCCTCAGACTAATGGCCAAACGGAGCGAACTAATCAGACGCTGGAGGCTTATTTGAGATGTTTTGTTTCTGCGGATCAGGATGATTGGGTGACTTTCTTGCCACTGGCTGAGTTTGCCCTTAATAATCGGGCAAGTTCCGCTACTTTGGTTTCGCCATTTTTCTGCAACTCTGGTTTTCATCCGCGGTTTTCCTCGGGTCATGTTGAACCTTCTGACTGTCCTGGGGTGGATTCCGTGGTGGATAGGTTGCAGCGGATTTGGAATCTTGTGGTGGACAACTTGAAGTTGTCACAGGAGAAGGCTCAGCGCTTTGCCAACCGCCGCCGCGGTGTGGGTCCCCGACTTCGTGTTGGGGATTTGGTTTGGTTGTCTTCTCGGTATGTCCCTCTGAAGGTTTCCTCTCCTAAGTTTAAGCCTCGCTTTATTGGTCCTTATAAAATTTTGGAAGTCCTTAATCCGGTGTCGTTTCGCTTGGATCTTCCGGTGTCGTTTGCCATTCACAATGTGTTCCATAGGTCTTTGTTACGGCGGTACGTGGTGCCTATGGTTCCTGCTGTTGAGCCTCCTGCTCCGGTGTTGGTTGAGGGCAAGTTGGAGTATGTGGTGGAGAAGATCTTGGACTCTCGTCTCTCTAGACGGAGGCTTCAGTATCTGGTCAAATGGAAGGGCTATGGTCAGGAGGACAATTCCTGGGTGGTCGCCTCTGATGTTCATGCGGCCGATTTGGTTCGTGCTTTTCACGCTGCTCATCCTGATCGCCCTGGTGGTCTTGGTGAGGGTTCGGTGACCCCTCCTTAAAGGGGGGGTACTGTTGTGAACTATAGTTCTTGGCTCCCTCTTGTGGTCATTAGCGGTATGGCACTTTGAGTGTCTTTCCCCAGGTTGGCACTCACCTGCTTCGTTTGGTCTGGGTGTGCCTATATAAACTTCCTGGATTCTCAGTATTGTGCCTGGATTCGTTGTTATCAGACCTTGTCTGTTTTCTCCTGTCTCCTGGTCTCCTGATGTTGCAAGATAAGCTAAGTCCTGCTTTCTTATTTTTGTGCATTTGAATTTCCCTTATTTTGTTCCAGCTTTGTTTAAAATGTGATTCCTGATTTTGCTGGAAGCTCTAGGGGGGCTGTTATTCTCCCCCCACACCGTTAGTCGGTGCGGGGGTTCTTGGATATTCAGCGTGGATATTTTGTAGGGTTTTTTGCTGACTTTATAAGTCATCTTTCTATTTTCTGCTATTAGTCAGTGGGCCTCTCTTTGCTAAATCTAGTTAATTCTTACGTTTGTCATTTCTTCTTACCTCACCGTTATTATTTGTTGGGGGCTTGTATTTTAACTTTGGGGTCCTTTCTCTTGAGGCAAGAGAGGTCTTATTTTCTCTGAAAGGGTTAGTTAGTTCTCCGGCTGGCGCGAGACGTCTAGAACCAACGTAGGTACGTTCCCCGGCTGCTGCTAGTTGTTTGTGTTAGGATCAGGTATACGGTCAGCCTAGTTACCACTTCCCTATGAGCTGGCTTTTGTGTTTGCAGACTTAGCTGGTACTCCTGAGATCCTCTGCCATTAGGATCATAACAATGGAGCACTATGTGAGGCCAGTTATACTGTATGGATCACTATGTGGTGCCCATTATACTGTATGGATCACTATGTGGTGCCCATTATACTGTATGGATCACTATGTGGGGCCAATTATACTGTATGGAGCACTATGTGGGGCCATTATACTGTATGAATCACTATGTGGTGCCCATTATACTGTATGGAGCACTATCTGGGGCCAATTATATTGTATGGAGCACTATGTGGGGCCTATTATACTGTATGGAGCACTATGTGGGGCCAATTATACTGTATGGAGCACTATGTGGGGCCGATTATACTGTATGGATCACTATGTGGGGCCCATTATATTGTATGGAGCACTATGTGGGGCCTATTATACTGTATGGAGCACTATGTGGGGCCGATTATACTGTATGGAGCGCTATGTGAGGCAGATTATACTGTATTGAGTGCTATGTGGGGCCTATTATACTGTATGGAGCGCTATGGGGGGTAGATTATACTGTATGGAGCACTATATGGGGCCCATTATACTGTATGCATCACTATGTGGGGCTGATTATACTGTATGGAGCACTATGTAGTGCCCATTATACTGTATGGAGCACTATTTGGGGCCCATTATACTGTATGGAGCACTAATTGGGGCCCATTATACTGTATGGAGCACTATGTGGGGCCTATTATACTGTATGGAGCGCTATGTGGGCCCTATTATACTCTATGGAGCGCTTTGTGGGGCAGATTATACTGTATTGAGCACTATGTGGGGCCTGTTATGCTGTATGGAGCGCTATGTGGGGCAGATTATACGGTATTGAGCGCTATGTTGGGCCTATTATACTGTATGGAGCACTATGTGGGGTAGATTATATTCTCCGGAGCACTATGTGGGGCCTATTATACTGTATGGAGCACTATGCGGGGCCCATTATACTGTATGGAGCACTATGTGGGGCCTATTATACTGTATGGAGCGCTGTTTTGGGGCAGATGATATTGTATAGAGCGCTATGTGGGGCCTATTATACTATATGGAGCACTATGTCGGGCCTATTATACTGTATAGAGCATTATGTGGGGCCGATTATATTGTACGGAGCACTATGTGGGGCCTATTATACTGTATGGAGCACTATGTGGGGCCTATTATATTGTATGGAGCACTATGTGGGGCAGATTATACTGTAAGGAGCACTATGTGCGGCCGATTATACAGTATGGAGCACTATGTGGGGCCTTTATACTGTATGGATCACTATGTGGGGCCGATTATACTGTATGGATAACTATGTGGGGCCATTATACTGTATGAAGACTATGTGGGGCCCATTATACTGTATGGATCAATATGTGGTGTCATTATACTGTATGGAGCACTATGTGGGGCCCATTATACAGTATGGAGCATTATGTGGGGCCCATTATACAGTATGGAACACTATGTGGGGCCTATTATACTGTATGGAGCACTATGGGGGCCCATTATACAGTATGGTGCACTATGTGGGTCCCATTATACAGTACGGAGCACTATGTGGGGCCTATTATACTGTATGGAGTACTATGTGGGGCCATTATACTGTATGGAGCACTATGTGGGGCCCATTATACTGTATGGAGCGCTATGTGGGGCCTATTATACTGTATGGAGCGCTATGTGGGGCAGATTATACTGTATTGAGTGCTATGTGGGGCCTATTATACTGTATGGAGCACTATGGGGGGTAGATTATACTGTATGGAGCACTATATGGGGCCTATTATACTGTATGCATCACTATGTGTGGCTGATTATACTGTATGGAGCACTATGTGGTGCCCATTATATTGTATGGAGCACTATTTGGGGCCCATTATACTGTATGGAGCACTAATTGGGGCCGATTATACTGTATGGAGCACTATGTGGGGCCTATTATACTGTATGGAGCGCTATGTGGGCCCTATTATACTCTATGGAGTGCTTTGTGGGGCAGATTATACTGTATTGAGAGCTATATGGGGCCTGTTATGCTGTATGGAGCGCTATGTGGGGCAGATTATACTGTATTGAGCGCTATGTTGGGCCTATTATACTGTATGGAGCACTATGTGGGGTAGATTATACTCTCCGGAACACTATGTGGGGCCTATTATACTGTATGGAGCACTATGCGGGGCCCATTATACTGTATGGAGCACTACGTGGGGCCTATTATACTGTATGGAGCGCTGTTTTGGGGCAGATGATACTGTATAGATCGCTATGTGGGGCCTATTATACTATATGGAGCACTGTTATGGACCTGGTGGTTAGGAGCACCCGGAATGACCTGATGGTTAAACTAGAAATCGGGACAAGCTCTGGGGAAGTGAGAACTCTGCTGACCGCAAACCCTACTCCTATCACAAATACTAGAAATAGCCATGGAGCGTACCTAACTCTCCCTAGACGCCTCTTCACAGCCTAAGAGCTAACTACCCCTAAAGATAGAAATAGAAGCCTTACCTTGCCTCAGAGAAATTCCCCAAAGGAAAAGGCAGCCCCCCACATATATTGACTGTGAGTTAAGAGGAAAGTCACAAACAGGAATGAAACAGGTTTTAGCAAAGGAGGCCAGTCTTCACTAAATAGTCAGAGGATAGGAGAGGGAACTATGCGGTCAGTACAAAAACTACAAAAAAACACTCAGAGTATGCAAAAAGACCTCCACACCGACTCACGGTGTGGAGGTGCAACTCTGCACCCCCAGAGCTTCCAGCTAGCAAGGAAATGTCATGATAGCAAGCTGGACTAGAATTTAGCAGTACTAAGAAATATATTCAGGAAGCAGTAACAACAAATGAACTAGCAGGGACTTAGCTTCTGCTGGAGTAGACAGGTCATCAGAGAAGTCCAAGAGAGATCTGAACCAATACTGAGACATTGACAGCTGGCATGAAGTAACGATATGAGTGGAGTTAAATAGGGAAGCCAGCATAGCAATAAACGAGGGCAGCTGAGCAAGCCAACCACAAGGACCAGCAGTTCCACTCAAAGCCACCAGAGGGAGTCCAGGAACAGAACTCACCAAAGTACCATTCATGACCACAGGAGGGAGTCCGAGAATGGAATTCACAACAGTACCCCCCCCTTGAGGAGGGGTCACCGAACCCTCACCAGGGCCCCCAGGCCGATCAGGTCGAGCCAAATGAAAGGCACAAACTAAATCGGCAGCATGGACATCGGAGGCAACAACCCAGGAATTATCCTCCTGACCATAGCCCTTCCATTTAACCAGGTACTGAAGCTTCCGTCTTGAAATACGAGAATCCAAAATCTTCTCTACCACATAATCCAACTCCCCCCCCCGACCAACACCGGAGCAGGAGGATCAACGGAGGGAACCATAGGCGCCACATATCTCCACAACAACGACCTATGGAACACATTATGGATGGCAAAAGAAGCCGGAAGGACCAAACGAAATGACACAGGATTGAGAATTTCAGAAATCTTATAAGGATCAATGAAACGAGGCTTAAACTTAGGAGAAGAAACCTTCATAGGAACATAACGAGACGACAACCAAACCAAATCCCCAACACGAAGTCGGGGACCAACACGGCGACGGCGGTTAGCGAAACGTTGAGCCTTCTCCTGGGACAACGTCAAATTGTCCACTACATGAGTCCAAATTTGCTGCAACCTGTCCACCACAGAATCCACACCAGGACAGTCAGAAGGCTCAACCTGCCCTGAAGAAAAACGAGGATGAAAACCAGAATTGCAAAAAAAAGGCGAACCCAAAGTAGCCTCGAGATAAGTCAGATTCTTGTGATCCGTCAAGACCACCACGCGGTGCTTGGCTCCCTAAAGCCAATGTCGCCACTCCTCGAATGCCCACTTCATAGCCAGCAACTCCCGATTGCCAACATCATAATTACGCTCAGCAGGCGAAAACTTTCTAGAAAAGAAAGCACATGGCTTCATCACAGAGCCATCAGAACTTCTTTGAGACAAAACAGCCCCTGCTCCAATCTCAGAAGCATCAACCTCGACCTGAAAAGGGTCAAGGGAAAAGAAACATCTGGCTGACGCAACACAGGGGCCGAAGAAAAATGACGTTTCAGCTCCTGAAAAGCCTCAACAGCCGCAGAGGACCAATTCACCACATCCGCACCTTTCTTTGTCAAATCAGTCAAAGGTTTAACCACACTAGAAAAATTAGCGATGAAGCGACGGTAAAAATTAGCAAAGCCCAGGAATTTCTGAAGGCTCTTCACAGATGTAGGTTGAGTCCAATCATAAATGGCCTGAACTTTAACAGGATCCATCTCGATAGTAGAAGGGGAAAAAATGAAGCCCAAAAAGGAAACCTTCTGAACTCCGAAGAGACATTTAGACCCCTTCACAAACAAGGAATTAGCACGAAGGACCTGGAATACCATTCTGACCTGCTTCACATGAGACTCCCAATCATCCGAAAAGACCAATATATCATCCAAATATACAATCATGAATCTATCCAGATACTTCCGGAAGATGTCGTGCATAAAGGACTGAAACACAGATGGAGCATTAGAAAGCCCGAATGGCATCACCAGGTACTCAAAATGGCCCTCGGGCGTATTAAATGCTGTTTTCCATTCATCGCCCTGTTTAATACGCACAAGATTATACGCCCCTCGAAGATCTATCTTGGTGAACCAACTAGCCCCCTTAATCTGAGCAAACAAATCAGACAGCAGAGGCAAAGGGTACTGAAATTTGACCGTGATTTTATTGAGAAGGCGGTAATCTATACAGGGTCTCAGAGAACCATCCTTCTTGGCCACAAAAAAGAACCCTGCTCCCAACGGTGATGAAGACGGGCGAATATGCCCTTTCTCCAAGGACTCCTTTATATAACTCCGCATAGCGGCGTGTTCTGGCACAGATAAATTGAAAAGTCGGCCCTTAGGAAACTTACTACCAGGAATCAAATTAATAGCACAATCACAATCCCTATGAGGAGGTAGGGCACTGGATTTGGGTTCATCAAATACATCCCGGTAATCCGACAAGAACTCAGGGACTTCAGAAGGAGTGGAAGAAGAAATTGACATCAACGGAACATCGCCATGTACCCCTTGACAACCCCAACTAGACACAGACATTGATTTCCAATCCAATACTGGATTATGAACCTGTAGCCATGGCAAACCCAACACGACCACATCATGCAAATTATGTAACACCAGAAAGCGAATATCCTCCTGATGTGCAGGAGCCATGCACATGGTCAACTGGGTCTAGTACTGAGGTTTATTCTTGGCCAAAGGCGTAGCATCAATTCCCCTTAATGGAATAGGATACTGCAAGGGCTCCAAGAAAAAACCACAGCGCCTGGCAAACTCCAAGTCCATCAAATTCAGGGCCTGAATCCACAAATGCCATAACAGAGTAGGACGACAAAGAGCAAATCAGAGTAACGGACAAAAGAAATTTAGGCTGTACAGTACCAATGGTGACAGACCTAGCGAACCGCTTAGTGCGCTTAGGACAATCAGAGATAGCATGAGTGGAGTCACCACAGTAAAAACACAGCCCATTCTGACGTCTGTGTTCTTGCCGTTCAGTTCTGGTCAAATTTCTATCACATTGCATAAGCTCAGGCCTCTGCTCAGAGGACACCGCCAAATGGTGCACAACCTTGCGCTCGCGCAAACGCCGATCAATTTGAATGGCCAAGGACATTGATTCATTCAGACCAGCAGGCGTGGGGAACCCCACCATGACATCCTTAAGGGCTTCAGAAAGACCCTTTCTAAAAATTGCTGCCAGGGCACACTCATTCCATTGAGTAAGCACAGACCATTTTCTGAACTTCTGGCAATACACCTCCGCTTCATCCTGACCCTGACACAAAGCCAGCAAGATTTTGTCTGCCTGATCCACTGAATTCGGTTCGTCATAAAGCAATCCAAGCGCCAGAAAAAACGCATCTACATTAAGCAATGCAGGATCTCCTGGCGCAAGGGAGAATGCCCAGTCTTGAGGGTCGCCACGTAACAAAGAAATAATAATTTTTACTTGCTGAATGAGGTCACCAGAGGAGCGGGGTTTCAAAGCAAGAAACAGTTTACAATTATTTTTGAAATTCAGAAACTTAGATCTATCCCCAGAAAACAAATCAGGAATTGGAATTCTAGGCTCTAACATCGGATTCTGAACTACATAACCTTGAATGCTTTGTACCCTTGCAGTGAGTTGATCCACACAAGAGGACAGACCTTGAGTATCCATATCTACACCTGAGTCCTGAACCACCCAGAGGTTAAGGGGAAAAGAGAGACAAAACACACTGCAAAGAAAAAACAATGGGTTCAGAACTTCTCGTATCCCTCTTTTGAGATGCATTAACACTTTGTTGGCCAGCTGTACTGTTATGGACCTGGTGGTTAGGAGCACCCGGAATGACCTGATGATTAAACCAGAAATAGGGACAAGCTCTGGGGAAGTGGGAACTCTGCTGACCGCAAACCCTACTCCTATCACACACACTAGAAATAGCCGTGGAGCGTACCTAACTCTCCCTAGACGCCTCTTCACAGCCTAAGAGCTAACTACCCCTAAAGATAGAAATAGAAGCCTTACCTTGCCTCAGAGAAATTCCCCAAAGGAAAAGGCAGCCCCCCACAAATATTGACTGTGAGTTAAGAGGAAAGTCACAAACACAGGAATGAAACAGGTTTTAGCAAAGGAGGCCAGTCTTCACTAAATAGTCAGAGGATAGGAAAGGGAACTATGCGGTCAGTACAAAAACTACAAAAAACCACTCAGAGTATGCAAAAAGACCTCCACACCGACTCACGGTGTGGAGGTGCAACTCTGCACCCCCAGAGCTTCCAGCTAGCAAGGAAATGTCATGATAGCAAGCTGGACTAGAATTTAGCAGTACTAAGAAATATATTCAGGAAGCAGTAACAACAAATGAACTAGCAGGGACTTAGCTTCTGCTGGAGTAGACAGGTCATCAGAGAAGTCCAAGAGAGATCTGAACCAATACTGAGACATTGACAGCTGGCATGAAGTAACGATCTGAGTGGAGTTAAATAGGGAAGCCAGCATAGCAATAAACGAGGGCAGCTGAGAAAGCCAACCTCAAGGACCAGCAGTTCCCCTCAAAGCCACCAGAGGGAGTCCAAGGACAGAACTCACCAAAGTACCATTCATGACCACAGGAGGGAGTCCGAGAACGGAATTCACAACAGAGCACTATGTCGGGCCTATTATACTGTATGGAGCATTATGTGGGGCCGATTATACTGTACGGAGCACTATGTGGGGCCTATTATACTGTACTAGATTGTGGCCCGATTCTAACGCATCGGGTATTCTAGAATATGCATGTCCCCGTAGTATATGGACAATGATGATTCCAGAATTCGCTGCAGACTGTGCCCGTCGCTGATTGGTCGAGGCAACCTTTATGACATCATCGTCGCCATGGCAACCATTATGACATCTACGTCGATACTGTGCCCGTCGCTGATTGGTCGAGGCCTGGCGGCCTCGACCAATCAGAGACGCGGGATTTCCAGGACAGACAGACAGAAAGACAGACAGACGGAAAAACCCTTAGACAATTATATATATAGATGGAGCACTATGTGGGACCTATTATATTGAATGGAGCACTATGTGGGGCAGATTATACTGTAAGGAGCACTATGTGGGGCCGATTATACAGTATGGAGCACTATGTGGGGCCATTATACTGTATGGATCACTATGTGGGGCCGATTACACTGTATGGATAACTATGTGGGGCCCATTATACTGTATGGATCAATATGTGGTGCCATTATACTGTATGGATCACTGTGGGGCCCATTATACTGTATGGAGCACTGTGTGGGGCCCATTATACTGTAGGGAGCACTATGTGGGGCCATTATACTGTATGGAGCACTATGGGGGCCCATTATACAGTATGGTGCACTATGTGGGGCCTATTATACTGTATGGAGTACTATGTGGGGCCATTATACTGTATGGAGCACTATGTGGGGCCCATTATACAGTATGTAGCACTATGTGGGGCCCATTATACAGTATGGAACACTATGTGGGGCCTATTATACTGTGGAGCACTATGTGGGGCCCATTTTACAGTACGGTGCACTATGTGGGGCCCATTATACAGTAAGGAACACCATGTGGGGCCTATTATACTGTATGGAGCACTATGTGGGGCCCATTATACAGTACGGTGCACTATGTGGGGCCCATTATACAGTACGGAGCACTCTGTGGGGCTTATTATACTGTATGGAGTACTATGTGGGGCCATTATACTGTATGGAGCACTATGTGGGGCCCATTATACAGTATGGAACACTATGTGGGACCCATTATACAGTATGGAACACTATGTGGGGCCCATTATACAGTATGGAACACTATGTGGGGCCCATTATACAGTATGGAGCACTATTTGGGCCCATTATACAGTATTGAGCAATATTTGGTGCCATTATAGTGTATGAATGGCTGTGTGGGGATTGCAGTTGGAGTATTATACTGTGATGGGGACACCATTCTTTGTTTTGAGAATTGAGGGAGGTCAGGTACAGTAGGATCATCATACCGTGCTTGTGGAGGGTTTCGTGGAGGAATTCACTATGGGGGTATCATACTGTGTTCGGGGCACTTTTGCTTGCCTAACACTTTATTATCTGTATTATTCAAAGGTTTTTTTTATCCTTTGTTAATACGCATTTAGATGAGGTCACTGGGCCGTAGGCTTTATACTGCTCCTACATAACATGTTACATTATTCCAATATTTTATTCTAACATCTATTAGAATGTATTTTGTTCACGGGACGGCCCCTTTATGTTTGTTTCCATATGAAAATGTTCATTGTTATTTTTGATAATAAGAAAAAACTTTCTCAATTTTTTGACATTTTTTGTTAATAAGTATCAAGGGTGGCCCACGACTTTGTCCAAGCTACTAATTTTGGCCCCTGTGTACTTCAGTTTGACTTCCCTGATAAATGAACCTCACAACTGTTATATCTTTGTTTCCTGTAGGTTGAGCCCATTACCACCTTCTCTGAGCAGTCTGTTAATGAAGCGTCTCAGGAGAGCATCGAGCAGCACGCCGCCGCGCTTCCTGATAATACCAGGATCATCAGACAGGTAAATGGGGAAATGGGCTCAAATAACGACAAAAATCAAATTCCAAGGCTCCGACCCAATGTCAGGAAGAGCCTGTTGGGAGCTCGGGGTTCTCCTGCCATATTGTCTATGGATGATGCATTGGGATGTGTGATGGAGGGCTGCGGACATTGCGTCCAGTCGAGGAGTCTTTTCGCTGCTTCTAATTCTCATTCATCCTCTTTTAGATGCAACAAGTTGAGTCTCTGCTTTTCACCAAAGTCCATTATACCTGGGGAGAGAAACAAGGTGAATACTACGTCTATGGACAGGAGAATAAAGCTTACTGCGACAACTACCCCAAAAAATGCCGCTGCTGCGCGATCATGTGACCGGAGCAGGAAAAGCCGCCGAAAGTCACAGAACCAGTAGGATGCTGGGAGGTCGTCACCCTGATGGGTGCTGGATGCGGGGTGCATTATAAGCCTGTTCTGGAGGAAATCCACCTAGAACTACAAATTTTAAATTCAGGAATTACATTTTCACAATTTATCCGCTGGTCGGATCCAGAGAAGTCCTACTGAAATCTCTGGACCCTACTGTCATATCTGCCATGGCAAGGTGGAGAGGAAAGGGTTATTTTCCTGCACTTTTCCTGGTGCAGTAATGGAAGCAAAGTGCAGCAATCAGGAACCTTATTTTTGGTTTTAGTTGGAGTTGCCCTTTTAACAGTTTATTATCCGGTAATTATGTTTAATGTATCATTCACTGTAATCATGAAATATAGATAAAAACACGACGTAACCGACCAATAATAAAAGGGAAATGATTAATCGATATTTGAGTGTGAATTGCAGATCTATAAAGACTTTCAAGGAATAATCCCCCCAGATCTGACCCCACAACCAGAGAGGGAAGCCGTCTCCAATAAAGTGCAGAATATTTTTATTACAAGTTGTAAAACTTCTGTTAGGACTTAAACGTCTCCCTCCCAATTCTAGGAGCCCCCTGTAGTCGGCGTTACACTACAGACCATGAGCAGAGCAGTGTCCGCAGATCTGACCGAGGACCTTAGCTCCAGATAACAGAGGCCACTAGATAAGTCATATCTGCTCTGACTGACGACATTACAATGTAACCTTTATTAAGATATTAAGAATGTATTTTAATTTCCACCGTACTATTTATGCCGTCTTATCCTATCTGACTTAGGCCGGGGACACACATAACGTATAAAAAAACGGTCAGTTTTTCACGGCCGAGAATCGCACAAATGTTTCCAAAACAGTGATCCGTGTGCAGTGCGAGGATGCGATTTCCTCGCATCAAATGATCCGTGTGACATCCGTATGGCATCCGTATGCCGAGATTTTCGCGCAGGCTTGCAAAACCGACATCTAATGGTTTTATGTGCTCAAATGTTCATTAAAACATATCTACAGTGTATATATATATATATATATATATATATATATATATATATATATATATATATATATATATATATTGTCATTGAGACACATATATATATATATATATAGACTGTATTTATATTTACTTCAGCGCGATATCTGTGAAAAGCCGGTAATTCAATTGCCGGCTTTTCATTTCTCCTTCACAAACCCAACAGGATATGAGACATGATTACATACAGTAAACCATCTCATATCCCCCTTTTTTTTGCATATTCCACACTACTAATGTTAGTAGTGTGTATGTGCAAAATTTGGCCGCTGTAGCTGCTCAAATAAAGGGTTAAATGGCGGAAAAAATTGGCGTGGCCTCAGATGAACCGTCACGTCCCACGAGGTAATCCATCTGAAGGGGTTAATTATTTTACAGCCATGAGCTGCGCTAAAGCACTCGCTCGTGTCTGTAATCCCCGGGGAATGAAGGAAATCTGAGTGATCTGTACTAATAATAATAATAATAATAATAATCTGTACTTACATTGAGTTGCGGTGATGCGCCCTCTGGTGGATGAACTCATATGAACTCGAGCGTGGGAACTTTTCCAAGGCTGCAGTTCATGAGTTCATCCACCAGAGGGCGCCTCACCGCAACTCAATGTAAGTACAGATCACTCAGCTTTCCTTCATTCCCCGGGGATTACAACCACGAGCGAGTGCATTAGCGCAGCTCATGGCTGTAAAATAATTAACCCCTTCAGATGGATTACCTCGTGGGACGTGACGGTTCATCTGAGGGTATGTATCTTGTGCGTTTATTATTTTGCCAAGCGAGGGTCTTCTGATGGATTGAGAGAACAATAAAATATTAAAACAACCGCTGTGTTTATTTCATTAAAATACTTTGTAATCATGTGTGTGTGTTTTTTAACCCTTTCAAACAATTGGATTAATAATGGATAGGTGTCATAATTGATGCCTCTCCATTATTAATCTGGCTTAATGTCACCTTACAATAGCAAGGTGGCATTAACCCTTCATTACCCCATATCCCACCGCTACAGGGAGTGGGAAGAGAGTGGCCAAGTGCCAGAATAGGCGCATCTTCCAGATGTGCCTTTTCTGGGGTGGCTGGGGGCAGATGTTTTTAGCCACGGGGGGGCCAATAACCATGGACCCTCTCCTGGCTATTAATATCTGCCCTCAGTCACTGGCTTTACCACTCTGGCGGAGAAAATTGCGCGGGAGCCCACGCCAATTTTTTCCGCCATTTAACCCTTTATTTTAGCAGCTACAGGGCTGAAATTTTGCACATACACACTACTAACATTAGTAGTGTGGAATATGCAAAAAAAAGGGGGATATGAGATGATTTACTGTATGTAATCATGTCTCATATCCTGTCGGGTTTGTGAAGGAGAAATGAAAAGCCGGCAATTGAATTACCGGCTTTTCAATAGAACACCGCTGCGTATTTCTCGCAATGCACACGCATGGTCCGTGTGTAATCCGATTTATTCTCGCCCCCATAGACTTTCATAGGCGAGTCTCGGCCGAGATACGCTGACAATCGCAGCCTGATGCGAGTTCCCTCGGATCCGAAATACGGTGGAGAAAATATCGGATGATGGGAGCTGGACCATAGATTAACATTGGGCCGAGTGCTATGCGATTTTTTTATCGCATAGCACTCGTCCGTATTACGGTCTAGTGTGACCCCGGCCTAATTCTCAATCTGCTCTGGATACTAATAATGGATTAAAACAAGATACTATGTTGCACCATGTGTTATTCCACCAATAATAGATTCTGCTTTTATTTCAGGATCTCCGCTTTCATAGTCTACACTCTCTAAATTAATAGTTTGTCCTATCATGCCTGTGACGGCGTATTATCGCTCGCTGCCCTGTTACTCATGTGCTATTATCATTGCCTCCATTATAAGGAGAAAGGATCAATTCCTATTTCAGAACATATGCAATTTGCCTCTTCAGAGAAAAAGAGGACTTAACTCTATAGCGCCACTTGTTGGAAGTAGCGATCCTACAAGTCACAATCAACCCTTTAACGAGTCGTGCAATATGACTTAGGCCTGTCCCACACGTCCAGATAATTCTGGTACCGGAAAAATCGGTACCGGAGTTATCCAAGTCCATGTGTCCGTGTGCTCACGTGGCACATCAGTGTGGCACACGTGCGGCAGCCGTGTGCCGCCCGTGTGCCGACTGGGTACCACATGGAACCTGCAGGAGACAGCGCTAGAGATAAGCGCTGTCCCCTGCATCTGGTGCTGAAGCCGGAATTCATTCCTTCTTCCCAGCAGCGTTCGCTGGAGAGAAGGAATGAAAAATCATTGTTTTTGGGTTTTTTTGTGTGGTTAAAATAAAGATCCTTGTCACCACCCCCCTCCCACCCTCTGTGCGCCCGCCTGCTGGAAATAAAATACTCACCCAGCTCCCTCGATGCTTCCTCTCAGCACCGCAGCTTCTTCCTGTATGATCGGTCACGTGGTACCATGTTATGACCCCAATGGCAGAGGGTCTCAGAAGTTATTACCAAGTCTGCAAACACAAAAACCAGCTCATAGGGCAGTGGTAACTAGGCTGACCGTATACCTGATCCTAGCACCACAAATAGCAGCAGCCGGGGAACGTACCTACGTTGGTTCTAGACGTCTCGCGCCAGCCGGAGAACTAACTAACCCTAGAAGGGAAAAGATAGACCTTTCTTGCCTCCAGAGAAAAGACCCCAAAAGTTGGATACAAGCCCCCAACAAATAATAACGGTGAGGTAAGAAGAAAAGACAAACGTAAGAATGAACTAGGTTTTTAGCAAAGAGAGGCCCACTGACTAATAGCAGAATATAGGAAGATGACTTATACGGTCAGCAAAAACCCTATCAAAATTTCCACGCTGAATATTCAAGAACCCCCGAACCGTCTAACGGCCCGGGGGGAGAATATCAGCCCCCTAGAGCTTCCAGCAAAATCAGGAATCACATTTAGTACAAGCTGGACAAAAATAAGAGCAATGCAAATAACCAAAAAAATAAGGAAGCAGGACTTAGCTTATTTTGCAAGAACCAGGACCAGCAGACAGGAGCAAACAGAAAGGAACTGATTACAACGATGCCAGGCACCAGACTGAAAATCCAGGAAGCTTAAATAGCAACACCCCTGGACTAATGAGCCAGGTGGGTACCAAGCTGAGGAAAGAAACTCAAAGTGTCATGTCGCTAGTGACCACAAGAGGGAGCCAAAGAATCCAATTCACAACAGTACCCCCCCCTTAAGGAGGGGTCACCGAACCCTCACCAAGACCACCAGGACGATCAGGATGAGCAGCGTGAAAGGCACGAACCAAATCGGCCGCATGAACATCAGAGGCGACCACCCAGGAATTATCCTCCTGACCATAGCCCTTCCACTTGACCAGATACTGAAGCCTCCGTCTGGAGAGACGAGAATCCAAGATCTTCTCCACCACGTACTCCAACTCGCCCTCAACCAACACCGGAGCAGGAGGCTCAACAGAAGGAACCACAGGCACAACGTAGCGTCGCAACAAGGACCTATGGAACACGTTGTGAATGGCAAACGACACCGGAAGATCCAAGCGAAAGGACACTGGATTAAGGATTTCCAAAATCTTATAAGGACCGATGAAGCGAGGCTTAAATTTAGGAGAGGATACCTTCATAGGAACAAACCGAGAAGACAGCCACACCAAATCCCCAACACGAAGTCGGGGACCCACACCGCGGCGGCGGTTGGCAAAACGCTGAGCCTTCTCCTGTGACAACTTTAAGTTGTCCACCACATGATTCCAGATCCGCTGCAACCTATCCACCACAGAATCTACCCCAGGACAGTCAGAGGGCTCAACACGTCCCGAGGAAAAACGAGGATGAAAACCAGAGTTGCAGAAAAATGGCGAAACCAAAGTAGCGGAACTAGCCCGATTATTAAGGGCAAACTCAGCCAATGGCAAGAAGGTCACCCAATCATCCTGATCTGCAGAAACAAAACACCTCAAATAAGCCTCCAGTGTCTGATTTGTTCGCTCCGTTTGGCCATTAGTCTGAGGATGAAAGGCAGACGAAAACGACAAATCAATGCCCATCTTAGCACAAAAGGATCGCCAGAACCTGGAAACAAACTGGGATCCTCTGTCAGACACGATATTCTCAGGAATGCCGTGCAAACGAACCACATTCTGAAAGAATAAAGGAACCAGATCGGAAGAGGAAGGCAGCTTAGGCAAAGACACCAAATGGACCATCTTGGAAAAGCGATCACATACCACCCAGATGACAGACATGCCCTGAGACACCGGAAGATCCGAAATGAAATCCATGGAAATGTGTGTCCAAGGCCTCTTCGGGACAGGCAAGGGCAAGAGCAACCTGCTGGCACGAGAACAGCAAGGCTTAGCTCGAGCACAAGTCCCACAGGACTGCACAAATGACCGCACAACCCGTGACAAGGAAGGCCACCAAAAGGACCTAGCCACCAAATCTCTGGTGCCAAAAATCCCCGGATGCCCTGCCAACACCGAGGAATGAACCTCGGAATTGACTCTGCTGGTCCATTTATCAGGAACAAACAGTCTGTCAGGTGGACAAGAGTCAGGTCTACCAGCCTGAAATCTCTGCAACACACGTCGCAAATCCGGAGAAATGGCTGACAAGATTACTCCCTCTTTAAGAATACCAGCTGGCTCTGAGACTCCAGGAGAGTCAGGCACAAAGCTCCTTGAAAGAGCATCAGCCTTCACATTCTTTGAACCTGGTAAATACGAGACCACAAAGTCAAAACGGGAGAAAAACAATGACCAACGGGCCTGTCTAGGATTCAGGCGTTTAGCAGACTCGAGATACATCAGATTTTTGTGATCAGTCAAGACCACCACACGATGCTTAGCACCCTCGAGCCAATGACGCCACTCCTCAAATGCCCACTTCATGGCCAACAACTCCCGATTGCCAACATCATAATTCCGCTCAGCAGGCGAAAACTTCCTAGAAAAAAAAGCACATGGTCTCATTACAGAGCAACCAGGGCCTCTCTGCGACAAAACGGCCCCTGCCCCGATCTCAGAAGCATCCACTTCAACCTGAAAGGGAAGTGAGACATCAGGCTGGCACAAAACAGGCGCCGAAGTAAACCGGCGCTTCAGCTCTTGGAAAGCTTCCACGGCTGCAGGAGCCCAGTTAGCAACATCAGAACCTTTCTTGGTCATATCCGTCAAAGGTTTAACAACGCTAGAAAAGTTAGCGATAAAACGACGGTAGAAGTTAGCAAAACCCAAGAACTTCTGAAGACTCTTAACTGACGTGGGTTGAGTCCAATCATGAATAGCTCGGACCTTGACTGGGTCCATCTCCACCGCAGAAGGGGAAAAAATAAAACCCAAAAAGGGAACCTTCTGTACTCCAAAGAGACACTTTGAGCCCTTAACAAACAAAGCATTCTCACGCAAAACCTGAAACACCATCCTGACCTGCTTTACATGCGAGTCCCAATCATCAGAAAAAAACAGAATATCATCCAGATAAACAATCATAAATTTATCCAGATACTTCCGGAAGATATCATCCATAAAGGACTGAAACACTGAAGGAGCATTAGAGAGCCCAAAAGGCATCACCAAGTACTCAAAATGACCTTCGGGCGTATTAAATGCAGTTTTCCATTCATCTCCTTGCTTAATGCGCACAAGGTTATACGCACCACGAAGATCTATCTTGGTGAACCACTTGGCACCCTTAATCCGGGCAAACAAGTCCGACAACAGAGGCAAAGGATACTGAAATTTAACAGTGATTTTATTCAGAAGCCGATAGTCTATACAAGGTCTCAAAGATCCGCCCTTCTTGGCCACAAAAAAGAATCCCGCACCAGGAGGGGAAGAGGATGGACGGATATGCCCCTTCTCCAGAGACTCCTTGATATACGAACGCATTGCGGTATGCTCAGGTACAGACAGATTAAATAATCTTCCCTTAGGAAATTTACTACCTGGAATCAAATCTATAGCGCAGTCACAATCCCTATGAGGAGGAAGAGCACTGGACCTGGACTCGCTGAATACATCCTGATAATCAGACAAATACTCAGGAACTTCCGAAGGAGTAGAGGAAGCAATAGACACCGGCGGAGAATCACCATGAATTCCCTGACAGCCCCAACTTGACACTGACATTGCCTTCCAATCCAAGACTGGATTATGGGTCTGTAACCATGGCAGACCCAAAACGACCAAATCATGCATTTTATGCAGAACAAGAAAACGAATCACCTCCCGATGTTCAGGAGTCATGCACATGGTTACCTGTGTCCAAAACTGCGGCTTATTTTCTGCCAATGGCGTAGCATCAATACCTCTAAGAGGAATAGGATTTACCAACGGCTCAAGAACAAAACCACAGCGCTTGGCAAATGAAAAATCCATAAGACTCAGGGCAGCACCTGAATCCACAAACGCCATAACAGGGTAGGAAGACAATGAGCAAATTAAAGTCACAGACAAAATAAATTTAGGTTGCAAATTACCAATGGCGACAGGACTAACAACCCTTGTTAGGCGTTTAGAGCATGCTGATATAACATGTGTAGAATCACCACAGTAAAAACACAACCCATTCTGACGTCTATGATTTTTCCGTTCATTTCTAGTCTGAATTCTACCACATTGCATTAAATCAGGTGTTTGTTCAGACAACACCACCAGAGGATTAGCGGATTTGCGCTCCCGCAAACGCCGGTCAATTTGAATAGCCAGCGCCATGGAATCATTCAGACTTGTAGGAATGGAGAAACCCACCATCACATTCTTAATAGTTTCAGAAAGGCCATTTCTGAAATTTGCGGCCAGAGCACACTCATTCCACTGAGTAAGCACGGACCATTTCCGAAATTTTTGGCAATACACTTCAGCTTCATCCTGGCCCTGAGAAATAGCCAGCAAGGCTTTTTCTGCCTGAATTTCAAGATTGGGTTCCTCGTAAAGCAACCCGAGCGCCAGAAAAAACGCATCAATATTTGCCAATGCCGGATCTCCTGGCGCTAACGAGAAGGCCCAATCCTGAGGGTCGCCCCGCAAGAAGGAGATAACAATTTTAACTTGCTGAGCTGAGTCTCCAGACGAACGGGGTCTCAGAGATAGAAACAATTTACAATTATTCCTGAAATTCCTAAACTTAAATCGGTCTCCAGAGAACAGTTCAGGAATAGGTATTTTAGGTTCTGACATAGGACTACTGGTAACAAAATCTTGAATACCCTGCACACAAGCAGCAAGCTGATCCACACTAGTTATCAAGGTCTGGACATTCATGTCTGCAGCAAGCTCAAGCCACTCTGAGGTAAAGGGGAGGAAGAAAGAGAAAAAAAAAAAACACTCAGAATTTCCTTTCTTATTATCCCACTTCTGCAATGCATTAAACATTCACCTTTGGCCTGGCATACTGTTATGACCCCAATGGCAGAGGGTCTCAGAGGTTATTACCAAGTCTGCAAACACAGAAAACCAGCTCATAGGGCAGTGGTAACTAGGCTGACCATATACCTGAACCTAGCACCACAAATAGCAGCAGCCGGGGAACGTACCTACGTTGGTTCTAGACGTCTCGCGCCAGCCGGAGAACTAACTAACCCTAGAAGGGAAAAGATAGACCTTTCTTGCCTCCAGAGAAAAGACCCCAAAAGTTGGATACAAGCCCCAACAAATAATAACGGTGAGGTAAGAAGAAAAGACAAACGTAAGAATGAACTAGGTTTTTAGCAAAGAGAGGCCCACTGACTAATAGCAGAATATAGGAAGATGACTTATACGGTCAGCAAAAACCCTATCAAAATTTCCACGCTGAATATTCAAGAACCCCCGAACCGTCTAACGGCCCGGGGGGAGAATATCAGCCCCCTAGAGCTTCCAGCAAAATCAGGAATCACATTTAGTACAAGCTGGACAAAAATAAGAGCAATGCAAATAACCAAAAAAATAAGGAAGCAGGACTTAGCTTATTTTGCAAGAACCAGGACCAGCAGACAGGAGCAAACAGAAAGGAACTGATTACAACGATGCCAGGCACCAGACTGAAAATCCAGGAAGCTTAAATAGCAACACCCCTGGACTAACGAGCCAGGTAGGTACCAAGCTGAGGAAAGAAACTCAAAGTGTCATGTCGCTAGTGACCACAAGAGGGAGCCAAAAAATCCAATTCACAACAGTACCACTCATTACAGTGATGAATATGCGGCTCCACCCCTATGGGAAGTGGAGCCGCATATTCATCACTGTAATAAGCGGTACCACGTGACCGCTCATACAGAACAAGCTGCGGCGCTGAGAGGAAGCATCAAAGGAGCTGGGTGAGTATTTTATTTCCAGCGGGCAGGCACACAGAGGGTGGGAGGGGGGTGGTGACAAGGATCTTTATTTTAACCACAAAAAAAACACAATGATTTTTCATTCCTTCTCTCCAGCGAACGCTGCTGGAGAGAAGAAATGAATGGCGGCTTCAGCACCACGCTGGGGGGACAGCGCTTACTGTAGCGCTGTCTCCTGCATGGCACACGGACAGCATCCGTGTGTGGTACGTGTTTTACACGGACCCTTTGACTTTAATGGGTCCGTGTGATCCGTGCACTCCCACGAACACTCACATGTCTCCGTGTTTTGCACACGGACACACGGTCCGCAAAAAATCAATGACATGTGCAGAGACACATTGATTTTAATGTGCCTACGAGTGTCAGTGTCTCCGGTACGTGAGAAAAATGACACCTCACATACCGGAATCACTGACGTGTGAAACAGGCCTTAGGGTAAAAGCCAAATCAGTATCTCAATTCGCAGACACGGTGTTTCGGGCTGTTGGCCCTCGTCAGTGTGAAGCATGAGAACTGATTTGGCTAGGTGAGAGGCTCTGGACTGGGGTCAGAACAGAAATTCTCTATCTTATTAGTGACGTGGTCAGTACATTATGCTGCTCTCATACAAGCTCCCAGCTCAGACGTTGGGTCCAGGATACCTGAACTTCCCACAGCTGATAATGTATCAGATTATTGTCGATATTGCTGAGCATCAGGTGAACAGTCTCCCCAAGTGTATCTTCCACAATCTATCATTACATCATTATACAGTGATCCTCCCTGCACTTTACCCCATAGTTTTTATTTATTTATTTATTTATTTATTTATTACGCATTGTGTTCAATAATAAAGAATCTGATACATTATCAGCTATGGAAAGTTTAGTTATCCGGGACCTAAAGTCTGGACTAGGAGCTCGTATGAGAGCAGCATAATGCACTGACCGTGTCACTAATAAGATAGAGAATTTCTGTTCTGAAATATTAATTGATCCTTTCTCCTTATAATGGAGGCAATGATAATAGCACATGAGTAACAGGGTAGCGAGCGATAATACACCATCACAGGCATGATGGGACAAACTATTAATTTAGATAGTGTAGACTATGAAAGCGGAGATCCTGAAATAAAAGCAGAATCTATTATTGGTGGAATAACACACGGTGCAACATAGTATATTGTTTTAATTCACCATTAGTATCCAGATCAGATTGAGAATTAAGAGTCACTGAGTCAGATAGCATAAGACTTAAATAGTATGGCGGAAAAAAATACATTTTAATTTAGTTAGACAACCCAAGTCAGTGAAAAAAGTAAGTATCACCCTCTGACATTATACACACTTGGTGCAGTCATGTCTAGATGTATAAAAGGCATCCCATCATTTCTAGGTAACCAGGTAGATTGTTCATTCAGAAAGAATACTGCAGTAACTTCAGTCAGCCACAAGGTGGCGCCGCAGTCCTGTGACTAGATCCTGGTGCTGCAGGGTGCAGGGGTGGTCAGATCTGGCCCATGGCGGATGCAATCACAGCGATTTCTGGTGCTCGGAGCTTCGTGTCCCTGTCCAGGGGTGGATTAAGGGTAGCCAGGGCCCCGGGCTGTTCAGACACTGTGGGCCCCCCCGGTCATGTGTTGGGGGGTCATGTGACGGGGGGGTCATGTGACGGGGGGGTCGTCATGTGACGGGGGGGGGGTCATATTATACCCGAACCAGATTATTCCAGAAAAATGGCCGGGCCCTACTCTATTGTAACCTATTAAATATTTGTTAAAATCTGCAATATAATTTAGGTATATTTTGACCAATAATATCACTTACAAGGAACAAATACCACCGCGCCATGACCAGACCACAAATTACAAACACAGTGATCGAATAATATCACATACAAGGAACAAATACCACTGCACCATGTCAAGACCACATATTACCACCACATAGTTACTGAATACTACAATACTGATCAGTAATAATAAAAAAAAAAAAACACAATACTATCACCATAAGTGCCAGTATTCACAGGAGATCTGTACTTAGTATGCAGTGTCTGTGTAGAGGTAATACAGAGATCACTGGTGACATTATACACAGGAGCTCTGTATATAGTGTATAGGTAATACAGTGATCACTGGTGACATTGTACACAGGACCTCTGTATATAGTATACAGTGTATAGTGTCAATGTATAGGTAACACTGACTCACCAATGACGTCTCTAGGTGAAGTCCTTCATCTTTCATCCAGCACAGACCGCCGTCATTTCTTCCAGCCAGGACTTGTTTCTGCAGGAAATAACACAGTTATCTCAAGCTCTGCTTGCAGAACACATTACTTAATTTTTCACAACTTCTACTTTACACATGGAGAAAAAAAGGCGATATAGAGTCACTCTGCACAGTAACAGGACCGCCCCCCCTCCCATTTAAAACAGTATACTCAAAAAATAAAATAAATACATCACTGCAGTAAAAATATCCCTTAATTAGCCCCTATGGTAATAATATTCCCCACCCTGGCCCCGTGTGTCTCATTCCTGGCTCCAGCCATATGTTCTCCCATCCTGCACTCATGAGTATCCATTCTACCCCATGTGATCTCCCCATCCAGCCCCATCTGTCTCCATCGTATTCTCCTGCCCCATGATCCAATCCTGCCCCATGTCTTTCATTCTGCCCCTTCTCTACATTCTGCCCATGCCTCCAGTCCTGCCCCAGTGTGTCCAGCATATTACCCCCAGTGTGTCCAGCAATCTGCCCCAGTGTGTCCAGCATTGCCCCAGACAGTGTCTCCAGCAATCTGCCCCAGTGTCTGACTCCAGCATATTGCCCCCAGACAGTGTGTTCAACAATCTGCCCCAGTGTGTCCAGCATATTACCACCAGTGTGTCCAGCAATCTGCCCCAGTGTCTCCAGCAATCTGCCCCAGTGTCTCCAGCAATCTGCCCCAGTGTCTCCAGCAATCTGCCCCAGTGTCTCCAGCATTGCCCCCAGTGTGTCCAGCAATCTGCCCCAGTGTCTCCAGCATTGCCCCAGTGTCTACAGCAATCTGCCCCAGTGTCTACAGCAATCTGCCCCAGTGTCTACAGCAATCTGTCCCAGTGTCTACAGCAATCTGCCCCAGTGTCTACAGCAATCTGCCCCAGTGTCTCCAGCAATCTGCCCCAGTGTCTCCAGCAATCTGCCCCAGTGTCTCCAGCATTACCCCAGTGTCTCCAGCAATCTGCCCCAGTGTCTCCAGCAATCTGCCCCAGTGTCTCCAGCATTGCCCCAGTGTCTCCAGCATTGCCCCAGTGTCTCCAGCAATCTTCCCCAGTGTCTCCAGCAATCTGCCCCAGTGTCTCCAGCATTGCCCCCAATGTGTCCACAGTCCACCGTTAGCTTATAAAAAAAACAACAAAAAAAACAAACAGTCTCCTCACCTTACCAGCGCTCCACGCGGCGAGCTCCCTCCAGCCGCGCACACTCGCCGGCGACTGACAATGACGTCAGACACCGGCGACGTGTGAGCTGCGGCCGACTTCAACTGCCAGCCTCCAATTGGCTGGCTGGCGGCTGTTGTTAACAACACGCCCGCACCTCAATAGGAAAGCGCCGCAGCGCCGGAAGGGGCCCGGTGAGCAGATGAGAAGGGGCCCGATGCGGACCCCCTCTCTCTGCCCACCGGGTCCGGGGGGCGGGGCACATAAATGCCGGCGGGCTGGGCATTCAGTCACACTCCGGCGGACTATCAGAGGGTCAATCTGCGGTGGCCCAGGGCCCCCCCAAGCCACTGGGCCCTGGGCTACCGCCCATATTGACCCTCTGATAATCTGCCCCTGCCTGTAGCTGATGGTCTGAATATGGAGAAGAATGGAATAAGATGAAAATATACGTACAAAGCTGTGAATGTCATATTTTCTGTGGCCGGCGTTACAGAAACTGATTTAAATAAGAAGATTTATCAACTTGTTCAACATTTGTTAAAATTTTTTTTTTTTTAAACGTTCTAATGTACAATATATGTGTTCTATTCCTCACCATTATCAAGATCTATAAGGGCTTGTTCACACGATCCTTTTTTGTCTGCGGATTTTTCAGGTCCTGATTTGGAGAACCCGCAGTGCAAATCCGCGGTGGTTTTCCATTGCGGTTTTTGGTCCTGTTTCTACTGCGGATTCCACTGCGGGTTTCCAACTGCACTTTCCTATTGGGGCAGGTGGAAACCCGCTGCGGAATCCGCAGAAAGAATAGACATGGTACTTCTTTTTTTCCACAGAAAATCAGCGCGGATTTTCATGCCGAAAAAAGGATTGTCGGCACAGCGGTTTTTGCTTTCCATAGGGTAACATTGTACTGTACCCTGCATGGAAAAAGGATGCGGATCCGCAGCCTCAAAACCGCTGCGGATCCGCAGCAAAAACCGCATCGTGTGAACATAGCCTTACTGTGTCCTAATACAGGAAAGCTCTATATCTTTGTACCGTGTTAGCCAGTAGATAGAAAACTATTTAGAATTGAGAGTCCTCAGTGGTTGATATCTTTTAATGGTGAATTGAAAAGATGGGAACAAATTGCAGCTTTCCAGACTACTCAGGTCTCTTCATCAGGCACAGACTAATACAAATTCTGAAGAATCACATATTTATTAGTTCCATAAAGATGCGATACATTCTGGGATTCTTCAGAAGTTGTATTAGTCTGTGCCTGATGAAGAGACCTGAGTAGTCTGGAAAGCTGCAATTTGTCACCATCTTTTCAATTCACCATTAAAAGGTATCAACCACTGAGGACTCTCAATTCTAAATAGTTTTGTGTCCAAATAAAACACTTGTTCTGACCTGACACTTCTCACAGCTGAGTGTCTGTTTCAATTGTATAACAGCCTGAATGCCCGATCGATACATTTTAGCAGCTCTGATACATTGTAACTATCAGGACAGAGGAGAGATTTCTGCTTCTGATATGTTCAGCTCACAGAGGACGGTCTAGACTAGAAACAACTGTAACAAACCCTCAGCTGAGAGAAGTATCAGGTCAGGAAAGGTTTTCGCTACATATAAAGAAAGAATGATTCCAATTATTGACAGAAAGTAGAGATCTTGAAAATGGTGAAATGGTGAGAAATTGAAACACAAGTCTGTTAGAAAGTTTCAGAATTTCCTATTTCACTAAGTATCCTTTGTTATTTATACAGTCACAGACGAAAGTGTTGGCACCCTTGAAATTGGTCCAGAAAATGAAGTATTTCTCCCAGATAATTATTACAATTACTCACATTTTGTTATACACAGGTTTATTTCCTTTGTGTGAATTGGAACATCACAAAAAAAAAGAATAAAAAAGGCAAATTGGACAGAATTTCACACAAAACCTAAAAAATGGGCCGGAGAAAATTGTTGGCACCCTCAACTTAATATTTGGTTGCCCCTTTGGAATAAATAACTGCAATCAATCGCTTCCTATAACCATCACAAGCTTCTTACACCTCTCAGCTGCTCCAGGTCTCTCATTTGTGAAGGTGTGCGAACAATTTTTTTTTTATTTTGTGTGAATTTATGTCCAATTTGCTTTTTTTTTTTCTCTGTGTTTATCGGAACAACACAAAAATAACCAAAGGAAATAAATGTGTGTAACAAAACATGTAATTGTAATAATATTCTGGGAGAAATACTTTTTATTCTGGAACAACTTCAAGGGTGCCAACACTTTCGGCCATGACTGTACGGACTATTACTTTTTACTTACTGCAGGGTATTTGCTCCTTTTCTTTCTTTCTCAGGTTTTGTCTGATTAGTGGCCAGTGTGAACAGGCTCCTATACGTTGCATGCATACCAATTATTCTCCGGCTCATTCTTTTGGGGGGGTTTTGTAGTAGAACTAGTAGCAGATGATTACTGATAAGTAGGCTTTATCTTCAGGGTGTATTTATTACTTCCACATTTTAATTTCCGCCTCCTTGGAATATCACAGGCCCATATATGAGCAGTATAGATACCAGGGGCCCCGGCAGTGATCGGCACCAGATGTGAGATCTGTACAGGAGACTCCAGCGCTGGACAGAGGCCAAAACCAGCAGAACTGGAAAACCCTGAGATTCCAGTGACCTGCGCCTGCCCTCCCAGAGCGGAATGTAGACCCGCTGCATACCCTCTCTATGGATGGGGCTGATGCCTGCGACTGAGCTCTGATTTTATCATTTGCTCCAGTGTTTTCAAAATATATGATGTAACATAGAGGGTAGAGATTCGGGAGCAATTTAATCCTGATTTCAAGACATATGAAGAGAGGAGAAAGGAAGCGGGAAAGCATCGGTGTATACGGCTGGGTGACTTGGTGACCAGACCACTGAACAACATGATGGCTGACAAGGTGCGATAACATCTGAATGGTCTCATCTAATGTGCATTGTCCACACTGGATACAATTGTAGCAAACGATGAGCTGTGAAAAACATCATCTAATATAAAGTCAGGAGTCTGGGAAAGTTGGGTGACCATTCCTCTGACAACTGTAATGTCAGGCATCTTATTTTATTTTATGGGAACCTGACGAGCCGCGTTACACAGGAGTCTCGCTATAACGGCGCCGCTTATCTCTTCTCGTTTTCTCTTTTTCCATCTGATTATTCGGATGGCGTCTAATATCATTTTCGTGCCTCTCTCATTACCTCGTGGATGTTCTGTGCGGAGATCACAGAACTCGCAGATACGGCGCCCAATTTATCATGAACACAATCCAATTTCCCTCTGTACGCGCTAATGTGCAAAACTCAAAGCAAAGCTGATTAAAAGTGTCTGTTAGAAGTTTCCGCCGTCTACTTAATGGGAATAGAGCAGAACGTTCTTCCTGACGTGGTCATTAACCTTATCGAGGATTCACAGGATTTCAAGGTGAGGGCTCGGAGACAACGTAATTATCACTGCTAAGTTGAAACCGGTGGTGTGACACTACAACTCCCAGCATGCCCCGACAGCCTGGAGTGTCAATTAGAATGAAAGACACAATAATGTCCTGAGGGACCCCAAAATATCCCAGAGGTGGGAGCAACAGTGGAAAGCACAAGGTATAGGGAATCAGTGACAGAGCTGCACTACCAGGACTGACCACAGGAGGGCAGCAGTGCTGTTCTGGAATCTCAGAATGATGATGATACTTTTTATGTTTTTGTATTATTTTTTCTTATCTTCAGCAGCAACAAATGACAAAACAAACACAGCAAGAGAGGAGAGAGCATGTACAGGGAGCAGACAGGCCAGGACCTTCCATGGGGTAACCGAGTGACTGTCAAACAGTGCAGGAGCTGGGGTGCAGCCATAGGGGTGAAGCTAGAGAGTGTATAGGGGGTGCAGCTGTAGAGGCAGATACAGAGGGTGCGACTATAGTGACACGGCTATAATAGGGTACAGATGTAGGGGGGCAGATACATAGGGTGCAGCAGTAGGGGGGCAGATACATAGGGTGCAGCTGCAGAGGGGCAGATACATAGGGTGCAGCTGTAGAGGGGCAGATACATAGGGTGCAGCTGTAGAGGGGCAGATACATAGGGTGCAGCAGTAGGGGGGGCAGATATATAGGGTGCAGCTGTAGAGGGGCAGATACATAGGGTGCAGCAGTAGAGGGGCAGATACATAGGGTGCAGCAGTAGAGGGGCAGATACATAGGGTGCAGCAGTAGGGGGGGCAGATATATAGGGTGCGGCAGTAGGGGGGCAAATACATAGTGTGCAGCTGTAGAGGGGCAGATATATAGGGTGCAGCTAGGAAACAAGAGAATCAGAACAGAATGCATTGCTATAACCCCCTAAGGCCGGCCTCACACTAGCGAGTTTTACGGACGTATGAGCGCAGAAATTACGTCCGTAAAACTCGCAAAATAAACGGCACAATTATTCTCAATGGGGCTGCTCCTATCAGCCGTATATTACGGTTCAGTATTATACGGCTTTCTACGGCCGTACAAAATCGCAGCATGCTGCGTTTGTCAGCGTATTGCGCAAAAAAATCGCTAATGAAAGTCTATGGGGTGAGAAAAATACGGATTCCACACGGACCAGCAGTGTGACCTGCGAGAAATACGCAGCGGTGTTAGTGAAAAGTCGGTAATTCAATTGCCGGCTTTTCATTTCTCCTGCACAAACCCGACAGGATATGAGACATGATTACATACAGTAAACCATCTCATATCCCCTTTTTTTTGCATATTCCACACTACTAATGTTAGTAGTGTGTATGTGCAAAATTTCAGCGCTGTAGCTGCTCAAATAAAGGGTTAAATGGCGGAAAAAATTGGCGTGGGCTCCCGCGCAATTTTCTCCGCCAGAGTGGTAAAGCCAGTGACTGAGGGCAGATATTAATAGCCAGGAGAGGGTCCATGGTTATTGGCCCCCCCGTGGCTAAAAACATCTGCCCCCAGCCACCCCAGAAAAGGCACATCTGGAAGATGCGCCTGTTCTGGCACTTGGCCACTCTCTTCCCACTCCCTGTAGCAGTGGGATATGGGGTAATGAAGGGTTAATGCCACCTTGCTATTGTAAGGTGACATTAAGCCAGATTAATAATGGAGAGGCGTCAATTATGACACCTATCCATTATTAATCCAATTGTTTGAAAGGGTTAAAAAACACACACACACACACACATGATTTAAAAGTATTTTAATGAAATAAACACAGCGGTTGTTTTAATAATTTATTGCTCTCTCAATCCATCAGGAACACCCTCGCTTGGCAAAATAATAAACGCACAAGATACATACCTTCTGATGTCAGATCACGTCCCACGAAGTAATCCATCTGAAGGGGTTAACTAATATTACAGGCAGGAGCCCTGCAAATGCAGCTGTGCTCCGTGCCTGTAATCCCCGGGTGCTGAAAGGAAAGCTGGATCTGTACTTACATTGAGTCGCGGTGATGCGCCCCTGCTGGATGTTCTCATGAACTGCAGCCTGGGAACTTTTTCCCACGCTCCAGGTCATATGAGGACATCCACCAGGGGGCGCATCACCGCGACTGAAGGAAATGTAGGTCATTGACCTACATTTCATTCATTCGCCGGGGAATTACAGGCACGAGCACACCGCTGCATTTAGCAGGGCTCCTGCCTGTAATATTAGTTAACCCCTTCAGATGGATTACTTCGTGGGACGTGATCGGACATCAGAAGGTATGTATCTTGTGTGTTTATTATTTTTCCAAGCGAGGGTGTTGCTGATGGATTGAGAGAACAATAAATTATTACAACAACCGCTGTGTTTATTTCATTAAAATACTTTTAAATCATGTGTGTGTGTTTTTTAACCCTTTCCAACAATTGGATTAATAATGGATAGGTGTCATAACTGACGCCTCTCCATTATTAATCTGGCTTAATGTCACCTTCCAATAGCAAGGTGGCATTAACCCTTCATTACCCCATATCCCACCGCTACACGGGAGTAGGAAGAGAGTGGCCAAGTGCCAGAATAGGCGCATCTTCCAGATGTGCCTTTTCTGGGGTGGCTGGGGGCAGATGTTTTTAGCCATGGGGGGGCCAATAACCATGGACCCTCTCCTGGCTATTAATATCTGCCCTCAGTCACTGGCTTTACCACTCTGGTGGAGAAAATTGAGCGGGAGCCCACACCAATTTTTTCCGCCATTTAACCCTTTATTTCAGCAGCTACAGCGCAGAAATTTTGCACATACACACTACTAACATTAGTAGTGTGGAATATGCAAAAAAAAAAGGGATATGAGATGGTTTACTGTATGTAATCATGTCTCATATCCTGTCGGGTTTAGGCAGGAGAAATGAAAAGCCGGCAATTGAATTACCGGCTGTTCACAGATATCGCGCTGAATGAAATCTAAATACAGAATATATATATATGTGTCTCAATGACATATATATATATATACTGTATATATGTTTTAATGAACATTTGAGCACATAAATCCATTAGATGTCGGTTTTGCAAGCCTGCGAGAAAATCTCGCAGTACGGATGCCACACGGATTACATACGGAGGATGCCATGCGCAAAATACACTGACACACCCTGACTACGGATCAATATTTTGGGAACATTTCTCCGTATTACGGCCGTAGTACGGACGTATAATACGTGGCGTATTGTCTTACGCCCAGTGTGAGGCCGGCCTAAATGTAGTCCGTTGCCTGAAGAATTGGGACTTGGGTAACACCCATATGGACACCCCTCATCAATATGAAGAACAGAAAACCTGGAGTGGTAGGCACGGTACTGTATAAGGAACGTGCCTCTGACTGCAGAGCCTTAAGGAATAGCTAGATGGGAAAACTGTGCAGTGCCCAATTCCCCCCTCCCACTACTGTCCCAGGTGAGGTCATGATTGGGACGCCCAGCGGACCAGCCGGGGAGAGGAGGGGAGTCTGGCCACACCCTCAGGGGTTAAATTCTAGGGACGGGACCGGGTTCTCCCTCTTTCTCCCCGGCTGACCCTCGGAAGCTGTTGTCCCACCCTCCCTCCCTTATAAACTGGTGAATGTACTGTACTATTATGGTTAAAATGTTTTAAATTAAAAAAAAAAAATAATAATAATGTTGACGTTCTTTTTATATACGTCACAGCGGTAGGTAGAGGGGGGCAAAGCTTCGTAACCGCTCATCGGCTTGCTGAACCAGCGGTCGTCGGTGGGGTCTTCAGCAATGAGTCCGTCGTGAAATGTAATTGCCCTTCTCTACGTTGCAAATAATAAACTGTGACCGACCTGTTCAGCCCATCCAGGATTGTCGATATCTTTTATTATGGAGTGGTGGGACGGGGGAAGGCACTGGTTACGACACACGGGTCTCTGCAGTCTAATTAGTCCAAAGAAAAAATGGACTAAAAATGTTTTTCTTTATTACATCACAAAAAGGCACATGAATCTGCAAAAATGTATCATGACACCAATAGTCTAACAGAGAGGGACTGATAACAAAAAAAGTGGGTCTCAAAGGACATGTAATGAGGAGGGTATAGCGTTAATAAACACATATATAAAGTGCTAGGATGGAGGGGTGCATACTCAAAATTGCATGGCACAATGCTAGTTATATGCAGTCCTTAGCAAACAGGTTCCATAAAGTGCCACATGCCGAAATATCAACTCACCACTGCCGATCTCATTGGACCCTCCGAAGAAGCCATCATGAAACCCGCGTTGGGGCTACGTTTGTGATGTCTTAAAGAGGTGCTATGGGTAAGAGCACTCTTGCATCAATGAGATCGGCAGTGGTGAGTTGATATTTCGGCATGTGGCACTTTATGGATCCTGTTTGCTAAGGACTGCATATAACTAGCATTGTGCCATGCAATTTTGAGTATGCACCCCTCCATCCTAGCACTTTATATATGTGTTTATTAACGCTATACCCTCCTCATTACATGTCCTTTGAGACCCACTTTTTTTGTTATCAGTCCCTCTCTGTTAGACTATTGTTGTCATGATACATTTTTGCAGATTCATGTGCCTTTTTGTGATGTAATAAAGAAAAACATTTTTAGTCCATTTTTCTTTGGACTAATTACTCCAGGTTTTCTGTTCTTCATATAGGGTGCAGATACATGGGGGGCAGATACATAGGGTACAGATACATAGGGTACAGATACATAGGGGGCAGATACATAGGGTGCAGATACATGGGGGGCAGATACATAGGGTGCAGATACATGGGGTGCAGATACATGGGGGGCAGATACATAGGGTGAAGATACATAGGGTGCAGATATATAGGGTGCGGCTGTAGGGGGTGCAGATACTTTGGGTGCAGTTGCAGAGGGGCAGATACATGGGGTGCAGCTGTAGAGGGGGCAGATGCATAGGATGCAGCAGTAGAGGGTGCAGCTGTAGGGGGCAGATACATAGGGTGCAGCTGTAGGGGCAGATACATAGGGTGCAGCTGTAGGGACAGATACATAGGGTGCAGCTGTAGGGGGCAGATACATAGGGTGCAGCTGTAGGGGCAGATACATAGGGTGCAGCTGTAGGGGGCAGATACATAAGGTGCAGCTGTAGGGGGCAGATACATAGGGTGCAGCTGTAGGGGCAGATACATAGGGTGCAGCTGTAGGGGGCAGATACATAGGGTGCAGCTGTAGGGGGCAGATACATAGGGTGCAGCTGTAGGGGGCAGATACATAGGGTGCAGCTGTAGGGGCAGATACATAGGGTGCAGCTGTAGGGGCAGATACATAGGGTGCAGCTGTAGGGGCAGATACATAGGGTGCAGCTGTAGAGGGGCAGATACATAGGGTGCAGCTGTAGGAGGCAGATACATAGGGTGCAGCTGTGGGGGGCAGATACATAGGGTGCAGCTGTAGGGGGCAGATACATAGGGTGCAGCTGTAGGGGGCAGATACATAGGGTGCAGCTGTAGGGGCAGATACATAGGGTGCAGCTGTAGGGGGCAGATACATAGGGTGCAGCTGTAGGGGCAGATACATAGGGTGCAGCTGTGGGGGGCAGATACGGTGCAGCTGTAGGGGCAGATACATAGGGTGCAGCTGTAGAGGGGCAGATACATAGGGTGCAGCTGTAGGGGGCAGATACATAGGGTGCAGCTGTAGGGGCAGATACATAGGGTGCAGCTGTAGGGGGCAGATACATAGGGTGCAGCTGTAGAGGGGCAGATACATAGGGTGCAGCTGTAGGGGCAGATACATAGGGTGCAGCTGTAGGGGGCAGATACATAGGGTGCAGCTGTAGAGGGGCAGATACATAGGGTGCAGCTGTAGGGGGCAGATACATAGGGTGCAGCTGTAGGGGCAGATACATAGGGTGCAGCTGTAGGGGCAGATACATAGGGTGCAGCTGTAGGGGGCAGATACATAGGGTGCAGCTGTAGGGGCAGATACATAGGGTGCAGCTGTAGGGGGCAGATACATAGGGTGCAGCTGTAGGGGGCAGATACATAGGGTGCAGCTGTAGGGGGCAGATACATAGGGTGCAGCTGTAGGGGGCAGATACATAAGGTGCAGCTGTAGAGGGGCAGATACATAGGGTTCAGCTGTAGAGGGGCAGATACATAGGGTGCAGCTGTAGAGGGGCAGATACATAGGGTGCAGCTGTAGGGGGCAGATACATAGGGTGCAGCTGTAGGGGCAGATACATAGGGTGCAGCTGTAGGGGCAGATACATAGGGTGCAGCTGTAGGGGGCAGATACATAGGGTGCAGCTGTAGGGGCAGATACATAGGGTGCAGCTGTAGGGGGCAGATACATAGGGTGCAGCTGTAGGGGGCAGATACATAGGGTGCAGCTGTAGGGGGCAGATACATAGGGTGCAGCTGTAGAGGGGCAGATACATAAGGTGCAGCTGTAGAGGGGCAGATACATAGGGTTCAGCTGTAGAGGGGCAGATACATAGGGTGCAGCTGTAGAGGGTTCCCCCCCTATAGTTGTGCACAGCTAGGCGACACAGACCCCCAAACACTGCAGCAGTAATTGAAGTGAGAGGTGGTCTTACCAAGTATTGAACAGAAATGCACCTTCCAATGTTCAGACTTCCATCATTTCCTTTACACGTCACTAACACTTGTTACTTTGTGTCACATAAAATCCCAATAAAAACATCTACATTTCTGAGTGTAACGTGATAAAATGTGGAAAAGTTCACGGGGTATGAAGACTTTTTCAAGGCGCTGTATTTCCATGTTATTTGCAGGCGGCGATCGCTGTGTTTCCGTAGCGTGCGCTTTTCTCTGCACTTTCCGCACGGTCGCTCCTGATCTGTATCCGCCGCCAGATGCTGATTTTCCACAGCTCAGATTGATGGACAATAAGTGACTTCATCTCCATCTGTGCGGAGAGGATTTCGCCATCAGTGTGAGGGGCCGGGGAGATCCCAGGACTATAGGGGAGACCCCAAGAGCAGGACGGGCAGCTGCAGAACAGTGAGGGGCCATCCATACAGGCTCCATACTGACCGGGGGCGAGAATAAAGCTGCAATACCTCTTCTGGCCACCAGGAGGCGTGATACTGCAGGGTAATTAGTATACTACGTGGCAGCAGGATTCGTGGCCTCGTATCTTCCACATTGGGACAATCTGCTTTTGTCACTTTCTAATAGTGTAAGAACTCTGCTTGCTGTCAGTGGATGGAAGCTTTGTGCAGCAATCACTGATAGGAGAATCTGGGGGTTTGTTACAATTGTATCCAGATGCCATATTAACCCATGGGGGGCAATCCCCTTTCTCCTCGGATCCTCCAATGATGCCGTCACTGGGGTTTCCTCTGCGTCTAGTAAATCCTTCCTCTACATCTCCAACATCATGTTACATCTGGAGGATTGCCAAGCCTGGACTCATTGTAACAAACCCTCAGTTGTGTGAGCCTTTGATGTAACAGACTTGTTGCCACTCACTAGCAGCAAGCTGAGATATATTTCTGTTGTCTTCCATGGAGACACATAGCTCTGCATAGGAGCTGTATACACAAAACGGGAGATTTTTCTTTTAAACTCTTTGCAGCGTTTCTTTTCTTTATATTGTAGATACTTTGCAGAAACGGTTGTAAAAGTGTTTTATACAAAGTGTTTTGTTCCCTTCGGCCGTACAGTAGACATTGCTGGCTGCAGCCATAGGGGAAACCCGCGGAGCATGTGCTGCGCCGGCCACGCAGGATTCTCATCCTGGGCGCTAATATTAGCCGCGGCCGTGGCACAGCCATCTGTAGGGATCATCTTACAGTTTATCTTGGGTCCTACTGTACATACCAGGCCCAGGAGGGTCCCTTATATGAAGCCAAATTCAGGCCCCTGACATATTATTACCCCATATCTGAAATTCCAGACTAGGCCTAAATGGGTTCTGGATTATTAGATATTCTGGATTACCGGACTGGCATAAAATCACTTTGGATCTCGCACTTATGCATTTGCACAATTTATTGCATCTCTGTGCAGGACACAATGCTGGATTATCAGACTTTCTGGATTATCGGATGATGGATGAAATCTAGACATTGTGTGCTCTATGAAAGTTACATTGTAGATACCAAGAATCTTATTCTCCCCCTGAAACGTGCCCCTTCCTAGAAATCCCCCCCGAGGAACCTTCCATTTCATCACGGTCCCTGCGCCGTCCGCGCCAGAATCTGTCATGTCGGACGTAAACATTTCATAAAAGGTTCATGGTCGAACGCACAAGGACGATGGATCGTGAGCGCGGCGGCCGCATCCGAGAATCGTTACTGTATGATGCAATGCAAATGGCCGGCGTCTCGTTAGCAGAAACGTTCATGAGAGAAACGGTAATTCGAGTTTTATCATGAAAAATCATAAAAAAACCCGCAGAAATAAAAATCAGCTGTTAAATCAAACATCGGAGATGATGCAGGCCGGCGCTGGCAGGATCGAGCTCTGCACAGTCACATAGGAGCGGCCATCGCTTGCGTCCGACAGCACCGACCTCGGTTATTTCAGCTTTTGCTAAACACTTTATGTCTTAATTCGGACGGAGCAGCGACGTCGCACGCAGTCGTGTTTTCTGTGCACAGGTCTGATGCTGCGCACCGTGAACAAATAATACTAGAATACAGTGCACAAATAATACTAGAATACAGTGCACAAATAATACTAGAATACAGTGCACAAATGATACCACAGTACAGTGCACAAACAATACCACAGTATAGTGCACAAATAATACTAGAATACAGTGCACAAATAATACTAGAATACAGTGCACAAATAATACTACTACACAGTGCACAAATGATACCACATTACAGTGCACAAATGATACCACAGTATAGTGCACAAATAATACTAGAATACAGTGCACAAATAATACTACTACACAGTGCACAAATGATACCACATTACAATGCAAATAATACCACAATACAGTGCACAAATGATACCACAGTACAGTGCACAAATAATACAATACAGTGCATAAATAATATAACAATACAGTGCACAAATAATACTACAATACAGTGAACAAATAATACAACTACACTGTACAAATAATACAATACAGTGCATAAATAATATAACAATACAGTGCACAAATAATACCTCAATACAGAGATACATGATAAGATTCTGCCTGCAGCCACCACTAGGGGGAGCTCCCTGTATACAGAGATACATAAGATCCTGTCTGCAGTCACCACTAGGGGGAGATCCCTGTATACAGAGATACATGATAAGATCCTGTCTGCAGCCACCACTAGGAGGAGCTCCCTGTATACAGAGATACATGATAAGATCCTGTCTGCAGTCACCACTAGGGGGAGCTCCCTGTATACAGAGATACATGATAAGATCCTGTCTGCAGCCACCACTAGGGGGAGCTCCCTGTATACAGAGATACATGATAAGATCCTGTCTGCAGCCACCACTAGGGGGAGCTCCCTGTATACAGAGATACATAAGATCCTGTCTGCAGTCACCACTAGGGGGAGATCCCTGTATACAGAGATACATGATAAGATCCTGTCTGCAGCCACCACTAGGAGGAGCTCCCTGTATACAGAGATACATGATAAGATCCTGTCTGCAGTCACCACTAGGGGGAGCTCCCTGTATACAGAGATACATGATAAGATCCTGTCTGCAGCCACCACTAGGAGGAGCTCCCTGTATACAGAGATACATGATAAGATCCTGTCTGCAGCCACCACTAGGGGGAGCTCCCTGTGTACAGAGACACATGATAAGATCCTGTCTGCAGTCACCACTAAGGGGAGCTCCCTGTATACAGAGATGCATGATAAGGTCCTGCCTGCAGTCACCACTAGGGGGAGCTCCCTGTATACAGAGATGCATGATAAGATCCTGTCTGCAGTCACCACTAGGGGGAGCTCCCTGTATACAGAGATACATGATAAGATCCTGTCTGCGGTCACCACTAGGAGGAGCTCCCTGTATACAGAGATACATGATAAGATCCTGCCTGCAGTCACCACTAGGGGGAGCTCCCTGTATACAGAGATACATGATAAGATCCTGTCTGGAGCCACCACGAGGGGGAGCTCCCTGTATACAGAGATGCATGATAAGATCCTGTCTGCAGTCACCACTAGGGGGAGCTCCCTGTACACAGAGATACATGATAAGATCCTGTCTGCAGCCACCACTAGGGGGAGCTCCCTGTATACAGATATCCATGATAAGATCCTGTCTGCAGCCACCACGAGGGGGAGCTCCCTGTATACAGAGATACATGATAAGATCCTGTCTGCAGCCACCACTAGGGGGAGCTCCCTGTATACAGAGATACATGATAAGATCCTGTCTGCAGTCACCACTAGGGGGAGCTCCCTGTATACAGAGATACATGATAAGATCCTGTCTGCAGCCACCACTAGGAGGAGCTCCCTGTATACAGAGATACATGATAAGATCCTGTCTGCAGCCACCACTAGGGGGAGCTCCCTGTGTACAGAGACACATGATAAGATCCTGTCTGCAGTCACCACTAAGGGGAGCTCCCTGTATACAGAGATGCATGATAAGATCCTGTCTGGAGCCACCACGAGGGGGAGCTCCCTGTATACAGAGATGCATGATAAGATCCTGTCTGCAGTCACCACTAGGGGGAGCTCCCTGTACACAGAGATACATGATAAGATCCTGTCTGCAGCCACCACTAGGGGGAGCTCCCTGTATACAGAGATACATGATAAGATCCTGTCTGCAGTCACCACTAGGGGGAGATCCCTGTATACAGAGATACATGATAAGATCCTGTCTGCAGCCACCACTAGGAGGAGCTCCCTGTATACAGAGATACATGATAAGATCCTGTCTGCAGCCACCACTAGGGGGAGCTCCCTGTGTACAGAGACACATGATAAGATCCTGTCTGCAGTCACCACTAAGGGGAGCTCCCTGTATACAGAGATGCATGATAAGGTCCTGCCTGCAGTCACCACTAGGGGGAGCTCCCTGTATACAGAGATGCATGATAAGATCCTGTCTGCAGTCACCACTAGGGGGAGCTCCCTGTATACAGAGATACATGATAAGATCCTGTCTGCAGTCACCACTAGGGGGAGATCCCTGTATACAGAGATACATGATAAGATCCTGTCTGCAGCCACCACTAGGAGGAGCTCCCTGTATACAGAGATACATGATAAGATCCTGTCTGCAGCCACCACTAGGGGGAGCTCCCTGTGTACAGAGACACATGATAAGATCCTGTCTGCAGTCACCACTAAGGGGAGCTCCCTGTATACAGAGATGCATGATAAGGTCCTGCCTGCAGTCACCACTAGGGGGAGCTCCCTGTATACAGAGATGCATGATAAGATCCTGTCTGCAGTCACCACTAGGGGGAGCTCCCTGTATACAGAGATACATGATAAGATCCTGTCTGCAGCCACCACTAGGAGGAGCTCCCTGTATACAGAGATACATGATAAGATCCTGTCTGCAGCCACCACTAGGGGGAGCTCCCTGTGTACAGAGACACATGATAAGATCCTGTCTGCAGTCACCACTAAGGGGAGCTCCCTGTATACAGAGATGCATGATAAGGTCCTGCCTGCAGTCACCACTAGGGGGAGCTCCCTGTATACAGAGATGCATGATAAGATCCTGTCTGCAGTCACCACTAGGGGGAGCTCCCTGTATACAGAGATACATGATAAGATCCTGTCTGCGGTCACCACTAGGAGGAGCTCCCTGTATACAGAGATACATGATAAGATCCTGCCTGCAGTCACCACTAGGGGGAGCTCCCTGTATACAGAGATACATGATAAGATCCTGTCTGGAGCCACCACGAGGGGGAGCTCCCTGTATACAGAGATGCATGATAAGATCCTGTCTGCAGTCACCACTAGGGGGAGCTCCCTGTACACAGAGATACATGATAAGATCCTGTCTGCAGCCACCACTAGGGGGAGCTCCCTGTATACAGATATCCATGATAAGATCCTGTCTGCAGCCACCACGAGGGGGAGCTCCCTGTATACAGAGATACATGATAAGATCCTGTCTGCAGCCACCACTAGGGGGAGCTCTCTGTATATAGAGATACATAAGATCCTGTCTGCAGCCACCACTAGGGGAGCTCCCTGTATACAGAGATACATGATAAGATCCTGTCTGCAGTCACCACTAGGGGGAGCTCCCTGTATACAGAGATACATGATAAGATCCTGTCTGCAGTCACCACTAGGGGGAGCTCCCTGTATACAGAGATACATGATAAGATCCTGTCTGCAGTCACCACTAGGGGGAGCTCCCTGTATACAGAGATACATGATAAGATCCTGTCTGCAGTCACCACTAGGGGGAGATCCCTGTATACAGAGATACATGATAAGATCCTGTCTGCAGTCACCACTAGGGGGAGCTCCCTGTATACAGAGATACATGATAAGATCCTGTCTGCAGCCACCACTAGGGGGAGCTCCCTGTATACAGAGATACATGATAAGATTCTGTCTGCAGTCACCACTAGGGGGAGCTCCCTGTATACAGAGATACATGATAAGATTCTGTCTGCAGTCACCACTAGGGGGAGCTCCCTGTATACAGAGATACATGATAAGATTCTGTCTGCAGTCACCACTAGGGGGAGCTCCCTGTATACAGAGATACATGATAAGATCCTGTCTGCAGTCACCACTAGGGGGAGCTCCCTGTATACAGAGATACATGATAAGATCCTGTCTGCAGTCACCACTAGGGGGAGCTCCATGACTACACAGATACATGATAAGATCCTGTCTGCAGCCACCACTAGGGGGAGCTCCCTGTATACAGAGATACATGATAAGATCCTGTCTGCAGTCACCACTAGGGGGAGCTCCATGACTACACAGATACATGATAAGATCCTGTCTGCAGCCACCACTAGGGGGAGCTCCCTGTATACAGAGATACATGATAAGATCCTGTCTGCAGTCACCACTAGGGGGAGCTCCATGACTACAGAGATACATGATAAGATCCTGTCTGCAGTCACCACTAGGGGGAGCTCCATGACTACAGAGATACATGATAAGATCCTGTCTGCAGTCACCACTAGGGGGAGCTCCCTGTATACAGAGATACATGATAAGATCCTGTCTGCAGCCACCACTAGGGGGAGCTCCTTGATAAGATTCAGGTTGCTGCTCCCTCCCCATACTTTATGATGCAGTTCTGTATTTTTAAATTAACTATTTGTAGAACAGCAAAATTCCAATAGATAGAAAGATGCAAGAAGAGAATTATTTGCTAGAAGCAAATAAACTGCCAATGATAAAACAAAAATAATCACTTAACTGGGGGGAGAAGAGCTTTGAATTGTGCAATAATATCAATTGCAAACAAGACGTTGTGCCCATGATAACAATAATAACAATAATAATAATAATAATAATAATAATAATAAAGGACATTTGGTGGCTGCAGTACAATGTATGAGTCCCTCATCACCCTGTGCCCACTTTAGTGGCTGCAGATTGGCGCAGTGTCCTCCGCCTGACGTGCGCTGATTGTCTCCCTGGGAGACTTGTGTTCTCGGGTGCAGAGCGATGGCGGCTACTTATAGTAACACAACCTTGTCTGGTGCCTGAAATATCCACTCTCCTGTCCGCACACGTGCCGCCTGTACGGGCTCAGCCTCTCCATTAGACGGAGCGTCCACATTCCCGCAGGGGCGAGGTGCCACCATCGCTCTATCTACCGCCACATCACTTATCGAACCCACAAAATGCGGATCGAGAAAATACTTCTCCTGGAAGTTGTAAGATTAGATGGGACCATGAGCCGACAGCGCCGGAAAATCCGTAACATCCTGGAACAGCCGGGTGCAATATGGCGGCACCACAGAGGTGGCCGACTGCCCGTCACATCCTACAATACGGCCCACATTGCCCAATCCCTGTCAGTCCCAGCATTACAGACCTTGTAAAAGTGATGGAACTTTTCTCTAAACTTTGTGGAGTAGAGAAAGGGGGAAAATAAGTTCAGTCAGGTCAGATTTTTCAGTTTCCCGGGTAAGTGGTGCCCACCCTCCACCATCCTGTACAGGGGCACTTAGCAGAGCTGAGCGTGTTAATTCCAGAGGCAAAAATGTATGTGAAAGGCCGGATTACAGCAGAAGACCCCCATCTATTATCAGTGAGAGGGGCGCTTGTCCTAAAGTGATCCAAGAGCTGAGAAATAGCATGTGCCCAGATATGACAGCGAGCCCCCTCAGCTATGCCAGGCAGCTGTTCCCCGGCTTCCAGGAGCGGCTCACATGTCAGGAACCGACAGCGGGCAGCGAACCTCATCCTCAGTCCGGCTTACTGCATCCAGGGGCTAGTCACGGGCGACAGAGAGGTAGTCACCGGCTGTAGGGAGGTAGTCACGGGCTACAGAGAGGTAGTCACCGGCTGTAGAGAGGTAGTCACCGGCTGTAGGGAGGTAGTCACCGGCTGTAGAGAGGTAGTCACCGGCTGTAGGGAGGTAGTCACCGGCTGAAGAGAGGTAGTGACTGGCTATAGGGAGGTAGTCATTGGCTGTAGATAGCCTCCGGCTATAGGGAGGTAGTCACGGGCTACAGAGAGGTAGTCACCGGCTGTAGAGAGTTGGCCACCGGCTATAGGGAGGTAGTCACCGGCTGTAGAGAGGTAGTGAACGGCTATAGGGAGGTAGTCATTGGCTGTAGATAGCCACCGGCTATAGGGAGGTAGTCACGGGCTACAGAGAGGTAGTCACCGGCTGTAGAGAGGTAGTCACCGGCTGTAGGGAGGTAGTCACCGGCTGAAGAGAGGTAGTGACCGGCTATAGGGAGGTAGTCATTGGCTGTAGATAGCCACCGGCTATAGGGAGGTAGTCACGGGCTACAGAGAGGTAGTCACCGGCTGTAGAGAGTTGGCCACCGGCTATAGGGAGGTAGTCACCGGCTGTAGAAAGTCACCGGCTGTAGGGAGTTAGTCACCGGCTATAGGGAGTTAGTCACCGGCTAGTCACTGCCTATAGAGCGGATTAGTAGTCACTCACTCTAGTGGTCGTCATTCCCCGCAGTAGTAGTCACCAGATAGAGAGGTAATCATTGGCTGTAGAAGTAGTCACCGGCTGAAGACGAAGTCACCAGCCATAAAGCGACCGAGGGAAACGTCATTATGGCTGAAGAACAGTCTTACTATGAAGACAGAATATCTAAAGACATTCTCACCAAGGAGATCGACCTGGTGGATAGAGACCCAAAGAAGATCAATGACGATGTGGTCAAGGTTTGCTCATTTATTTATTTCCTTCCTTCCCATATTTGTCTGCATGAAATATAGGACAGATGCCAGGACGCATGACGTCAGGATCAGACTACACCGGGTTTGTTTGTAGTCTGTAGCCATAGAAACACATAGGTCTGCATAGGATCTGCTGGACGGCTCAGTCCGGGCGACTATGGAATTAGAATCCAGGGAATTCTCCAGAAATCATCGGTGGGGTCATCTGCAAAATAAGAAGCGTCTGTGAGCTCTTTAGAATGAGTTGTGGGCAATAAAACATCCAAGAAGCATTTATTAATTCTACATGGAGGTATAAAACATTGCTCAGAGTTCCATCCAGAAAAGGGGGGCCATTGTTTCTTAGGCTACGTTCACATTTGCGGTCGGCGCCACAGCGTCGGGCGCCGCAGCATCGCCGCATGCGTCATGCACCCCTATATTTAACATGGGGGCGCATGGACATGCGTCGCACTTGCGTTTTGCGCCGCATGCGTCCCTGCGGCTCCCGCGTCCGGGCGCAGAGGACGCAGCAAGTTGCATTTTTGCTGCATCCAAAATCAATGAAAAAAAGGACGCATGCGGCGCAAAATGCAGCGTTGTGCATGCGTTTTGCTGCGTTTTTGTTTGCGTTGTGCGTTGCGGCGCTGACGCTGCGGCGCACAACGCAAATGTGAACGTAGCCTTACTTGCTATTCGTGTACAATCTGTTTTTTTACAGCAGCAATTAATCATTTACAGAATTACAAAGTATCCGTAACAATCAGATGTGTCACTGCGGCTCCGTGCGGCGTCCAATTATTTTCATAGACTTGAATGGATGAGTCTCATCCGACTTTCAGAGGAGCATTGTGCACGCTGTGATATCTTCACATGCAGATTCAGTCAGTGAAAAAAATGGTAACATTAGGGTGTGTCCACATTCAGGAAACGCTGCGTTTTTGACGCAGCGCTGAGCCGCAGCGTCAAAAACGCAGCGTCCAGATGTTACAGCATAGTGGAGGGGATTTAATGAAATCCCGTCTCCACTGTGCAGGAAAAAACGCATGCGCGGTGTGTTTTTTAAGAACGCAGCATGTTGCTACAATGAGCAAAACACGCAGGAACACCGCAGGTGACCTGCCAGTGACCTCAGGTGCAGTTTTGGTCAGGATTTTACCTGCATAAAATCCTGACCAAAGCCTGAAGCAAACCTGACCGTGGACACATACCCTTAGTCTGAATACTGATAGTGCTCCGACCGAAAATACCATTGTGTGGACGAGCCCTTAACCCGATACATTATGGGGAAGCTGCGGCCAAAGATGGGGGTCTTCACTGAGAGCACTAGTTCTCTCCTGATACATTGTAACAAACATTCCAGCTGTGTAAGCAGGAAACAGCATGAGATATTGAAAGTGATGAGGATTTACGTAGGATCAGAACCATGTTTAAAGCCGCTGCATTTTGCAATAAATCTACAAAATGACGTTGAATATTTGTTAAATTTGTTGCATTGTTCAAACAAAACACTTCAGTAGAGAAAGGAAAGGAAGGAAAGGAAAGGAAGGGAAGAAAGAAAGAAAGAAAGAAAGAAAGAAAGAAAGAAAGAAAGAAAGAAAGAAAGAAAGAAAGAAAGAAAGAAAGAAAGAAAGAAAGAAAGAAAGAAAGAAAGAAAGAAAGAAAGAAAGAAAGAAAGAAAGAAAGAAAGAAAGAAAGAAAGAGAAAAAGAAAGGAAGGAAGGAAGGAAGGAAGGAAGGAAAAAGAAAGAAAGGGAAGGAAAGAAAATAAGGAAAGGAAAGGGAAAGAAAGGAAAGAAAGGAAAGAAAGGAAAGGAAAGGAAGGAAAGGAAAGGAAAGGAAAGGAAGGAAAGAAAGAAAGAAATAAAGAAAGGGAAGGAAAGAAAATAAGGAAAGGAAAGGGAAAGAAAGGAAAGGAAAGGGAAAGAAAGGAAAGGAAAGAAAGAAAGGAAGGAAAGGAAAGGAAAGGAAAGGAAGGAAAGGAAAGAAAGGAAAGGAAGGAAAGGAAGGGAAAGGAAAGGGAAAGAAAGCAAAGGAAGGAAAGGAAAGGAAAGGAAAGGAAGGAAAGGAAAGGAAAGGAAAGAAAGGAAGGAAAGGAAAGGAAAGGAAGGAAAGGAAAGGAAGGAAAGGAAATGAAGGAAAGGAAAGGAAAGAAGGGAATGGAAGGAAAGGAAAGACTTCTATGAGATAGATAACAGACAGATATTTGTCTCTGATGATGATTCCTCTGGACACTGCTATAATGGGACGTTAGTATTTCCTTCCTGGAGCACACTGATTTGGGTCGGAGAAGTGGATCAGGCCTCGCTGCCCGACTTCCACCATCTGATACTTTTGATTACTGAGTCTTTTGCAATCGCTTTACTGCAGAGGAATCTTCAATATGAGAAGGAAGCAGAGGAAGCGACGCCGACTCCGCAGGGAACATGGAGTTAACTTGTTGCCCATTAGCAAAGCTTCAAAGAGAATTTGGGGGGAAGTTTCTGAACCTGCGGCCTCTTTCATGTCCCCCTGAATCACTAACCAGTCTGTTTGATGGACGTCCTCACAGGAAGAAGGAGAAACTTTAGTAAATTTCTGGGCTGATGGGGAATCTGCAATGATGAGTCTCTTGCTGCTCACAGAAGCTGCGGAAAAGTCATATAATGGGATTTCTCACGCACCAAAAAAAGTGTTAGTGCTGCGCCAATTCCAACCCAATTTCACATAGTTAAAGGGATCATCCATTGAGCTATTTCGGAGAATCCCTGTCCCTGGCTGCAGTTTGTTTCAAAATGTGTCCAGTTCTGAATCTCCGCTGCTGCTCCCGCTGTCTGTTAGGCTGTGTGCACACGTTGCATCTGTGCTGCGTTTTTTCAGTGCAGATTTGTCACAAAACGTGAAGGATTTCCTAGTCCCAGCAAAGTCAATGAGGATCCTGAAGTCTCCAGTATGTGTTTTTTACACCTGTGTTTGCTATTAGTGAACTTAAACATTCTTGCAGTCTACGGTTTGGCCAGTCCTGGTCACATAGTCAGTGGGGGGGGGGGGGGGTGCGGGTTAATGGTTTCAGTCCATGTGTCAGGGGGTCCTATCATGGCAAGATTTGAAGGATCTTATCTACGAGTTACTGAGTCTTAGGCCGGCGTCACAATACTGTAGAATACGGCTGAGTATTATCGTAGAGCAGTCAGTCCAGTGTTATTCTATGGGGCAGCTCATATCAGCGTATTTTTTCTCTGCCATATTCAACATGCGTGTAAAATGACAGCATGCTGAGAATGTCACCGAGACTCGGCCAAAACTCACCAATGCAAACCTATGGGTGCGAGAAAATATCACACAGCACTTGGACCATGCGAGTGTTGTCCGATTTTTATGCACCGATGTCCTTTGAAAAGCCGGAAATTCATCTGCCACATACAGTAAAGTCACACTGACAGGTTAGAATAGAATAGATATACAGTATACACATAGAATACATAGATATACAGATGTCAGTGACACACACATACAGTATATATATTACATAGATTAATGAAAAGCCGGCAATTCAGCTGCCGCGTAGTGTAAAATCACTGCAGGAGCCGACAGGATAGAAGAGATGGATTACATACAGTAAATACACATAGAATAGGTAGATATATAGATGTCAGTGACCGATACAATTAGTGCAGTGTGTGTGCAAATTACTGTACATGTATTTAATTAATAATGATTATTTTTCTGAAAAAAATGACGTGGGCTCCTGCGTAATTTTCTTAACCTGGGGGCAGATGGCTGGGGGCAGATGTTTATAGCCTGAGAAGGGGGTAAGACCCATGGAGCTTCCCAGGCTATTAATATCTGTTCACAACTGTATACTTAGCCTTTACTGGCTATTAAAATGAGGGACCCTAAAAAAAATGACCAGTAGGATTAATAACCAGCAAATGCAATGTAGACAGCTGCGGGCTGATATTAATAGCCTAGGAAGGGGCCATGGATACTGGCCTCCCCCTAGGCTAAAAACATCAGCTCTCAGCCGCCCCACAAAAGGCGCATTTCTAAAAGGCACCAATTCTGGCATTTAGCCTCGCTCGTCCTACTTGCCCTGTAGCGGTGGCAAGTGGGATGATGGTTGGGGGGGTTGATGTCACCTTTGTATTGTCAGGTGACATCAAGCCCCGAGGTTAGTAATGGAGAGGCGTCAATAAGGTGCCCCCATTACTAACCTCATAGTCATATTGTATGAAAACACAGACACCCAGAAAAAAAGTCTTTTATTTGAATGAATGACAGACTCCTTTAATAAATCTTAATTAAACCATACTTATGACCTCGCCTATTCCACCAACGCCATTGTCATCTGCAAAAGAGTTTTAAAAAAACAAACAACAATATTCCTCACCTTTCCTCAGAGATTATGATAATCCATCTGTCCCACGACGGGTCCAGCTCTGCTACATTTAGATGGCAGGCTGCATGGATACATGATGCGACCATACAGCCTGTCATCCAGCAGACACTGAGCACCGTGTGAACTGCTATTCCCTGTCTGAGTTCACCATGAGCATGAGAAAGTTCTCCTGATCGCGGTGCTGTCTGACAGGTCCTGCGAGTTGACAACCAATTAAATCACTTCACCTTTCTGATGTCAGCTCGAGCGGCATGGGAAATTTTCTTACCGCGCTCCCTGGATCCTGCCCTTCTGATAAAGGGGTCCTATCACTGTGGTGTTTGAGAGTACTGTTCATCTGATTAGCTAAGCCTATCACTCTGGTGTTGGAGGGTCCTGTTCTTCTGATTTGGGAGTCCTATCACTGTGGGGTTGGAGGGTCCTTTCCATGTGATTCGTTAATTCTATCATTGTGGGTTGGAGGGTCCTGTCTATGTAATTCGGGGGTCCTATCACTGTGAGGTTGGACGGTTCTTTCCATGTGATTAGTTAATTCTATCACTGTGGGTTTAGGGTCCTGTCTATGTGATTCGGGGGTCCTATCACTGTGGGGTTGGAGGGTCCTTTCCATGTGATTCGTTAATTCTATCACTGTGGGTTGGAGGGTCCTGTCTATGTAATTCGGGGGTCCTATCACTGTGGGTTTAGGGTCCTGTCTGTATGATTTGGGGGTCCTATCACTGTGGAGATTGGAGGGTCCTGTATGTATGATTTGCGGGTCCTATCACTGTGGGGTTGGAGGGTCCTGTCTATGTGATTCGGGGGTCCTATCACTGTGGGTTGGAGGGTCCTGTCTACGTGATTCGGGGGTCCTATCACTGTGGGGTTGGAGGGTCCTTTCCATGTGATTCGTTAATTCTATCACTGTGGGTTGGAGGGTCCTGTCTATGTAATTCGGGGGTCCTATCACTGTGGGTTTAGGGTCCTGTCTGTATGATTTGGGGGTCCTATCACTGTGGAGATTGGAGGGTCCTGTATGTATGATTTGCGGGTCCTATCACTGTGGGGTTGGAGGGTCCTGTCTATGTGATTCGGGGGTCCTATCACTGTGGGTTGGAGGGTCCTGTCTATGTGATTCGGGGGTCCTATCACTGTGGGTTGGAGGGTCCTTTCCATGTGATTCGTTAATTCTATCACTGTGGGGTTGGAGGGTCCTTTCCATGTGATTCGTTAATTCTATCACTGTGGGTTGGAGGGTCCTGTCTATGTAATTCGGGGGTCCTATCACTGTGGGTTTAGGGTCCTGTCTGTATGATTTGCGGGTCCTATCACTGTGGGGTTGGAGGGTCCTGTCTATGTGATTTGGGGGTCCTATCACTGTGGAGATTGGAGGGTCCTGTATGTATGATTTGCGGGTCCTATCACTGTGGGTTGGAGGGTCCTTTCCATGTGATTTGTTAATTCTATCACTGTGGGGATTGGAGGGTCCTGCCTATGTGATTCGTTAATTCTATCACTGTGGGGTTGGAGGGTCCTTTCCATGTGATTCGCTAATTCTATCACTGTGGGTTTAGGGTCCTGTCTATGTGATTTGGGGGTCCTATCACTGTGGGGATTGGAGGGTCCTGTCTATGTGATTCGGGGGTCCTATCACTGTGGGGATTGGAGGGTCCTGTCTATGTGATTTGGGGGTCCTATCACTGTGGGGATTGGAGGGTCCTGTCTATGTGATTCGGGGGTCCTATCACTGTGGGGATTGGAGGGTCCTGTCTATGTGATTTGATAATTCTATCACTGTGGGTTGGAGGGTCCTTTCCATGTGATTCGTTAATTCTATCACTGTGGGTTGCAAGGTCCTGTCTATGTGATGCGGGGGTCCTATCACTGTGGGGTTGGAGGGTCCTTTCCATGTGATTCGTTAATTCAATCGTTGTGGGTTTTGGGTCCTGTCTATGTAATTCGGGTGTCCTATCACTGTGGTTTGGAGGGTCCTGTCTATGTGATTCGGGGGTCCAATCACTGACCTGCTCCTGTCGCTTCTTTTCACAGCTGGACTTTGAGGATGTGATCGCGGAGCCGTACGGGACCCACAGCTTTGATGGCGTTTGGAAAGCCAGTTATGCCACCTTCACGGTCACCAAGTACTGGTGCTACCGGCTGCTCTCCGCCCTGGTGGGCATCCCCCTGTCCATCCTCTGGGGCGTCCTCTTCGCTCTCGTCTCCTTCTGTCACATCTGGGCCATGGTTCCGTGTGTGAAGAGCTACCTGATAGAGATCCAGTGCGCCGGCCGGACATTCTCCCTGTGCGTCCGCACCTTCTGTGACCCGCTGTACGAAGCCATGGGGAAAGTCTTCAGTGCCATCAAAGTAACGCTGCAAAAACAGGGCTGAGCAGCTCCGAGGCCGACACATTGCACCGAACCCTCAGCACCGCAGTGGAACATTCATTTTCTACCGTTTCTTACACCTTTCCATTTCTACCATTATTTGTTGTGTTCTTTTGTCTACAGCCTGACACAATGTAACGAATCTTCATCTTTGTTCTCTATGTTTCTTTTATAAAGGGGTTTTCTGCCTGAATGTAAAACAACCTTGTAAATTCTGCAGTTTGGGTTTTGATTCCTGATAATTCTCAAAATCTCTGTTTGCTGTCAGTAAATGAGAACAACTTAAGGTACCTTCACACTAAGCGACTTTGCAGCGAGAACGACGACGATCCGTGATGTTGCAGCGTCCTGGATAGCGATCTCGTTGTGTTTGACACGCAGCAGCGATCTGGATCCTGCTGTGATATCGCTGGTCGGAGCTAGAAGTCCAGAACTTTATTTCGTCGCTGATCACCCGCTGTCCATCGCTGGATCGGTGTGTGTGATGCCAAACCAACGATGTGTTCACTTGTAACCAGGGTAAATATCGGGTTACTAAGCGCAGGGCCGCGCTTAGTAACCCGATATTTACCCTGGTTACCATTGTAAAAGTAAAAAAAACACACTACATACTTACATTCTGATGTCTGTCACGTCCCCCGGCGTCCACAAGGTTACGCGCTGCTGCTCAGAGCTTCCTGCACTGAATGTGTCAGCGCCGGCAGTAAAGCAGAGCACAGCGGTGACGTCACCGCTGCTGCCGGAGCTGACACATTCAGTGCAGGAAGTTCTCGGCAGCAGCGCGTAACCCTGTGGACGCCGGGGGACGTGACAGACATCAGAATGTAAGTATGTAGTGTGTTTTTTTACCACGTGTTTTTTTTTGTCACGTCCCTCGCCGTCAGCTTCCCTGCACTGACTGTGAGCGCCGGCCGTAAAGTAAAAGCAGAGCACAGCGGTGACGTCACCGCTGCGCTGTGCTTTACGGCCGGCACTGACACAGTCAGTGCGGGAAGCTGACGGCGAGGAACGTGACAGTCACCGGAATGTGAGTATGTAGTGTTTTTTTGTTTTACATTTACAATGGTAACCAGGGTAAACATCGGGTTACTAAGCGCGGCCCTGCGCTTAGTAACCTGATGTTTACCCTGGTTACCCGGGGACTTCGGCATCGTTGGTCGCTGGAGAGCTGACTGTGTGACAGCTCTCCAGCAACCACACAACGACTTACCAACGATCACAGCCAGGTCGTATCGCTGGTCGTGATCGTTGGTAAATCGTTTTGTGTAACGGTACCCTTAGATACACAGCTCAGCAGTCAGTATCACACAGGAGAGGATTAGATACACAGCTCAGCAGTCAGTATCCCACAGGATAGGATTAGATACACGGCTCAGCAGACAGTATCACACAGGAGATTAGATACACAGCTCAGCAGACAGTATCACACAGGAGATTAGATACACAGCTCAGCAGACAGTATCACACAGGAGAGGATTAGATACACAGCTCAGCAGACAGTATCACACAGGAGAGGATTAGATACACGGCTCAGCAGTCAGTATCACACAGGATAGGATTAGATACACAGCTCAGCAGACAGTATCACACAGGATAGGATTAGATACACAGCTCAGCAGTCAGTATCACACAGGATAGGATTAGCTACACAGCTCAGCAGTCAGTATCACACAGGATACGATTAGATACACAGCTCAGCAGTCAGTATCACACAGGATAGGATTAGATACACAGCTCAGCAGACAGTATCCCACAGGAGATTAGATACACAGCTCAGCAGACAGTACCACACAGGAGATTAGATACACAGCTCAGCAGACAGTATCACACAGGAGATTAGATACACAGCTCAGCAGACAGTATCACACAGGAGAGGATTAGATACACGGCTCAGCAGTCAGTATCACACAGGATAGGATTAGATACACAGCTCAGCAGTCAGTATCACACAGGAGAGGATTAGATACACAGCTCAGCAGTCAGTATCCCACAGGATAGGATTAGATACACAACTCAGAAGTCAGTATCACACAGGATAGGATTAGATACACAGCTCAGCAGACAGTATCACACAGGATAGGATTAGATACACAGCTCAGCAGACAGTATCACACAGGAGAGGATTAGATACACGGCTCAGCAGTCAGTATCACACAGGATACGATTAGATACACAGCTCAGCAGTCAGTATCACACAGGATAGGATTAGATACACAGCTCAGCAGACAGTATCACACAGGATAGGATTAGATACACAGCTCAGCAGACAGTATCACACAGGAGAGGATTAGATACACGGCTCAGCAGACAGTATCACACAGGATAGGATTAGATACACAGCTCAGCAGTCAGTATCACACGTTATAGGATTAGATACACGGCTCAGCAGACAGTATCACACAGGAGAGGATTAGATACACGGCTCAGCAGTCAGTATCACACAGGATACGATTAGATACACAGCTGAGCAGTCAGTATCACACAGGATAGGATTAGATACACAGCTCAGCAGACAGTATCACACAGGATAGGATTAGATACACAGCTCAGCAGACAGTATCACACAGGAGAGGATTAGATACACGGCTCAGCAGACAGTATCACACAGGATAGGATTAGATACACGGCTCAGCAGTCAGTATCACACGTTATAGGATTAGATACACGGCTCAGCAGACAGGAGATTAGATACACGGCTCAGCAGACAGTATCACACAGGAGATTAGATACACGGATCAGCAGACAGTATCACACAGGATAGGATTAGATACACGGCTCAGCAGACTGTATCACACAGGATAGGATTAGATACACAGCTCAGCAGTCAGTATCACACAGGAGAGGATTAGATACACAGCTCAGCAGTCAGTGTCACACAGGATAGGATTAGATACACAGGTCAGCAGACAGTATCACACAAGAGAGGATTAGATACACGGCTCAGCAGTCAGTATCACACAGGATAGGATTAGATACACGGCTCAGCAGTCAGTATCACACAGGATAGGATTAGATACACAGCTCAGCAGTCAGTATCACACAGGAGAGGATTAGATACACAGGTCAGCAGACAGTATCACACAAGAGAGGATTAGATACACAGCTCAGCAGTCAGTATCACACAGGATAGGATTAGATACACGGCTCAGCAGTCATCAGATACTGATGATTGAGACAATGGGCAGCCACAGATACTGATGATGGAGGCGACGGGCGGTCACCAGATACTGATGATGGAGTTGATTGGCGGTTACCAGATACTGATGATGGAGGTGACGGGCGGTTATCAGATACTGATGATGGAGGTGATGGGCGGTCACCAGATACTGATGATAGAGGCGACGGGCGGTCACCAGATACTGATGATGGAGGCGACGGGTGGTCACCAGATACTGATGATGGAGGTGATGGGCGGTCACCAGATACTGATGATGGAGGCGACAGGCGATTATCAGATACTGATGATGGAGGCGACAGGCGATTATCAGGTACTGATGATGGAGGCGACGGGCGGTCACCAGATACTGATGATGGAGGCGACAGGCGATTATCAGATACTGATGATGGAGGCGACGGGCGGTCACCAGATACTGATGATGGAGGCGACGGGCGGTCACCAGATACTGATGATGGAGGTGATGGGCGGTCACCAGATACTGATGATGGAGGCGACAGGCGATTATCAGATACTGATGATGGAGGCGACAGGCGATTATCAGGTACTGATGATGGAGGCGACGGGCGGTCACCAGATACTGATGATGGAGGCGACAGGCGATTATCAGATACTGATGATGGAGGCGACGGGCGGTCACCAGATACTGATGATGGAGGCGACGGGTGGTCACCAGATACTGATGATGGAGGTGATGGGCGGTCACCAGATACTGATGATGGAGGCGACAGGCGATTATCAGATACTGATGATGGAGGCGACAGGCGATTATCAGGTACTGATGATGGAGGCGACGGGCGGTCACCAGATACTGATGATGGAGGCGACAGGCGATTATCAGATACTGATGATGGAGGCGACGGGCGGTCACCAGATACTGATGATGGAGGTGACGGGCGGTCACCAGATACTGATGATGGAGGCGACGGGCGGTCACCAGATACTGATGATGGAGGCGATGGGTGGTTATCAGGTACTGATGATGGAGGCGACGGGCGGTTCTCAGGTACTGATGATGGAGGTGATGGGCGGTCAGCAGATACTGATGGGATTTAAATTTCTCTTTTCTTCAGTCTTTGTATTTTGTTAATTGATAAATAATAAGCTATTACCGTTTCTGTGTTTGGAAGCTTCTGACTCCACAGCATTTTCTCCACACCTGCCTAAGACTTTTGCACAGTGCAGCATATTTATGGAGTCTCTTATTATGTATCTCCATGTGATCTAGAATCCAGACACCCGTGTGTTCGTGTCAGTAACGGACAGCACAGACGGCTTATAAACCGCAGGGGGACATTATTGATCACATTACACATCCTCCATGATTACTCTCCCGCTGTCTGTGCAGCCAATACTCAGCAGTAGTTACCTGGAAACCATCAGCATGATGCTGCCGAAGGACACATTATTTTTTCTGATTGTTTTAGTACTTTTGACAAGTGGCGATCTCCTGCTGTGATTGAATGTTGAGTATATTCCTCATACAATAATACATGATCTGAGGAATCTTTACTCTGACTTGTGCTGTTCCTCTGTTATTCCTCCTGGCAATGTATAAGTAATTGTGCGCTGCCATTCTGTGACCCCGACCCTGCCGGACTCTGCAGTGACTCCACATTAATGAGGATGATGAGTTTATTGGTTCATGAAAACATTTCAAGGAGGAAAAACAGCAAAATAGAGTAAAAATAAACAATGATATTCTGACCATGTATCATTTTGCAATGGTTCTGGGCACAATGTCTCCCGAAGAGAACGCAAATAAACCATATTGGGCGACCAGCCTACTTGTTGATGGTTTCCATGAAGCAACAGATGCTTTCTACAAAGCACCCAGTGTTTTTTCTTCATGGTCACTACATCACACAACCTTGTAATCAGATTTTTCCTTCTCTTCCATGCACAGAATACCGGAGAATACCAAGCGGTTTTTATTTGCGCACCTGTAATTGGCTGTCAGCGAGCGCAGCTTCCCCGTCCTCTGTCTGTACATAATGACGCGATGAGCTCCGAAAGGTTTTTCTTCACTCGCAGATCTCAGAGTCTACAGAAAAAAAATATTTTATAGCTAAAAAAAATAAAAATAATAATAATAATAAAAAATGTTACAAAGTAAAAATGGTAAAATCTGAACTGGTGATGAGACGACATAATGGACAACAGCGCGGATCTGGGAGGAATGTACTGGGCAAATGGGCAGTGCCAACGATCCAGCAGATCCCGGCCCATGTCCCCGATACACTGAGAAAGGAGCAGGGACCTCACAGCAGATCAGAATATTTCAGGACGAGGGTGTGCGGATTTTGTATTGGGTGGTCGGTTAAAGTTACATAGTAGAAGCACAGAGTATTTCAGATGATGCATTTACTTATCTTATACAGGAGAGCAACATAGTGAAAAAAAAGTCCATCAAGGGCAGCACAGAGCATGTCAGGACTGTGCGGATCACCTATGTCTCTGCACCTTATTTTTCAGTTGTCTCTGAGCTAGTGAGTGGAGATGAGCTGCCATGATGTCTCCCATACACAGCACACACAGACATGAGGAATTACTGCTATTCTGTCTCTACATAGCACATTATCAGAAGCAGCAGTATGGGGGACATTATGCAGTGGTTCTGTGCTGTATAGCTGTGAGTCCAGCACTGGAGTGAGATAAAACACTTACATTATGCAGCAATACTGAGCAGTGTAGCTGTGAATTCAGTACTGAGGTGAGAATAAGACCTTACTAGGAATGAACAGCATGGAGGACATTAAACAGCAGTGCTGAGCTGTGTAGTTGTGAATCCAGCAGTGGGGTGCCATAAAACACTTGTCAGAAAACAACAGCATGGAGGACAATATTCAGCAATACTGAGGCTTGTAGCTGTGAATCCAGCACTGATGTGAGATAAAACACTTACTGTAAAGAAACAGCATGGAGGACATTATACAGCATTACTGAGTAGCATAGCTCTGAATCCAGCATCGGGGTGCAGCAACTCATCTGCTAGAAAGCAGCAGCATGGAAATGATACAGCTATACTAAGAAGGGTAGCTGTGAGTCCAGCACTATGGTGAGATAGAACACTTACTAGAAAGCAGCAGCATGGGTCTGTGTGTCTTTCTGCCCCTCTCCATAGACCTCAGTAGGCAGCTGAGCTGTTGTGAATGATGGGTTCAGGGGTGGAGGGAGAAGAAGGGGCTTATAAGTGGAGAAAGAAGCAGATTTCTGAGTGACCCCCATAAAGTTCTGGCTCATTAGAGGGAATACAAAGCAGACTCAGCTCTCCACCAGGTGGCAGAACAGAATGCGGTTTATTAAAGATAGATCTCATATCTCTTATTTACAAGACATAAAATAAAACTCTCAGAATATATCAGTGATCTGCAAAATGGCGGAGAAAAGTGATTCCTCTATAAAACATTATGTACAAGGTGCGCCGAGTCTGAAGCCCCCGCTCCTCTCTGCCGCCATCGCTTTGTGACACCGCGATGTGTGAGGGAAAGCTGAAGGTGCTGTCCAATCAGAGTTCAGCTTACATTTTACGATTGCAGGTTAGAAAACGAAATCTGTGCTCTGATTGGTTGCCTCACCTAAAAAAAAAAAAAAGTCGTGGCCAATCAAATTTGGCTGGAATGTGAAATCAGCAAGCTGATTGGCTGTTAGGGGCCACAGCGCGTTCTTGTCTCAGTGTTGCTTTAAAAAGCAACCAATCAGATTGCAGCTCTCTTTTTTCGCTGTAGGTTAGAAAATGAAAGCAAAAACCTGATTGGTTGCCAGAGGAACGCTTTACTGGCTGCACTGGTTTCCATAGATGAGAGGCCATGAAATTCTGTTGCCCCGACAACCAATTATTTTACCCTTTTTTCCTATGTTTGTTGATGGTGGTCAGACGGTCGCTGTGGGCGTTCAATAGACCCTTCGAGTAAATTGAGGATTACTATTCACTCAGCGCCGCCGTCGCCGGACGTCCCCCATAATATTGTCATGTATGGAAGTTATTGGGATTCGTGGTGCTTTTGTACAGAAATTATAATTTTACCATTTTTACACATTTTATACACAGATTGGGTGAAAAACGGTCCGGAAAGAAGAGGGAGGGGCTAAGTGAGCCGCGAGAATAAGGAGGCGTCCATGAGAGGTCACATGACGTCATATTAAGCCAATCGCATTACTACCGTGATGTAAAGGGGACTTTCACCTTCGGCCGTGTTCACACACTGCGCCGTTCATCACGTGAAAATACGACATGAAGATTGTCAAGTCTTGTGCAAATAAAGCTTGTACAATTCTACAGAAAAATGGGCGTGGCTTATAACGGGGAGGAGGGGCGAGACGATGTCCGGTTACTTCTATGGTGGGTCTCAGTATGGAGAGGCGGCAGCATGCCGTCTGAACTGGAATGCCCCTTTAATAAACATGAGTCATTGAGTTCCAATTCCTTCATCCGTTTTCAAGATCTCTGTTGGCTGTCATTGATTGGAAACGTTCCTGCTGCCTGTCACAAGCTGAATACTCTCCCTGGCAAAGTCTCACACACCCAGCAGACAGGAGCTCACTGCAGTGTGTTCCCATTCTGTGACAACAAGCAGAGGTGTTAAAAAGGCTTTGCAATAATTAAGCTCCATTTACCTAAAACCAGGGGTGCCTCCATCCTTGCCCTTCAATCTGTGAATTAAGGCTTTTTCAGGTGCGCAGGGGTTGCAGCAGCCAATCCCTACAGATCAAGGATGGAGCACTGGTGAGCCTCCAGACTGGGACAATCAGTTAAAGGGGACTTGTCACTCGCCATACACATGTCATCTTCTTTAGCTGGTGTAAACGCCACTGATTTCCTGAATCCAGAGATGTTTTTCTTTTCTTCCTGTGTCTCTCCATTCTGGAGATATGGCCCCTTCTTCCCTGTACATACATCGTTTTGTTTTTTTAAAGCCCAGTGGGTGTGGTCAGAAACTCCTCCCTCTGTGGGCGTATTCTTGACTACCCCACCCTTTGGCTAACTAGACTAGACTTACATACAGGGAAGAAGAGGCCATATCTCAGGAACGGAGAGGCGCAGGAACAAAATATAAACAGCTCCAGAATCGGGAGAACAGCGGCATTTACACTAGGCACAGAAAATACATATTTATGGCAAGTGAGAAGACCCCTTTAAAGATACCGCTAAAGCTCCCAATGTGAGACTGGCCCAACACAACCCCCTCGAGCATGTGTCCTCCAGCTTTGTTTTTCCAGCATGCTCACAAGTTGCAAAGTTTAGCTTAGTCTGTGGATCTTAGTCTTTGCAGCTGATTTTTGTCCTGGAACCCAGCACAGATCCCCCCTCCCAGGCCGCACTCTTCTCAATCTTTGGGGCAGAAGGGATTTTCACGCTGTTGACGGCTGGGTGATACTTTTCTGGCTTGAACTCTTGCGGCTCAGCACGAAGGTGGAGGAGTTGCTCTTTCTGCTGGCGCTCAGGTCGCTCCCTTGCTGCCGAGACTTCAGGTACCGGGCGGAGCAGCAGAGGAAGCTTTGTAGGAGGTCGTGGAAGAGGTGACCTGTGAACAACATGTAGATCCAGGGGTTACAGCAGCTATTGAGGCTTCCCAGGAGCATGGCGATGATGAACAGCGAAGCTGCGGAGAGAAAAACAAATATGCATTACTAAAGACGCAACCCTGCGCAATAAATAGAGGGGTCACCCCCGGCCCTACCGCAGAATAAATAAATACAGATGGTGTCTGTAAAGTGGAACTGATGGCGCTATATCAGTAAAATAAATAAAATAAATATGCGACTAGATGCCGAAAACTAATTTTTGGGCAAATTTGTATAAATTGAAAAAGTTGTGAAGTTTGTTTTGAGAATGGAGAAATCTGATATTTTGTATCAAATTTGTAAACTGTCCCAATTCCAGATTCTGTTGATGAATCTCCGAGACGCCATAAAAACCTCCTGGAAAGCAGCGCTCCTTGAATGTTTTCTGTGCATGGTGCCAGGGTACCGAGCGTGGTCTGCAAAACATTCCCTTGTCGCGGATGGATTTTACCTACAGATTTTCTGCAAGTAAAATCCGCAGCACATTAAAGAACCAGCAAGGTGGATACATTTTAATTTATTCTCAGAAGGCTGCATTTATTCTTGTGTGTAATCCGAGCAAAAATTGTTTTTTTGTTGCATTTTTAAAATCCGCAGCATTTTAATTGTTTGTGCAAAATCAGCACGAATCACATGTAATGGAATGGGTGAAATCTGCACCAAAAACCAAACCAAAATCTGCAGGTAACTCTGATTCTGCCGCAGATGCAGAGCAGGAAAATCTGCACCAAATACGCAACATCTAACCCAGCCTAGTTATCAGGGACAGGGTGCAGATAGGGATGTAGTCTGCAAGAGGCGGCAGTAAAAAATGTTTCATCCCAGATTCTGCTGAGGGAGAACTTTCATAACTTGGAAAGTGAGATTTACATCAACGCCCAGGACCTTCCCGAAATGGAGGGGTGACAATACTGATGATTAGAAATACATACGGCTCATAGTTACCAATTTTGGAATATTTGACCCCGACCTATGGTCATATTTACAAGGACTTATTTAAAAAAAAAAATTGGGATGTTCCTGGCAAATCCGGGTCTGTTGGCACCGACAGTCACAGAGATGTAACGTGCACTTCTGGGGTTAGTTTGTGACTCGCAGGACTGACATGTTTTACCTTATATATATGTGCAGTGTACCTTACATAGGACTGCTGGAAAACACACATATATGTCTGCTGTATACACAGAGTGAGCCCTGATGAGGGAGCGTGGGCTGCACCGTTCACAAGGGACACCGCAAACCACCCACCTCCATTCCTGTGTATGACTCATACCAGCGGATCAGTGGGTATTATCAGATATGTCATGCCAACCCGACATCGCCATGACGACTGCATACCATCACAGTACAACAGCTGCCTGGCACAGTCAGTGTGAATGATGTGCAATGCTGACAGTCACGTATGACTGGTGAGCGTCCGTCATCATATGGTTGTGTCGGGCATTACATGTGTGTGCAGACAGGTGCATGTCGCCCTTCAAGCAGTTGTTTAGGGACTGTTTTTTTTACTTTTATGCATGTATTTGTGACTGTAAATCATTTTTGCAATTGAACATTTCTGCACGGTTTGTCTTTTACTGCCTGTTTCTTGCACATTCAAGATCAATATTTTCGGTGTCGTAGCAAAGAGGCGAACATAACGCATTCACTCACATCACCATAAGGCCAACTTAATATTGCTCAGATGCATGATGCTATCCATGCCATGTTTCATCTCTATATAAGGGTAAAATCATGATAGGAAACATGACAACAATATCTCCCACATGGGACCTCCAGGGGCGAAGATTTCCTGAAAGTTGGGGATCTCATAATCTTCTAAAAGACCTAGCACACCCAACGACCAGCCCCCATATGAGCTCATCAAGGGGAGGTATGTTGGTCAGAGTTTGGGTTTCTGCAATTTTTCAGTCCTGGAAGGTACAGCTTGCTGCGAGTTCTGTACCTCCTTCTGCTAAGCTCTGAGCCAATTCCGTGACATCAGGTTTAGTGCTTTTTCTTTTATCCCTTTTATTACATGTAATTATATATACCGTATTGTTTTTGTTCCCATTTTGTATCATCTTAGTATATTTTTATAAACACTGCCTATCTTTTCAGACTAAATATATAAAAATGAATAGCTCCATTCCTCTTGATCTGTAAACCGCACCCTGAAGCCATACGCTACCTGTAACGTGTGTCCAATCGTACTGTATTAGCGATTGGTGGTGGCAGCGAGTACTTCCTTTTGCTATTGTGGAGTTGGCACTGACTGTCCTGGAGTATACTGTATATATGTTCCATGCGTTGGAATCGAGAGGTGTATATACCATACGCTCATTGTGTGTTCCCCAATAACCGGCCTAGTAGTGGAAGCGTCCATCACTCGTCAGCCAACTGTGTAATTGTCCTGACGATTGGAGGCAGCGGAGTTGTTTTCTCTGACAAATCGGTAATTGCAGTGGGATCTGCTTGATCTCTCCGGTGTTCTCCCTGACACAATGTAACAATGACTCTCTGATCACAATTTCAATAGTATTTTAACTACTTCAGTTTTCAAAACACACAAAGTTGGTAAAAAGAGAGACCTGACCATTCTTCAGGAGATTACGCTTGGATAACTCCACAAACTAAATAAAGAAGTGCATGAGGAGCAAAAAAATAACTGATGGAAGACGCCTGGTGTCTTTTGCAGTGTTCAGGAATTGGCAACATTTCTGCTGCCTTTTTGAAGCGTGTGCACACGGCCTTAGACTCGTGCAGTATTGTAAGAGTAGAAATTTCAATGAGACCCCACTAGTTTTACCCTCTTATGCCAGAAGAGGGCAGCATCACGGCTCCTATACGTTAACCTGCAGCGCTAAAATGGGGGTAATTAGGATGGAATATGTAATTAAACCCTAATGATCCGTGGATTCTGGATGTTGTTCTCCATGAAGCCCCAGTGCACCCCTGTTGGGTCTTTTAAGCTTTGGAAGATGCTTCTTGTTCCTATTTCGAGATTTTGCCTTCTAAGGACACAGTGCAGACAGGCAGCACCAGGCGCCCGCGATCCACTGCTCCTCTTCCAGTATCACATAGGTTCCTCAGACCTTTGCTTAGATGTCTGCTCTCCTCCATGCAGCTGGGCACAGGAGAAGAGGTTTCCTCACGGATTTCTTTACAACTTTTCGGGGTGGGATCTCATATTGGGGACACCTGTACTTATTTACCTGGATGACTCCCGCTGATGGAGAATCTGTGCCTTGGGGCACTGAGCCAAAACCTCATGAGATTCCAACAGATATCCTTATGGTTGGCCAGACCCTATACTAATCTGGTGGGCTATCAGATAAGGTATGGAGGTTCTTGTCACAGTCCAGGTCTGAACCCACCAGGGCCGCTTACAGCAGAACTGCATGGTCTATTCAGCTTGATTTCCCATTGAGAGCGAATAACGACAACTTGCGGAAATACAAGATCATGATCTTCCTACGGGAAGTTTTTTTAAAAGACCTAATCTCAAAAGGTCCAAACTTCAGCTCCTCCTGGTTGGGTGTAGACCCTTAACTAAGGCTCTTGGTTGAAGTGGCCTGAATCGTTCTGCTAGAAGACCCTACGTCTTCTGTCCTGTGCTAAGTTGGTATGTTGACTGAGTCCTAAATATGTACCCTCTCCCCCAAACCACTAGGTGATGTCTGTTGGAATGGACCTTCCATCCTCAGCCTTGTGGCAAGATGGATCTCATCATTAGAGCCAATGATAAAACAAGTCTTGAAACAATCTGCTAAATAGAGCCTGATCGCCCATCTTCTGACTTGGACAATTGGGAGTCAGTCCTAAGAGATTTAGGATTTTTCTCTGAAACAATAGATGAAGTTCTTCATAAATTCTTATCCAAAAAAGTTACTTTCTTCCAGGCTATAACATCTGCCAGATCTCTAGGGGAACTTCAAGCCTAGTCAGTGGAGCCACCTTGACGTCGCCGTACCAGGGCTACTGCCAAGTTTTTCTCTCCAAAGTTTGTGAACTTGTAATTTGGAGAGATTGTCTCCTTCCAGCGGTTTTATCACACATCTTCCTGTAATGTAATCTAGTCTTTAGATCTATTCTGTTGTTTTGAGATCTATTAGTTTAGTTTGGAGCCTTATTGGTCAGATCTCTGTCCTGGCGTTGCCTCTAGAGCCGTGTCCTCCTTGGTCACACTTAGTCCTTCCTCCTATGGAATGCCGCTTGTTAAATCCCCATTGTTGGGAGGCGGATCGGGCGTACGGGAAGTCTGAGGTTTTATGTTAATCTGTTTTTCCTCCTAACAGCAGCACAATCGCCCACCCTCATCTCTGCTATATTGAACCCGTGGCACTGGGGGTGGGGGGCTAGGCGGCCATTTATAGGGTCAGGGGCACAAGCTCACTAAGGTTTAATTTGGTTCATTAAAGATTCTATCACAGTATGGCACTAATGGGCCCTGACTGCAAATAAGTACAAAGTATGGCACTCTCTGGGCACTGCGTCTATGTGGGTATAGTATGGCACTCTCTGGGCACTGCGTCTATGTGGGTATAGTATGGCACTCTCTGGGCTTTGTGTCTATGTGGGTAAAGTATGGCACTCTGGGCACTGTGTCTATGTGGGTATAGTATGGCACTCTCTGGGCACTGTCTATGTGGGTCTAGTATGGCACTCTCTGGGCACTGGGTCTATGTGGGTATAGTATGGCACTCTCTGGGCTTTGTGTCTATGTGGGTATAGTATGGCACTCTCTGGGCTCTGTGTCTATGTTGGTAAAGTATGGCACTCTCTGGGCTTTGTGTCTATGTGGGTATAGTATGGCACTCTCTGGGCACTGTGTCTATGTGGGTATAGTATGGCACTCTCTGGGCTCTGTGGGTATAGTATGGCACTCTCTGGGCTCTGTGTCTATGTGTGTATAGTATGGCACTCTCTGGGCACTGTGTCTATGTGGGTATAGTATGGCACTCTCTGGGCTCTGTGGGTATAGTATGGCACTCTCTGGGCTCTGTGTCTATGTGGGTATAGTATGGCACTCTCTGGGCTCTGTGTCTATGTTGGTAAAGTATGGCACTCTCTGGGCTTTGTGTCTATGTGGGTATAGTATGGCACTCTCTGGGCACTGTGTCTATGTGGGTATAGTATGGCACTCTCTGGGCTCTGTGGGTATAGTATGGCACTCTCTGGGCTCTGTGTCTATGTGGGTATAGTATGGCACTCTCTGGGCACTGTGTCTATGTGGGTCTAGTATGGCACTCTCTGGGCTCTGTGTCTATGTGTGTATAGCATGGCACTCTCTGGGCTCTGTGTCTATGTGGGTAAAGTATGGCACTCTCTGGGCTCTGTGTCTATGTGGGTAAAGTATGGCACTCTCTGGGCTTTGTGTCTATGTGGGTAAAGTATGGCACTCTCTGGGCTTTGTGTCTATGTGGGTATAGTATGGCACTCTCTGGGCTTTGTGTCTATGTTGGTAAAGTATGGCACTCTCTGGGCACTGTGTCTATGTGGGTATAGTATGGCACTCTCTGGGCTCTGTGGGTATAGTATGGCACTCTCTGGGCTCTGTGTCTATGTGTGTATAGCATGGCACTCTCTGGGCTCTGTGTCTATGTGGGTAAAGTATGGCACTCTCTGGGCTCTGTGTCTATGTGGGTAAAGTATGGCACTCTCTGGGCACTGTGTCTATGTGGGTATAGTATGGCACTCTCTGGGCTCTGTGTCTATGTGGGTATAGTATGTCACTCTCTGGGCACTGCGTCTATGTGGGTATAGTATGGCACTCTCTGGGCACTGTGTCTATGTGGGTATAGTATGTCACTCTCTGGGCACTGCGTCTATGTGGGTATAGTATGGCACTCTCTGGGCTCTGTGTCTATGTGGGTAAAGTATGGCACTCTCTGGGCACTGCGTCTATGTGGGTATAGTATGGCACTCTCTGGGCTCTGTGTCTATGTGGGTATAGTATGGCACTCTCTGGGCACTGTGTCTATGTGGGTATAGTATGGCATTCTCTGGGCTTTGTGTCTATGTGGGTATAGTATGCCACTCTCTGGGCACTGTGTCTATGTGGGTATAGTATGCCACTCTCTGGGCACTGTGTCTATGTGGGTATAGTATGCCACTTTTTGGGCTCGGTGTCTATGTGGGTAAAGTATGGCACTCTCTGGGCTCTGTGTCTATGTGGGTATAGTATGGCACTTTCTGGGCTCGGTGTCTATGTGGGTAAAGTATGGCACTCTCTGGGCTCTGTGTCTATGTGGGTATAGTATGGCACTTTCTGGGCTCGGTGTCTATGTGGGTAAAGTATGGCACTCTCTGGGCACTGTGTCTATGTGTGTATAGTATGGCACTTTCTGGGCACTGTGTCTATGTGGGTAAAGTATGGCACTCTCTGGGCTCTGTGGGTATAGTATGGCACTCTCTGGGCACTGTGTCAATGTGTGTATAGTATGGCACTCTCTGGGCACTGTGTCTATGTGTCTATAGTATGGCACTCTCTGGGCACTGTGTCAGTGTGTGTATAGTATGGCACTCTCTGGGCACTGTGTCTATGTGTCTATAGTATGGCACTCTCTGGGCACTGTGTCTATGTGGGTCTAGTATGTCACTCTCTGGGCTCTGTGTCTATGTGGGTATAGTATGGCACTCTCTGGGCTCTGTGTCTATGTGGGTATAGTATGGCACTCTCTGGGCTTTGTGTCTATGTGGGTATAGTATGGCACTCTCTGGGCTCTGTGTCTATGTGGGTATAGTATGGCACTTTCTGGGCTCGGTGTCTATGTGGGTAAAGTATGGCACTCTCTGGGCTCTGTGTCTATGTGGGTATAGTATGGCACTCTCTGGGCTCTGTGTCTATGTGGGTATAGTATGGCACTCTCTGGGCTCTGTGTCTATGTGGGTATAGTATGGCACTTTCTGGGCTCGGTGTCTATGTGGGTATAGTATGGCACTCTCTGGGCTCTGTGTCTATGTTGGTATAGTATGGCACTCTCTGGGCTCTGTGTCTATGTTGGTATAGTATGGCACTCTCTGGGCTCTGTGTCTATGTTGGTATAGTATGGCACTCTCTGGGCTCTGTGGGTATAGTATGGCACTCTCTGGGCTCTGTGTCTATGTGGGTATAGTATGGCACTCTCTGGGCACTGTGTCTATGTGGGTATAGTATGGCACTCTCTGGGCACTGCGTCTATGTGGGTATAGTATGGCACTCTCTGGGCACTGCGTCTATGTGGGTATAGTATGGCACTCTCTGGGCTTTGTGTCTATGTGGGTATAGTATGGCACTCTCTGGGCACTGTGTCTATGTGTGTATAGTATGGCACTCTCTGGGCTTTGTGTCTATGTGGGTATAGTATGGCATTAATTGGGCAATGTGCATTAATTTTCCAGGAAATGTCACTCATGATAACACATACAGGTGTAACAAGGTTGAGCTTATTTTATCATTTTCAATTCCTTAGAAAATTGAGAGGAAGTCAGTTATAGGACTTGTGCTTAAGGACATGGGCTTGTACAAGTCATCTTGTGAGGTTTTCCTTGTACACTATTAATTTCTATGGCGCATAGATGTTGCAGACATATTGATTGCACCAGAACCTCCTGCCACTGACTAACACATTGCAGAAATCCCCGCAGGCTGTGTGCAAGGGTGTACAGGGCTGCAATACCGCTCATGACCTGTAGGTGGCAGTGTTACACTTCCAAAACGAGATAAAAACAATTAGAAGAACTGGCAGCAAGAATAAGAATATAATAATGCGGGGGGCACTGATAATATAATAATGAGCGGGGCCGCTGATAATACACTGCTCAAAAAAATAAAGGGAACACTAAAATCCCACATCCTAGATATCACTGAATGAAATATTCCAGTTGTAAATATTAATAGTGGAATGTGTTCAGAACAATAAAACATGACAATTATCACTGTAAATCAAAATGAATATCCCATGGAGGTCTGGATTTGGAATGATACTCAAAATCAAAGTGGAAAATCAAATTACAGGCTGATCCAACTTCAGTGGAAATGCATCAAGACAAGGAAATGATGCTCAGTAGTGTGTGTGGCCTCCACATGCCTGTATGACCTCCCTACAACTCCTGGGCATGCTCCTGATGAGGCGGCGGATGGTCTCCTGAGGGATCTCCTCCCAGACCTGGACTAAAGCATCCGCTAACTCATGGACAGTCTGTGGTACAATGTGACGTTGGTGGATGGAGCGAGACATGATGTCCCAGATGTGCTCAATCGGATTCAGGTCTGGGGAATGGACAGGCCAGTCCATAGCTTCAATGCCTTCATCTTGCAGGAACTGCTGACACGCTCCAGCCACATGAGGTCTGGCATTGTCCTGCATTAGGAGGAACCCAGGGCCAACCGCACCAGCATATGGTCTCACAAGGGGTCTGAGGATCTTATCTCAGTACCTAATGGCAGTCAGGCTACCCCTGGTGAGCACATGGAGGGCTGTGCGGCCCTCCAAAGAAATGCCACCCCACACCATTACTGACCCACTGCCAAACCGGTCATGCTGAAGGATGTTGCAGGCAGCAGATCGCTCTCCACGGCGCCTCCAGACTCTGTCACGTCTGTCACATGTGCTCAGTGTGAACCTGCTTTCATCTGTGAAGAGCACTGGGCGCCAGTGGTGAATTTGCCAATCTTGGTGTTCTGTGGCAAATGCCAAGCGTCCTGCACGGTGTTGGGCTGTGAGCACAACCCCCATCTCTGGAAGTCAGGCACTCAGACCATCCTCATGGAGTCGGTTTCTAACTGTTTGAGCAGACACATGCACATTTGTGGCCTGCTGGAGGTCATTTTGCGGGGCTCTGGCTGTGCTCCTCTGGTTCCTCCTTGCACAAAGGCTGAGGTAGTTGTCCTGCTGCTGTGTTGTTGACCTCCTACAGCCCCCTCCATGTCTCTTTGTGTACGGGCCTGTCTCCTGGTAACGCCTCCAGCCTGTGGACACTACGCTGACACACAGCAAACCTTCTTGCCACAGCTCACATTGATGTGCCATCCTGGATGAGCTGCACTACCTGAGCCACTTGTGTGGGTTGTAGAGTCCGTCTCATGCTACCACGAGTGTGAAAGCACAACCAACAATCAAAAGTGACCAAAACATAAGCCAGAAAGCATTGGTACTGAGATGTGGTCTGTGGTCCCCACCTGCAGGATCACTCCTTTATTGAGGGTGTCTTGATAATTGCCAATAATTTCCATCTGTTGTCTATTCCATTTGCACAACAGCAGGTGAAATTGATTGTCAGCAGTGTTGGTTCCTAAGTGGACAGTTGGATTTCACAGAAGTTCGATTTACCTGGAGTTATATTCTGTTATTTAAGTGTTCCCTTTATTTTTTTGAGAAGTATTTAATAATGTCGGGGGGCTGCTGATAATATAATAATGTGGGGGGGCCGCTGATAATATAATAATGTGGGGGGCCGCTGATAATATAATAATGAGCGGGGGGCCGCTGATAATATAATAATGAGGGGGGGGCGCTGATAATATAATAATGTGGGGGGCCGCTGATAATATAATAATGAGCGGGGGCCGCTGATAATATAATAATGAGCGGGGGCCGCTGATAATATAATAATGAGGGGGGGGGGCACTGATAATATAATAATGTGGGGGGCCGCTGATAATATAATAATGAGCGGGGGCCGCTGATAATATAATAATGTGGGGGGTCGCTGATAATATAATAATGAGCGGGGGGGGCACTGATAATATAATAATGAGGGGGGGGCGCTGATAATATAATAATGTGGGGGGCCGCTGATAATATAATAATGAGCGGGGGCCGCTGATAATATAATAATGTGGGGGGTCGCTGATAATATAATAATGAGGGGGGGGGCACTGATAATATAATAATGTGGGGGGCCGCTGATAATATAATAATGAGCGGGGGCCGCTGATAATATAATAATGTGGGGGGTCGCTGATAATATAATAAAGAAAGGGGGCCGCTGATAATATAATAATGAGCGGGGGCCACTGATAAGGCTCTACTGCAGATGGAAATGTTAGTTGTGAAAACACAAGATAATATTTACTTTGTATCATTGAGAATATAAAGTCAATATTTTGCTATTTATGTTTCTATTTGCTATTATTCTGTTCATATTTGTTCAGTGGTTGGATAATTGCGCTGCTTAGAGCTCTGCGGCACATCATGTGCAGAGTCCTCGTCCTCAGATGATACTACTTTACAGTCAGTCATCCTGTGTACTATTCCACGCGGCTGTATGGACCCCACATACTGTATAATATGGAGCATCATTGTATAGGGGGTCACGCTATAAAACACGAGAGGTCAAGTGTCTCCACTCTGCCTGCGCGGACCACCGCTCTCATGCAGCATTGGTGGGCATCAGTGGTAATTGCCCGGATGTGGCTATTATCTTTGCACCCCCTATAGACCCTCTATGTATGAAGTTTGTATACACTCACTGTATAAACAGCATTACAAATACTTTAAGCATAACCCTGATTTCAGGATAAACCGTCATTAGTGTGCACACGAGGAATATCACCATTTCTGGCCATTATACGACTTGTATCCTGCATTTCTCAAACGTTTTCCCTTTGATAGCCTCTTTCTCTAATTTTCAGTTGTCTCTGAGCTAGTGGATGTAGACGAGCTGCTATGGTGTCTCCCATTTACAGCAAAGTGTCGCTTCAGGGAGGAAGAGAACTAGAACTCTAGCGCCACCTACTGGAAGTAGCAATCCTAAAAGTCAATGTGGACACTCTAACGAGCCGTGTCACATGACTTAGGATAAAAGCTAAAACCAGACAACTTGAATATTTCCAGCAGAGCATTTCAAGGCTGAAAAGTCTCCTCACCTTGGCATATCAGGCTTGACATGTCACTTTCCTGTTCCAACCCAGTCAGACTCCTCTCACCCAGCCAAACCAGATCTCACACTTTGCACTGATGAGGGGCCGTACCACGAAAAGCAGTGTCTGCAAACTGAAATTTTGGTTTTGGCTTGTATCCAAAGTCATGTGACCAGGCTCGTTAGAGGGGTAATATTGATTTTTAGGATTGTTACTTCCAATAGATGGCACTGGCGTTCTAGTCCTCTTCCTCTCTGAAAAGACAATTTGCATATTTGCCAGAGGAGCATTGCAAGGCTTTAAAGTCTCCTCATTTTGGCATGTCAAGCTTGACATGTCACTCTGCACAAGGAGAAACATTACCCCTTGGATGCGACGTACAGCACACACAGACATGAGGGATTCCTGCTCTCCTGTCTCTATGTAGCACATGTTTAGAAGCAGCAGCATGGAGGACATTATACAGCAGTACTGAGCAGTGTAACTGTGAATTCAGCACTGTAGTGAGATAAAGCGATTGCTAGAAAGCAGCATCAGCATTAAGGATATTTTACAGCAGTAGTGAGCAGTCAAGTTGCAAATCCAGCTGTGTGGTAAGATAAAACACCTACAAAAAGCAAGATGGAGGATATTATACAGCAGCACTCAGCAATGTAGCTGTGAATCCTGCTCTGTGATGAAACACTTGCATGAAAGCAACAGTATTTCTCACTGCATCTTTCTTTTACTCTGCTCCCTCTTCCTCCTGCTCCTTAACAGGCAGTTGTAATCTGATTCCTCAGTGAGCTGGCAGTGCAGTTGGAGTTAAGAGTTTGTTTTTTTTTGAGTGAATGATGATTTGACGAGGCAGGGGGTGGAGAAGAAGAATAATGGTGTATAAGTGGAGAAAGAAGCACTTTCATCTCTAATAAGATATTTTAAAATGTTTCTTAAATTTGCAGGTACTGTTGATTTATGCAAAGTTTGTTGAAATGACAAGAAAATGTATTGCAAAACTTTTCGTGCTGGAAAAAAATTAGTGTCGCAACAAAGACCCCCTTGCATTTATTAATAGCAGCAATAGTGTGGATTATTATGCTCCCAACGTTGAAAGTTGCAATATGCAGTTATGACAAGTGATCAGTGTTTCTCCAGAGGAGGGCGACGTTGAGCGCGTTTTCCTCCATCTGTAATGCACAGCCCCCAGTACAATACTTAGAGGGGTTACATTCTAAAAATACCCGGGGTTGATAACAACAACAATACCTAAAGATTCCTGAAATAAAGGGGAAGTGGAGAAGGCCAAGAGATAAGATATGTGGCGGGTGGGCTCCAGAAAGGTGGGCACCTAGCTCTGAATAGCCCCGATATCCTGTCCCTCCACAATCAGTATACAGCCGGATCTCAGGCAGCGCAGGGAGGGTCCGCAATCATCGAGATAAGCGGCAATGATAAGCGGCCTGCAGTGCAAACCCAGCATGTCCTGCGCCCAAACCCTGCGAGACATCGGTCTGCGCAATGTAGGACAAGGCCATAAGATCACTCAATGCACAACTGTATCAAGTGTGCAAATACAGAGAACGGCAAGATGGCGCCGGAGTCTATGGACCTATCCTGAATTAAAGGGACACTAATGCCTTAAAGGGAAGTGATCGACATAAAATCGCCTATTGCTAATTCAGGCTTCTGTGCTACATCGATTTATTTATTGTTATCACAATTTTTATTACAAATAAAAAATGGAAATCTTGCAGTATCACATTGGTCACTGTGGCTTTTATAGCCTCTAACGCCCTGTTGCTCGAGGAAATCTTCACATACATTAGCAGCAATAGAGCCTGACCCGATCTGTTATATTGAAGCGTCTAATGAGTCTAAAGCGTCTAAGGCTGTGTGCACACGTAGCAGATTGTTAGCGTTTTTTTCGCGGTTTTTCGCTATAAAAACGCTATAAAACCGCGAAAAAAACGCTACCATTAAGCATCCTATGTAACAGAACGCAATCCGCATTTTTTGTGCACATGCTGCATTTTTTTCCTGAGCGGAATCGCAATCCAGAAAAAAATGTAGCATGTTCATTAAAATTGCGGAATTGCGGCGATTCTGCACACATAGGAGTGCATTGATCTGCTTACTTCCCGCACGGGGCTGTGCACACCATGCGGGAAGTAAGCAGATCAAGTGCGGTTGGTACCCAGGGTGGAGGAGAGGAGACTCTCCTCCACGGACTGGGCACCATATAAGTGGTAAAAAAAAAAAATAATTAAAATAAAAAATAGCGATATACTCACCTTCTGGCGGCCCGACCTTCTCAGCGGCTTCCGTGGTGTGTGTGAAGGACCTGCGATGACGTCGCGGTCACGTGACCGCTACGTCAATGGAAGGTCCTGAACGCACAGCATTAGGAACGGACGCCGCTGAGGTGAGTATAACCTTTTTTTTTATTTTTTTTAATTATTTTTAACATTCTATCTTTTACTATAGATGCTGCATAAGCTGCATCTATAGTAAAAAGTTGGTCACACTTGTCAAACACTATGTTTGACAAGTGTGACCAACCTGTCAGTCAGTTTTCCAAGCGATGCTACAGATCGCTTGGAAAACTCTAGCATTCTGCAAGCTAATTATGCTTGCAAAACGCTAGTTTTCTGCGGGTATATGCATGCAAATTCTGCATGCGATATACCCGCGGCAGGAGGCGCAGAATTGCCGCGGAAATTTCCGCGGCAATTCTGCTACGTGTGAACTCAGCCTAAAAGTAATTTGGAAGGGATGGGGAGGAGGTGAGCTGTGACATCACCTATTGTGAATGGTGGATCCTGTGTTATCTACTGTATATAGAGGTGTTATCAGTCATTGTACAGGAGGAGGAGGTGAGCTGTGACATGATCTATTGTGAATGGTGGGTCCTGTGTTATCTCCTGTATATAGAGGTGTTATCAGTCATTATACAGGAGGAGGAGGTGAGCTGTGACATCGCCTATTGTGAATGGGGGATCCTGTGTTATCTACTGTATATAGAGGTGTTATCAGTCATTGTACAGGAGGAGGAGGTGAGCTGTGACATGACCTATTGTGAATGGTGGATCTTGTGTTATCTACTGTATATAGAGGTGTTATCAGTCATTATATAGGAGGAGGAGGTGAGCTGTGACATCACCTATTGTGAATGGTGGATCCTGTGTTATGTACTGTATATAGAGGTGTTATCAGTCATTGTACAGGAGGAGGAGGTGAGCTGTGACATCACCTATTGTGAATGGTGGATCCTGTGTTATCAGCTGTATATAGAGGTGTTATCAGTCATTGTAACCCTACTTCTCCAGAAAAGGAAATTGCTGAGTATTCTCCCGAAAGAATGGAAAATATGTTTCCAGAAAAAAAGGATGAAAAATGTGTGTCCAGAAAATCCCCAGTGAAAATTGCAAGATTACTAATTTTGAAACTCCTGATTTGAACAATGTCCTTTTCTGCAGTTTCTCTCATTTCCCGGACTTCAGCATCGTCATCGTCGCATATTGGCAGCACAAGAGGAAGCAGAGTCATGAGCATTAGACAAAGTGTAGCAATCGATCTTTAGATTAATCACAAGCGCCAACAGATCGATTCCAGATGCCGCAAGTCAAAGAATCTGTGGTCATTCCAGTAATTTGGCGCCGAATAAATATTTGCCGATATTACCCGTGACTGCTTGTATTGGCTTTTAAAAAAGAAATGAGCAACGAGCTCCAGCCGCAACATCACAGAGGTTACAATAATATCCAAATAAATTAGAGCCGATGATCGCTACGAGCGCAGAACAGCAGCTTTAGTGAGGAGCGGAGGAGTACACTGCAGTTTGTTCAGGGAGCACCGCCAACAATTATGAAATATGACGAAGTGCTGGAACTTTGGAAAGTTTCTACCAGTCAGGGTTATGGAGGCGATCAAATGGAGATCTCAACCGTTATACAACGAACGTTCTGCAGTTTTCTAATATATCTGTGCATCACTCCCAAGATCTCTGCTCTATGTCAGTGAGTGGGAACTTACAGAGAACTTTCTGATGTGTTCTGCCAGGAGAAAGCTTGTTACAAGAGATCTGATACAATGTAACAAGCTGGGAAATTCCACCTGGTCCTATAGTTCTGCCTGGATTATCGCACGCCAGGTTACATTATCTTTTAGTTAATCTTCATCTTGAAAATTAATGTGTTCAACCCAATCCCCCATGAGATTCTGCACGTTTGGTATTCGGGGGCCCCAGGCGATCTGCGGGAACGCTGATGGTTTTCATTTGGGATATTTATGTGGTTCTGGGGTAGTAGTTACTTCTTCCCAGACATCTCCCGGGATCTGAGGACACTGGAGAAGCTCTGGGGTAACGGAGTCCTCTCAGGTGTTGGGGTCACGTAGACCTTTTGCCCTCGCTCCTCAGATCTGCTCCATAGGCAGAATTCCTGATCTGCTCCGTCTTCCCAGCAGACCTTCATGATGTCTCCTCCATGACTTCACACATAACCCAGCGGACTGCTGCCATTAGTGATGGATGACTTCATGGCTAATCCCACCTGGATGGGCTCCGGCATCCGTCATTCATGTGTCATACACATTGTCCATCTCCATAACCTCTTCCCTCCGGGAGACTTCTGAGAAAAGTGGCTATAGGCATATGAAGAAGCCTCAATGTGTGGGTGTAAGGACGAAAGCTCCGGGCCCTGATGTAAAATCTGTATTGGGGTCACAAATCACATGACCTCCATAGATCTGGTGCCCAATTATGTGGGAGCCCTCAAGCTCCAGGACATGGGTAAAACTACAGCTTCTGCACTTTGGTATCAGGAAGGCCCATCTGGAACATTTACGGCAATGATTGAGATTTCTGCCCTGGACCAGGCTTAGCGGCATGTTGATAGATCTGCCAGTAGAATTTTGTGGGCAGCTCTGGATGTGAATGGAGTAGAGGATAGGATGAGTAAATCTGTCCTCCCCGTATTCCTTACCCCCAGATATGCCCCCTACACTTAGTACCAGTCATTATTATTATTTATATAGCACCATCAATTCCATGGTGCAGTACATGACAAGGGGTTACATCAAAATACAGATATCACAGTAAACAAACTAACAATGACAGACTGGTACAGAGGGGAGAGGACCCTGCCCTTGTGGGCTTACATTCTACAGGATTATGGGGAAGGAGACAGTAGGGTGAGGGTTGCAGTAGCTCCAATAGTGGTGAGGTGGCCGTGTGGTCATTACAGGTTGTAAGCTTCTTTGAAGAGATGGGTTTTCAGGTTTCTTTTGAAGGATCCAAATGTGGTGGATTACCGGATGTGTTGGGGCACTGAATTCCAGAGGATGGGGGATATTCGGGAGGAGTCTTGGAGGCGATTGGGTGAGGAGCAAATAAGCGTGGAGGAGAGAAGGAGGTCTTGGGAGGACCGGAGATTACATGAGGGAAGATATTGAGAGATTAGTTTGGAAATATACAGAGGAGAAAGGTTATGGATGGCTTTGGCTTTATACCAAGTTTTGTCGCGATCCATTGATGATAATGACCTTCTCTTCGCCTTCCCCACGAGGATGCACCAATGATGAGAAGTGTGAAAGATACATGTGAACTGCGAATAGCTGAAATGTATCAGCGCCCTCCTGCAGAGGGATAAAGGAATTTTGGGATAACTCTGATGGACGGTGGATTCCAGGGAAGCTGATGCCTAAAGCAATAATGTCAGGAAACGAGGAGGAATTCCAGCAGAACTTCAATCATTTCCTTATTGTTTCCTTCGTGTAATGGAGACTTTGTCCCGAGCTGAACCTGTCCCCGGGAATTACACCGTAGGGACCCCGACACTTTATCCTCACCCCCTGGGAAGGAACGGGTGGATCCCATTACTGGAGGGCTCTGTATAAGCTTCTGACTGAAGTGACACAAGACTCGGCTGCAAACCACCGACCCACAACTTGGGATGCACTTGTGTGTTATTCCTGATCACTCAGCGCTCATGGATGCACACTCCTCTAATTGTAATCCCAAGAGGATGATGAACATTGCAGTGCGCCACATCAAAAACAGAGCACAAGGAGGGGTTCAGTGAACCGCAGAGGCCCCCATAAGGCACCCTCAGCAGTCAGGAGGCCCCCATAAGGCACCCTCAGCAGTCAGGAGGCCCCCATAAGGCACCCTCAGCAGTCAGGAGGCCCCCATAAGGGGCTTATTGTCCTCCCTTACCTCAGGGGTTGTCCAGGGTAAGAAAACTGGGCTGCTTTCTTTCAGAAGCAATGGAGGTAATATTGCTACTCAGTCCCATTGGAATGAAAGGAGCCGAGGTGCAATACCAAGCATAAACTGTAGTCAAGGAGGGCGCTGTTTCAGAAAGAAAGCAGCCATGTTTTACTAATGCTGGGCCATATTTTTCCCAGTATCTGCCTGAGCTGCCACCCTAGGATCCACCCCAGGAGGTGACGCAGGGGGTGCAGGCGGCTGAGAAACCTGATAGCCAAACACAGCGCCCCCCTCAGACAGACAGGAAGGACAACACTGCCCCTGAATAATCCTGAGGCAAACTGTCAAAAGTGAAGAGAAAATGCATTGCAAAATGAAATAGTTGCACTGCATGCTGTACTCCCCCAGGGCTGCATGCCCCAGTTTGCCCAGCTGAGCTCCCATGATGTTTCCTCTATACAGAGACTGAACCAGCAGGGGTCATGCACAGAAACAAAATCTCAAATGCAGCTCTGGAGGTGTCTAGAGAATATGACATTATTCAATTACAGAATGAAAAATGGGCAAAGTTGTAACTCTAGAGTTTGCAAAACTACAAGTCCCAGCATGTCCTGATATAAGGTAGCAACACTACTTTTCTTAGCAGATGTGTCAGTCATTGATTTGCCCAGAACTGGGCTCCTGAACTCGGGGTTTCGCTAATTCATGCCAGATTTTTACAATTGGCAAATCAGCAACACAAACAGAAATCTGATATTACAGCGTGAGAGGAGCCGGGGGCCACAGCCGCGACCTCTGCAGGTCACTGCCTCGGTATTGGGGGGCGATGGCGGCCTCCTCTGTCTCGGCTGTCCACATTCTTTGGTTTCCAGTTCCAGATATTTAGTCCATGAGCCAAGAACCAAATTTGACGATATCGGTACCAAGCGGAGTGACTAATTCTCTTTGGTATTTTTAGGTAGATGCATGTCTGTAGTTTATTTTTTGATATGATAGCCCTTACATATACGTAGCTTATTAACCCCTTCAGCCCTAGGCCTATTTGTACCCAAGTGCCTAAGCCAATCTGACCTGTGCCACTTCATGGGCTAATAACTTTGGAACGCTTTCACCTATCCAAGCCATTCTGAGATTGTTTTCTCGTGACATATTGTACTTCACGTCAGTGCTAAATGGGAGTCAATATATTTTACCTTTCTATATAAAAAAATGCTAAATATTCGGAAATTTTGGAAAAATCGGCAATTTTTTAACTTTGAAATTCTCTGCTTTTTACAAAAATACTGATACCCCCCATAATAGTTATTAATTTACACTCCCCACATGTTTACTTCATATTGGCATCATTTTGAAAATGAAACCTTATTGTTTTACGACGTAATAGGGCTTATAGTTTTATGCGCAATTTTTCACATTTACAGCAAAACCCACTTTTCAAAGGACCAAGTCACTTCTGAAGTCACTTTAAGGGGCTTACATAACAGAAACCACCCATAAATTACCCCATTTTGCAAACTACACCCCTCAAGCTGTTCAAAACTCATTTTTAAAAACTGTTAACCCTTTAGGTGTTCCACAGGAATTTTAGCATGAGCCAAGAACCAAATATGACGATATCGGTACCACCCGGAGTGACTAGATGTAGTATTTGTAACAAAATTTAATCCAAGTTATGTAAATACACACTGAACATGTCATGTGCATATATATATATATATATATATATATATATATATATATATATATATATATATATATGTTACTCCATAATATCTTCAACATCGGACTCTGAATCTGACTGTTGTTCTACTGGCTCGTCTTCAGTACCCTTGTTCTGGCATGTCTGTAATCTGCACATGTCTGTGCACTTCAGGCCATTGCTGAGGCAAGTACACTGAGGAAGTTCACATGACCGCACACACTTGCAGGACAGTAGCTGTATAATAGCTTCTGGTGCTGGTGCCCCTTGCATCCACTTGACAACAAGCTTTCCGTCGTTATCTATCATCCAACCGCAGTCTGTTGGGTTTGCAACCCATGGCTGGCTCTGCAGACTTCTCCTCCAGATCGCAGCCTGGTAGTTTGCACGCAGTGCATGCATGAAAAGGCAGTCCTGGCAAGGAGGGAGTTGACTTGACTCTACCACTCCACGTCTGGCACAGAACAGCTGATAACGGAGCCTGTTTACCTCAGTTGTTTGGGTAGTTGGCAGGTACATGTGGCAGGTGATTTCCTGTAACTTCTCAAAAAGTTCGGTAGACACTTCCCATGAACGACCAACTTCCTGAAAGGCATCCTGGTATGTCTTGTTCATCTTCAACTGCTTGAGTGTCGTCATCTTCCCACGGCCAGCGAATGCACTGACGGTGTCACAGCCTGTAAATGCATGCATACCAATCAATGAATCACATACGCTGCCTCCCAATGTTCGGCTCAGAGTGGTGATATCCAGGAATCTTGTCCGGTTCTGTGTACCGCATTTCTGGAACAGGTGGGATGGGATTTTGTGGCACATGCCCAGACACAGGACCATGACATCAGTATCCTCCGAAGTGATGATGACCGACTTGTAACCAGATTCTGCTGCATGAAGAGCATGGAGAAGGAGGCGTGTGTCTGCTTCTTCTTGATTTGACTTAAGGTCAGCAGCCTCTTCCCACTGTTCTTTGGTGATCTTAAAGCAGAGCTGCTCACATGTGACATACAGCTCCTTCTCCTCAAGCTTCTCCCTGTGGTGTTTCGCCTTCCATTCTTCTACCAGAAACTTTATGAGACTTGCCTTGTTGGAGGAACTACTTAGAAGCTTTTTCCACTGCTGGATGTTGTGCCCATGTTGAATGTTCTTGAAATGGATCCCTGTGCCTTCATATCTGTTGACTCTTTCTGTATCTTTGATGGATGTCTCCTTGTAGACGTCAAAGACAATATCAATGCGCTTGCTCTTAGCACCCTCATGGATAGCGCGACTCATTGCTGTGCCTGCTAGCTGGCCAAATGTTGCATTGTTTCCCTTCAGTTTCTGAACCAGGCTCATCCCATCAATGATGGTTGCAGAGGGCTCGGGGATCACTTCTGCAGGACGAGCATTCCTCTCCAACTCCCTTGCGAGGGCAGCCTTGTTGGTCTTGCGGATAGACCCATCACCATTGGCAAGTGCCCATGGCAATGGACCCAGGGGATGAGTCAAGACATCACTCATTTGTAGCTTTCTGTTCTCAGCTACAAGTATCATCTGGCCAAATAGGTTTCTGTCAGCCTTCAAAATTACCTCCTTGCCAAGACCTTGTCTGCGTGTCTTCATTTGGATGTTAGAGAACGTTTTAAGTTTGTTCTTCGTCATCTTGTCATGAAACAATGTAGTTGGCTTATCGGTACCCAAACGCTCATCCTTGAATGTTTGATATGCATCCTCTCCTATACTGTATGCCCCTTGAAGGTCTTTGGCTACATCTGGTGGTGCTACAGTCGCTGTTGACAAACTGATAAGTTCACCATTATGCTCTTTGTTGAAGGGGTTCACCCAACCTGTCTCCAGCAGTTGAACGAAAGATTGGACATCGGCTTCATCTCTTCTAATCCTAGACACCTGTAGGTCTGAATGGCTGAAGTCAGTATATTGTTGGCCTACCAGGGCCCTCAGCTGCCTCAAGTACATACTGCGGTACTCTGATGTCAGGTAGAACCTGGAAACAGCTCCAACTTTGAGGCTGAAGCCTTTTGTGCCCCCTGGTGTCTGGGTGTCTTTGTTGATTGTCTCTTCAATGGTCTGGTCCACAGGAATTCGTCCAAAAGGATTCTTGCTACCGATCTGGACCGAAAAGCCACCTTGCATGAAGTATTCATGGACCTCTGGGTGTTCTATGGGCAGCCGAGACATTGTGGCATAGTAATAGGTTAGGTATCGGGCATAGTTGACCTTGTCATAGGCAAAACACCATGGTATCATCTGTCGGATTGCTCCTAGGTGAAGCATCCAGTTGCCTTCTCTTGAAGCTCGAACCAGGGCCAGCATGGTCTCGACCATGTATGTGTCAGTGTGTACGTGTATGTGTCAGTGTGTGTGCGTGTGTTGGGGCACCTCAGGGTGTCTTCAAATGTGACATAGCCCCCTAGATTTCTTCCAGTAAAATTTGCACTCCAAAAGTCATTTGGCGCTCCTTCCCTTCCGAGGCCTGCCGTTCCCCAATACTGCAGTGTACGACAACATATCGGGTGTTGTTGTGTTCGGGAGAGATTGGTGAACAAATAGTGGGGTGCATTTTTTGCTGGTACACCTCTTAAAAATAAAAAAATGAGCCTAAAATGACACCTTCATGTAAAAAATGCACTTTTTCCATTTTCTCAACCAAGTGTTTCCAACTACTGTGAAACACTGGTTGGGTCAAAGTGGTCACTATACCCCCTAAAAGATTCCTTGGGGGTGTAGTTTCCAAAATAGGGTCACTTTTTGGTGTTTCCACTGTGGGGGTACCTCAGGCAGCCTTCAAATGTGACATGGCCCCCTAGATTTCTTCCAGTGAATCCGCCACCCAAAAACCACATAGCGCTCCTTCCGTGTTGAGCTGTGCTGTGTGCCCATACTTTAGTTTACGAGTACATGTGGGGTGTTTCTATAAACTGCAGAATTAGGGTAACCAAGTTTGGGTTTGCCGTTAACCCTTGCTAGGTTGCAGGTAAAATTGGATTACAATGTAATATCTGGAAAAAAAATGAAATTTTGAAATTTCGCCTTCATTCTGCTAAAATTCCTGTGGAACACCTAAAGGGTTAACAGTTTTTAAAAATGAGTTTTGAACAGCTTGAGGGGTGTAGTTTGCAAAATGGGGTAATTTATGGGTGGTTTCTGTTATGTAAGCCCCTTAAAGTGACTTCAGAAGTGACTTGGTCCTTTGAAAAGTGGGTTTTGCTGTAAATGTGAAAAATTGCGCATAAAACTATAAGCCCTATTACGTCGTAAAACAATAAGGTTTCATTTTCAAAATGATGCCAATATGAAGTAAACATGTGGGGAGTGTAAATTAATAACTATTATGGGGGGTATCAGTATTTTTGTAAAAAGCAGAGAATTTCAAAGTTAAAAAATTGCCGATTTTTCCAAAATTTCAGAATATTTAGCATTTTTTTATATAGAAAGGTAAAATATATTGACTCCCATTTAGCACTGACGTGAAGTACAATATGTCACGAGAAAACAATCTCAGAATGGCTTGGATAGGTGAAAGCGTTCCAAAGTTATTAGCCCATGAAGTGGCACAGGTCAGATTGGCTTAGGCACTTGGGTACAAATAGGCCTAGGGCTGAAGGGGTTAATAAGCTACGTATATGTAAGGGCTATCATATCAAAAAATAAACTACAGACATGCATCTACCTAAAAATACCAAAGAAAATTAGTCACTCCGGGTGGTACCGATATCTGGCCCGGCTCATGGACTAATTCACCTCTTCTTCATCCAGCGATGATTATACCGCAGCTGTTAATAAATAATACCGCCACCTGGGCAGTCTGTGCTCATTACTGCTGACCACATTACTCGCCCTTCACGGACACTGACCACAATCACGGTAACCAAAAAATACGTATCCCAAGATTATCAAGTTTTCAGGATTATCGGGCAATCATAGAAACGACTATAGAAGGCGCTGTATACGGCCACGTATATCCCCCGTCACGCCTGGTCCTGGTCTGAGCAATCGCCATTTTATCAAATTTATATCCTTTCTCCAAAGCCAAGATTCTAATTCTCCGAGGGCTCGTTACGTTCAGCCACTGAGCTTCCTGACGTCATGTCTATGCCGTGTATTTTTAGGAGAATGCTCGTCTGAAACTGGCAGATTTATGACACAATGACTATTATATCTCCATCATTGTGCCCAAAACAGAATCCGAGCGCCCGACTGTTGTGGATACAGAAGTGATTCCACGAAAATCAATTTAATTAGAGTCTTCTGACTGCAAAATGTATCACCGTGATTAACGAGAAGTGGCCGGCCAATGACATGTTACTGGGCACACGAAAATTACACAGGGATCAGACGACTCAAATATGGACACGTGTAAAAGAGCGAATGCAAAGTAGGAAGCGAGAATCGCACGGAAAAGGTCAATATAATAAATAACTGGAAGAATTCAAAGACAATTGTCTTGTAAAAATATTGGGAGCAGAAGACCAAGATGTTCTAATAATCAGAAAAATATGTCCCCGCATACAAATATATCCAAATAGATTTATATGCACAATTCAGTATGGAAAAGTTTTACTACTGCAGTAAATTACACAATAGATATATGAATGTAGTCAGCAACTAAGAATATAACTACTATAATACTGCCCCTATGTGCAAGAATATAACTACTATAATACTGCTCCTATGTACAAGAATATAACTACTATAATACTGCTCCTATGTACAAGAATATAACTACTATAATACTGCCCCTATGTACAAGAATATATCTACTATAATACTGCCCCTATGTACAAGAATATAACTACTATAATACTGCCCCTATGTACAAGAATATAACAACTATAATACTGTCCCTATGTACAAGAATATAACTACTATAATACTGCCCCCTATGTACAAGAATATAACTACTATAATACTGCCCCTATGTGCAAGAATATAACTACTATAATACTGCCCCTATGTACAAGAATATAACTACTATAATACTGCCCCCTATGTACAAGAATATAACTATATAACTACTATAATACTGCCCCTATGTGCAAGAATATAACTACTATAATACTGCTCCTATGTACAAGAATATAACTACTATAATACTGCCCCCTATGTACAAGAATATAACTACTATAATACTGCCCCCAAGTACAAGAATATAACTACTATAATACTGCCCCTATGTACAAGAATATAACTACTATAATACTGCCCCTATATACAAGAATATAACTACTATAATACTGCCCCTATGTACAAGAATATAACTACTATAATACTGCCCCTATGTACAAGAATATAACTACTATAATACTGCCTGTATGTACAAGAGTATAACTACTATAATACTGCTCCTATGTACAAGAATATAACTACTATAATACTGCTCCTATGTACAAGAATATAACTACTATAATACTGCCTCCTATGTACAAGAATATAACTACTATAATACTGCTCCTATGTACAAGAATATAACTACTATAATACTGCCCCTATGTACAAGAATATAACTACTATAATACTGCCCCTATGTACAAGAATATAACTACTATAATACTGCCCCTATGTGCAAGAATATAACTACTATAATACTGCTCCTATGTACAAGAATATAACTACTATAATACTGCTCCTATATACAAGAATATAACTACTATAATACTGCCCCCTATGTACAAGAATATAACTACTATAATACTGCTCCTATATACAAGAATATAACTACTATAATACTGCCCCTATGTACAAGAATATAACTACTATAATACTGCTCCTGTGTACAAGAATATAACTACTATAATACTACTCCTATGTACAAGAATATAACTACTATAATACTGCTCCTGTGTACAAGAATATAACTACTATAATACTGCCCCTATGTACAAGAATATAACTACTATAATATTGCCCCTATGTACAAGAATATAACTACTATAATACTGCCCCTATGTGCAATAATATAACTACTATAATACTGCTTCTATGTACAAGAATATAACTACTATAATACTGCCCCTATGTACAAGAATATAACTACTATAATACTGCTCCTATGTACAAGAATATAACTACTATAATACTGCCCCCTATGTACAAGAATATAACTACTATAATACTGCACCTATGTACAAGAATATAACTACTATAATACCGCCCCTATGTACAAGAATATAACTACTATAATACTACTCCTATGTACAAGAATATAACTACTATAATACTGCCCCTATGTACAAGAATATAACTACTATAATACTGCCCCTATGTACAAGAATATAACTACTATAATACTGCCCCTATGTACAAGAATATAACTACTATAATACTGCCCCTATGTACAATAATATAACTACCATAATACTGCACCTATGTACAAGAATATAACTACTATAATACTGCCCCTATGTACAAGAATATAACTACTATAATACTGCCCCTATGTACAAGAATATAACTACCATAATACTGCTCCTATATACAAGAATATAACTACTATAATACTGCCCCTATATACAAGAATATAACTACTATAATACTGCCCCTATGTACAAGAATATAACTACTATAATACTGCCCCCTATGTACAAGAATATAACTACTATAATACTGCTCCTATATACAAGAATATAACTACCATAATACTGCCCCCTATGTGTTTAATCAAAAACTGCTCCTAGGGCATAAGGGTAAGTTCAAACAGGGCGTTTTTGCTGCTTTTTTTTCTGCAGCAAAACCTGATCTTCTTGGCAGGAAAGAAGCTGCGTCAAAAACTCAGGTTTAGGTGCGTTTTTGTTGATTTTTTTGTTGCGTATTTGGTGCATTTTTTTGGTGAGTTTTTTTTTCTTTGTCCATGCTAGTGTCCTCAAATTTTCAGCAGCAAATAATGATACCTGCGTTTTTGCAGCGTTTTTTTCAACACCCATTCAAGTCAATGGGTGAAAAACGCTGAAAGAAGTGACATGCTCTATGTCCAAAAAACGCAGCAAAGCACAAAATACTGATCACACAAAAAAACAATGTGTGTGCATGAGATTTCTGAACTCTCATAGGCTTTGCTGGTACTGTAAAAAGCAGCTGAAAATTAGAATAAAAAACGCAGCAAAAAAAAAAAAAAACAGCAGGAAAAATGCCCTGTGTGAACTTACCCTAAAGGTCCAGTCGGGGCTCAGGAAACCCCTGAATGAGTCCAGGCGTGACCAATCGATCCTGCAGCCTGGCCGCCCTACCTAATGCCGTCACTAACGGTCAGGACTGGAGCGATCACCACGGGGGCGCTAAGATTGCCTGGGATCAAATTCAAAGACGCCTCCTTCCAGCTGCTGTGCGTCACCAGGAATGAGCGGCCTACAGGGACTTTTGTGGCATAAATTATGAGGAATTTGTTGGATGTATCTGGCTGTGCCCATTTCAACATTTTTCATAAAGGGGGCAGCACTGTGGCTCAGTGGATAGCACTGCAGCCTTGCAGCGCTGGAGTCTTGGGATCAAATCCCCCCCAAGGACAACATGCAAGGAGTTTGTATGTTCTCCCCATGTTTGCGTGGGTTTCCTCCGGGTTCTCCAGTTTCCTCCCATATTCCAAAAACATACTGATAGGGAATCTAGATTGTGAGCCCCATCAGGGACAGCGATGACAATGTGTGCAAACTGTAAAGCGCTGCGGAATATGTTAGCGCTATATAAATAAAGATTATTATAATTATTACAGTTACTGGGACAGGAGTAAAAATGTTAAAAGTTGCAAAATATATTTTTGCGCAATTACAAGTTACTCACAAATGTTGCCACATCTCAAGCAGATGTAAACCAGAAGCTGAAGCTTGATAACTTGGCCCCAAAGTCTGTTACAAAGTGTCAGAACTCTTGGAAGTGTAAATGTTAATAATCTATTAGTGACTTGTGTGTTTATCGTGCTGGTCACATGGCGCAGCGGAGACCTGGCGCCAAATAACATGGACCACTGTCATATGCGCCAATAAAGTAATGTGTGCGCAGCTACTACTGCCGCGCCGGCCCAGCCCTTCATTAACGGGCACAACAGCTGCGCCTTAATGGCCTGGACTTCCGCACATTAAGCTTCCAATCTACAGGTCAGCGGTGATGCTGAACGAACACGGCGAGGGCTGCCAATCATCGAGCGAGTATATGATATCAAAGTCAATTAGGAGTCTGCAGACGGTGGAAGGGCACGGTGTTAATGGACTCGGGGCCAAGATGCCAAATGGCTGCGGCTCTCTGGATTACACCATCACGCCGTGCCTGGAAAAGCAGCTGAGTCAAGAGCAAATTAAAAAAAGTTTTATTCAAAGCCAAGTCTTCATTTGTAAACATTTTCAGCCCACGAAGTTCTCAAACTTCACATAGTTAAAAATGGCGCCAGTGTCGCACGCGTACAAAGCAGCGTGTCCTGGATAATTATCTATGTGGATATATGAAGAATGTTTGTAGAATCTGGACTTCTGTAGCTTTATTCAACATCTGATCGATGGAAAAAAACATCAGAAATTTGGGGAATGTGACTTTCAATCTCCAAAGTTATCACAACAACAGACAATGCCCGCATCCTCCACCATCTGTGTAAACCTTGTGGATAAGAACATGATTGGGATCTCAGACACCTAAGTCCGGGCCCTTCTTCTGACATCACTGATGGCCCCCATACACATTAGACTGTCAGCCGAGCTCATCGATCTTTGCAAGGGTGGATGACGTTGGTCTTTTACGTATGCAGCCCATAGGAGATCGTTGGGTGAGATAAGTGATAAGCTGCTGTCAGAAGAGTCTCTCATGGAGAACAAAAGCGCGTTCCTGTGTATGGGGGCAGTCGGGGAGAGAGCGGACGATCGAGAATGACGTTTATTGGGTGGCGCTCCCCTTTATTTCCTAGATGAGAGATGCATTTTTTCTGGTTCCTTTCCTTATATTTGCATTTTTCGTCTGCAGGTAGAAGACACCAGGGTGATTGATGGGAGTGCCAGCGGGGCCGCGTGTAATTATCCCGCACAGAAAATCTCCCTGGGTCCAAACATTTTATCTTATTTTTATATTAAACACTTGGATGAGATTCGGAGAATTGCTTTCTTTGTAATCGCAGTAGCGGCGACTTCTGGACGTGTCCGGACTGTAATGGCATCCAAAAGGCGAAGCACAAGACACGTGTGTAACACCCCCAGCCGCACATCCGTCAAACCCCGCTGATGCACCGCTCACATTAGGGGGCTACAATCTGTGGCTCTATGTTTGCACAACTACAACTCCCAGCATGCCCTGATATCCCAGACTTTGGTGTAGAGGGGTCCGGCTGCTAAGTGCATCCTTAAGTCGCTTTATGCACCAATATAGGGGGGGGGTCTAATACTTCCACATATAGGAAAGGAGTTTATAAAGAAGGGGGCTTCTCCCATTTGAAGTGCAGCTCCGGAGCGGTGGGACAGGCTCTGCGCTCTGCCCCCAGGCTCCTGTATCATGTGTTCTCAGAAATCTAAAGACAGGAAGGATTTAGGATGGCAGGAGCAGCCGAGCGCCTTTGAGACAAATATGTTGCATGATCTTATAAGAAGTCTCTCGCAACTCTTAACATTTGCACAAAAAATGTCTGCAGTACGAAACCATAAATCCCAGCACAGCTCAGAGCGGCGTGCATCGTACATTGCATGAAAATTTTGTGACTCTTGCAATAATGAAACTTCTGGATTATAGGAACTCCGGGAAAATGTATATAAAACAAAAAGAAAAATAAATCAATCCGAAAAGCTTGTTACTGCACATTTTAGTGCTGACACCTGCAGAAAAATAGCAGCAGTAACACTCTGTGTGAACATGGCCTGAAACAGGACGAACGAGACACAAAATAGGTGTGAATGCAATAATGAATCGGGCCCTTGGCGGTTTTACCCCAGTCCTGGTCATCCCCACCAAAGTGGGCAAAGCTTGTGCAGGACGAAGCGCGGACCCTAAATGAATTTGGTGCATCTTACTCCATCACATTCATCAAGACTGGTGGGAAAAGCGGTGGTCTTCATGAATCGGGGTCACAGACGATACGGAGGGGTTCCCCTTTACTGAGCCGCCATTCTCGCTCCCGTGCACTCGGCTCGTGGAGGGATAAAGGGATCAGATCTGTAACATAAATGTATCCCTATAATCCATTATGCATGGCTTCGAAAGTTCTACATGCCATCTGGAAACCATCACCAAGTAGGCTAGCTGCTGGCGGATCCTGCTTTGCATTTATTTTTATGCTAATTTCGTCTCCCCCACTGCAGCCTCCGAACTGTGAAAATAAAGAGCAAAACCGCAACATGGACAAATCAGACCGACGTGGATTAAATATAAATGATGTGACAATATTCACAGATCCCGCCGCTCCCTGTCCGGCAATTAGCAGAGGAAACAGCCAGCATGTATGGTGTATATTGTGGCCGTCAGTTATAGGCCGCGAGGCATTCCTGCAAACCAGCGACTATGAGGGAGATCATTATCTGATGATTGATGGACGATTGCAGATTGAGGCAAAAGATGCCTCTCTGGTCGTCAAGGGACTACAAGCACCAGCATGCCATAAGAAATATGCTGGGAGTGGGGCTCTGGGATTCTGGTCCATGCAGGGGTTAAATATCCAGATGTTTTTCCTGTATGAGGTTTACATTCTGCCGTCTCCAGTAAATGTCACTGTAATTATAGAAATGGAGGGGGCCGCCAATTATAGAAGATCACAGGCCCCAGAAACACAAACAGACCCCCGACATTATCCTACATTATCCCTCAGATACTCCACACCAGGCATGCTGAGAGTTGTAGTCCAGTAGCAGGTTGGGAAGGATCACTGCTCAGGGCCAAGGAGTCCAGAAGTCTCCAAAATGAAGCCCCCAACCTAGAAAACAAGTTGCTAAAAGGCACAACTACCTGCAGGCCAGGAGCCTCTGACACTTTTCACTGCAGCTTATCAATCAACAAGTTCAGCAACTTTCTAATACAATTTGTATCACATTCCTCCTGAATGTTACGACCTCTGCTTGCGGCAGTGAATGGAGACTTTCTACAGTCAAAAAACTAGAAAACATCCAACAAATGATGATCTGGTAAAATTGTATCCAGTCCGGACAATAAAGATGTGACGTGCACTGATACATTGTAACAAAGCATCAGGACAGGACACATATGTGCTGGAGATGTGTTCTGCTCACAGAGCATTATTTGGGCTGGATGTAAGTGTAACAAAACCTCAGAAGTGAGAAGTATTAGGTCTGTACAGATTTTCAGTCCGGAGTGTGAAGAATAATATTCCTGTTCACTAACAGCAAGCAGAGAACTGAACAATGAGGAGGAATTGAAACACAAAGGATATTAGAAAGTTGCAGAAATTCATTTTACAGCCATTAAACTTAACAGGAAATTTCCCTTTTTTGACATTTATCAGGGAGACCGGCGTCTGTGGATTATTAGGAGATGGAAGAGTAGAGGGAACAATGTAACCGAGCAAAGGACAGGAGCGGAAGAGGCGAAAAGGGATTCTAAGGCTATGTTCACACGTTACATTCTTGCAGCTTTTTTTGCTGCCTTTTTAATGCAAATACGCGGAATATGTTGGCGCTATATAAATAAAATTATTATTATTTACTATTATGAGATTTCAGAAATGTCATTCACACACATTGTTTTTTTTTTCCTGACAGATTTGTTAAACTGCAGCCTGTCACTTCTTTCAGCGTATTTGCAGCGTTTTTACACCCATAGGAAACAATGGGCAAGTGCAAAAATGCAGCAAAAAAACAGGTATCAGGTTTTGCTGCATTTCTGGTGCAAAAACATCAAGGAAGTTGCATCACAATTTTTTGGGGAAGACACTAACCTTTATCAGCATGCACAAGAGACGGCAAAAACGAAGCAGTAAAACGCAGCAAAACCTGCTGTACAAATTGAGCGGCAAAGTTATCATGCATTTTAGATATCTTTAGGCTTTTTTTTAAAACCATCTTGAAAATGGGGAGAGATGAATGCACCAGATTTATTGCTGGCATGCACCATACTTTCTGTGCAAATAGTGGCGTAAAGTACGGCAGCCGATAGAAGAGACAAGCCTGCACCGCAGAGATAGATTGGGAGAGGATACGGCCTCATTTCTAGGGATCTGAACTCAGGACATTAGTAAATGGATACAACTATAATAATAATGTGACTCCTGGGCATAACAGGAAAGATACACTTACACATCAATGCAATTATCACTCCTGTGCAGTGCACAAATCCTCAACCCTGGGGCCAAGTCAATAAGAACATGCAACTTTAAAAGAGGACACAAGTGTCCAACCAGAGAGAAGACTGAAGAAAACCACCAGAGGCACCAGGGTGAAGGCGAAACACAACATCCTCAGAGGGAGGTTTGTGAAAAGTGCAGAACACATTGTAGCAGATTTTGGCTCCAAGGTTTCATCCGTTTCCAGCCAAGACTCAGCCTGCAGCCATTAGGAACTTCTTACCTTCCTTAGGGGGGTTGGGGTCCCACACTGACCACATCTGGACGAAGAAAAAGGGCGTCCAGCACACGATGTAAGCCAGCACTATGATGAAGGTCATCTTGACAGTCCTGATCTTCGCCTTGGAGATGAGCCTGACACTGCTGACCCTGGACAGGGTGGCTCTTCTGCTGGTGCTCAGCCTCAGGTTGCTCTCACACACAGTCTTCAGGCGAATGTTCTGCCAGATCTTGTAGCTAATAAGCCCATAGCAGATGCTGAGGATCATCACTGGGATGATGTACACAGCCAGGGTTATCCATGTGATATAAGCCTTGGGTCCCCAGGGCTGGATAAAGTCAGCTCTGCAGTCATAGACCCCATTGCCCACCTCTGTCAGGGAGAAGATGATGGTTTGGGGGGTGCTGAGAAGAAAGCTGAGGATCCAGGCGAAGAGGACATAGACACAGTCTGATCTCCTGTGCAGAGACCTCAGGGGCTGACAGATGGCCAAGCACCTGTCCAGGGACATGAGCAGGAGCATGTAGGTAGAAGCAAACATCCCCACCACCTGCAGGTAAGTGACCAGCCTGCACACAAAGTCTGGAGCATAGAACCTGAAGGTGATGTCCCAGATGAGCTGAGGGAGCACCTGGAACAAGGCGACCACCAAGTCCGCGATACTCAGGTGCTTCATGAAGAAGTACATGCGAGAGTGCTTGTGTCTATTAATGTAAATCCCAAGGAGGACACAGATGTTCCCAGCCAGGGCCAGGAACAGGATGAGGGCCAGCACAGTCACCTCCACCTTGGCCACCTCCTCATTCCTTTTTAGGGGGTCCCTGGTGGTGTTGGAGCTGTGATTCTGGTTCTCCATGCTGGAGTTGACCCATGAAGCGTTAAGAAGCTCAGAACAATCTATATTCAGGCACAATCCCGCCATCTCCAGGTCCAACTAGAAATCCACTCAATTGTCTTAAACTTGCATCATCCCTTGGAGGAGAGCATCTCCCCTGGCCCCCCAGGACCCACCAGCGCAGGGTCTCTCCAAACCAGTGACTGCACCACTGCTTGCAATCTTCAAGCTTTACTCCCTTGAATATGAGGTGAAGAGGTGGTCTCTGCCAGCCCCTCCTTCCCCTCAGGACATGTAGACCCCCCCTGGACAGTTATCGAAGAGCGGACGTGCAGCCTCTTGCAGTGTATAGATACTGATAGATTAGGATAAGTCCCAGAAGGTCACATCCAGCAGATGCAGGTAGCTCAGGTCCTAGCATTGGTCACAGAAAAAAAGTCCAAAATGTTGTACCTAAACCCCTGGTGAGGAGGACCACCACCCTCTGTGCAATGCCCAGGCTAGAGTGGTCTCCAAGCAGCTCAGTCCACACAATACTGCAGAAGAGGAGTCAACATCCAAGGTCCCCAAAAGAACCCCCCAGCTGAGGTCCAGGGAGAGATTCCTCACCTCTGTGAGATAACTGCCTGACCCTCCCTCCTCCACAGGTTGCTACTCAGGAGCCTCCTCTCTAGTAACCCTTCACATCTTGCAGACTGAAGAGAGTGAGGAGCAGGGAGAGGTGGCACAGCCTTCTGCACATGAGGAGCACTGACTATTGTGGGCAGGGGGCTGTGCGACTCTCTGGTGGCCACTAGATGACGCTGCAGGACACGGTTCTCCCTATGCGGTTGGGTCAGAGCTGAATGGACCGTAAAAATATACAAGACCGTTCACACATTGCAAGCGGCAAAAGAAAATACCAACACCGTATGCCAAGCGGGCAGCTCCCTCCCAATCGTCCGTGAATTCTAGAGACGTTCGGAAAATTAGCAGCTTGTTGCTAATGGCCATCATTTTTTTAAGCTGGAGAGGAGGGGGGTGAAATTTATGGGCTGACAGATTCACTATCACTTAATCCAGAAAATCATGCAAACTACAGCACAACCCTCTATATCTTAATTCTGGAAAGACAAAGATGGGTTACGTTATTTGGTGCATTGTACTACAGCGCCCTTCATAGATTCATAGAGTTGAAAGGGACCTCCTGGGTCATATGGTCCAACCCCCTACTCAAAGTAGGATTCACTAAATCATCCCAAACAGATGTCTGTCCAGCCTCTGTTTGAAGACTTCCATTGAAGGAGAACTCCCTGTATAAATAGATACATGATAAGATCCTGTCTGCAGCCACCACTAGGGGGAGCTCCCTGTATACAGAGATACATGATAGGATCCTGTCTGCAGTCACCACTAGGGGGAGCTCCCTGTATACACAGATACATGATAAGATCCTGTCTGCAGTCACCACTAGGGGGAGCTTCCTGTATACAGAGATACATGATAAGATCCTGTCTGCAGTCACCACTAGGGGGAGCTCCCTGTATACAGAGATACATGATAAGGTCCTGTCTGCAGTCACCACTAGGGGGAGCTCCCTGTATACAGAGATACATGATAAGATTCTGTCTGCAGCCACCACTAGGGGGAGCTCCCTGTATACAGAGAAACATGATAAGATCCTGTCTGCAGTTACCACTAGGGGGAGCTCCCTGGAGGTACATGATAAGATCCTGTCTGCAGCCACCACTAGGGGGAGCTCCCTGTATACAGAGATACATGATAAGATCCTGTCTGCAGCCACCACTAGGGGGAGCTCCCTGTATACAGAGATACATGATAAGATCCTGTCTGCAGCCACCACTAGGGGGAGCTCCCTGTATACAGAGATACATGATAAGATCCTGTCTGCAGCCACCACTAGGGGGAGCTCCCTGTATACAGAGATACATGATAAGATCCTGTCTGCGGTCTCCACTAGGGGGAGCTCCCTGTATACAGAGATACATGATAAGATCTTGTCTGCAGTCACCACTAGGGGGAGCTCCCTGTATACAGACATATATGATAAGATCCTGTCTGCAGTCACCACTAGGGGGAGCTCCCTGTATACAGAGATACATGATAAGATCCTGTCTGAAGCCACCACTAGGGGGAGCTCCCTGTATACAGAGATACATGATAAGATCCTGTCTGCAGCCACCACTAGGGGGAGCTCCCTGTATACAGAGATACATGATAAGATTCTGTCTGTAGTCACCACTAGGGGGAGCTCCTTGTATACAGAGATACATAAGATCCTGTCTGCAGCCACCACTAGGGGGAGCTCCCTGTATACAGAGATACATGATAAGATCCTGTCTGCAGTCACCACTAGGGGGAGCTCCCTGTATACAGAGATACATGATAAGATCCTGTCTGCAGTCACCACTAGGGGGAGCTCCCTGTATACAGATACATGATAAGATCCTGTCTGCAGTCACCACTAGGGGGAGCTCCCTGTATACAGAGATACATGATAAGATCCTGTCTGCAGTCACCACTAGGGGGAGCTCCCTGTATACAGAGATACATGATAAGATCCTGTCTGCAGTCATCCATTAGGGGGAGCTCCCTGTATACAGAGATACATGATAAGATCCTGTCTGCAGCCACCACTAGGGGGAGCTCCCTGTATATAGAGATACGTGATAAGATCCTGTCTGCAGTCACCACTAGGGGGAGCTCCCTGTATACAGAGATACCTGATAAGATCCTGTCTGCAGCCACTACTAGGAGGAGCTTCCTGTATACAGAGATACATGATAAGATCCTGTCTGCAGCCACCACTAGGGGGAGCTCCCTGTATACAGAGATACATGATAAGATCCTGTCTGCAGCCACCACTAGGGGGAGCTCCCTGTATACAGAGATACATGATAAGATCCTGTCTGCAGCCACCACTAGGGGGAGCTCCCTGTATACAGAGATACATGATAACATCCTGTCTGCAGCCACCACTAGGGGGAGCTCCCTGTATATAGAGATACATGATAAGATCCTGTCTGCAGCCACCACTAGGGGGAGCTCCCTGTATACAGAGATACATGATAAGATCCTGTCTGCAGACACCACTAGGGGGAGCGCCCTACACACAGATATACATGATAAGATCCTGTCTGCAGTCACCACTAGGGGGAGCTCCCTGTATACAGATATACATTATATTATCCTGTCTACAGCCTCCTCTAGGGGGAGCTCCCTGTATATAGAGATACATGATAAGATCCTGTCTGCAGCCACCACTAGGGGGAGCTCCCTGTATACAGAGATACATGATAAGATCCTGTCTGCAGTCACCACTAGGGGGAGCTCCCTGTATACAGAGATACATGATAAGATCCTGTCTGCAGTCATCCATTAGGGGGAGCTCCCTGTATACAGAGATACATGATAAGATCCTGTCTGCAGCCACCACTAGGGGGAGCTCCCTGTATATAGAGATACGTGATAAGATCCTGTCTGCAGTCACCACTAGGGGGAGCTCCCTGTATACAGAGATACCTGATAAGATCCTGTCTGCAGCCACTACTAGGAGGAGCTTCCTGTATACAGAGATACATGATAAGATCCTGTCTGCAGCCACCACTAGGGGGAGCTCCCTGTATACAGAGATACATGATAAGATCCTGTCTGCAGCCACCACTAGGGGGAGCTCCCTGTATACAGAGATACATGATAAGATCCTGTCTGCAGCCACCACTAGGGGGAGCTCCCTGTATACAGAGATACATGATAACATCCTGTCTGCAGCCACCACTAGGGGGAGCTCCCTGTATATAGAGATACATGATAAGATCCTGTCTGCAGCCACCACTAGGGGGAGCTCCCTGTATACAGAGATACATGATAAGATCCTGTCTGCAGACACCACTAGGGGGAGCGCCCTACACACAGATATACATGATAAGATCCTGTCTGCAGTCACCACTAGGGGGAGCTCCCTGTATACAGATATACATTATATTATCCTGTCTACAGCCTCCTCTAGGGGGAGCTCCCTGTATATAGAGATACATGATAAGATCCTGTCTGCAGCCACCACTAGGGGGAGCTCCCTGTATACAGAGTTACATGATAAGATCTTGTCTGCAGCCACCACTATACAATGAGCATACAATGACCACCTCTAAACTCCCCCTAGTGGTGGCTGCAGACAGACCATATTCAATCATGGATCTCAAGAGGGAGTTCAGGAGTAACAGCCAATTATGATGCCCAGTGCAGTTTTTTTTCTGCTGCCTGATTGGCTCTAGCAGTAGCACAGATCGAGGGTTGCGATTGGTTGGAGCCCGGTATAATAGAGTAAGAGTCATTCAATCCTGCCGTTTAGTGTAGGACTCTCGCTGCTCGGATTGCGTCACAGTTTCACATCTTGTACTTCTTGGAGCTGTTGAACAGTAGCCAACAGATCATTTTTACAATCCGCACTTTCCTCGCTTGTGATGCCTTCCGTGATTACTGTATAGCGCGTTATGACAGCACATAGGGGAAGGTAGATAGATGACAGGCTTCCTATCTCCATGGAGTCGATCTCTCGGTAATCTCATCCATTTAGAATGGAATTCGGCACAGACACACACCTGCAGAGCCGGCACAGGATCACCTTCTGATATGGACGCCATCCCCAGCAGCTCCCGACTTAGAACAGATGTGGAGAACAGAGCCAAGAATCGGGAGAGATATGCAAAGTCTGATCAAATCTCAGAAACAAGCGCTTCTATGGAGGACATTGCACCAAGTGACACCAGGGAGCAGAAGCCGAAGATCAAACCTATACCATGTCCACAGCAACATTGGAGACAGAGCAAATACAGTCAGATGTGAATAGACTTCTTTCTATAGGGGGCAGTAATACTGGGGAAAAGTTATTGTTATATAGTGAAAACGTCTGTAACTTGCTCACATTTTGCGCTTCAGTTGTACAGGGTTTTTGCTTATTACACAGGTCAACAAAAAAAAATTTTTTTTCTGGTGTCCAAAATATTTTAATGAATTTGGGGTATTTTTGGGGTGCTGATTCTGAATATGTCATCAGTTTTGCCAGATTGGCTCAAGTTTTTGACATTTTTGGTATCTTATTTATAGCACTTGTTGGTAAATGCGACGCATCATCTCATTAATTTCTTTGGATTAGTACTTGAACTGAGCAGTTCTCAATACAGTTTTGTGTTAATTAGTGTTCTAAAAGTTTGTTCATAGCTTGATTTTTGCACTAACTTTATGTTGTCTGTTTTCCAGTGAAAAGCATGAACTCATCAAGAAGAAGTTGTCTTAACGATCCAGACTCATTCTGTTACATTTGTGGTGAATACACACTGCCAAAACATAGAAGAAACATAACAGACTTTGTAAAAAAAGTGTATTTTGCCTATTTTGGGGTTATGCTTGGGGACCAAGACAAGTTTTGGGCACCACACATAGTGTGCAAAGCATGTATCGAATTATTACAAAAATGGAGCAAAGGACAAAGAAAAAGCTTCAAATTTGGTGTTCCAATGGTGTGGAGAGAGCCAAAAAATCATCATGATGACTGTTATTTCTGTGCAGTGCAAGTGCAAGGATTCAATAAGCATAAGAAACGAAAATGGGAGTAACATGGAATCTTCAAGAAGGCCTGTCCCTCATTGTGAAGATGTGCCTGTACCTGTGTTTACCATAAATAACAGTCATCATGATGATTTTTTGGCTCTCTCCACACCATTGGAACACCAAATTTGAAGCTTTTTCTTTGTCCTTTGCTCCATTTTCGTAATAATTCGATACATGCTTTGCACACTATGTGTGGTGCCCAAAACTTGTCTTGGTCCCCAAGCATAACCCCAAAATAGGCAAAATACACTTTTTTTACGAAGTCTGTTATGTTTCTTCTATGTTTTGGCAGTGTGTATTCACCACAAATGTAACAGAATGAGTCTGGATCGTTAAGACAACTTCTTCTTGATGAGTTCATGCTTTTCACTGGAAAACAGACAACAACATAAAGTTATAAATCCTACAGCGAAGCCTGGAGTAAATATACACCCAAAAGTATAATTTACTAAAATTCAAATTTTATTATAATATAGCATACACAAAAGAACAAAAATACATAAACAAAGTGCTCATAGCATACACGTACAGGGACCCTGACTACTGCAAAGTAACACCATGTAAACAATAACAGGCAGAGCACCGCTCAGTATAAAGCTGAGTACGGCTCAAATGACCATATCTGACGGTATATGTGTCTCCCATGTAACCCCTTATGCCTATATAGGCCAAATTTAAAGGACCGATAGAGTCATTTCTGTCTTACCCATTATTGTTGGTGCCAGTGTCAGTCCCGCTGCCCCGACGCGCGTTTCGCGTTGGGCTTCCTCGGGGGGCGTGGTTAAATGTGTGTGCCGGGCATTATTTAAAGGGCATGGTCAGCTGAAGACAATAAGTGACATGAAAATTGGCGCATGCGTGCCGCTATACTGGGGGTGCTACGAGCCATACCCCCCGGCCGTCCTAGTGATCATAACAGGCGGGGATAAGATCCACCAGACGTCATATCCTGTTAGATCACTTCCGGATACCGGGAGGAATGGTACCGCACAAATCACCAGCGCGGTGCGCATGCGCGCATGCCGTAATCGCCATTTTGAAAATGGGACCAAGTATGGGCAGTAAGTATGTAAAGGAAATAACGAAATATAGTGCTAATTTTTACGTGTATATAGTAACACCCTATGTAGACTAGTGACTACCAAAGAGGATTTGTTAATTAAAGTGACATAGTGCATATGAACCGCCAGTATATAAAAACTAAGGTGCACATATAAGATATAAGAACAAGACTTATACTTAATAAGTGACATGCCGTAATCGCTATTTAGAAAAAGAGAACAAATACGGACAGTGAAAATGGGAGAGAAATAACAGAATATGGTGATAACTATTGCATATATGTAATAACGCTCCATATAAACAAATGACTGTCATGAAGCAATAAAATTTAAATAAAGTGACATAGTGCATATAAACCGCCAGTGTTTAGGAATACAGTGCACATAGTAATATACAAAATGCACCCGTTAGAGACCAACTATACATTATACTGCACAAAATAAAAAAATAAAAAACTCACAATGCACCAGCAAAATATTCGTGCTGGATAGGACAAGATTCTATATATAAAATACATATATAAAAAGAAAAACAAAAGAGATACATTTAAAAATATTTGGTCCCATATAGCGGTCCGGACATGCAAAATCTAGAGCTGTGTAGACATGTTCTTATTTCTTTCTACTTATTTTCTTAATTCACTATACAGCTCATGAATGTCACCACGAAAACCCACTGATGTTCCTTTTCGGATGATTCCATCATTATAGATATCGTCAGCCAGATGTTCCAGATGTCCCACAGATGCCCGAAGAACAGATGACAACAAACATAGGTACGTACAAAGGAAAAATCTAAAATAATACAGATAAAACACACAAATTAAAATCCGGATACACAAGAATACACAGGTCAGACACAAGTGATTTCTATAAAAAGGACGCAAAACTTAGTTGTTCGTTGAGGCCATGAGGGGACATAGTCCCTAATACCGTTATCCAACGGCATTCTACTTGTGCAAGTTTTTTCTTAGTGTCCCCACCTCTTATACCACTCCTAACATGATCAATGCCACATACCTTCAACTCTTTGGGGTTACATCCGTGGTGCCGCCTGAAGTGTCGAGGTAATGTCTTAAGGGACGCAATGTCCTCCACCTCTTTAGCCGCCATGATGTCCCTAATATGTTCTCGGGTTCTGATCCTCAATTCCCTTGAGGTCAGACCCACATAGGACAAACCACATGTGCAGCTAGCCATATAGATTACATTTGTAGTACTACACGATATGTAGTCAGTGATTTTGAATTCTTTTGAACCATCGGCAGAGGTGAAGGACAGCGCCCTCACATGATTACGACAAGCCAGACACTCACCACATGGATAGAAACCCCATCTCCTTTTCCCAGCACCAAACAGGGTTGGGGTCTTGGTTACATAATGACTCCTCACTAATATATCTCTCAGATTACGCAATCTCCTTGCCGTCATCAAGGGTTCATCTGAGAGACATTGAGCCAAAGTAGGGTCCGTTTTCAAAATTGGCCAATGCCTCCTCAAGATGTTCCTCATTGTACCCCACTGGTGATTAAATGTGGAGATGTACCTGACTGTGTCACCCTCCTTCTTTTTAGCTTTAGGTGGTTGGGACAGGAGATCAGATCTCCTTTGTTTTTTGGCCCGAATATATCCACGTTTTATACTTCTATTACTATAGCCCCGTGACCGAAATCTCTCCCCAAGGTCCACAGACTGTCTTTCAAACGCCTCCTCGGTAGAGCAGATTCTCCTCATCCTTAGGAACTGCCCTATAGGTATAGCTCCAATTGTACTGCTATTGTGAGCTGAGGAGGCGTGGAGAAGTGCATTCACAGAGGTCTCTTTTCTAAATACATCAGTATTGATGGATCCATCCTCCTGGATATTAATCCTGATATCGAGGAAATCGATACTGTCACGGCTATACTTGTATGTGAGCCTAATGTTGAGGCTGTTACGGTTCAAATCCTGCATAAAAAGATGAAGTTGTTCAATAGGTCCTTGCCAAATAAATAAAATATCATCTATGTACCGATACCACCCCAGAACTTGGGGGGCGGATTGTGCGCCCTCCTGGAAGAGAGTCCTCTCCCAGTAACCCAAAAACAGATTCGCATATGAAGGCGCACAAGCCGCCCCCATCGCAGTCCCGCGACACTGGAGGTAGTATCGGTCTCGAAACGTAAAACAATTGTGTGTCAGGATGAACCGCAAGAGCCTCAACACCAGACCCACAATATCAGTGTCAATACTACTTCACCTCTGCCGATGGTTCAAAAGAATTCAAAATCACTGACTACATATCGTGTAGTACTACAAATGTAATCTATATGGCTAGCTGCACATGTGGTTTGTCCTATGTGGGTCTGACCTCAAGGGAATTGAGGATCAGAACCCGAGAACATATTAGGGACATCATGGCGGCTAAAGAGGTGGAGGACATTGCGTCCCTTAAGACATTACCTCGACACTTCAGGCGGCACCACGGATGTAACCCCAAAGAGTTGAAGGTATGTGGCATTGATCATGTTAGGAGTGGTATAAGAGGTGGGGACACTAAGAAAAAACTTGCACAAGTAGAATGCCGTTGGATAACGGTATTAGGGACTATGTCCCCTCATGGCCTCAACGAACAACTAAGTTTTGCGTCCTTTTTATAGAAATCACTTGTGTCTGACCTGTGTATTCTTGTGTATCCGGATTTTAATTTGTGTGTTTTATCTGTATTATTTTAGATTTTTCCTTTGTACGTACCTATGTTTGTTGTCATCTGTTCTTCGGGCATCTGTGGGACATCTGGAACATCTGGCTGACGATATCTATAATGATGGAATCATCCGAAAAGGAACATCAGTGGGTTTTCGTGGTGACATTCATGAGCTGTATAGTGAATTAAGAAAATAAGTAGAAAGAAATAAGAACATGTCTACACAGCTCTAGATTTTGCATGTCCGGACCGCTATATGGGACCAAATATTTTTAAATGTATCTCTTTTGTTTTTCTTTTTATATATGTATTTTATATATAGAATCTTGTCCTATCCAGCACGAATATTTTGCTGGTGCATTGTGAGTTTTTTATTTTTTTATTTTGTGCAGTATAATGTATAGTTGGTCTCTAACGGGTGCATTTTGTATATTACTATGTGCACTGTATTCCTAAACACTGGCGGTTTATATGCACTATGTCACTTTATTTAAATTTTATTGCTTCATGACAGTCATTTGTTTATATGGAGCGTTATTACATATATGCAATAGTTATCACCATATTCTGTTATTTCTCTCCCATTTTCACTGTCCGTATTTGTTCTCTTTTTCTAAATAGCGATTACGGCATGTCACTTATTAAGTATAAGTCTTGTTCTTATATCTTATATGTGCACCTTAGTTTTTATATACTGGCGGTTCATATGCACTATGTCACTTTAATTAACAAATCCTCTTTGGTAGTCACTAGTCTACATAGGGTGTTACTATATACACGTAAAAATTAGCACTATATTTCGTTATTTCCTTTACATACTTACTGCCCATACTTGGTCCCATTTTCAAAATGGCGATTACGGCATGCGCGCATGCGCACCGCGCTGGTGATTTGTGCGGTACCATTCCTCCCGGTATCCGGAAGTGATCTAACAGGATATGACGTCTGGTGGATCTTATCCCCGCCTGTTATGATCACTAGGACGGCCGGGGGGTATGGCTCGTAGCACCCCCAGTATAGCGGCACGCATGCGCCAATTTTCATGTCACTTATTGTCTTCAGCTGACCATGCCCTTTAAATAATGCCCGGCACACACATTTAACCACGCCCCCCGAGGAAGCCCAACGCGAAACGCGCGTCGGGGCAGCGGGACTGACACTGGCACCAACAATAATGGGTAAGACAGAAATGACTCTATCGGTCCTTTAAATTTGGCCTATATAGGCATAAGGGGTTACATGGGAGACACATATACCGTCAGATATGGTCATTTGAGCCGTACTCAGCTTTATACTGAGCGGTGCTCTGCCTGTTATTGTTTACATGGTGTTACTTTGCAGTAGTCAGGGTCCCTGTACGTGTATGCTATGAGCACTTTGTTTATGTATTTTTGTTCTTTTGTGTATGCTATATTATAATAAAATTTGAATTTTAGTAAATTATACTTTTGGGTGTATATTTACTCCAGGCTTCACTGTAGGATTTAAATTTGTATGGAGTTGTACCCTGTGATCTATGTCCAGTTAAAGGGTGTTTCCCTGTGATAGAGTTCTTTGATATGTATCAGTGGTATATGTATTTAACAACATAAAGTTAGTGCAAAAATCAAGCTATGAACAAACTTTTAGAACACTAATTAACACAAAACTATATTGAGAACTGCTCAGTTCAAGTACTAATCCAAAGAAATTAATGAGATGATGCGTCGCATTTACCAACAAGTGCTATAAATAAGATACCAAAAATCTCAAAAACTTGAGCCAATCTGGCAAAACTGATGACATATTCAGAATCAGCACCCCAAAAATACCCTAAATTCGATGAAATATCTTTGGCACCAAAAATGCTGTTGACCAGTGTTATTAGTCAATGAACAAAAATACTTATCACAACTGATAAAGCGTTACAATTGTATCCAGTCTGGACAATCCTGTGAGCAAAGAAACCTGGAATTCAGGTACATTGTTAACATTCTGTCTCTCTGCAGTCACCACTAGGGGGAGCTCCCTATATACAGAGATACATGATAAGATCCTGTCTGCAGCCACCACTAGGGGGAGCTCCCTGTATACAGAGATACATGATAAGATCCTGTCTGCAGCCACCACTAGGGGGAGCTCCCTGTATACAGAGATACATGATAAGATCCTGTCTGCAGTCACCACTAGGGGGAGCTCCCTGTATACAGAGATACATGATAAGATCCTGTCTGCAGCCACCACTAGGGGGAGCTCCCTGTATACAGAGATACATGATAAGATCCGGTCTGCATTCACCACTAGGGGGAGCTCCCTGTATACAGAGATACATGATAAGATCCTGTCTGCAGCCCCCACTAGGGGGAGCTCCCTGTATACAGAGATACATGATAAGCTCTTGTCTGCAGTTACCACTAAGGGGAGCTCCCTGTATGCAGAGATACATGATAAGATCCTGTCTGCAGCCACCACTAGGGGGAGCTCCCTGTATACAGAGATACATGATAAGATTCTGTCTGCAGCCACCACTAGGGGGAGCTCCCTGTATACAGAGATACATGATAAGATCCTGTCTGCAGTCACCACTAGGAGGAGCTCCCTGTATACAGAGATACATGATAATATCCTGTCTGCAGCCACCACTAGGGGGAGCTCCCTGTATACAGAGATACATGATAAGATCCTGTCTGCAGCCACCACTAGGGGGAGCTCCCTGTATACAGAGATACATGATAAGATCCTGTCTGCAGCCACCACTAGGGGGAGCTCCCTGTATACAGATATACATGATAAGATCCTGTCTGCAGCCACCACTAGGGGGAGCTCCCTGTATACAGAGATACATGATAAGATCCTGTCTGCAGCCACCACAAGGGGGAGCTCCGTGTATACAGAGATACATGATAAGATCCTGTCTGCAGCCACCACTAGGGGGAGTTCTCTGTATACAGAGATACATGATAAGATCCTGTCTGCAGCCACCACTAGGGGGAGCTCCCTGTATACAGAGATACATGATAAGATCCTGTCTGTAGCCACCACTAGGGGGAGCTCCCTGTATACAGAGATACATGATAAGATCCTGTCTGCAGCCACCACTAGGGGGAGCTCCCTGTATACAGAGATGCATGATAAGATTCTGTCTGCAGTCACCACTAGGGGGAGCTCCCTGTCTGGAGATACATGATAAGATTGTCTGCAGCCACCACTAGGGGGAGCTCCCTGTATACTCTCATCCATGGTGCTACAATGGGAACCACACTAAATAGAGGACTAGACCAATGCTTAGTGTAGGGGTCATAACTCAGGAATAACTGTCTATTAGATTTACCTTTTCATTAAAATAACATGAAACATAGAACCTTCCCTTTAATTACTCATATCTATGTAATAACAGGCCACGAATAGTTTGAATTCCTCCATATAAAGATATGATAACTCGGCGTCGATCACCGCACAATGGGGCCATTCACCTGCCGGATAATATGCAAATCTCGGGTTTCCAGATGCATTATTATAAGATTCTAAGCCGGGTCAGGGGTCACGCTAATTCATTAGCAGAGGAGCTCTATGCACCAACCCGGCCCAAACTCGAAACCCGAGCCATAATAATAATGCGGGGGATGGGTCTGCAGGAGTAGTAAACATAAATACATCCCCCTCCCCCATTGTATGGGAAGATCACCCCTCTCCTGCGGCTCTATACACTGACATCAAACAGTGGTAGATGAAAGCTCCGGATCACCGCTTCCTCCACATTGGCAGCGCTCTGTGCCACTCACTATTAATATGCAGATCGCTCAGACTCTGGGACCTTTCATCTCCGCTCGTGTCACCTTGAAATCATTTCTACTCATTCAGATACTTACCGACCACACAGGTACCGGCTGAAGACTGCACATTAATGTATTTACTATCTGCTCGTAGACTGTAAGCTCTTGTGGTCAGCGTCCTCCTTAGATTGTAAGCTCTTGGGGTCAGTCCTCCTTATAGATTGTAGGGCCTTGTGGTCAGTGTCCTCCTTTCCTTATAGATTGTAGGGTCTTGTGGTCAGTGTCCTCCTTTCCTTATAGATTGTAGGGCCTTGTGGTCAGTGTCCTCCTTTCCTTATAGATTGTAGGGTCTTGTGGTCAGTCCTCCTTATAGATTGTAGGGTCTTGTGGTCAGTGTCCTCCTTTCCTTATAGATTGTAGGGTCTTGTGGTCAGTCCTCCTTATAAATTGTAGGGTCTTGTGGTCAGTGTCCTCCTTTCATTATAGATTGTAGGGTCTTGTGGTCAGTGTCCTCCTTTCATTATAGATTGTAGGGTCTTGTGGTCAGTGTCCTCCTTTCCTTATAGATTGTAGGGTCTTGTGGTCAGTGTCCTCCTTTCATTATAGATTGTAGGGTCTTGTGGTCAGTGTCCTCCTTTCCTTATAGATTGTAGGGTCTTGTGGTCAGTGTCCTCCTCTCCTTGTAGATTGTAGGGTCTTGTGGTCAGTGTCCTCCTTTCATTATAGATTGTAGGGTCTTGTGGTCAGTGTCCTCCTTTCCTTATAGATTGTAGGGTCTTGTGGTCAGTGTCCTCCTTTCCTTATAGATTGTATGGTCTTGTGGTCAGTGTCCTCCTTTCATTACACAGGTCAACAAAAAAAAAAATTTTTTCTGGTGTCCAAAATATTTTAATGAATTTGGGGTATTTTTGGGGTGCTGATTCTGAATATGCTATCAGTTTTGCCAGATTGGCTCAAGTTTTTGACATTTTTGGTATCTTATTTATAGCACTTGTTGGTAAATGCGACGCATCATCTCATTAATTTCTTTGGATTAGTACTTGAACTGAGCAGTTCTCAATATAGTTTTGTGTTAATTAGTGTTCTAAAAGTTTGTTCATAGCTTGATTTTTGCACTAACTTTATGTTGTTGTCTGTTTTCCAGTGAAAAGCATGAACTCATCAAGAAGAAGTTGTCTTAACGATCCAGACTCATTCTGTTACATTTGTGGTGAATACACACTGCCAAAACATAGAAGAAACATAACAGACTTCGTAAAAAAAAGTGTATTTTGCCTATTTTGGGGTTATGCTTGGGGACCAAGACAAGTTTTGGGCACCACACATAGTGTGCAAAGCATGTATCGAATTATTACAAAAATGGAGCAAAGGACAAAGAAAAAGCTTCAAATTTGGTGTTCCAATGGTGTGGAGAGAGCCAAAAAATCATCATGATGACTGTTATTTCTGTGCAGTGCAAGTGCAAGGATTCAATAAGCATAAGAAACGAAAATGGGAGTAACATGGAATCTGAAAGAAGGCCTGTCCCTCATTGTGAAGATGTGCCTGTACCTGTGTTTACCATAAATAACAGTCATCATGATGATTTTTTGGCTCTCTCCACACCATTGGAACACCAAATTTGAAGCTTTTTCTTTGTCCTTTGCTCCATTTTCGTAATAATTCGATACATGCTTTGCACACTATGTGTGGTGCCCAAAACTTGTCTTGGTCCCCAAGCATAACCCCAAAATAGGCAAAATACACTTTTTTTACGAAGTCTGTTATGTTTCTTCTATGTTTTGGCAGTGTGTATTCACCACAAATGTAACAGAATGAGTCTGGATCGTTAAGACAACTTCTTCTTGATGAGTTCATGCTTTTCACTGGAAAACAGACAACAACATAAAGTTAGTGCAAAAATCAAGCTATGAACAAACTTTTAGAACACTAATTAACACAAAACTATATTGAGAACTGCTCAGTTCAAGTACTAATCCAAAGAAATTAATGAGATGATGCGTCGCATTTACCAACAAGTGCTATAAATAAGATACCAAAAATCTCAAAAACTTGAGCCAATCTGGCAAAACTGATGACATATTCAGAATCAGCACCCCAAAAATACCCTAAATTCGATGAAATATCTTTGGCACCAAAAATGCTGTTGACCAGTGTTATAGATTGTAGGGTCTTGTGGTCAGTGTCCTCCTTTCCTTATAGATTGTAGGGTCTTGTGGTCAGTGTCCTCCTCTCCTTGTAGATTGTAGGGTCTTGTGGTCAGTGTCCTCCTTTCATTATAGATTGTAGGGTCTTGTGGTCAGTGTCCTCCTTTCATTATAGATTGTAGGGTCTTGTGGTCAGTGTCCTCCTTTCCTTATAGATTGTAGGGTCTTGTGGTCAGTGTCCTCCTTTCCTTATAGATTGTAGGGCCTTGTGGTCAGTGTCCTCCTTTCCTTATAGATTGTAGGGTCTTGTGGTCAGTGTCCTCCTTTCCTTATAGATTGTAGGGTCTTGTGGTCAGTCCTCCTTATAGATTGTAGGGTCTTGTGGTCAGTGTCCTCCTTTCCTTATAGATTGTAGGGTCTTGTGGTCAGTCCTCCTTATAAATTGTAGGGTCTTGTGGTCAGTGTCCTCCTTTCATTATAGATTGTAGGGTCTTGTGGTCAGTGTCCTCCTTTCCTTATAGATTGTAGGGTCTTGTGGTCAGTGTCCTCCTTTCATTATAGATTGTAGGGTCTTGTGGTCAGTGTCCTCCTTTCCTTATAGATTGTAGGGTCTTGTGGTCAGTGTCCTCCTTTCATTATAGATTGTAGGGTCTTGTGGTCAGTGTCCTCCTTTCCTTATAGATTGTAGGGTCTTGTGGTCAGTGTCCTCCTCTCCTTGTAGATTGTAGGGTCTTGTGGTCAGTGTCCTCCTTTCATTATAGATTGTAGGGTCTTGTGGTCAGTGTCCTCCTTTCCTTATAGATTGTAGGGTCTTGTGGTCAGTGTCCTCCTCTCCTTGTAGATTGTAGGGTCTTGTGGTCAGTGTCCTCCTTTCATTATAGATTGTAGGGTCTTGTGGTCAGTGTCCTCCTTTCCTTATAGATTGTAGGGTCTTGTGGTCAGTGTCCTCCTCTCCTTGTAGATTGTAGGGTCTTGTGGTCAGTGTCCTCCTTTCATTATAGATTGTAGGGTCTTGTGGTCAGTGTCCTCCTTTCATTATAGATTGTAGGGTCTTGTGGTCAGTGTCCTCCTTTCCTTATAGATTGTAGGGTCTTGTGGTCAGTGTCCTCCTCTCCTTGTAGATTGTAGGGTCTTGTGGTCAGTGTCCTCCTTTCATTATAGATTGTAGGGTCTTGTGGTCAGTGTCCTCCTTTCCTTATAGATTGTAGGGTCTTGTGGTCAGTGTCCTCCTCTCCTTGTAGATTGTAGGGTCTTGTGGTCAGTGTCCTCCTTTCATTATAGATTGTAGGGTCTTGTGGTCAGTGTCCTCCTTTCATTATAGATTGTAGGGTCTTGTGGTCAGTGTCCTCCTTTCCTTATAGATTGTAGGGTCTTGTGGTCAGTGTCCTCCTTTCATTATAGATTGTAGGGTCTTGTGGTCAGTGTCCTCCTTTCCTTATAGATTGTAGGGTCTTGTGGTCAGTGTCCTCCTCTCCTTGTAGATTGTAGGGTCTTGTGGTCAGTGTCCTCCTTTCATTATAGATTGTAGGGTCTTGTGGTCAGTGTCCTCCTTTCCTTATAGATTGTAGGGTCTTGTGGTCAGTGTCCTCCTTTCCTTATAGATTGTAGGGTCTTGTGGTCAGTGTCCTCCTTTCATTATAGATTGTAGGGTCTTGTGGTCAGTGTCCTCCTTTCCTTATAGATTGTAGGGTCTTGTGGTCAGTGTCCTCCTCTCCTTGTAGATTGTAGGGTCTTGTGGTCAGTGTCCTCCTTTCATTATAGATTGTAGGGTCTTGTGGTCAGTGTCCTCCTTTCCTTATAGATTGTAGGGTCTTGTGGTCAGTGTCCTCCTCTCCTTGTAGATTGTAGGGTCTTGTGGTCAGTGTCCTCCTTTCATTATAGATTGTAGGGTCTTGTGGTCAGTGTCCTCCTTTCCTTATAGATTGTAGGGTCTTGTGGTCAGTGTCCTCCTCTCCTTGTAGATTGTAGGGTCTTGTGGTCAGTGTCCTCCTTTCATTATAGATTGTAGGGTCTTGTGGTCAGTGTCCTCCTTTCATTATAGATTGTAGGGTCTTGTGGTCAGTGTCCTCCTTTCCTTATAGATTGTAGGGTCTTGTGGTCAGTGTCCTCCTCTCCTTGTAGATTGTAGGGTCTTGTGGTCAGTGTCCTCCTTTCATTATAGATTGTAGGGTCTTGTGGTCAGTGTCCTCCTTTCCTTATAGATTGTAGGGTCTTGTGGTCAGTGTCCTCCTCTCCTTGTAGATTGTAGGGTCTTGTGGTCAGTGTCCTCCTTTCATTATAGATTGTAGGGTCTTGTGGTCAGTGTCCTCCTTTCCTTATAGATTGTAGGGTCTTGTGGTCAGTGTCCTCCTTTCCTTATAGATTGTAGGGTCTTGTGGTCAGCGTCCGCCTCTCCTTGTAGATTGTAGGGTCTTGTGGTCAGCGTCCGCCTCTCCTTGTAGATTGTAGGGTCTTGTGGTCAGTGTCCGCCTCTCCTTGTAGATTGTAGGGTCTTGTGGTCAGTGTCCGCCTCTCCTTGTAGATTGTAAGCTCTTAAAATCAGGTTCCTGTTTGAATGACTGGTTTGCCGCTCAGTAATGTCAGTTTTTTATACACCTACTGCGAGTGAAATAAGTAAATCTATTTGTAAAGCTGCTATTGACATGAAATTCTCACTAGATGTCGGTAACAATCCATCCAATCCACACAGGGAAGAAAATCACCATAGATGCCCATAAATTGAGTAATAATAAGAAATGACACTGGGAAAACATTTTGCACACACTTACTGACGTGATTAATACTTCGTATAAAAGCCTTTGCTGGTGATGAAGCTTCAAGACGCCGCCTGTATGGAGAAACTAGTCGCAGACATTGCTCAGGTGGGAGTTTGGCCAATTCTTACACACTCTCCACATCCTGAAGTTTCCGTGGCTCTTTCTATGATCTCTGAGCTTTCGTTCCTTCCATATATGTCCTATTAGATTCAGGTCCGGTGATCGGCTCGGCTATTCTAGCAGATTTACTTTACTTCTCTGAAACCAATTGAGAGTTTCCTTGACTATGTGTTTGGGATCATTGTCTTGCTGAAATGGTCACCCTCACTTTATCTTCATCATCATAGTAGATGGCAGCAAATTGTTATCCAGAATGTCTCAGTACATTCATCCTACCTTCAATACCTTCAAATGCTGAAAAACCGCCCCACACCATGATGTTCCCAGCTCCAAACTTCACTGTTTGTATGGTGTTTTTGGGGTGATATGCGGTGCCTTTTAGCCTCCAAAAATGGTGTGTATTATGGCATCCAGAGTTCAATTTTGGTCTCAGCTGACCAGACTTTATTCTCCCAGTATTTCACAGGCTTGTCTTAGTGTTGTTGAACAAAGGTTAAATGCACTTGGACATGATTTTTGCAGTCTTGCGTGGTGAGCGTACATACAGAACCATGGGGATTCAGCGCATGTCTTAATAGTTTTCTTTGATACAATTGCACCTGCTGATTCCAGGTATTTCTGTAGCTCTCCACAGGTGGCTCTTGGACAACTCTTCTGATAATTATTTTCACTCCTCTGTTTAAAATCTTGCAGGGAGCACCTGGTCGTGGCCGGTTTAAGGTGAAATGATGTTCTTTACACTTCTGGATTATGGACCCAGCAGCGCTCACTGAAACCTTCAGTAGGTTAGAAATTCTTCTCTAACCAATGCCATCAGTATATTTTATAACAATAAGGTCGTGGAGGTCTTGAGACACCTCACTGATGTTGCTTTTTGTGTGGCCCCTTAGTAATGAGACACCTTTTTATCAGCTATCACTTGAACCAGCTGATATTATTTGCCACTAAGGGTACCGTCTCACAGTGGCACTTTGATCGCTACGACGGCACGATCCGTGACGTTCCAGCGATATCCATACGATATCGCTGTCTGACATGCAGCAGCGATCAGGGACCCCGCTGAGAATCGTACGTCGTAGCAGATCATTTGGAACTTTATTTCGCCGCTGGATCTCCCGCTGTCATCGCTGGATCGGTGTGTGTGACACCGATCCAGCGATGTGTTTGCTTGTAACCAGGGTAAACATCGGGTTACTAAGCGCAGGGCCGCGCTTAGTAACCCGATATTTACCCTGGTTACCATCGTAAATGTAAAAAAACCCAAACAGTACATACTCACATTCCGGTGTCACGTCCCTCGCCGTCTGCTTCCCGCACTGACTGTGAGTGCCGGCCGTAAAGCACAGCACAGCGGTGACGTCACCGCTGCACTCTGCTTTTACTTTACGGCCGGCACTCAGTCAGTGCGGGAAGCAGACGGCGGGGAACGTGACACCGGAATGTGAGTATGTACTGTTTGTTTTTTTTTACATTTACGCAGGTAACCAGGGTAAACTTCGGGTTACTAAGCGCGGCCCTGCGCTTAGTAACCCGATGATTACCCTGGTTACCCGGGGACTTCAGCATCGTTGGTCGATGGAGAGCTGACTGTGTGACAGCTCCCCAGCGACCACACAACGACTTACCAACGATCACGGCCAGGTCTTATCGCTGGTCGTGATCGTTGGTAAATCGTTTAGTGTAACGGTACCCTAAGTGTCAGGAATGTTTTCCAGTTACTGATAGATTTCAGCCGGTGTCAGGACTTTTTGGCTCTCCCTTTCTTCATGTGTTCAATATTTTTCCCGGTGTCATTTCTCATCATTACACATATTTTGTGGACATTCATGGTGATTTATTTGCCTGTGTGAATTGGATGGGTTGTTATTGACATCTGGTGAGAATTTTATGTTAACAGCTTTAGAAATAAATTTACTTAGAAAATTGGTGATGTGTTCAATACTTGTTTCTCCCGCTGTACATGGTTTGTACATCGCTGCACAATATGTTGGCGCAATACGAATATACATTATTACATAGTGATGCTGCTCGCCATCCTTTCCCCAGCAGGTGTGATTCTTCCACCAGGGAACATGATGACAGGTACTGGGAATTAGAACATTGACAGATTGAACATTTCTAGGTTCAGGAAATTCTGTGCTTTATTTTGCCATAAATGTCCTTTTTTCTCCTGCAGATGAAATATCACAGAAACATTACATTAACTTTTTTTTCTCATATCTATCAATACTGCAAGGAGAAAAGTATGTGCTCCCTCCTCGTCCACTTCCAGGTACTATTATGCCCTCCACACTACACTCCGACATTAATATGGAGTCGCTCCTCCGCAGATATAACGGATCCGCTCTTCTGGGAAGGATTTCTACAAGACTTTGGAGGCGTCTGTGGAAATTACTGCCCCTTCATCCAGAGGACATGGCAGGGAAACACGGAATCACCTGAGGACATGGCCAGGAAACACTGAATCACCTGGGGACACGGCAGGCAGGGAAACACGGAATCACCCCAGGACACGGCAGGGAATCAACTGAATCACCTGAGGACATGGCCAGAAAACACTGAATCACCTGAGGACATGGCAGCGAAACAACTGAATCACCTGGGGACACGGCCAGGAAACACGGAATCACCCGAGGACAAGGCAGGGAAACACGGAATCACCCGAGGACACGGCAGGGAAACACGGAATCACCCGAGGACACGGCAGGGAAACACTGAATCACCTGAGGACATGGCCAGGAAACACTGAATCACCTGAGGACACAGCAGGGAAACACTGAATTACCTGAGGACACAGCAGGGAAACACGGAATCACCTGGGGACACAGCAGGGAAACACGGAATCACCCCAGGACACGGCAGGGAAACACAGAATCACCCGAGGACATGGCAGGGAATCAACTGAATCACCTGAGGACATGGCCAGAAAACACAATCACCTGAGGACATGGCAGCGAAACAACGGAATCACCTGGGGACACGGCCAGGAAACACGGAATCACCCGAGGACAAGGCAGGGAAACACGGAATCACCCGAGGACACGGCAGGGAAACACGGAATCACCCGAGGACACGGCAGGGAAACACTGAATCACCTGAGGACATGGCCAGGAAACACTGAATCACCTGAGGACACAGCAGGGAAACACTGAATTACCTGAGGACACAGCAGGGAAACACGGAATCACCTGGGGACACGGCAGGGAAACACGGAATCACCCCAGGACACGGCAGGGAAACACAGAATCACCCGAGGACATGGCAGGGAATCAACTGAATCACCTGAGGATATGGCCAGAAAACACAATCACCTGAGGACATGGCAGCGAAACAACTGAATCACCTGGGGACACGGCCAGGAAACACGGAATCACCCGAGGACAAGGCAGGGAAACACGGAATCACCCAAGGACACGGCAGGGAAACACGGAATCACCCGAGGACACGGCAGGGAAACACTGAATCACTAGAGGACACAGCAGGGAAACACTGAATTACCTGAGGACACAGCAGGGAAACACGGAATCACCTGGGGACACGGCAAGGAAACAAAATCACCTGGGGACACGGCAGGGAAACACTGAATCACCTGAGAAATGGTGAAGATCTACCCAAAAACTGTTGTTAGAAAACCCCCATAAGCACAAGGGGTCCCCTGAGGGCCAGTGTTATCCCACAGTAAAAGTAACCTTCCCCACCCATCACAAGGTCAACTCTCCTGAAATACTTGCTAGGGACCCGGCTTCTTCCAATATGTAACTTTCAGCCTGTGACCTCCAGTATGATTAGCATAGCACTGCCTTAAACACTCTGCGCTGCCAGAGACCCTGCTCCTTCCACTAAGAACACCACACTCCAGAAATACTCTGTGCTGCTGTTTTTCTATGAAACTGGTTTCTGACATCTCATGAGATCGGCACACGTCTCTCCTGCCATCCTCGATTTCTTCTACTACGTAACCTTAGTCTGTGACTGAACACTGCTCTCCTGAAACACTCTGTGCTGCATTTACAGACAATTAATACATCCACATTTATCAGCTAATTTGAACAGTGACTCAAAATTCCCTTTTTCCTTAACCCATACATCCCTGATAGCGGACACTGATGGGTATAGGTCAATCTCTGTCATATTCCACCACAAATAATTTTGTCATTTGAGGAACCAAATGGGTGAGGAGGGTGGTAATCCGCAGAAAAGGGGCAGCGTGGTGCTGAGGGTGCACATGGTCCAAAGGGGATTATCACCTCATTTATTGGAATCTCCAGGGTTTTCATTGCACCACATGAAGGAAAGCGACAACCACTCTGAGCACATTTCAACCTCAGAAGAAAGGTTGTCACAAATGAGGCCAAACATCTGAACCCCATGAATGTCTGAAAGATATAATTCCATGTGATGGGAGGGCGGGGATTTAATAATAAGGGACATAGTCGCTACGCTATTGTATTGACAACTACAACTCCCAGCAGGCAGAGGAGCAACAAAAAAACAAGACATGAGCCCCAGCAGCATCCATTTCCTCTATTATTTTCTCAGGTCCAGGACGCCCTGGTCGGCCAGCGTGGAATGGAGGCATCAGCTCCACGTCCGCCACCTCTTTAATGGGCACCAGCCCTGTGCAGGATTTGACGCTCTGCGTGCAGCACCGGGCTTGGCAGGTGTTTGTGAAATGACATATCACGGGATTCTCAGAAACCGCCAGTGCGTGCTGCCTGGAAACGAGGTGGTTCTCCAGAAATCCCTGCGTAACGAGACATCTCGAGAATTCAACAATTCCGATTTCTGATAATTGTACAGAATGTAGCAGAGCTGGGACTGTAATTTGATACAGTTTATGGTGATATAAAAAGGTTTTATTTTCTGTGATTTTCCTTAGGAATAACACATACACGCAAGCCAAAGACAAATGGAACAAGATTGATTGCTCTCAGCAGAAGAAACAAAATAATAATCTTGTAGTTTTATTTTTGTTAGCCATTAAGATGTCTCAACTACAAAATTACTATTTTGCTTCTCCTACTGAGAGCAATGAATCTGTTTTCAGCTGGTTAACACGGTACCAAAAGCTTTCATTTCCAAAGACACATCGAAAAACGCAGCCACCGATATAAAACACATCCGTTTATACACATAGATATGGTTGGATGGACGCTCAGTCTAGTGTCACGAAGTATTGGTTGATATTTTGTAATCTGCTTCCGTTGCTTATCACAGACATTCCCTGATCACAGTGTTGCAAGTTGAGAGCTCACTGGGTGTTCATTGCTTCTTGAGCTGCAAGTTTTGAGCTCAGTGGGTGTTCCCTGCTCATAACATTGCAGGGTTTGAGCACAGTGGGTGTTCCCTGCTTGTAGCATTGCAGGTTTTGAGCTCAGTGGGTGTTCCCTGCTTGTAGCATTGCAGGTTTTGAGCTCAGTGGGTGTTCCCTGCTCATAACACTGCAGGTTTTGAGCTCAGTGGGTGTTCCCTGCTCATAACATTGCAGGTTTTGAGCCCAGTGGGTGTTCCCTGCTTGTAGCATTGCAGGTTTTGAGCTCAGTGGGTGTTCCCTGCTCGTAGCATTGCAGGTTTTGAGCTCAGTGGGTGTTCCCTGCTTGTAGCATTGCAGGTTTTGAGCTCGGTGGGTGTTCCCTGCTCGTAGCATTGCAGGCTTTGAGCTCAGTGGGTGTTCCCTGCTAGTAGCATTGCAGGTTTTGACTTCAGTGGGTGTTCCCTGCTCGTAGTATGTGGGTGTTCCCTGCTCGTAGCATTGCAGGTTTTGACTTCAGTGGGTGTTCCCTGCTTGTAGCATTGCAGGTTTTGAGCTCAGTGGGTGTTCCCTGCTCATAACACTGCAGGTTTTGAGCTCAGTGGGTGTTCCCTGCTCATAACATTGCAGGTTTTGAGCCCAGTGGGTGTTCCCTGCTTGTAGCATTGCAGGTTTTGAGCTCAGTGGGTGTTCCCTGCTCGTAGCATTGCAGGTTTTGAGCTCAGTGGGTGTTCCCTGCTTGTAGCATTGCAGGTTTTGAGCTCGGTGGGTGTTCCCTGCTCGTAGCATTGCAGGCTTTGAGCTCAGTGGGTGTTCCCTGCTAGTAGCATTGCAGGTTTTGACTTCAGTGGGTGTTCCCTGCTCGTAGTATGTGGGTGTTCCCTGCTCGTAGCATTGCAGGTTTTGACTTCAGTGGGTGTTCCCTGCTCGTAGCATTGCAGGCTTTGAGCTCAGTGGGTGTTCCCTGCTCGTAGCATTACAGGCTTTGAGCTCAGTGGGTGTTCCCTGCTCGCAGCATTGCAGATTTTGAGCTCAGTGGGTGTTCCCTGCTTGTAGCATTGCAGGGTTTGAGCTCAGTGGGTGTTCCCTGCTCATAGTATTGCAGGTTTTGAGCTCAGTGGGTGTTCCCTGATAGTAGCATTGCAGGTTTTGAGCACAGTGGGTGTTCCCTGATAGTAGTATTGCAGGTTTTGAGCTCAGTGGGTATTCCCTGCTCGTAGCATTGCAGGTTTTGAGCTCAGTGGGTGTTCCCTGCTCATAGTATTGCAGGTTTTGAGCACAGTGGGTGTTCCCTGCTCGTAGCATTGCAGGTTTTGAGCTCAGTGGGTGTTCCCTAATTGAAGTATTGCAGGTTTTGAGCTCAGAAGATGTTCCCTGCTCATAGCATTGCAGGTTTTGAGCTCAGTGGTTTTTCGCTACTTGTTGAGCTGAAGGTTCTTAGCTCAGTGGGTGTTCCCTGCTTGTAGCATTGCAGATTCTTAACTCAGTTGGTTTGCCCTGCTTGTAGAACTACAAGTTTACAGTTCAGTGGGTTTTCTTTCTTGTGGAGCTGCAGGTTTTGAGCTCAGTGGGTGTTCCCTGCTCGTAGCATTGCAGGTTTTGACCTCAGTGGGTGTTCCCTAATTGAAGTATTGCAGGTTTTTAGCTCAGAAGGTGTTCCCTGCTCATAGCATTGCAGGTTTCGAGCTCAGTGGGTGTTCCCTGCTCGTAGCACTGCAGGTTTTGAGCTCAGTAGGTGTTCCCTGCTCATAGTATTGCAGGTTTTGAGCTTAGTGGGTGTTCCCTGCTCATAGCATTGCAGGTTTTGAGCTCAGTGGATTTTCCCTACTTGTTGAGCTGAAGGTTCTTAGCTCAGTGGGTGTTCCCTGCTTGTAGCATTGCAGATTCTTAACTCAGTTGGTTTGCCCTGCTTGTAGAACTACAAGTTCACAGTTCAGTGGGTTTTCTTTCTTGTGGAGCTGCAGGTTTTAAGCTCAGTGGGTTTTCACTGCTTGTTTAGCTGCACATTTTAGTTCAATTGGTTGTCCCTGTTTTAGAGGTGCAGGTTTACAGTTCAATTGGTTTTGTTTTCTTGTGGAGCTTCAAATCCAGAGCTCAGTTGGTGTTCGCTGCTTGTAGATCTGTAGGTTTGGCTCAGTTGGTGTTCGCTGTTTGTGGATCTGTAGGTTTGTTTTATAATACAGCTCAGTAGATTTAGCCTGCTTCAGGACATGCAAGATCCGAGCTCCCTTGGTGTTATTTGCTTGTAAAACTGCAGGTTCTGACCTCAGTGAGTTTTTCGCACTAGTTGAGCTACAGTTTCTGAGATCAGCGGATTTCCCCTGCTTGTAAAGTTGCAGGTTTAGAGCTCAGAGGGTGTTCCCTATCTGTATATAGGGTTTTCACACTTGTAGACCTACAGGCTCAGAGCTTAATAAGTTTTCCCTGCTGTGTCTGAATAACTCAGACCACCGAATCCTCATCAAAGCTCAGGAGGAGATTCCTAAAATAGAATTAAGTGATACATAACATCAGAATCAGACAATAAACACGGATTGTTCAACCCCTTAATGACCGCCGATACGCCTGTTAACGGTGGCAGTTAAGGGTACTTATTCCTCTGCGCCACTTTTTAACAGCGCTGATAAATAAGTGTATAGCGCCCCCCCAGCTTCGGAAATTCTCCGCGGTCTCGGCTACCGGGGGTAGCTGAGACCCCAGAAAACATGATTTGGGTCGTTTTTTTTACCAGCCCCAGTGTTGCGATCACTGTTATTCACGGAATAACGGCGATCACAAAAAAAAGTACGATTTCCTATTTAATTTCTCTCTCCTCTGATGTGATCTAGCACATCAGAGAAGAGAGAAATGGGGTCCCCAGAGCCCCCCTGGTAACTCCGGTGTCCCTGGACCCTCCTGCATCCCCCGGTGTCTTTTTACAGGGAGAAAATGGAGGCCGCATGCGCAGTGCGCCCGCCGAGATCTGCCGGTCGGCAACAATACAAGATTTTTCCTATTGGTTCATTTTGATCACGGTGATAGGGTCTATCGCAGTGATCAATATAAAAAAAATAGTAAATCAAACTCCCCTTTATCACCCCCTTAGTTAGGTAAAAATAATTAAATTAAAAAAAAAGTATTTATTTCCATTAGGGTTAGGGTTGGGACTAGAGCTAGGGTTATGTTGGGGTTAGGGTTATGGTTTGGATTACGGTTAGGGTTGAGATTAGGGGTTAGGGTTGGGATTATAGTTGTGGGTAGGGTTATGGTTGGGATTAGGGTTAGGGTGTGTTGGGGTTAGAATTGGGGGGTTTCCACTGTTTAGGTACATCAGGGGGTCTCCAAACGCGACATGGCGCCACCATTGATTCCAGTCAATTTTGCATTCAAAATGCCAAACGGTGCTCCCTCCCTTCTGAGCCCTGCATGCGCCCAACCAGTGGCTTTCCCCCACATTCGTGGTATCGGCGTACTCAGGAGAAATTGCACAACAAATTTTGTGGTCCATTTTCTCCTGATATCCTTGTCAAAATAAAAAAAGTTTGGTTCCTAAGTAAATTTTTTGTGAATTTCTCGTGAAGCACCTGAAGGGTTAATAAACTTCTTAAATGTGGTTTTGCGCACCTTGAGGGGTGCAGATTTTAGAAAGGTGTCAGTTTTGGGTATTTTCTGTTATATTGACCCCCAAAACTCACTTCAAATGTAAGGTGGTCCCTAAAAGAAAATGGTTTTGTAATTTTTGCTGGAAAAATTAGAATCAATTTTTAACCCTTATAACATCTTAACAAAAAAATATATATTTCCAAAATTGTGCTGATATAAAGTTGACATGTGGGAAATGTTACTGTATTTATTAACTATTTTGTGTGACATCACTCTCTGATTTAAGGGCACAAAAATTAAAAGTTTGAAAATTGCAAAAACAATTTTTATTTTTCCAGAAATAAACACAAGTTATATCGAAGACATTTTACCACTAACATGAAGTACAATATGTCACGAAGAAACAATTTCAGAATCACTGGGATCAATGGAAGCGTTCCAGAGCTATAACCTCAAAGTGACAGTGGTCAGAATTGTAAAAATTGGCCGGGTCATTAAGGGGTTATAGTCCTATAGCTTTGCATTGGGTCTGTTTACAGGAAATGCTTAGGAAAAATGTTTTTTGCAAAGTTACTTAATTTTCTTATTTTAGATGCATTTGTAAAGGAAAAGTATACACACCCTTTAAGCTTCACTTTGATGCCTGTAAACAGTTTTTTTTTATTTTCTTACCATTTCCATCATATTTTCGTATGCACTTGAGCCACTTTTCTCCAGGTGTATCAGAGTCCTGCTGAGCTTTTCTTTCTCTCGGTGATCATCCTAAACAATACTGGAGAAGGAACAATGGTCCGGGGGCGCAGCAGATAAAGATGGTAATTGATCATTGTGATGATATAATCAGCGCTCGTGCCCCGTCAGCAGCCCATAATTTCGGAAATTACCTGCAGTTATAACAGGAGACAGGAGGCCATTACCAGAATGACTGAGGCGTCTTTTGACGATCTTCCACCCAGCGTCTGGTCACTTTCTAAATAGATGGGCGTACGTGACAAAGCCGAGGCACCCGAGGAGCAGAAAATCCAGAGCTCACGTAGCTTCATGGAGGATGGTGCTGCTGGACTGCTAAGTATCACACATAATTAGAAGACAATATTACACTTGATGGGATTAAATATACAGCTCCGCAAACAGAGCCAAACATGGGATACACGGATCGGCAGCAGTGTGATACACGATAGGCTTAGATACACAATAGGCTTAGATACACAGGACCCGTCACATCACCGACTAGCAGTTATCGGGTCTGACCCATCACATCATGGTGGCCCCCGTAGATCCGATGAAGAGGAATATGATTAATAATATCTTCACTGTCCTCCAGCTCCTCCGAAACCAAAACAGACGATAATCAGAAGAAATCGTCAATGTTTTATAAAGATGATTTAATTCCATTAACTCCTGGGCAGATGAAGGAAATGGAGAATATTTCCCTCCGCCAGACACAGAGGAGATCTCCATGGCCGGATCATTGACTCGAGAACTTGGCGCTGCCTTTACAATTATACACAATGTTGCTTTATGAGATGTTTTATGTGTGAACTTTCCACAAGGACACACATTGGGCTCAAATAAGTTCTGCATGGGCGTGAACCTGCAATATGGCTCCTCCCCCGAGGGCCACACTGGGGATGATTTTATCAGTATTGATCTTTTTATATTGGTCATACCTTTTGTTATTTATTAATGTAGCAGAGCTATTTTTCAGTTGCTTCTGCTGTGAAGAGTGTAAAGGTACCTTCACACGAAACGACTTTGTAACGATATCGCTAGCGATCCGTGACGTTGCAGCGTCCTCGCTAGCGATATCGTTTAGTTTGACACGCAGCAGCGATCAGGATCCTGCTGTGATGTCGCTGGTCGCTGAATAAAGTTCAGAACTTTATTTGGTCGTCCGATCGCCGTGTATCGTTGTGTTTGACAGCAAAAGCAACGATACCAGCGATATTTTACACTGGTAACCAGGGTAAACATCGGGTTACTAAGCGCAGGGCCGCGCTTAGTAACCCGATGTTTACCCTGGTTACCAGTGTAAAATGTAAAAAAAACAAACAGTACATACTTACATGCGTCCCCCGGCGTCTGCTTCCCACACTGACTGAGCGCCGCAAAGTGAAAGTGAAAGCACAGCACAGCGGTGACGTCACCGCTGTGCCCTGCTACTGCCGGCGCTCAGTCAGTCAGTCAGTGCAGGAAGCGGACGCCGGGGGACGCGAATGTAAGTATGTACGGTTTGTTTTTTTTACATTTTACGCTGGTAACCAGGGTAAACATCGGGTTACTAAGCGCGGCCCTGCGCTTAGCAACCCGATGGTTACCCGGGGACCTCGGCATCGTTGGTCGCTGGAGAGCGGTCTGTGTGACAGCTCTCCAGCGATCAAACAGCAACGCTGCAGCGATCGGCATCGTTGTCGCTATCGCTGCAGCGTCGTTTCGTGTGAAGGTACCTTTACAGGCAGTCCCATGTAACACCACAGGAGGGAACACTGATATGCTACATCTGTTTGCACACTGCTGACACCCATTTGTGCAGTCTACGACATTTCTGTTAATCCCTTTGGATACAGATCAGGCTCTCGAGTCCTTGATTCATGATGGAGACACAGGGAACGTGAAATGTGTCGGCTCCATGGAAAAACTCATCGAAACGTAAAAGCTGATTAACCTCCTGCAATGTCACTGCGTGACTTTCCCTTTAAACACGGTGTCATCGGCTGATGTACTGCAGTGTTGGGTTCTGCGGACCCTCGCACCTCACCCAGTTTCACCATCTATTTCCAAATTGACATTACTGGGGATAGGGGTCAATGGCAACAGGGAAATTACTAGACAAACAATGTAATGTTCCTCCGTGTGGTTTTTAACTTTGTGTCAGCTTTATATTAGTTACTATTTTACCCTTTCATGTCATACTGTTTGGGGCCATTTATGTTGCACTGAGCCTCGCCGGCAGCCCGACCCTATGACAACACTTCGGCACTAATTCCTATTTGCCAGGTTTTTTTTAAACCATTTTTTTGCGCTGGCGAATTTCACTAAAATGATGGAACAAAGTTTGACGATTTTGGCAAAAATTTAACTTTTTGTTTTTGCTTTTCTAGAGTAAAAAGATACACAGTAATATACATTTCAGAACATTACTCTTTTGCACAAAAAACACAAAACATTTTTTTAATCCGCTGGAGTAGAATTATGCAAAAAGTTTTGAAAAAAGGTAAAAGTTGAAATAAGGCCCCATCCACATCGTGATTCTTCAGCTGACGGCTTTCTCCTCTGACTCCTCCATATACAGGAACGAGTGACTCCCCCCATAATAGAAACCATCTGCTAAAACATCTGCAGAAACCAAAACCGTGAATATACCGGTTCAGAACAAAAAAAAAAAAGACCAAAGTGAATGAAGAGAAATGGTGTTTTCTCGGGATCTCTCTTCTCTGAAAGTCGGAAAAATAAAGTCTAAATTTTCCTCTCTATTTTCATTGTCACTGGTTTACCTTCTAGACACAGGAGTCATTTTTGGGTCCAGCTCAGGTTCTCTAATTCTGCTTTATCACGCTAATGAAAAGATTAAATTGCTGCAAGAAGGGGAAGAGCCGTCATAAGACAGAGCAGGTGAGGAGAAGATTTGCAGGGTTTCTGTAGCCCCTCAGTCTCCGGCCTGTATTTATGAGCTGTGCGGACACAGGGGTTAAGGTACCTTCACACGAAACGACATTATAACGATATCGCTAGCAATCCGTGACGTTGCAGCGTCCTCGCTAGCGATATCGTTTCGTTTGACACGCAGCAGCGATCAGGATCCTGCTGTGATGTCGCTGGTCGCTGAATAAAGTCCAGAACTTTATTTGGTCGCCCGATCGCTGTGTATCGTTGTGTTTGAAAGCAAAAGCAACGATACCAGCGATATTTTACACTGGTAACCAGGGTAAACATCGGGTTACTAAGCGCAGGGCCGCGCTTAGTTACCCGATGTTTACCCTGGTTACTAGCGTAAAATGTAAAAAAAACAAACAGCACATACTCACATTGCGTCCCCTGCAGTCTGCTTCCTCCTCTGACTCAGCGCCGCAAAGTGAAAGTGAAAGCAGCACAGCGGTGACGTCACCGCTCTGCTCTCACTGTACGGCGCTCAGTCAGTCAGGAAGTGGACGCAGGGGGACGTGAATGTAAGTATGTGCTGTTTGTTTTTTTTAGATTTTACGCTGGTAACCAGGGTAAACATCGGGTTACTAAGCGCGGCCCTGCGCTTAGTTACCCGATGTTTACCCTGGTTACCAGGGGACCTCGGCATAGTTGATCGCTGGAGAGCGGTCTGTGTGACAGCTCTCCAGCGACCAAACAGCGACGCTGCAGCGATCGACATCGTTGTCGCTATCGCTGCAGCGTCGCTTCGTGTGAAGGTACCTTAAGTAATCCGCCAGATGTAAAAACACAATGCAGATATACAGCAGAGACCAGAGTAATCCCTGCGAGGCCGAGCGCTCCAGAACATCACTGGGTTTAGGATTAGGTAAATCTTCAAGGAAGAGAAAAATGTCCATCAAAGAACAGTAAGTGAGATGGACGATCTGTGGAGGACGGAGGACGGCAGAGGCGAGGAGCTCAACGGCCCCTGGAAAGTGACATCTCCGAGGCCGCACACATCGCCGAGCCGCCCAATATCGGGGAGAAGAGTCACAGACACCCACACCTCAAACCAGTAAAGAACAGATATTAGCAAAGTATAAAAACATCGTAAATCATTAAACAAAAGGAAATCACCAAATCTAAAATCTGATCACCGGCATAAAAAGTCCAAAAAAGGGTTCATCCAGGAGGAAGAGGAGGCAAAAGAAAACAGTTATCACAAAGTGTTAGAGGATTCCACTGAGATACAATTCAAGCAATGTCCCCATGACAACCCTGATGTGCCAGAAGTCCAGACAGAAGTGTTAACAAACATTAGCTAATGATATCTCAAATATCTGCCAGGGGGAGAAAAAAGGTTCTTATGTATCTCTGTATATAGGGAGCTCCCCCTAGTGGTGACTACAGGGAGGGTCTTCTGTATCTTTATACAGGGAGCTCCCCCTAGTGGTGGCTGCAGACAGGATCTTATCATGTATCTCTGTATACAGGGAGCTCCCCCTAGTGGTGGCTGCAGACAGGATCTTATCATGTATCTCTGTATACAGGGAGCTCCCCCTAGTGGTGGCTGCAGGCAGGATCTTATCATGTATCTCTGTATACAGGGAGCTCCCCCTAGTGGTGGCTGCAGACAGGATCTTATCATGTATCTCTGTATACAGGGAGCTCCCCCTAGTGGTGACTGCAGACAGGATCTTATCATGTATCTCTGTATACAAGGAGCTCCCCCTAGTGGTGACTGCAGACAGAATCTTATCATGTATCTCTGTATACAGGGAGCTCCCCCTAGTGGTGACTGCAGACAGAATCTTATCATGTATCTCTGTATACAGGGAGCTCCCCCTAGTGGTGTCTGCAGACAGAATCTTATCATGTATCTCTGTATACAGGGAGCTCCCCCTAGTGGTGACTGCAGACAGGATCTTATCATGTATCTCTGTATACAGGGAGCTCCCCCTAGTGGTGGCTGCAGACAGGATCTTATCATGTATCTCTGTATACAGGGAGCTCCCCCTAGTGGAGGCTGCAGTCAGGATCTTATCATGTATCTCTGTATACAGGGAGCTCCCCCTAGTGGTGACTGCAGACAGGATCTTATCATGTATCTCTGTATACAGGGAGCTCCCCCTAGTGTGACTGCAGACAGGATCTTATCATGTATCTCTGTATACAGGGAGCTCCCCCTAGTGGTGACTGCAGACAGGATCTTATCATGTATCTCTGTATACAGGGAGCTCCCCCTAGTGGTGGCTGCAGACAGGATCTTATCATGTATCTCTGTATACAGGGAGCTCCCCCTAGTGGAGGCTGCAGACAGGATCTTATCATGTATCTCTGTATACAGGGAGCTCCCCCTAGTGGAGGCTGCAGACAGGATCTTATCATGTATCTCTGTATACAGGGAGCTCCCCCTAGTGTGACTGCAGACAGGATCTTATCATGTATCTCTGTATACAGGGAGCTCCCCCTAGTGGTGACTGCAGACAGGATCTTATCATGTATCTCTGTATACAGGGAGCTCCCCCTAGTGGTGGCTGCAGACAGGATCTTATCATGTATCTCTGTATACAGGGAGCTCCCCCTAGTGGAGGCTGCAGACAGGATCTTATCATGTATCTCTGTATACAGGGAGCTCCCCCTAGTGGAGGCTGCAGACAGGCTCTTATCATGTATCTCTGTATACAGGGAGCTCCCCCTAGTGGTGACTGCAGACAGGATCTTATCATGTATCTCTGTATACAGGGAGCTCCCCCTAGTGTGACTGCAGACAGGATCTTATCATGTATCTCTGTATACAGGGCACTCCCCCTAGTGGTGGCTGCAGACAGAATCTTATCATGTATCTCTGTATACAGGGAGCTCCCCCTAGTGGTGACTGTAGACAGGATCTTATCATGTATCTCTGTATACAGGGAGCTCCCCCTAGTGGTGGCTGCAGACAGGATCTTATCATGTATCTCTGTATACAGGGAGCTCCCCCTAGTGGAGGCTGTAGATAGGATCTTATCATGTATCTCTGTATACAGGGAGCTCCCCCTAGTGGAGGCTGCAGACAGGATCTTATCATGTATCTCTGTATACAGGGAGCTCCCCCTAGTGGTGACTGCAGACAGGATCTTATCATGTATCTCTGTATACAGGGAGCTCCCCCTAGTGGTGGCTGCAGAAAGGATCTTATCATGTATCTCTGTATACAGGGAGCTCCCCCTAGTGGTGGCTGCAGACAGGATGTTATCATGTATCTCTATATACATGGAGCTCCCCCTAGTGGTGACTGCAGACAGGATCTTATCATGTATCTCTGTATACAGGGAGCTCCCCCTAGTGGTGACTGCAGACAGGATCTTATCATGTATCTCTGTATACAGGGAGCTCCCCCTAGTGGTGGCTGCAGACAGGATCTTATCATGTATCTCTGTATACAGGGAGCTCCCCCTAGTGGTGGCTGCAGACAGGATCTTATCATGTATCTCTGTATACAGGGAGCTCCCCCTAGTGGAGGCTGCAGACAGGATCTTATCATGTATCTCTGTATACAGGGAGCTCCCCCTAGTGGTGACTGCAGACAGGATCTTATCATGTATCTCTGTATACAGGGAGCTCCCCCTAGTGGTGACTGCAGACAGGATGTTATCATGTATCTCTGTATACAGGGAGCTCCCCCTAGTGGTGACTGCAGACAGGATCTTATCACGTATCTGTATACAGGGAGCTCCCCCTAGTGGTGACTGTGCAGGATCTTATCATGTATCTGTATACAGGAAGCTCCCCCTAGTGGTGGCTGCAGACAGGATCTTATCATGTACCTCTGTATACAGGGAGCTGCCCCTAGTGGTGGCTGCAGACAGGATCTTATCATGTATCTCTGTATACAGGGAGCTCCCCCTAGTGGTGGCTGCAGACAGGATCTTATAATGTATCTCTGTATTCAGGGAGCTCCCCCTAGTGGTGGCTGCAGACAGGATCTTATCACGTATCTCTGTATACAGGGAGCTCCCCCTAGTGGTGGCTGCAGACAGGATCTTATCATGTATCTCTGTACACAGGAAGCTCCCCCTAGTGGTGGCTGCAGACAGAATTTTATCATATATTTCTATATACAGGGAGCTCCCCCTAGTGGTGGCTGCAGACATAATCTTATCATTTAATTATGTTCAGATTGCCCCAGATGGATTTTTTCTGCACAATAAAATTGTTTTTGATGGAGATAATCAGCTGTTTCTATGAGACTCTACAGAAGTAACATTAGTCCTTCCTCTTGCAGGTGGAGCGATCTTTTACTTGCCTGGCACTTAATATGTGCGGCTGCCTGCTGGGAGCATTTAAGGTGACAAGTATCTACTTTTGCTGCAGGCCTGAAACATGAAATAACCCTGGAAAGAGAGGTCTGCTGCGGCCACGGCTGCCGGAGGCCATCATGACTTATTCACAAGCACATTATTCAGTTTTACACGAGTGGAGCTGGTGTTTAGCAGTCGGGCTCAGCACTGATACCGGAGGGAGGACGCCAGCATGTTGATGGGATTAGCCATTAGTGGCGGCTGCTCACCGCTGCTGATAACTGATCCTCCTGACAAGTGACAATAGTTCAGGGCGAATGGTAATCTTCCTATAAAGCGTTCCCGTGTGTTTTCTGCAGACAGCGTACGAGTCGGGCAGGTTGTTTAATTCATTTCTGCAGGGGATCCTAATTCACAAGAGCGCGGCCGTTCAATGGAGAAATAGAAGCTAATCTAAGGGAAGAACCTAAGGGGAACGTCAGGGCTTAAAGTGCCTCAAACGCTGCAGGAATCTGTTTTTTGTTTTTTTTTGGAGTACAAAGCAAAGACCCTAAGTGCAACCTCACGGAAATCCTTAGATTGGGGCAGTTGTGTAAAAATACTGTAACTTTCCCAGCATCATCATAACCAGAGTCCCACAAGTTACAGATCTGACCTTTCAGGTCATGAAGTTATGGTCCAGGCTGCAGGTGCATTCATTTCTATTGTAATTCTAGACAGAGAAGAAGTAAGCTACGTCCTCCATCACTGCCATTCATTACTGTACCGACAGGCTGTATAAGAGGGGTGGAAAGTCTCACGGCCGTATTACAACACTTGGAAAAAATTAGAAAGACAGGAGAGAAGATGAGGGACGGTCCAGGTGACCGAACAAGCAGTCTGATGACACGTGGAGGTGACAGCTCCTTCCTATGTGCGACCCTGGAAACACAAAAGACTGCACAGACGGTCTCGCTCTTCAGCCGTCGGTTCAGTGATGGCTGCAAACAAAGAAATTCCGTAATGAAGGACGCACGTCCGTCTATGAATGCAGCAAATACAATATATTTATTAGTTGGGTGCAGCATGATTTTACCAAGGACGAGTCTGAAAGCAGATTCACCACTGATGTATAAAAAGGCGCAGAACTTTATACCATTGTGACATATTATTGTTATGATAAAACAAGCTACAACCAGAGACATAAAATGCACAGAAATAACGACAGCGACGATGGGGCTCGGACCGACGGACGAGGGGACAGCAGCGCAGGCTCGCACCCCTGTATACAGAAGACAATGTCACACATTGAAGGAAAATGGAAAAAGTCTAAAAGTGATAAATGTTTCCATCCCGTCTGTTTCATGTTCACATTAAAAAGCGTAATCGCAGGACCCAGGGTCTCCGCAATGCAGAATATCCCATTACCTGCCCCTTGTGCCTCCGCACACATTTGTTTTTCCACATTTGTGTAAAGTCCCTGTTACACCATAAGAAATTAATGAGTGAGCAAAAAGGATTTCTGTTCAGTAGCAAATAAACCCTCAACCTCCTTTCCCGTAAAGAAGATGTTCTGGGAACCTGGGTGACAACCAATATGGCAGCAATGACAGTCACGGGGGCTCTCAGGCTTTACAGACCTGTGAACACGAATTCTGCCAACAGACGACTATGTGGGAGAACAAGCAGTATCCCCGAATATTAGAGTCTGCAAACCAAATCCACAGGAGCTATGATGGTGGACATACTGGCTGTCATCCAGCTTCCCCAGTAGCGCTGTCAGAATCCAGGTAGAGAAAAACTGCTGGAAACCCCTCAATTAGGGGGAAACCCTCCTGACTTCTTAGGCTCCAGATGCAGCAGATCTTCCTGTATGAGCAAAGTCATCTGAGTTCACCATCTTCAGGTCCCGTGAGACGTCCTCGGTCTCTGGAGAGAAGACACATTTCTACTTGGACTGCCTCTTGCTCCTTGATGTTTTTGATTTGGATGACGCTTCATAGGAGGATGTGACTTTCCTCTTTCTCCTTCTGTGTCCTGACTGTGTCCTTAAGACAAAGCAAAAAATAGTTATAAATCATGTATTATACCCCAGAACTGCATTCAGTCACAGTGTACATACATAACATTACTGATCCTGAGATACCTCCTGTATTATACCCCAGAGCTGCACTCACTATTCTGCTGGTGCAGTCACTGTGTACATACATAACATTACTGATCCTGAGTTACATCCTGTATTATACTCCAGAGCTGCACTCACTATTCTGCTGGTGCAGTCACTGTGTACATACATAACATTACTGATCCGGAGTTACCTCCTGTATTATACTCCAGAGCTGCACTCACTATTCTGCTGGTGCAGTCACTGTGTACATACATAACATTACTGATCCTGAGTTACCTCCTGTATTATACTCCAGAGCTGCACTCACTATTCTGCTGGTGCAGTCACTGTGTACATACATTACATTACTGATCCTGAGTTACATCCTGTATTATACCCCAGAGCTGCGCTCACTATTCTGCTGGTGCAGTCACTGTGTACATACATTACATTACTGATCCTGAGTTACATCCTGTATTATACCCCAGAGCTGCACTCACTATTCTGCTGGTGCAGTCACTGTGTACATACATTACATTACTGATCCTGAGTTACATCCTATATTATACCCCAGAGCTGTACTCAATATTCTGCTGGTGCAGTCACTGTGTACATACAATACATTACTGATCCTGAGTTACATCCTGTATTATACTCCAGAGCAGCACTCACTATTCTGCTGGTGCAGTCACTGTGTACATACATTACATTACTGATCCAGAGTTACCTCCTGTATTATATCCCAGAGCTGCACTCACTATCCTGCTGGTGCAGTCACTGTGTATATACATTACATTACTGATCCTGAGTTACATCCTGTATTATACTCCAGAGCTGCACTCACTATTCTGCTGGTGTAGTCACTGTGTACATACATTACATTACTGATCCTGAGTTACATCCTGTATTATACTCCAGAGCAGCACTCACTATTCTGCTGGTGCAGTCACTGTGTACATACATTACATTACTGATCCTGAGTTACATCCTGTGTTATACCCCAGAGCTGCACTCACTATTCTGCTGGTGCAGTCGCTGTGTACATACATTACTGATCCTGAGTTACATCCTTTATTATACCCCAGAGCTGCACTCACTATTCTGCTGGTGCAGTCACTGTGTACATACATTACAGTACTGATCCTGAGTTACCTCCTGTATTATACTCCAGAGCTGCACTCACTATTCTGCTGGTGCAGTCACTGTGTACATACATTACATTACTGATCCTGAGTTACCTCCTGTATTATACTCCAGAGCTGCACTCACTATTCTGCTGGTGCAGTCACTGTCTACATACATTACTGATCCTGAGTTACCTCCTGTATTATACTCCAGAGCTGCACTCGCTATTCTGCTGGTGGAGTCACTGTGTACATACATTACACTACTGATCCTGAGTTACATCCTGTATTATACTCCAGATCTGCACTCACTATTCTGCTGGTGCAGTCACTGTGTACATACATTACATTACTGATCCTGAGTTACCTCCTGTATTATACTCCAGAGCTGCACTCACTATGCTGCTGGTACAGTCACTGTGTACACACATTACATTACTGATCCTGAGATACATCCTGCATTATACCCCAGAGCTGCACTCACTATTCTGCTGGTGCAGACACTGTGTACATACATTACTGATCCTGAGTTACATCCTGTATTATACCCCAGATCTGCACTCACTATTCTGCTGGTGCAGTCACTGTGTACATACATTACTGATCCTGAGTTACCTCCTGTATTATACTCCAGAGCTGCACTCACTATTCTGCTGGTGCAGTCACTGTGTACATACATTACATTACTGATCCTGAGTTACCTCCTGTATTATACCCCAGAGCTGCACTCACTATTCTGCTGGTGCAGTCACTGTGTACATACATTACTGATCCTGAGTTACCTCCTGTATTATACTCCAGAGCTGCACTCACTATTCTGCTGGTGCAGTCACTGTGTACATACATTACATTACTGATCCTGAGTTACATCCTGTATTATACTCCAGAGCTGCACTCACTATTCTGCTGGTGCAGTCACTGTGTACATACATTACATTACTGATCCTGAGTTACCTCCTGTATTATACCCCAGAGCTGCACTCACTATTCTGCTGGTGCAGTCACTGTGTACATACAGTGCCTAAAAGTAGTATTCAACCCCCTGCAGATTTAGCAGGTTTAATAAGATGCAAATAAGTTAGAGCCTTCAAACTTCAAACAAGAGCAGGATTTATTAACAGATGCATAATCTTACAAACCAAAAAGTTTTGTTGCTCAGTTAAATTTTTATAAATTTTAAACATAAAAGTGTGGGTCAATTATTATTCAACCCCTAGGTTTAATATTTTGTGGAATAACCTTTGTTTGCAATTACAGCTAATAATCGTCTTTTATAAGACCTGATCAGGCCGGCACAGGTCTCTGGAGTTATCTTGGCCCACTCCTCCATGCAGATCTTCTCCAAGTTATCTAGGTTCTTTGGGTGTCTCATGTGGACTTTAATCTTGAGCTCCTTCCACAAGTTTTCAATTGGGTTAAGGTCAGGAGACTGACTAGGCCACTGCAACACCTTGATTTTTTGCCTCTTGAACCAGGCCTTGGTTTTCTTGGCTGTGTGCTTTGGGTCGTTGTCTTGTTGGAAGATGAAATGACGACCCATCTTAAGATCCTTGATGGAGGAGCGGAGGTTCTTGGCCAAAATCTCCAGGTAGGCCGTGCTATCCATCTTCCCATGGATGCGGACCAGATGGCCAGGCCCCTTGGCTGAGAAACAGCTCCACAGCATGATGCTGCCACCACCATGCTTGACTGTAGGGATGGTATTCTTGGGGTCGTATGCAGTGCCATTTAGTCTCCAAACGTCACGTGTGTGGTTGGCACCAAAGATCTCGATCTTGGTCTCATCAGACCAGAGAACCTTGAACCAGTCAGTCTCAGAGTCCTCCAAGTGATCATGAGCAAACTGTAGACGAGCCTTGACATGACGCTTTGAAAGTAAAGGTACCTTACGGGCTCGTCTGGAACGGAGACCATTGCGGTGGAGTACGTTACTTATGGTATTGACTGAAACCAATGTCCCCACTGCCATGAGATCTTCCCGGAGCTCCTTCCTTGTTGTCCTTGGGTTAGCCTTGACTCTTCGGACAAGCCTGGCCTCGGCACGGGAGGAAACTTTCAAAGGCTGTCCAGGCTGTGGAAGGCTAACAGTAGTTCCATAAGCCTTCCACTTCTGGATGATGCTCCCAACAGTGGAGACAGGTAGGCCCAACTCCTTGGAAAGGGTTTTGTACCCCTTGCCAGCCTTGTGACCCTCCACGATCTTGTCTCTGATGGCCTTGGAATGCTCCTTTGTCTTTCCCATGTTGACCATGTATGAGTGCTGTTCACAAGTTTGGGGAGGGTCTTAAATAGTCAGAAAAGGCTGGAAAAAGAGATAATTAATCCAAACATGTGAAGCTCATTGTTCTTTGTGCCTGAACTACTTCTTAATACTTTAGGGGAACCAAACAGAATTCTGGTGGGTTGAGGGGTTGAATAATAAATGACCCTCTGAAAAAACTTTTCCCAATTTAAAAAAAAAAATAAACAAAGAAATAACATTCTTTTTTGCTGCAGTGCATTTCACACTTCCAGGCTGATCTACAGTCCAAATGTCACAATGCCAAGTTAATTCCAAATGTGTAAACCTGCTAAATCTGCAGGGGGTTGAATACTACTTGTAGGCACTGTACATTACATTACTGATTCTGAGTTACAGCCTGTATTATACCCCAGAGCTGCACTCACTATTCTGCTGGTGCAGTCACTGTGTACATACATTACATTACTGATTCTGAGTTACAGCCTGTATTATACCCCAGAGCTGCACTCACTATTCTGCTGGTGCAGTTACTGTGTGGTTCAGTATTGTGAGTGAAAGGCTCAGCCGCCCTATCTATACGGGTACTGTGGGGTTTCCTCCAGGTGTCGCCTGTTCTGGTGATTACCTGGCTATTTTGCTGGATGGCAATGATTAGAATGTTGTTAGTTGTAGACTAACTTTGCTCTGAGTTCTAATATTCTGATTAGTGATGAGCGAATATATTTGTTACTCGAGATTTCTCGAGCATGCTCGGGGGTCCTCCAAGTATTTTTAGTGCTCGGAGATTTCGTTTTTATTGCCGCAGCTGCATGATTTACATCTGTTAGCCAGGATAAGTACATGTGGGGGTTGCCTGGTTGCTAGGGAATCCCCACATGTACTTATGCTGGCTAACAGATGTAATCATTCAGCTGCGGCAATAAAAACTAAATCTCCGAGCACTAAATAATACTCGGAGGACCCCCGAGCATGCTCGAGAAATCTCGAGTAACGAATATATTTTCTCATCACTAAAATTACGTTCACATTTGCAATGTTGGGCGCAGCGTCGCCGACGCAACGCAAAACGCATACACAACGCAGCGTTTTTTGACGCATGCGTTCAACGTTTACATGAATTTTGGCCGCAGAAAAACTGCATCATGTAGCGTCGGCTGCGCCCGGACTGTTGCGTCCAAATGACGCATGCGTCAGACAACGCTAGACAAAGCATACCGGCGCATGCCCATGCGCCCCCCATGTTAAAGATAGGGGCGCATGACGCATGTGTCGGTATCCGTTGGCGACGCTGCGCCCAACAACGCAAATGTGACCGTAGCCGAATTCTGATCTTTGTTGCCCAACCTTGGATTTGCCTTTGACCATCCATTCGCCCAGCCGTTCTCTTGATCCGCTTCCTTCTTGTGATTCTGACCTGACTACGCCTTTGTCTCTCCCCTCTTTTTATGACCGCAGACTCCTTGACTTCCCCAACTCACGGCTTGTCGGTGAGAAGTACAAAAAATCTAATCCCGGCATACTCCAAAAACGTGAAGACAGAACTGTTGCTTTCAAAGTTTTTTTTAAATATATCTTGCGCAAAAGAGAATGGTTTCCAACGTTTTGGCTCAGGCACGAGCCTTGGTCAGGAAGAGTCTTCTGGTAGTTATATTGTATGTAGGTCCCAGGCTCCAGGGACAGACTGGGACTAAAATTCAGCCCTGGCATTTGAAGTTACACAGGCCTACTTGTCACATGGTGACTGTATATCTTTGTACACTTGTAGGCAGGGCCGGTTTTAGGCAAAGTGGGGCCCTAGGCAAAGTTTAAAATGGGGCCCCAAATGCTAACATATTGCACATCACACAAAAGCATTTCGGTTGTATTTACGTGCGCTGAGTTCAGGCCGCTAAATGAGTGTGATCAACAATACTGAAGTTGTTCAACACTTGTTTCCCGGCCTCTTTCCACCATCTGAGAAAGAATGATAGGACAGAACGATCACTAACAGATCACTAACAGATCCCCATACAGTATCATGTTATCAGCAGCACACCTACAGTTTACGCTGGCGATGTCCTGCTGAGAACAATGATATTTGTTCTGGCAAAAACAATCTGAATATGCAGCATTTTACTTGTTTAGTAAAATACACCCCATAGTCCTCCATATATTATAATGTGCTCCACAGTCCTCCATATAGTATAATACACTCCCTATAGTCCTCCATATATTAAAATACACTGCTCAGTCCTCCACATAGTATAATACACTCCTCATAGTCCTCCATATAGCATAATACACTCCTCATAGTGCTCCATATAGTATAATGCACCGCCATAGTCATCCATGTAGTACAATTCACTTCCCATAGTATAATGCACCCCATAGTTCTTCATATAGTATAACGTATTCCCCATAGTCCTCGATACAGTATAATGCAGCCCACATATAGTATAATGTAGCCACCACCCTACAGAATATAATGCGGCAACCACAGAGTATAATGCAGCCACCCCACAGAGTATAATGCAGCCACCCCACAGAGTTTAATGCAGCCACCCCACAGAGTATAATGCAGCCACCCCACAGAGTATAATGTAACCCCATAGACTATAATGCAGCCCACCTCCCCATAATATATCATGTAGCCCCCCATAGAATATAATGCAGCCCCCCATAGTATATAACACAACCTCCCCCATAGAATATAATATACCCCCACAATAGTATATACCACAGCCACATAGTACATAACATGGCCTCCCCATAGAAGATAATATACTCCCCATAGTATATAGCAAAGCCCACATAGTATATAGCACAGCCCGCATAGTAGATAACACAGCCCATACAGCAGTATACAGCACAGCACACACAGTAGTATATACAGCACAGCCCACACAGTGGTATATACAGCACAGCCCGCAGTGGTATATACAGCACAGCCCGCACAGTGGTATATACAGCACAGCCCGCACAGTGGTATATACAGCACACCCGCAGTGTGGTATATCCAGCACAGCCCGCACAGTGGTATATACAGCACAGCCCGCACAGTGGTATATCCAGCACAGCCCGCATCTCTCCTCCTCCTCCTCCCCCCCCCCACCGAGAATGTCCCCACAGTCCAGTAAAAAAAAAAACACTCTCCTTACCTTTCCTCTTGCCCGCGTTGCTTCCTGCTCCGGTCTCAGCGGCTGCAGTCTGCCCGGGACACAGCAGGTGCGCGATATGACGTCATCGCGCACCCGCAGTGTCAGAGGCAGAGCGGGGAATGATGGGAGAGGGAGCGTCTGTAAACGCTCTCTCCTCCATCATTGCATTCAACTGTACCGGCGTCACCCCGGTATAGTTGAATGCGACGGCAGGGGGGTGAGTCGTCGGCGGCGGGGGAGGCGGATCGAGCGGCCCACGACTGGCACCGGCCCTTCTGGCATTTGCCAGAAGGGCCCGATGGCCAGTCCGGCCCTGCCGGGCTCTCAGATTGCCCTATGGAAGTCTGTCAAAAGTGGTCTTAATTGGCCAGCAGAATGGAATTGTTCACACCCATAGAGTACTATGCTTTGCTATCAGTTGCTAGGAATACAGATGTATTGAGGTAGACTTGGCCTTTGTATCTTTCAAAAGTAATGGGATGCGCATAAGGTATTGTAAGAGGTAGTTAGACCACAATGAGCCTTATTCACTGCTCATAGGGAAGGCTGCAGCTGGCAGGTGGCTCCCACCCTGTATCCTTGTTAGTGACCGCTTCAGTGTGGAGGCAAGGAGAGAAGTGACTCAGCGTCACGATATATAGACAGAAAACATCTACGTCCAGCTCCCTAATGCAGACAATACCATGGATAGAGGGGTGGATGCTGCAGGTACAGTATGTCATATGTATGGATGCACAAAAAAAATATCTGGAATATT